>NC_135614.1:71646346-72256730 GCF_053574225.1 Canis aureus | reverse complement strand
CATCATGCTTTAACTGCATGCTACTTCTTATTGACATTATATAAGATTTCAAAATTTACCAGATGCTATTTGGTTTTAAGTGGTCAATTGGGTCAGAAATCACATGTGAGGGGGTATTTGTAGCCTCTGGTTGTGGGTCAGATCGATACAAGTCAATCTGCTCCTTCCAGGGTAATTATGAGACACATGCCATGTACTGAGCAGTTGGAGAGCTTCACAGCCCTCACTCCTCCTGTCAGCCAAGGGGCACCTTGGTCAGAAGACACTCAAGTGTCCTAAAGAGACTTGCTCCCCTTTGGCTCACCCCATCTCCTTCTTGCTTCCTGGCAGGTGGAATGAAGGAAATCGCTCTGCACACTAACAGGCAATACATGCGAGGCCTTGTGGGCTGTATTTCTCATTTCACCCTGTCCACCGATTACCACATCTCCCTCGTGGAAGACGCCGTGGATGGGAAAAACATCAATACTTGTGGAGCCAAGTAACACCAGCTGGCCTTGCCCAAGGGACATAGCCTTCTATGCCGAGAATCCCAGGGGCCCCAAGACCCTGCCTGACGCCATACACAGAGGCACGGGGACCAGGTGTGTATCTTCTCATCAAGGAGAAAGTACCCCCTGATGAGAAACTAGAACCAAGACAGGAGTCCCTGTGTGGCCTTTCCTGCTGACTCTCTGTGGGCCAAACCCAACGGAATACTCTGTGTAGGAAGCATCAAACTTTGTCCATTGAATGTGTAGGGGCTGCCAGAGATCACACATCGATGCAAATTCCAGAGCCTGTCTGCTGTAGCTCAATGACTGTGTTGTGATTCATAGTGTATAAAAAAAAAAGAAAGGAAAAAAAAATAGAGACCCAAAGGGCGGTATTAAAACACTTCCCTCCTTCCCTGACTCATGACACTCTTACTGACAGCAGAATAACTATTTGACCTTGAACCTTGAATTTCTCACCTTGGCCCATGAATTATTAATCCCTTCTACTCTTCAGTGGCTGGTTCAATGTGCTCTGACTGTTCCAGGAAAATAAGGTTGGGGGACAGCCGTGGAGTCACAGTAATAATGCCACCCCCCCCCCAAAGTTGATCTTTAATGAAAAAATCCCTACTTTTTATAATGCAAATCTAAGAAAGTGGGCACCATGATTTTGTAGCTGTCTTTTTGTATGTGTATATTTTTATAGCTGCAGATTGTCCACACCATATACTTTTGCAAGTTTGTGCGGACAACTCTGAATTCTTTGCACATTTCCTAAAAATTTTCCCCCCAAAGAGACTTGTTCGGGCCCTTTGCGGCATCCGTTGGAGTGGGATGGTTATCTTGAGGTGCGCACCTTGGGGAAGCTGACTATTCTCTTACGGAAAATGTGGATGGCTCACGGAGATGAACATGAAGCTTCCAAAATAAGCAGATTAACGGGCACGTGTTACTGAGGAGGGTCACTGTCATTTTTAAGAGAGGGGGAACGTCTGTAGTGAACTTGAATAAAAGAGATGAAGAAGGCTAGAGCTCATTCATTCAGTCTTTTATTCACCGGGGGGAGGTGTGTACTGGTCCTCGCAGAAGCCGTGTCCACAAATGGGCACCGATACACTTGGTCATGAACAGTGGACATGATCCCCGCGAGGACAGTGTCATACTTGGTGATTCCAAGGCTGTTCCGGGCAGAGGGTGCCCTCAGCATCTGAGCTGCTGGGCAGGAACCAGCAGCCTCCTCGGAGCCTGGGCTGCGATCCCGCAGACAGCTGGCTCGGTGGCCGAGCCCCAGGACGGGACTTGCTGGGGGGGGGGTGAGATGGGTGCTGTCCCCAAAGAGGAGGGAAATACGATCTGACTCCATCAGAGCCTATAATTAGTCCGTCATGACTTGCCTCTCGTGTGTGCAGCCTGTGTTCAGTGAGGACTTTGGGCGAAGCACAGAGCCGGGCGCCCTGAGATCTCTGGAAGATGAGTAAGTGAACTAGAGACGGTCACTGGTGCCTCCGCCTGTGCTCCTGCCTCTGGGACCCCCGGTGGGCAGGACCCCGCTCCCGGAGGACCACGTGGTAGCAAGCGGGGCGTTCTGTGTTTGCTTCTTCTGTTGTTCTCCGGTTTAGTCAGTTGCCAGACCTTCCCGCTGGCGTTCAGCTTCGAAAATACGGAGTCACCGTATTGCTGCGTGTGTTCCCGTTGCCTTCGGTCTGTTCCCTGCACGGTTCCCGGAACTCCTTGTGGACTTGCACGTCTTTGCACAGTTCTCTTGTGCCAGTTCCCTGGCCCAGCATTTTACATTTCTTAATCCAACAGATCTGTATTCTCTGTCCCTTTCAGGGAATCCAGAAGGTTCTGCCCCACGACGTCTCAGGAAACAGGTTTTACTGCCTCCCAGGGGGCCTTTCCCTTGGCGACTGCCAGGAGCCACGCTCCCCAAGATACAGTGGAGGCGCGCTCCTAGCCCAGGTGGAATCCCTGCCTCTAGACCCCCCAAAAATAGAAATAAAAAACCACCCCAAAAATATAAAACATTGCAATGTTAGCAAAATATGCAGCTGCGCTAAAGCCAGAGGGGTTGTGCTGTAGATGAGCCGGTGGTCCCTGCAGGTGTCATCCAGAGAAAACTGCGGTGACCCGGGATCGGGACCTGGGAGTGTGTGTGGGAGCGGAGGAGAATCGTGGGCGCACCCCCGCCCCCGCTGGGTGGGACCAGAAAGGGTTAGGAAGGGGGAAGCCACGGTGGCCTGGGGGCAGCAGAGTAGGGTGACCCCCGAGCAGTGGAGCCCGTGGGGGCTTGGGGTCAGAGAAGACGGTAGGAGACGGTGTATCCTACGCCAGGAGCCGGGCTCTTCACCCTCTCGGGGGACGAAACCCCGGGGACCCAGGATGGGGTGGTCGAGGGGCTCGGTCGTGGCTCTGAAGCTGAGGGGTTAGGGCCTGGGCTCGGTGGCGGGGGCGCTGAGGTGAGCGCGGGCTGCCGCTGGGTCCCCCAGGTCCCGCTCCAGGTCTGTCACCTGGCGCCACAAACCCTGCCCGCCAGCCGGCGTCCGGGGCCAACCGCACGGAGGGTTCATGGCTCACGGGCCCTGAGCGGACGGCTCGCGGCTCCGCTGGGCTCGGCCGGGCTCGACCCGACGGTTCTGGCCTCGGCTGGGCCCGTCCACGCGGGCCTCGAGTCCGGCCAGGGGACCGGCTGGCGCCTTCTCTCTGGAGAGGAGCACAGACCGAGTGAGGGCAAGGCCTGGGAAGTGTCCCCAGGCGCGTCCCCCGCCGCCTCCGGGAGCAAGTGCACAGACTGAAGGGACAGGAGCCTGCACCTCTGCAGGGAGCGACGAGGACCAGGTCACTCGAGGAAGGGCGAGGGGCCGCGGGGCCGAGAGAAGTGGTGGGGTCGGCCGGGGGCCCCCACTCCGGAGACGGGGCCCCGTGCCCCTCCACCTGCCGCCGGGCACCTGGCAGCCGCGCTGTGATTCTGAGGACGGGCCTCGTAGGCCCCGCGTGGTGGCTCCGCCGGGAACGCTGACGACGCCGCCGGGCCTTGGGCTCAGGGAGGGCTGAGCGCGGGCGCTGGAGGCGAGCCTGTCCCGGGGCACGGAGAGCACGAGAGCACCATGAAGCCCGGGGCCCGAGGACCTTCTGTCCCACGGTCAGGGTCTGAGACGATCCTCCTGACTCCCAAGTGTCCCGAGCAAGGATGGGGGGTGCAGGCGAGGGCGGGGTGTTCTTGCCTCTGCTACTGACCTGACTTCCACACACCCGCATGTTCCCCCTGAGCCCGGCCGCGGGGTTTGTTTCCGGAAGGCCCGCGGGGCCTTGGTGGCGCCCACGCTGTCCCCGAAGCCCTCTGGAGGGCCGCCCTGCTCCCCTACCCTCTTGTTTGCTTTTCCCTTCCGGCCCCGGTGCTGTTCCAGCCTCCGGGCCGCGCCAACCCAGACAGGCCCCGGGGTGCCCCCCCCCCCCCCGCCCGGCTGCACCACCCACCTCAGCCCCTCTCCGCCTCGCGAGCGCGGCCTCCTCCCTGAGTGGGAGGAAGGATCTCGGAAATGTGCCCGGAGCTGGCAGGCCCAGTGCTTTCCACTTGGAGGAAATGCTGCATTTTTCACCTTTAACCCAGAAAAATATGGTTCTCAGAAAGCTTGTTTTGAGCACTGAGAGTTCCCAAAGGAAGAGGACGAGGGAGCGGGGGCGCCCCAGCCCCCTCGGCCCACGCCGCCCCTGCCCCGCAGGCTGGCCCCTGGGAGGGAAGCGCCAGGCGGAGGCCCAGCGGCCGGAGGACATAGAGGCAGAGGATTCCAGCTCCAAGCACAAGGACCGTTCGTCATTGAGGCGAGAGGCCTGGACAAAGCATCAGCCGCTCCCCGTTCCCTTTACTGCCTCCTCCAGCTCGGCCGGTCCGGCCACACACGGTAGCTGCCCTGCGGGGCGGGGGGTCACGGGGGCGCCCCGCCCGGGCCCAGACCCTCCGCTGAGAAGGGGGTGTGACCAGCGGACCAAAGGCACGAAAGGCTCAGAATCAGAATCCCGAACAAGGGCTCGGCGGGGCGTCACCCCCTCCCAGGTGGCTTTTCCCTGGACGGAGGATGAGGGTCACTCAGGGCCCCCTTTCCAGGTGTTGGGAGCCGGGGCGCGGCGGCGTGGCTGCCACGGGATGGCCCGGGAGCCCCACCGCAGCCTCAGGGTCGCGGGTCGGCCTAGTACGAGCCCCGCTCTGAGGACGGCCAGGCCGGGTGCGCGGCCGCTTGGCCGGGAGGAGCCGCGGTCCCAGCAGGAGGACGCAGCCCCGATGGAGCTTGCCAGCCCGTCCCCCGGCCCGCCGCTGGCCACGACCAGGATCGCGGGGTGGCCTGCTGGGGCTCCCTCAGGTCGCCGGCGCCCGGGCCTGGGGGGGGTGGGCGGAGGCCAGGCCCGGCGGCTGCTCGCCAGCTCCCCGTCGCGGCTCCACGTCTGCCTTCCTCCAAAGTTCTCTTCTCCCGAGGACTCTGGGGGGATAATGCTGGAAGCCCGGACGGGAGCCATTCGGTCGGGGTGGGGTTCGGGGAGCCGCAGCGCCGCGAGGTCTGGGTGTGAAGTGTGTCCCCTTCTCCCCTCCGCCCCCCCCCCCCCCACAAGCCACCTCCAGCACTGGGGACGTCGCCAACTGCTCCCAAGCAGCGGAGTGCCCCGGCCTGGCAGCCGCTCCTCCCCTTGAGGCCCTGCGGAGCCCGAGCCGGCGCGGGTCCCAGGGAGCGCTGGTCTTTTCCTGGAAGGACGCAGGAGGACACTGGTCTCGGTGTTTGGGATGAGGTGGCTGCTTTCCACTTGCCTTTGTCTCGCAGACCTGCTTGAGCTGCAGGTGGTTTACAGGGACCCGGAAGGAAATCTCTAAGCATGTGGTCGGGGGGCGAGGGGGGCCCGTGGGGGGTCCGAGCGGCCTACCTCCGAGCAAGGGCCCGGCCTGGCGACGGCCGCAGCTCTGCTTTAGCTCCAAGAGGACGGGATTGGAATGTCTCTGAGAAGGAAGGCCAGGGGGGCTCAAGAAATTTGCTCAAATAGCTTCATTTAGCAACAAAAGTAACAGGCGCCAGGCCAGGGGCTGAGGGGCCAAAAGCCCTGTTAGGACATGGGCTTCTGGAAGGCAGAGGCCGGTGAGGGGCTATCAGACGGAGAGAGTCGGGGAGAAGGGTGTGGATGCGAGGCTGCCGCTCGGTGACCTGGCCCCCGGCTGCACGTGTCCCGTGTTCCCGCTGAACTTCAGCTCCCAGCGGGGGGAGCGTGGGTGTGACAAGGGGGCGCCGTCAAGTTGAGCAGAAAATGCGCCCACTGGTTGCCCGGGCCGCAATTCTACCCCCCACGGATGAAGGAAACGGAGTGATCGCCTGGTCTGGCCCCTCAAACAGGGTTGGGGAGGTGAAGCGATTGGCCAAGTGTTGGGGCCTTAGTCACTGTGACCCGATTGCCTCTGGACTGGCAGCCTGAAGCCCTCGGGGTTTGCTCAGGGGCTTTGGGGCTGTGAGGCGGAAGGAGATGACATGACCTGGGGCCGCACAAGCATTGCTTTAGCGGCCCCCCTCACAGGCACGTGCCTACACGCATTGGCTTCGAGAACATTCACTGAGGGTTCGCTACGTGGGGGCCAAGCCCTGGATGGGACATGGGTGAGAAGACGAAGGATGGAGAAGAGCCAGCTCCTCCGGTCAGCGTCGGCCGGGGCTGCGGCCTCATCCGGCAGGCTCACCGGCCACCTGCTCCCGCAGAGCCGCAGGAGACCCCTTCGCAAGGCCCAGCGCTCCTGTGACAGCTCTGGTTAGGTGTAGGCCCACCCTAGATAATCGTCTTTTTGTGAACGCAAGTCATTGATGAGTAGCCTACTCATCTCGTCTCACTCCTGAGTCGGGCTCCCACTCCAGGGGTGGGGTGGAAGCAGGCCTCGGAGGCTGAGAATCTCGGGGACCATCTTAGAATTGTGCCTCCTACAACCCATCAACCCCAACTCCCCGGCTGTGCCACGTCCACACAGTACTTCGCCGGAACCCAGAGCTGTTTTCCTCAGACACTTTAGGTCATGTGCTCTCCCCTTCATGCCACGGTCGGCCACTGCCCTACCCTACAGGTCAAACCCAGACTCCCTGGGTAAAGGAACTTCTATTCCCAGAGTGCATCAAAATCTTTCAAAATCCCTATTATAGTTCCTGAAAGTTGTGTTTCCCTTGGGTCCAGGGACCCTTACCAATGACCAAGGGCTCACAATGTTGGTGGGGGTGCCCTGAGGGATGGGGGAACCCGAGCCAGGCAGCTGCCTTTTCCAAAGGCCACCCAGCAGGAGCCCCATCATCTTAGAGGAAGTGGCACGTAAGCAGAACTCTGCAATAGGTTGGCACCTTCATTAGTCAGTTGGCGGTAAAAGACCACATTTTATGGCTTAGAAAAGTCGACTGGGGAGTGCTTGACTGTAGTGTGCCCGTGGCGCCCAGTGTGAAGCTCGAGTGTTGGTTTCTAGTGCCAACCAAATCAATGCCAAGCATCTTTGCTGGCTTCCAGAGCCATCCTCTATTTAATGCAAGGTATCAACAGTTTTATAAATGAGCAAGCACAAAGGAATTCAATAAGGAAATTTAAATAATATATCCATACAGTAGAGTCTACTATGTCCATGAAAGAGCAATGCCGTGTAAATCCTACTGATATGAAAATATTTTCAAAATAAGTTATAAAAGAATCCGGTTTGAAAACAATATACAGTGTGACCCTCACAGACACGCACACGCGCATATGAAAATGCATCACTTTATGTACACATATTCACAGAGGAAAAGTGTCTGAAAGGATACAAGGCAAAAGTGTTAGAAATAGCTACTGTCGGGCAGCCCCGGTGGCCCAGGATTTAGCGCCGCCTGCAGCCTGGGGTGTGATCCTGGGGACCCGGTATCGAGCCCCACGTCGGGCTCCCTGTACAGAGCCTGCTTCTCCTTCTGCCTGTGTCTCTGCCTCTTTCTCTCTCTCTCTGTGTCTCTCACGAATAAATAAAATCTTAAAAAAAAAAAAAAGAAAAGAAATAGCTACTGTCGTACAAGATAGTATGATTTTATTTTCCCTTTTACTTATTTTCTAGATTTTCTTTAGTGAGCCTGTCGTGAATATTGTTTTGTTCGCTCGGAATCTCCCTTCCCTTCTTTCCGGAGACTGGTCCTCCTCCGACTTGGAACGTGCAGTTTTTGTAAAAGTGGCCCGTGAACAAGGCCTCTGTCCGGCCACGCGAGTGCCCAGGGACGGACACGAGGCTCAGCAGGCCCCCCGCGTCCCCACCGGGGGCCTCTGCCCTCCCTGACGGGGAGGCCGTGGGCTGGGAGGAGCCCCCTGACCTGAGAGAAGGCAGTTTGGGGTGCAGAGAAGAGCTGTGTCAGCCCCGGAGGGCAGTGGGGGGCTGCGGCCCAGTGTGGAACTTTCCAGGATTTACCTGCCCCCCAAGCCCACGTCTGAGACATGAGGCCAGGCTTGTCTTCTGGGGAAGCCGATACCATCCGAGGCCGAGGAGGGGAGGCGAAGCCTGGACGGCGCGGAGGGCCTAGCTGTGCAGCTGGTCACTTAGGGGGGGTCCCCAGAACCCGATCTGGAGAACGACATAGGTGGCGAAGCAGGAGATGCTGGGGTGGCAGCAGGGGGCTCTAGCCCGGGTCCCGGCTGCCGTTGCCAAGGAGCGGTGGGGAGGAGAGGGGGTCTCCGGGGGGCACAGGGGTGACCAGGGCTGGGCACCTGTGCCCTCGCAGTGGCCCCTCCTGCCCTCCCGGGGCCTGCACCCCAACAAGGCCCCGGCCTGCCCTGGGCGCCGCCAGGGCCCCCGCGGGTCACTGTCCACCAACGTGGCTCGGACTCCCCGGAGCCCCGGGAAGCCGGCACCCGAGGTCCAGTTATTCCCGGAGCCGCTGCGCCCATGTGCCACCCTGCGGTGGAGAGGCGCTTGGGGGGGCCCCGGCCCAGGGCCACCGACGGGGAGGGCTCAGGGAGGCCTGGTGCCCGGAGGGGACCCTCGGAGCCGCAGGCCCGAGGCTGGGGGAGGCTCCCGGGAGGGCGGGTGGGCAGCGGCGGGTCCCCTCGGGGCCACGGGGGTGGCGGTCGCACAGGCCCTGCCAGGGGCTGACACAGGGCCGCCGGCTTTCCTGGGGCTTCGGGAGGCCAGAGGTCAGCCCCCCGCGTCCCGGACTCGCTCTGGAATCCCCCCAAGAGCTGGGCAAGGGGAGGCCGCCCGGCCCCAGGGTTCAGGGAGGAGGAGAGCCAGGGCTCAGCTGCGCCCCCCCCCCCCAGAGGACGCGAAAGGCGCCACCAAGGGGGACAGAAAATTCAACTCCAGGCCCTTGGTGAGGGGCGCTGCGGATGGGCCACCTGGGAGCGGGGGTGCAGGTGCCTGGTGCGACCCGACCCGCCGAGACGAGGGCCCGGCTCCAGGCCTGGGTGCTGTCTGCCCAGAGGCTAGGCCGCAGCGGGCAGACAGAGGGACGCAGAGCGACGGCGCTGGCCCCGCACACTGCTGTCCCCTCGGGGAGGCTGAGGCCTCGGGGAGGCTGAGGGGGCCGCAGCCGCACCCCGCACACTCCACGCGCACTCACTGAACACGACTTCCACCTCCCGGTTTTTATCAAAATCATCCTCAACGGCTTTTCTTGTCTCTTTAATCTGAGACTAATCGCTCCGGGACAAAAATCCGCTCCGATTTAATCCCAAATCAGCTCAAGACATCTCCTGTTACATCAACTCCCTGCTTCTCAGAGACTGAGGAAATACTTTTAATTCGGTTTTTCCATTAGTCACTCCAGGCGAAGGGTGATGGATCAAATTTATAGGCCATTCAGAACCAATTCTCACACAGCTCTTCTGTAAAGACCTGGAGCCTGTGAACGAGCGTCAGTGACGTTGAATACTACACGTTAAAAGAAGTGCATCCAGCTGATACATATACCATTCCTGTCCTTTTGACCTTTTCAAAGTCCTTAGGGCTGATGGTGTTATACATCTTGGCCCAAGAATCCACCATCTGGGAAACAAATTATGCACGGACATCCCCCTGAAGGACAGGCCGTACGTACGTGCTCTACTAGACTTGAACACGGACGTGTGTTTCACAACTAATTCACAACTGGCCCATAGTTTCTTCAGGCTGAGTTGGAGCCCATTCATATTCTAGTCCTTACTCTGGGTAAAAGCACAGGCTACCCAGGTAGGACTAGAGACTTCTTTCTCTCCCTTATGAAGAGAAGTCACTTAAGATCACTTTCTACTTTAAAATTACCATTTTGCTGAATCAGTGACTGTTATTTCCAAACTCAGTGACTTTAAGTTAAACTAATTTTGATCTATTCTTAGAATCTTCAGAAATGTCAGGTTGTTTTCAGAGGAAAAAAATTACAAAACCATACTTTCAGGACCAGTGTTCATTTTTTGTTTTATGATGCTGGATTCCCACTTCGGATTATTTTTATGCTAAGTTCTCTTATACACAGAATACAGATTTAGTGCAACATATGGAAGAGTATGTCAGTGGCATGCCAACGTATTAAAATATTAAAAACTTAGGGGCACCTGGGTGGCTCAGTGGTTGAGCATCTATCTGCCTTTGGCTCAGGTCATGACCCCAGGGTCCTGGGATCGAGTCCCACATTGGGCTCCCCACAGGGAGCCTGCTTCTCCCTCTTCCTATATCTCTGTCTCTGTGTGTCTCTCATGAATAAAAATAAAATCTCTAAAAAAAATTTAAAAATGTAGTTACAACCCTATGTGATTGTCTCATAAACCCTGTTAATTCTAATGAGAAGTAACAGAAGTATTAACAACAAAACAGAGGCTACTTTTTCCTAAGTGCTTAAAACAGAAAACAAACAACAGTAATGCCCAAATCCATCAGTATAAGTTGTAAGAAAATATATTTATTTTTCCATGACAATACTATGATAAAATTGTTAAATACATGCATTTTAAAAACAAACATAAGTAACATCTTTAGAATTAAACAGCCAAGCACACTACTTTTACGTTTAAGGTGTCTTAGTAATAGGTTACTTATATTCTATGTTCTTGATATAACCATGTTCTCCAAAAGATATGGAAATTAAATTCTGAAATTATATGATATAAAATGTTCAAATTTTCCATTCTAACAGCAACGTAATCTCCAAATTTTCATAAGGCAGAAAATACTTCAGTTGTCATCTCTGTTAAGTCGAGTTGTTTTATTTCATATTAAACTTGGAATTCTGTGAATCAAACTGAATTACACAAATATACTGCAACCTATAGTTTGCTTCCTACTACAAGTGTATTTAAAGGTTTCCTTATATGATTAAGCAGGATTTTAGGTACAGAACATCACAAATGATAATTCGGGTTAAAAAAAAAAGTCTGTAGTGGTAACAATTCAAGAAACAGGAACAGGAACCGTTTGGGATGTGCAGTTTCTCCCTATCTTTCAGCTACATTTGCACACACCTGACCAAACAAAAATTAGTAAACAGTTATACTAGTATTTATAAAAAAAACAAAACAAAACTGAAAATATTTAACATATAACAACTCCTTTAAAAAGACACTCATTCTACAGACAACCTTATAAAAGACAAAAACTTCCTATCTGTTCACAGTATGTGTATTTTGTAAACAGTAATTCACTATAATGCAATTTCGAGAGTAAAAAAATGGCAATTTCCTAAACAAGAAGACGACCTCTGACTTATGGCCAACTAATGAGAGAGAAGAAAAGGCAACACATTCTTTTTGGGATAGTTGAGTATTTTAAAATGATTTTCAACCTCTGGACATACTTTTAAGGTGGTACCATCTCAAATTTTGTATGTCTTTATCCAGGCCAATATTTTTCAAGCAATTCTGAATTGAAATATATTTAAGAAAAAGTCATGCTCCTTTTTGAGAAAATAATAGGAAAGCACAAATGCGAATGCACAAATGCTAAGCACAAATGCACAGAATACTTCCCCTTCCACAACAAAAGGAATAGGGGTTTCTTATTGTGTTTTGTCTTCAACTATTCATAACATATTCACATTTTTCCAAACCATTATTTTGGAAAGAAATTAAATAGAAGGGTATATCATAAATAATGGGGAAAAGTTTTGGAATCAAATTGGCTGAATATTTGAGAAAAAATTTTTATGAAAATTATTTAGTATTGTTGTCTATGATTGATCACAAAAATACTAACGTTAAACCTAAGTTAACTTGTCCATGTTCCAATTTTATTGAAACGTACTGAATGTGGTACTGAAAACTGTATTATCACCTAGAAATCTTACCAAATCTCTTACAATGGAATGTTTAGGAGAAACAGTAAGTTCAGAAATTCAAAGTTACCCATTTTTTAAATGGTGTAATTCTGAAGGGAGGTATATTTTAGATGTGTAAGGAAATTCAGTACATTTAAATAAGCCATCCAACCAAGTATACAAAATATTTTTGGCTTAAGGGCAGCATAAGGTCTATGTTGTTAGTTGTTTGGCTTTTTAAAGTTCTGATTGGCTATTGCAAAGAAAATCTTAGAAATTATATGTCAATACAATACATATTAATTTCCTTATCAATTAAATATTAATTTCCCCAATTCACATCTAAAAACACATAGTTTTTAGGGTGTTCGGTTATGGCAACCAAAAAGTAATGTAAGTTATTACTGTTTTGTATGTGGTTAAATATTCAATCAGTGATAGCTTACTTATTTGAGAGATTTTGATTTTATTGTTTCTATGGTTCTTCAGCTGGGCACTTGTACAGTACAGAAAAACATTCAGGTTTCCCTCTTAAAACACTTTTAATTTTCACAAAAACGTTGCACAAAATTCGTCTTGCATTGGTAACTTCGGCCTACAACTTGAACACTTATAATCCAAAATATTAACATTCTTCATATAGGGAGAAACAAGCACTACTCGTGGTTTAAAATAACAGAAATCTGTCATAACTCAGTATCATAATTGTAAGAATTTGAATATATTCTAAATCAAATCACATCCCATGGAATTTTACCACACACAATAAAGCCTGACATATCAATAACTGAATGTTTGCCTTAATCCTCCATACAGGCATTAAAAATAGCTCATTTGTATTATAATTGGCATGAATATAATCATGTAATAATTAAGACAAAGGCACAAGTTGAAAAGAAATAAAAATCTCACCACCCCATCAAAATAAGAGGTTTAAATATTAATAGCCCTGGTACATAATCCATGAAGACGTAACTAGACCGAATTCAAACCAAGTGACTTGCAATGATATTCTAAGGTCATGTCAAAGGATGCATTTCCAGTAAGTTAGAAAATCAGTTTCTTCTGTGAAAAATTTTCTTCTGGAGATAAAAGGTAAGATGGGCATGGTACCCTAGAATTTTGTTTCAGCAGGAAATACCAGTTTAAAATAAATGCTTTGAAGAAATAGTTTTTAGCAAGAGAATGAATGAGTCCTTTTATTAAATAGTTAAGCTCACACATCAATGTATTATTGTTGGTTTGCTAGAACAATGCTGGTTGGTACAAACAGGTCCCAAGTTCTATACCCATCAAATAAAAAAGACACTATGGATACTCACAGTGAGGGAGTAATACGGTATCTAGGGATGCTTTTGCCTGAGTCTTTTTCCCAAGTTTTCACTCAAACTGGAGCTACTTCTCGAGGAGATTTGAATCTTTCAGTCTCAGATCTACATGCACTAGGCCCTGGTATATACCACCCTTATGAAAACCATTCAATCTGCACATTCTGGAGTGGGACTCAGAAACAGTTACTCACTGAACTTCTACCATGTAGCTAGTCATCTTTGTAATGAGCTAATGATCTCACATTTGACTTTTGAGATGCCTAACTTTAGACTTTCAAAATAAGAAAAAGGCATTTTAAAAAAGGTATGCACATTTTAGATGGTTCAAAACAGAAAACAGTAAAAATTACTTTAAATAGGAAAAAAAAAGTCTTATCAGATTATGTGCCTAAGCAGTAGAAAAACTTGAGATAACATTTTCTGCATTTTGATAAGTTAGGGAGTAGTTTAATTTCAAAATACCATGAAACACGGATTTCAAATTCCTTTTGGAAGAAAATATTCCCTGGTCTCCACTAACCTACAGTTATTCAAATGCAGACAGGACTGCAATGTTCTCTATACATGGGCCTATGGAGACAGTTAAGAAATTACAGGACTAATGGTTTCCAAGGAGAATACAAGCTGCATGAAGTTTTAACAATGTGACTCTTGCCACAGTTTCTGAGTGCAACAGTACTAGATGTTCTCTACCCGCAGTCCTTCAGATCCATGAGCCGTGAAAGTAATGCTGGTATGGAAAACGAGGCCGATCCTTTCGCCCTTAACCTTTTCCATGAATGGCTGCTTCAGAGTCTAAGCTGTAGAACACAGCACCCCTATCACCTAAGCACGCAAACACAACCATCCAGATACCCGGGGCCAGTCTCAAATCCAGGCTTCTGTAGTTCAACACAGTGATGATTTCAACTGTACATGGGCACTAATCCATGCAGGACATAATGTACAAGCTCTACCTAACGTCAAAATTCTAGCTAAGTCTTCTAAACATACTTTTATGCTAAATACTGTTTATCTAGGAGGGCCGCTCACAAGAGCAACCACCAGAATCTCCATTCCTCACAAGAGAAGCTCGATCTGAAATTGGCTTATGAGATATATGAAAATGTGTCCTAATATGAGGGCACTATTAGAGTGGGGCATAACTGAGTTCAGATACTTAGAATTTCTAATCAATGGCTAGGCTTTAGTTGAGGAGAGAGGGATTTCCCAATTATTTTCCCCGTCAGGAAGGGCTGAAGGGAACACATCTAGCCTTTAGCCTTCCCTCCCCCGCCACCCCAGGAAGAGGAGTTAAAATGATTGGACACAGCATGACCGCTACAAGCCTGCTTTTCACACCTGAGACTGGTCCCAGCATTGGCAGACAGTGCACATTTACCAGGGTCTCCAGTGCCACAAATGAACGGATGTGTGACCAAGGACGGTGTCTTCTCTCCTGGTGTTCAGGCGGCCCCCACATGCCCAGGTAGGCCAGCAGGGGAGGAGGGAAGTGAGAGGTAATGACTTCGGAAGTGCACAGTGGGTCTGGCTGTCTTCAATTTAGAGGGTAAAGACAAAGCAACTTGCTTTGGCCTCAGACATAAGCCACATGCTTCTAGGCATACAGCAAGTTAAAAAGAGCTTGCCCAGACTAAGTGTTACTCGGCTTCCCACTCACCTAGTGATCACTGTGTGCGGAATTCCAGGGGGGAGGGGAGAGGGGAGTAAGCAGCACTCTGAACCTTTTTCATGCAAGAATAGCAGTGAAGTCTTGGAGAAAGAACTGGAGAGCCAATGATATTCACTGTGAGCCAAACAAATGAGTCATCATCTAGGTTAGAAAGGGCCCCGGATCCGCATGGCCGCAGCTGCAATGCATATATACTGATGACAGAGCTCAAACAATTTCTCCTGGCCTTTTCCCATTCTCAGTTTAGTGTAGTTCAGACCAATACCCTTTGACCTTAGCCAACACCTATCCTAAAGAGATGAAGTACAGGATCCACCGGTTTCAATGGGAGACAAGGCAGGAGTTGGGAGCAGGAGGGGCACGGAAATGACAAGCTTCAGCAGGGAATGAAGGCAGCCCCAGGTCTGAGTGTCTGGGGTGCAAACGAAGGAAAGGAGCCCGAGAGGATAGATAAGAAGAGCGGACTGCAGGGATTGCTCTCGTTGGAGACATTTTTCATTGCTGAAAACCTCCAGGAGCTACGACAGGGTTTTAATATATACTGTCTGTGTATAAAATTGGTTCTGTTTCATTCCACCTGTCCATATGTCATGGAGCTCAAGAATTTAGGTGAACTCTAGCAACTGAAATCAGGATTTTGAGAACGCCCAAATGGATTCTACTCCTTGTCATCCTGCGGCTTTTTATCATGACGTGGGTGTTTTTTTTTTTTTGTTTTTGTTTTTTTGTTTTTTTTTTAATAAAGAAACACTAAGACCTAGAAGAAAAGATACACAATCCATGATCATCACAGAACCTCAGAGAGTAAAAAAACAAAAACAAAAACAAAAAAAAACCAAGCAGGCACATCTCGATGTATTCGGGTATTTCCATTTTTTTCTAGTACTTTGCCTTACCTGTCAAAAGACAGAATACATAGGCGACCTGGGGGTTGGGCAAATATAAGATATGCTTCTTAGTTTTTCATTCTGCTTTTCCAAAAACCACACTCACTCTAGGCATCACTCATGAAAAGCAAGGGTGGGCAGGTGAGGCTGCGAAGACACGCGGTCCTGGACAGCTCGCACAGCAACCGCTACGCCCTCACCACGGTGTGCCCACGGAGCAAACGGACACCGAGGCGGGCCCTATGAAACAGCCCTTGAGGACTGTTCCAGTAAGGAAGCATGATCTTTTCAGTTGCATATTTAAAATTTTGAGGACTGGATCAAATAGTCTAGACTGATGATCATCTCACAGGGAGAAATTGCCAAACTGCCTCATGAGGAACCTTTGCTACACGAAGTCAAAGATCATCACTGCCTGGGTGACTGGGGTTCCAGGGCATGGGGTTCTCGGGAGGTGATGAAACCGGTCAGGACCGTGCAAAGAGCTAATGCAGCGAGTCTGCTCAGGAATCACCTCAAATTGTAAATCACTGCAATTATGTTTATCAGAAATATTAAGTTTGCTCCTACACTTACAAAACTGACACGGTGTCACACAAAAAACCAGATTTAAAACAAAAAAAACTAGGTCTACAGTCTTTAAAAATTTGCCCTTAAATCTTAGGGCAACCAACCGCACTAAGGGAAGCTAGCATGCAAGCCACAAAGTAAGGGAAAGGTTTGTAAAACCTCCCGAAGCAAGACGACAGGATTCTAATTTGGGCTGGTCAGTGTCACGCTCATTTTCAAAGTTTGTACCCCTGAGAAAACTCTTTGATAACCATGATACAGTAGGCACAGAAATCAGCACACTTTATCAAACAAAACACTACAACAGCTGTCACTACATTAAAAATTATATTAATTTTGTGTAAGTGCCGCGGATAGAGGAGAATAATGTTGAAAGTTTTGAAATCTGTGCTTGGTTTTCCTCTAGCATGGAGCAAGTGTCAGGCAAATAAACATCGTCTGTTGCTTTTTGACATTTTTCTCCTGTGCCTGTAAATCGGCTTGCAATTCCATCCAGTACCCATAGGAGAAAACCATGAGCAGAACAGAACACGTTGCTGGGGGATTTGGATTGCATGGATGGGCTAGACGGAATCGGCCACGAAGTGCTTCCTGAAGGCAGAGCACGTGCGAATTCTTTGGCTCCCATCACAGATTGCTCCAAAACTTGAGTTGCAGGGACTGAATTTCTGGGTTACACTGCTCTGGCTGTGAGACTACGTTAAAAGCACATGAACACTTTTGAGTGTGACTCGCGCGCGGTGAGGCCCCCTCGCTAACAATACTTCACAGGATCCCTCCAAGATGCCCCGTGCTGGCACGGCAGCGCCAGAACCCAGAGCTCACTGAGATGGCAGACTGAAGTGACAAGGTGACTCTGTTAGTCATTTGGTTTGTTCTGAAAGAAGTTTGTAAAGGACCACCCTCCCCCACTGGATTTCGGAGAGTCTTCATCTTTAGGAGGAATCAGAAACTGTCGGGAGTTAATGGAGCAGGGGCTTCCAAAGGAGACAATTTCACTGTTGCTGTCCGTGGACCTGGGGGAGTCTGGAGATACTAAGTTCCAAGTGTTGACATTTGCCTGAGGTCTGTAACCCGCAGCTTTATCTAGGTCGTCCTCTGCAGCGAGGTCTTCTACAGTAGAAGTGACGGGGAGGTGCATCTGTGGCTTGTAGCCGGCCCCCCCGACAGGGTCATTTTCCTGTTCTTCCTCTGGTTTCGCTTGAGGCTGGTACATAGACTGGATGTCAATGTAAACGACTTGAGAGGCTCCCCCCGCCTCATCTGTGCCGGGGTTCGGCGTTTCCTCCTCAATGACAGGGGGGCAGTAGGACACCACCACGTGGTTCTCAGCTTCCGCATCAGAGCTCTCTTCCGGACGCTCAGCTATGGGAGAGATTATTTCTGTGTCTTCTATTTTCGGAACTGCTGATCGAGTCTCCAGAACCTCAACGTTATTTGGGGTACAAGGATTCATTTCCAATGTTTTGAGAGCACTGTTTCCCTAGAAATAAATGATAAAACAATGATTAAGAAGAGTGCTAAAAGCCGCCGCCACAATGCCCTTCCTACAAAAGGGGCATTATCTTCAATATTTTTCACACAGCTACTTATAAAAATGTATCTCTACTATTCTGCAGTGCATACTAGAACATAGTTCCTTTTTTACATATCAATATGTTCCTTGCTATTAATAGCAGTGGAAAAAAGAGCATGGTGAAAACAAGTTAAAATGCAGAATTGTAGAAGTTCAGCAGATGTTAAAGCATTGCTCTTTGCTTCACACATTTTATACTGGATGATATTTGCATGCTAAAAACTTTTCACAAAAGATGAAAAAAATGAAGCCAGTACTAAAAGATAAATGTAAGAAAATAAAGGATTACCTCACAGGCACTCTTTTGAAACTGTAAAGCTTTACAATTTTCTGGATTTGGAATATCAGGGTAGAAGGTTTCTTTAATCCTTTAAATAAAGATGATTAAGTACATTTAATAATTAAGATTATCAATTAGACAACAAATAAATTAGAAAATCATTGGGCTTATTCTGACATTTCATATGATGCTTTAATGAACATCTGAGATAAAAATGCAAGATCTAAAAGTTTTTAGTGTGATCATTCACTGAGCTTTCTGTACATAAGGCACTGAGGGGCTCCTACTTGAAAACTATGAGCAGTATCTCTATTTCTAGAACCACGATATCTTCTGTATCTCATGAAAATGGAAAGCAAAGGATTAAAATGGTGATTGTGCTCTCAAGTCAAAAGTAAAACAGAGGTACTGTTCATCTAAGCTAATGTCCACAGTGCAAATGGATTACTACACAGGGCCCAGTACTTCAGGAGTGTATTTGTATCATGCAGTTCTCTACTGCTCGTAACAGGTTCCAGACTATTAGGGGAAAAGGCTACTAATGATGAGCAAAAACGAGATGCAAACAAAAAGATTTGCTCCGTCCCAAATCATATGTATAGTTGTTAAAAAGAAGTTTAGTATTTGAAATTCCTGCAGAAAAAACCCAACTTTGTTAATACAAGTCTGACACGCCCTAGCTTCTAAACTCTCTCATTTTATCTTCTGTATTAAAATCATTTTTAAAATGTGATTTTTGGTAATGAGAATATGGTCATCAAGACAGCATGTTCTATAATTAACTAATACTATGTTAACTTATAAGCCAGGATTACTAGAATACAGTCTCTTCAGTTTGCCAGAAAGGATGGCATCTTTAATGCCAGTGAGGGCCATCTAGGCATGAACACAGCCATCTGCCCAGCCCAGGGCAACTCCTGCCAGCTGGCCATGAGGTCTTCTCTCCCACTGAGTCCCGGCTCACCTCACCTCTCCTCTCCTCATCTCACCTCATGCCTCTCTAGCTTCACTCAGACCACAGTTCTTTTTGCTTCCTCCTGATGACCAAGCTCTTTCCAATTTCTGGGTCCTCAGGAGCTATTCATCTCTTTCTCTGTGAGAAAGAGCTATTCAACACTCTTTCTCCTCTCTTTACCCTTTGGGCC
Source organism: Canis aureus (assembly GCF_053574225.1). Classification (NCBI taxonomy): domain Eukaryota; kingdom Metazoa; phylum Chordata; class Mammalia; order Carnivora; family Canidae; genus Canis; species Canis aureus. Next base: position 72,237,553 of record NC_135614.1, on the reverse strand, counting down.
TCAGCTCTAATGGAACTCTCGTAGGGAAGCTGTGGTCAGCCACCTCCAGTGACATAGTTCCCCTGTGATTCCCCTCGTGGTGCACAGTGACCTTCCTAGCACACATATACTTATGAGCATGTATTTACTAGATGATTACAGGTTTAATGTCTACCTTTCCCCAAGGTGCTCTAAGTCTATAAGGATCATGCTTATTTAGTTCACCACTATATCACTCTTCACATGGGAAGAGTCATTCATATTTGTTGAACAAACGAATAAATGACAATATTTTCTCAATAGGTAACCAGGACAAGTGTAATCCTAATCAGTAACCTTGCATATAGCTATTGCCATATTTATGCCTGTAGGTAATTTTAGTATATCTGCTATTACTTTAAATTATCAGTAAACACAGTAGGAAAAAGTTTACCTCTTATTACTTTAAAAACATTTAAACGATTCTTGCTTAATATTAAATCCAATTATTAATATAAATCTAGTAATTCAGACTAAACCAACATTTTTTACCAAGTACTTATTTCTTAACACATAAAATAATCATGCTCTTAAGAACACAACAGCAAGGGTAAATGGATGTAGGTACCATTACCATTCTCGTTTCCGATAGCAAAGGATACTTGTTACCACTCCCACAATGACAGCCACGGCCACAGGAATGAGAATGGCAATAATTAATCCCACAGCTGAAAAGAGAATATTGGATATATTCAAATCACTATTTTAAGCAGGACATACAGAATACATTTGTATTAGAAGATACTTAAGTTGGTAGATTATTTAAAGAAAAGAAGTACTAACTGCTCCAAGGACACTGAAAAACTATTAAAATGTGACCTTCAAAAGCATTTTAATAATTTTTACACTAATACTTAAATTCCTTAGAACAGGACAGAGCGCTACTAACACACGAGGCCAGGTTCTTCTCCCCGGTGTGTGGGGCTGTCAGATGTACTACAGGAAGTTTAGCCACATCCCTGAGCTTCTACCCACTAGATCTCAGGAACACCCACAGTTCTGAGATCCAAAACTGTCACCGGACATTGCCATGTGTCCCCTAGGAGGCAAAATTGCCCCAGATGACACCGCACCCTCACGGTGCTTCACTGAAGTGTGTATGTGAAGTCTTTCTCAGGGCTAGAGACTATGCTGCCATTCAACTCAGGCTCCTCACTGGGGACAGTCAAACCCGTCTTCCTCGTTCTCCATCTCAAATTTGTGAATGCTGGGGTTCACAGGTTTTTAAAGGATATTTCTTTTACTCTTCCCTGGATAGGTTAAAAATCACATTTAGAACAGTCATGGCAAAAAAATGCTAAAATGGAGGGTTTCTAGGTGGCTCAGTGGGTTGAACATCTGACTCTTGGTTTTGGCTCAGGTCATGGTGTCAGGGTTGTGAGAGGGACCCCACTTTGGGCTCCCAGATCAGTGAGGAGTCTGCTGGAGATTCTCTCTCCCTCTCCCCTTGCTTGTGCATGTACTCTCTCACATAAATAAAATGTTTTAAAAAAATGTTTAAGTGGGTCAGCTTTATATAGATTCAACATGAATTTAGAACTCCAAGACTTAGGATGTATCCTTCATGCATTAATTTAAGTAGTCTTAGGAAATAGCTTCAAATAACTGACAAGAATAAATATGAAGTCATCCTGTGGCCTTTTAACATTGTTTGACACTCACTATAAATATGCACAATACATGAAATCTTTAAAAAAGGGTTCCTACATAAACAAAACTTGCTGGAAACACTATGCATTTAAGTACAGAAAGCACCTCAATAGGCAGTGATTAACTTACAATTCTCCTTTGTCACCACAAACATGCTCTTCTCCGGGCCCATCCCACCATCTGTATAGGCTCGTAAGACCAGATGGTAACTTGTTTTACCCTGAAGATCAGCAATTCTCAGGGTCTTCTGGGATAGGTCAGTAATGTTCTTCACCTTTATGTCGGACCGACCTATTTGTAAAGTGAAGACCATCATTACTGACCTCTACGCCACTTTAAACATCTAGTTATTCATACCTGTTCTACCCATATCCCTTTCATGTGAGTCGCTGCTGGCCGCCCTCAGCGTCAGGGCCAGGACCTGCGGGGTCAGCCAGACCCAGGTTCAAGTTCTACCTCTGCCACTTAGCAGCCACACGGGCTGGACCTGTTATTTAAACTACTGTGAACTTGAGTTTCTCTAACCTATGAAACAGATGATCACGATTTATCTGCCAGAGTGGTGTGAAGTTTTCATATATTCTCTAGAATAATCCTGGAATATAGCAGATAATCAATACAAGTCTCTTCTTTACCTAATGGCATGAAACACACCACAACCCCCTGGGAAGGCCCCTGGGGAGGGGGTCGCTGTGCCTGCCTGCATCCAGAGAGAAGAGCACACCTCATTACAGTGCTCTCTCCAAACCACTAGGGAAGAGAGGCAGTGCACCGGAGTTCTCAAATGAACCGCTAGCGAGGAAGCCTTTGAATCATTTCCAAAGAAGTAAGAGAATTGTTTAAACTGTTGTTTTATAGTTTTAATCAAAATAATGGAAGACAACAGTTTGAAAAAATGAACTAAATGGCCAAGAACAAAAAGTAGCAGTTCTGTGCCGGCACCTTCCCCTGCCACCTACAGTCACTGCAACATCACGTTATCGGTTTCTTTGGGTATTTACTTAGGTATTTTGGAATAAACTCACACTGGCAGTACTTTGATTTAAAAATTGTAGACATTATGTATGCATGTTCTACAAAGAAGGTGAAGCTTTAGTGTTTTCAGACCCCCTCGCCCTCCCATCCCACATCATCCACACAGACACACTAAAACGTTTGGGAAATTCAGCGTTTATGTTACTATGATCACATAAATATGGATTCCTGCTAGACAAATTGCTTAGTCTGCTCATATTTCCTTTCTTATTTTTCTGTTGTTTTAATTATGCTTTTTCCTCATTTGCTTAATGTACCAATTCCTAATTCCTCCCACAAATTTCTGTGAACATTCAGTGCCATTTTCCACATGGCCCAATGCAACAAAATCCAAGTGCCCAGTGCGGTGACTGGCCACCCAACCCCTGCCCACGTCTCCCAGGGGCGTCCTCCCCAGGGTATCTGCTCCAGACCAAGGCCTCCCTGGCTCCGGCCCCCCTGGACCGCCCTTGCCCTGCTTGTTTCCTCAGGCTGAACCACCGTTCTGAACCACCACCTGAGAAGGGGACACGGGGAAGGAAGTATCTGTAGCTCTACGGGCCTGAAATCTGAAAATACTCTCATTCTGCTCTCACACTGGCTGCCACCAACGAGTACAGACTTCTAGAGAGAAAAGAATTTTCACTCAGTACCTTGAAGACACAGCTGTGCTACCTCTGGCCTCTGCTGTGCTGTTGAGAAGTCCGAGGCCACTTTCATGCCTGAGGCCTCGCACCTGAGTGACTTTTCTGTCTGTAGGACTTGTTCTTTATGTATCAGGTGCTGAGAAATTCATGACAATCTACCTCAGTGTAGATTTTTCTTCTATTTATCTCATTGTGTAGTTGATGGGTGCTTTCCTCTGTGTATCCTGGTCTTCTAGTTCTGGGAAATGTTCTTAAGCTCTTTCTTTGGTTATTTTCTTCTATCCTCCCACCCCCACCCTGAAACTCCTATAAAGCTTGACAGCTCAAGTCTCTGATGCTCAACTTCCTCATCTTTTTACCAAGTCGTCTCCTCTGCATCTAACTGGAGAAAGAATTTCTCTATCTCTCATTCAATTTCTCCATCTTCTATTTAATTCTTTAGACTTTTCTTTGATCACATTTCTAATTCTAATGAGTTCTTACCTATCTTTTGACTGTTCTTTTTTATAACATCAGGTCTTTTCCATAAATACAGTGTAACTCAACTATGCGAGGATAGTTTGGTTTGAAATTTGTTTCCTTACACTGAATCTGTTTTCTCTAATTTCTTCTGGTTTCTGTCCTGTTAGAATCTTCCTCAACCAGCTGGTTATCCCGGCTGCTAGTCATGGCTAGAAGTGAACCACGGGAAGGTCACTGTGAATGGGTAGAGCTTTCCGGTTGGTGGGCTTTCCTGCTCACTGGGGCCCCAATACCAGCACTTTTTGTGTCTTTCCTCAGGAACCATTGCCTTTTTCTAAAGAAAGATCCTCTAATCTCATCAGGGAAACAGGGCCAGCTGAAGATGTCCTATTAGCCCCTTATAAGACAAAGGAGGCTCAGGGAAAGTCACGTTCACTCTGGTGTCCCTCTCGCTGGAGGCTGTCTGGTTCAACTTCTCCAAAGAATGATCCTCTCGTCTTCAGGCAGCGGAGAACGCATTCACATTAGCTGCATGAAGTTGGCATAGGACCCCCATGGGGGTTCTAATCACTCCTTAAACACTTAGAGGCAGCTCTCAATGTTCAGCCCATGTCCATCCTAACATCTGCCCCCAAACCTCACCTAATAATGGAAGTCAGATTACTTCTCCCTGAAGCCTGAACGTCCACCTGGATTTCACCATCCTTCATCCTCCAGGTCATCTGTCCCACTCCCATCAGCCCCAAAATGTCCAAATCTGGTATACTCTTGCCTGTCTGGTTCTCTTTTTGTGGCATCATACTTTTTTTCCCCCCTTCTTTAACTTTAGTGACTAATTTACCACATCTAAATGAAAGTCTAAGTGCTCAATTTTAACTGGTACAAGTGTAAAATTTCTGAACATTTAAAAAAAAATTCACTAGACTCTGGATATTCGTAGAACTTTATACTTAGGGTTTTTCTCACAGGCAATTGTGAAGGTTCAGGAAAGCAGACCTTAGTGGTGTGGGGGAGGTGCACATTTAATGCAGCTGCTCTGAGAAGTAACTTAGCTAATGCCTGCTCGGCATCTCCATGCAGCACTGTTGTTCTTGACTTGTTGGACAGGCATTAAATAATTAAAATGTTTTTTTCTGAGGAGAAGTCATTAAGGGAAATGAAAGCTCTCAAACTGAAAAGATGGCATGCTTGTGTTATGTGGCTATGAATAGGAAACATCTGACTCCCAACAGAAATATAATTTAGGGAGAAGCCAAAACTCTATAAACATTTCTGTATTTGTAAATCTGAAAATTCTCTAAGGTCTTTGGACATATACGCTTACCAACTGTCAAGGATTGACTGTACTTTTAAAGATCTAATGGGGGATCCCTGGGTGGCGCAGCGGTTTGGCGCCTGCCTTTGGCCCAGGGCGCGATCCTGGAGACCCGGGATCGAATCCCACGTCGGGCTCCCGGTGCATGGAGCCTGCTTCTCCCTCTGCCTGTGTCTCTGCCTCTCTCTCTCTCTGTGTGACTATCATAAATAAGTAAAAATTTATTAAAAAAAAAAAAAAGATCTAATGGATACACATGTCCCTAGTCAAGTCAATTAAGCTTGCCAGCTCATTAAGGCCCTAACTGTGTGGACGGCTCTTTTTCAGGTAACAGTGGAGGCTCTGGAGCCATTCTTGGGTTCCTGAGCTTGTCTCCTCCATTATTAGAATTACAGGAAGCCTTTTTTTTTTTTTAATAACCTATATAAGATGCTACGTTATATATCATTCAAAATTACTAAGAGATGGTCTCTTTCCTATGGGGCTTATAATCAAAGTGCAGAATAAATAATTTAAATGAAAGACTGTACATGCCTTTTATCACATAGTAAAATCCTAAAATTCTCACATTCATATATATTCATTTACCAATTTTTCAGTTTTGGAAACCAGTATTATATTATTCACTAACATGTTTTTTCCTTGTTTTTTTTTTTTTTTTTTTTTTTAATGGTTAATGAGAACTTCTAGGAAATACTATTCTCACTGTAGTAAGTTACTTACCTGACTCCAAACCCCTTATCTTAGAGGTGTCTCTCTCTCCTTTTTCAAAGTAAAATAAATATCCTCTTAAAAAGCCTCTGAGCTCTTCCACAGGAATATCTTCCCATTTTACTAATATTGAATCTGCAGATGTATCCTCAACAGTAAAATTTGGCGCCACAATTGGAGCTGTAATAGGAAAAACATCCATAGCTAAAGGAGAGTTCACTGATACAGAGTAAGATATTAACATTTAATGAGATTTCTATCTTCAAAAATAATTAAATCTAAAATTAAGACTTTATTCTCTACTAAGTCACACTTTCAGAGAGCTATCACAGGCGTTGCTCCAGTGAAGCTTGCATGCAAATGACTAGAGGCACACGGGGAACTTACAACATAAACACACTGTATACAGTCTTGAAATTAATGTTTTTTTAACGTGTTTAAGTGCAAATAAGTCTTTTGACATCAAAATTAAGATTTAATTTTCTCAATCACAAGAGTAAAACTGTGAAATATTAAAGATATGAAGATTAGGCAATCACAATTTTAAATTTATCATACAAATTATTTTTCCTTCCTTGAACTAAACACCTTAATCTATTTTTAGAATTCAATCTTGATGGGACGCCTGGGTGGCTCAGCGGTTAAGCATCTGCCTTCAGCTCAGGGCGTGATCCTGGAGTCCCAGGATCCAGTCCCACATCAGGCTCCCTGCATGGAGCCTGCTTCTCCCTCTGCCTGTGTCTGCCTTTCTCTCTCTGTGTCTCTCATGAATAAATTAATAAAATCTTAAAAAAAAAATTCAATCTTGCAATTGTTGAATTTCTAATTTCTCACATTACCCTGGACTCTAAGACTTCCCCAATTAACTTACCCAGTTCTTCTATATATCCGATTATAGAACGTAATAACTGATATCCTTCATTCCTGCACCCATACAGGAAAAAACTGTATCTTACACCTGGTCGAAACTGATCTACAGGATAAACACAATTAACTTTCATAAGTACACATTACTATGAGCATCTATTTTATAAACATCAAACTTACAATCACTTACTCTGAAATTTACAAAGCTAATTTTAAACAGATGTTTTCTTATCATAAAAAATACTGATATTCAAAACTGATAAATATTCAGAATGAAAAATGACTAAAGAAAAATTACACATACTCACTTCTGTTGTAATGAATTGTATTATAACATGATATGACCTTGAAGGGAGGAACAGTGATCAAGGTTTTCATCTTGTTTCTTAAAATCAAGCAACGATGACTTCCCAGATTTGGGCCAGGATCAGTTTACTAGATAATCCCAGGTCCGCACCAAGCCTCTGTCTGGAAAGCCCTTCCTTCCCTAGCCAGTGTAATCTCCTACTTTGCTCCAAAAAGCAAAAAAACTTTGCTGCTTCAAGGAATGCTGAGCCATAGCATCTGTTTCTCTTTAGAGCATTGCTATTTCGTGCCCTTGAGTTAACTTCACAAGGCACACAAGAGAAGCATCTTAACTTTACTTCAAAGAGCCCCTTTGGTACATCCTTGATACAATGCAAAGTGTGAGATGTTGGGAACACAGAGGTGGACATAGTGTGGTCCACGGCCTAGAAAGGCTGGCAGAGTGGTGGGGAGACAGATGAACCAGGGTAACCAAGACACAGTGTGCTAGACTGGAGGGACCTATCCTAGGCTGGGGCACCTTTACTGTGGGACCAAATGGGTCTAAGAATATCACAAAAAGCCACCAAGAAGCGACATTTGAAGAGGGCCTTAAAAGGCAATGAGGAGCTCACCAGTGGTGGTCTAGGAAAAAGATCCCGCTTGGGGGAGCTAGGGCAGTCTGTGGGATTGTATCTAATTTGTGGAAAGCAACTATTCTGGTGTGGTCAGAGCACAAGTTCTCCAATTCTGTGCCCACAGAACACCAGCGGTTCTACAAGCCCAAAAGTGAGATGGCCAACCTCTAAAATCATTATGAAACTTTTTTCTTTGGGGGTCAGGAGTGCCTGAGGTTATTTTAATCTGCCTGTATGTTGGTAAATCTGTACCCAGGGTTATGTTACAATGATGTAGATCAGTATTCTATAGAGTTCTGCTGCCTTAAAAAAAAAAGAGCCCAAGTGGGAATTATGGCATTAGTTCCATGTTTTGAGATCATAAAATAGGACAATTGAATGAATCGATGACTAGGTTGAGAAAGGAACGAGAGAAGTGCCTCCTGTGGCCATACACTGTCCCAGAGGCAGTAAATAAAAGAGACAATGACTGGCCTCCTGAGGCTCTGAACTGCTTTGAATCTGAATTCTGGTGCTATCACACACTAGTTCTGTGACCTTGGGCAAATCATCTGACTTCTCTGAGCCTTTGTTTTTTCAAGTGTGGGGCCTTTGCTCATCTGTCTCGGCATGAGAGGTTCTCCCTCTCACCGTATAGGTCTTAGCTTAAAATTTATGTCCCCAAGACACTCTATCTAAGGAGACCCCTCTTCACACCACCAAGCCTGCCCCCGGGCCACCCTGATTATTCTCAAAGCCCAGGTGAGAAAGGTGGAAGAGAGAGGAGAATTCATATGGCACATGCTAGGACAGCCTAAGGCTCAGGCAGCTACAAGTGGAGGTGCAGGAGAGGAGGGCAGGGTGTGCAGGCACTCTGATAAGGGAGGTGGGTTCTAGGAAATGATAAAGGGAACCACCAAGTATTTCAAGTAGGACTGGCAAATAATCTAAACCCACTTGGGAGTAATCTAGTGGATGGGACTCATCTTCCCCATCTGATGAAGTAACAAAAGCAAGTGGGTAGCACCGGTTCCTAGGAGAGAAGTATTAGCAGTTGCTTGCTCTCCTGAGCTTCACCTCCACGTGAGGGAGAACCATGACCATGGGATGACCTTGAGAAGCATCACCAAGGCTGCAGGCTCCAGAATTCCCAAGGGTAGAGGCACAAAACACTCATCAGCTACTCAGAAGGAACAACGATGGTCGATGGTCGAAAGAGGGCTGTAATATCCCAGGACAAGGCTCGCTTAGCCTGCAGGTTACTACATACTCTTCAGGGCTGAACTGCAGGCTGCTCCTACCCAAAGCAGCTCGCCTTAGGGGACTCCTGGCTCCTTATAGCCAGGCACTGGGGGGTGCCCCCTGCCCCATGGATGGCCCCTGTCCTGCATCAGTGGTGATGGGGGCAAGGCGTCTGTCCTCGGCTCTGCCTAGCCCCAGTGAACCTGCGCTCCGGCCAGCAAAGGCAAAGGACCAGGGGTGAGACCACGCTGCCTAGGGCTCTGTGGTCGGCTTTCTTCAGGAGCATTCCTCCACATTGTTGTACCTGTGACCCAAATCTACTTGACATTCCACTGTACAGATACACTGTAATTTACTCATTCTCCTATTTGCTATGGCGGTTTTCAATTTTTGTGATTATAAATCACACTATGGTAAACGTTCTTAGATGCAATCCTGTGTTGATTATTTCTTAGGATAAATTCCTAGACAAGCAACTACTAGAGCAAAAGATATGAAGCCTTTCACACACATACTGCTACAAAGCACCTTCCAGAAAGGTCACCAATTCACACCCGCCCTAGTGATAAGGGGGAAGTGATCACTCATACCCAGTCACACCATGTATTGCTCTTTTAAAAATATTTTTTAACAGGGGCACCTGGATGGCTCAGTCAGTTGGGCATCTGCCTTCAGCTCCAGTCATGATCCTGGCTGGGGTCCCAGATCCAGTCTTCCATCAGGCTCCCTGTCCAGCAGGAAGTCTGCTTCTCCCTCTCCCTCTACTCCTGCCCCCTCTCATGCTCGCATGCACATGTGTACACTCACTCTCTCTGATTCACTCTAATAAAAAATCTTAAAAACAAATGTTTTTAACTTTCACCGAGAGGTATGAGTTCATCTTACCAGATTCTATTACAGCTTCAGTGCTGTTTGAGGGGACTTTTTTCCAGTCCATAAGGCAGGGTTCAGATCGAGATGAGTTACACCATTTAATAACATAGTCACAGGTCATATTGGGATCGTAATTCCAAGTGAGGAGAATCCCATTTCCCATTCCGACAGCCTGCTCTACTTTGAGATCATCTACAACAAGAAAGAAGTACATTTTACTTGTATTAAAAACAATAATATAAGATAAATCTCATAACAATGGACAGGAGTTAGAAAAATGTCATTGGACAGAAATTTTAAAATCATGCTCAAATTAGATAAGCCTCTAGCAAAGTTTAGAAGTGTTGCTGTTATTTTTGTTGTAAAAAAGTAATTACCTGTATGTACAGAAAAACTCAGAAGCTCTAAACAGTAATAAAAGAGCACGTAGGTTAGGTGGTAATATGCTGCAGGCCGGGCTGTGAAAGTCAGGGCCATGAGGGATGGGGCTGAGGGCATGTGGGCACGAGAGAGGGTAGCAGTGCAGGGGCAGGCAGCCCACAGGCAGGTGCAGAGCTCAAGTGGACAGTCCAGACCTCCTCTCATTGTCCACTATGATGTGAGCTCTGTGAGAGCAGATGGGGGCTTATGCCTGCAACCCCAGCCCTGGGCCAGGACCTACAGAGTAGGAACATGGAACATGTGGTGAATAGGGGGATGGATCAGCTCTTGTCTTCCTTTCGAGCCTATGGGTGGGCTGAAGAGGCTTCTGGAGATGAGGTGAGGAATGGGGAATCTGCTGAAATGCAGTGCGATCTGAAGCCGTGCGGCAGAATGGCCGGCCAGTCGGGGCACAGGGAGGGAAAACCCAACACAGGGCAGAGAGGTGAGGTGTAAGAGGTTGGCGGGAACGGGGCAGTGCCCAGGTTCTGTTTTCCCCATCCTTGTCAGATCTCGGTCTCGGGATGAGGGGGCCCAGGGCTGGGGGTAGGACTGTGTAGGTTAGGCCCAGAGGGAGAGGGAATTTCCCACAGTAACAGGAGAAAAGAAGTTATTTTTATAACCGATTTCTATTCAAGGGTTCAGTAAAAAGCTGCAGAAAGGTTTTTGGAGAAAAAAATTGTATTCATAAAGCAACTACTACCTAACACAAGACAACAATTTGGCTTAGAATTCAGAGGACACTGGACACGAGAGCGTTCAGGCTCAATGTGATTAAAACTCCACACCATAAACCTGCTGAGGCCCAGGGCCTCCGTCTCAGGAAATTGTCAAGGAACAATGATTCTGTGGCTTCCGTAGCTGTCTAGGAGCTGATGCTAGGCCATTGTTAGTTCCGTAAATCACTACCTTCTGAAGGACACAAGGAATACGGTTCTTGAATTAAAAGACAACACGGCTATTGCCTATCAGTATGAAGCAATGAAATACAGAATCTAAATCAGAAGGTATCTTCTTAAGGGTGTTCACATCGCTCTTCTCTCTCTTTCCTTTTCTTTCTGCTGTCACACCTCTGCCTGAAGACCCCTCCTCTCTGTGTGTGCTGCTGTCTGGGCTCTGCGCTCCGTGTCTCTAAAATGTAAGGTGCCTCCACCCCCACCCCAAGTCCCTGACAGTTGACAGAAACTAAAACAAAGAACCAGCTAAGTAAGAAGGTGCCTCCATTGGGAGTTGAAAAAATATTTGGAGGACCCTAACTGGACCAACTTTTCTTTCTTTACGAGTGGGTGGTCATAGACAGGAGCCCCATATTGGGGCGGGACAGCAAGGTGGGGGAACAGGAAATGAGCTGGAAGAGGAATTAACTGAGAAAAGAGAGAGAAGTGGCTATGGATGAAGTATTTGGGATTACTGGTAATCCCTAATATTTAAAGGAAGACACTAAGTTAATTTTAAAATTTCACTACAGTGACTCTTTTGAAACTTGTATTAAAGATCTAACTTAGACTTTTAGACTTCTTATCAATAAAGGATTCCTATTAATAAGGAATGTCTTACCAACAAAGCTGCCATTCAAAAAAGTACTTTTTCCTCCCTGGCAGTTTGTAAAACAGCCCAGCTGTTACAGCATCAGCTCCCATGGTCTTGGAAGATACATGAAAACGGTACTTAAATAAATGGTTGAAACATTTCTTACTAAGGGTAACGTCCACCACATAGCTCTCCAACATTACACACTAACATAATTGGATACACTAATTATTTTATCCATCAGTGCAGATGTTTGGAGTCAACCCTAATGACTAATGGCTGCTGTCTCTCAATGAATTCTGGACATTAATCTGCTTGTTCCTCTGTATGTATCAGCAGCAGCAGGAGGTAGGAGAAGAAAGCTGACATTATAAGAGCAAGTGATAACCTTTAAAATGTTTCACTTTAATTTCCTGTTCTTATATCCTACATTATTTTAAGTACTCACCATTTGGAATTTCCATACTAGCTATTTTAGAAGGTGGCGATGAGCCAACAGAATTTTTTGCCACCACACTGATGATATAGTCATTTTTATCAAGTTGAAGTTCCGCCTTGTGTTGAGGATCAGGGATCTCAGAAAGGGACTGTGTCTCTTCATCTAGTGAACATGATACATTATAGGAAAGTATTTTCCCATTAGCTTCATTAATGGGTAAAGGCTATGAAAAACAGAAAAATAAATTATGTCAAGAAACCTGCAAAACTGGCTGTGTGATGAGCAAAGACCATGAAGTCTAAACCAGGCACTACGTTAATCATGACAAGGTAATGTCAGAATAGATGGGAGTTGTTAACGGTGTAAAACACAGATTTAAAAGGCACCAAGAAAAAAATAAAAAATAAAAAAATAAAATGCACGAAGACCAGGATAAATCAGAAGCATGATACAAAAGAAAAACTGTACTTACCGTAAGCAGTAAGATCACACAGAAATTTAAAAATTAAGTAACTACAAACTAGTATTCAGCCTCACATTCTTCAGAAGCAAACAAAAAAGTAACAAGAATCACTGCCCTACCAAACAAAACATAGAAAATTACAGAATGGGTAGGGGGGGCGGGCTGGCTCAGTCAGTGGAACATGTGACTCTTCATGTCAGAGTCATGAGTGTGAGCCCCGTGTTGGTAGTGTAGAAATTACTTAAATAAATAAAACTTAAAAAAATTACGGCGTCACAGTTTTTAAAAAATATTTATTCTTTTCTCGAAATAGTCCATGCCCATTACCAGAAAGTTTGGAAATTATACACAAGTTAAAAAAAAAACCCTATAAAATGCTCCCATACTCTTGTCTCTTAAATATGCTTTCATTTTGATATTTTTTTCAAGTTGGTTGTCTAAGATGGAGATGTTTTTTGTTAACATTATTTGAATCATACTATATACCATTTTATCTTTTTTCACTTTTCTATAATATACTTGTCTCTGATACATATATTTTAATGGCTTTATATTTTAAGTAGTATTTTTACTAGTTTTTACTTGAATATTCCTTAAATAATGGAATTTAAGTTGTTTCCAATTTCTCACAATGCTAAAATAATATTTTGGTGTATCTTTTACTGCCAATTTTTTTTCCTTTTTCATAGTTAGGATTAATCCTTTCATGTGGATTTCCAAATGGAAATTACTGGGTATTAGGAAACATTCAAACTTTTTCATTTGTGTAGCTAAAGTAAAGTGCCTTTTAAGACTATTGTTCCAATTTATACGACAAGGCATGGGACCCTCTGATCCTGACTGACCTTGATATTAATACTCTGCTGAAAACACTGCTCCATCACAGGTCCCCAGTGACTCTCTGATGGCCTGTTCCATTGGACCCATTATCATGTTACGATTTGAGGGCTTCATTTGATGCTGCTGATAGCTCACTCCTTCACGGAGCCCCCTCTCTTGGCTTCTGCTTTACCAATCTCTTCTGGTCTTCCTGTCCCTCTAACCTTCCCACTCTCATCTACTGGATCCTCCTCCTTTGCTAGTCCTTTATATGCTGCTATCACCTACGAGTCCATCCTTGGCCTCTTTCCACCATGCATGCTCTCCCCGAGTGATCCCATTTATATGCTACTCAAAGCTATGTCTTTAACTCTGACTTCTCCCCTGAACTCCAGAGCCTTACATCAAACTACCACCTATTGGACTCTATTTGGATACCCCAGTGGCACATATTTTTAAAATACACTGAAAACAATTCAACCCTAAACAACTTCATTTTCCACCCAAATATGCCCCTCCTTGGCAAATGGCAGAACCACCAACCTCATCACTTCGGTGTTTTTAATCTTTGTTTAGGCATTCATCTAGTATGAACAACATCCCAAACTTTCTCTACAATGAAGTAATGGTACTGCAACACCCGGTTGATAGGTGGAGTGGAGAGAATAAGCTCCTATCCTATCTCCTAATTCCAAAAATCCATGTAATATATTGTCTCTGGATAGAGGATATATCAGGTATTAAATTGTTAAGAACAGATACTATGCTTGATCTTAGCCAAAAGGCTGACAAGTGATACACTGAAGTGGCTGCAATATTGTCACTACACTATCATGAAATCTGACACACAACTGTGAGTAGCCAGCGGATTTTCTAATCAAGATTAAGAGGGGTACACAGTCATACACAGACCATCACAAAGAGAACTTACAATGAACTCGCAAATAGACTTTACTCAAAGCTGTACTGATGTCAAATTTTTGTAAAAATAATGTTTTGCTTTATAATAACCGAATTCACTATTTTAAAAAATCCAATTATGATTGCTCTTATAAATCTGATGTAGAAAACAACTGTTTTTGATCCCTGCAAATCAGATAAAGAATACAGAAACAAAAATGTTCTAGTAAGAGAAAAACTAGTGAAAACATAATGCAATTTATATTATATCTAAAGATTTTACAAAATGATGCAAACCTTTTTAAGTGGCATATAATAATGTCATTAGGGAAAACAAATTACATTATGAGATACGTAAAAAGTTTCTTATTCACTGAAGAAAAAAATGTAACATCAACACTACGGAGGAGATTCTAACTTGTAGCTTCTTCCTGTGTTTCTGATTAAAGTGAGAGAGATAGAATTCATGAAATCCTCAGGTCCTTTACAGGTCTCATGAAATCAAACTAAAGAATGCTCAGATCTGACAAAGAAGATTCCTAGCAAACTGACTATGGTGAATTAGGAGTAATGAGTCTGGGGGGTTGTAGGAGCCAAATTAGATTCTCAGCAGTACTTCGAAGAGCCAGTCTGGGAAACAGGGGCTCCTTGATAACCCAAGTACTATATATAAATTAAATAGTTTAGCACAATACTGTTATTTAAATATTTAGGGAAAAAGCAGATACTTACCTTCCAATAGATGATTAAATTTTTCCCATCAGAACTCCACTCTCTCCAAGTATCTGGTCCCTTTGAAGGAACTAGGGAAGAGATTTAAAAGTTAGCATTTGAAGATGTGTATTGTATGTCAGTTGATAGTATCAATAATTGACATAGTGGTGCTTAAGACTTTTTTTTCTAGGTTTTTGGAATTCTCCATAAAAATATGAGGCAGTTTCAGTGGCTTCCACTTAGAAACGAAACAATGAAAAAACTGAGGTCTCAATGTCTGGAAAACATAAGGCCCCTTAGAATGGATTAAAATCACCCTTCAGGCTCTAAGGGATACTCTGGTGCTGCCCCATTTCACATCCTCCTACCTCCGCTTGCTTAAGTGGGCTCTGGCCAAATAAAGGCGCCCTGGCACTCCTCCAACATGCTGAGAACACCTGCCTCAGGCATCCTGTGCTTTCTGAGACCTCTCCCTGTCTGCAGAAACTCTCCTCCCCTGGATTACCCATGCAGGTACCTCACCTTCTCCAGATCTCAGCTCCAATGGTGCCTTACTAGCGAGGTCTTTTCTAGCTACCCTATTTAAAATTGCAATCCCTCCTCCCCTGTCACCTTCTTTCCCTAGTTCTCCTTCTAGGCTGTCTTTCTCCATGGCACTATCCAACATACTACTTTTAAACATTTATTTCTAAACCTCTATCCTATAAACTCCATGAGCAGAGACTATTTTATTCAGTGCTATATCCCAGGTGATTACTACAGTTCCTGACACACCGTGGGTACTCAAGTACTTGTTTTTAAGATTTATTTGAGAGAGAGAGAGAGAGAGAGAGAGCACGCACGCACACGAATGGTGTAGTGGGGAAAGGGAGAGATTCTTCAAGCAGACCCCTCCGCTGAGTGGGGAACCTGCTGTGGGGCTCAATCCCATGACTCATGAGATCATGACCTGAGATGAAACCAAGAGTTGGTCACTCAACTGACTGAGCCACCCAAGCACCCCTCAGTAAGTATTTGTTAAGTGAATTAATGCTATCATCTTAATGAGGTATAAATACAAGAGAAATCCTTTCTCTTGGCAACAACAGCTCCTCAACTGAAGGCAAAAGCTTCTGTGGTAGCTAGTCTCCAAATGACCGATGATATTGGTCACACCTCCTGGTATGCCTGCCTGTGTGTGGCTCCCTCCCACTCCATATCAGCATTGGCCTGTGTGACCAATAGGGTATGACAGAGGTGATGGTATCTCTCTTCTGAAGCTAGGTCATAAAAGACATTGTGGAGGCTGCCATGTTCTCTCTCTCCTCAGTAAGTCTGGGAGGAGCTAGCTGCCATGCTATGAGGCCACCCTGCAGCACTATGGAGAGGACTGCGTGGTGAGGAACAGGTACTGTGAGCCATCTTGAAAACAGATTCTCTAGCCCTGGGCAAGCCTGTAGTCCCCATCCATGTCCACACTGTGGCCTCATGAGAGACTGTAAGCCAGAGCTACTCAGCTAAGCTGCTTCTCAATTTCTGACCCAAACCCACTGTGAGATAATAAATGTTTACTGTTTTAGGCCACTGAATTTTAGGGTAATTTGTCAGGTAGCAATGGATAACTAATATACTCCCCCTTTCTGGAATTTTTTTTTTTTTTTTTTTTTTTTTTTTTTTTTTTTTTTTACGTATTATCACAAAGCTCCTGTCATCTTTTGAAGATGGATGTGGAGGCAAAAATCTGGATTAACATCTATCATTTTTTGTTTTATTGTTCATAAATCTTTTAGGAAGAATTTTTTTAAAGACTTCTTTATTAGAGAGAGAGGGAGAGAGTGCACACTTCAGCTGGGGGAGGGACAAAAGGAGAGGGAGAGAGGGAGGGAATCCTCAAGCAGATTTCCTGCTGACCGTGGAGCCTGACATGGGGCTTGATCCCACAACCCCAAGATCACAACCTGAGCTGAAAACAAGCACGGATGCCTAACCACCTCTAGAAGAAGTTTTATATTCCCTATATTATCTAATACAAATAAAGCTTTTGCTATCTTTAGCTGAATGACTCCTAAAAATTATACCTATTTCTAAGTTTTTTGTTTTTGATTTTTAAAGCTGACATATGATTGTTTAAGGATAGAATCTCATTACATCTTTGGAAATTATCATATTCAGAAAACCAGTTACCTAATTTTGTACCTATTTTAACCTCTGTGTACTGTAGAAAATGAAGCTCAGGAGCACTGGCCTCATCCATTTCTCAGGCCTTGGTCATAAATAAAAATTCCAACAAATTCTCTTCATTAATAATTGTCTTTAGTAAAGAGGCAATTTAAACAGAGTTTTAACACTAGGAAAGGAGGAAAGTGTCAGAAAAATTGTCCATAATCTTACCACAGTTTTGAATTTGTTTCCTCTGCCTCATTTTAAGACAGCTGCAAATACACTGCTGATAGGGCCCAGTCTTTCCACACAACACAGGCTAAGCAGCTGACTGTATTATCACAAACCTTAGAGCCACCATTTAAGGTGTCTAGATGATACTATCAGATATTATTACATAATTACACAATTCAAGTCGCCTCCTTTTACTCACTTTGCTGACATTTTCTTTAAAAATAAGCTGTCAAATTTCAGGATCCATAGCAATAATCAGCTTATAAATCATTTAGTTAACTTACTGGCTTCTGTGGTTAAATATTTTTTTTCATTGCTCCATTTGCTCCATTTCCAGAAAGTTTCAGTAGAACAGCGAATCCGGAAAGTATATATAGTATATGGATTCAACTTGTCCACGGCTACAAGGTAACTTGAATTTTCTACTCCTTTGATTGTGACATTCCGCTATTAGAAAGCAAATAAATATCTGTATGTATGTATATGTAATGTTATGTAAGAATCCACATATATATATATATATATATATATACACATACATACTTTTTTTGATAAGAAAGCCACCCGAATTTATAACAAATTGACCAAATATCCACATGAGTTTGCCTTTATAAAACTCTTTACAATTCATTCACCAAAAATATTTTAATTTTTACATAAATACCAAATCAGTGAATTTATGCTCTGTAGTAACAATAAACAAAACCTAGGTGTCATTTTAATCTAAATACTGGATCTAAGTAACAATGATTAAGTAAATTTTGCAGAGAGAATGATATAATCTTGACCATTGGTCAATGGCTAATGGTAATACAACAAGGCTTAAATACACTTTAGTAATCTAAGTTGTCCTTGAGGATTAAATACATCGTCAGCTATATTTGGAAGCTTCTTTGAGATAGACGTCGTCTTATGGATTTTTTTAATAGGGCACTTAGAACCTCTAGTATGGTGCTAAACATGTAGAATATTCAACAAATTCTTATTTAAATTAAATTAAAATAAAGCAATTTAAACAAATTTGAGGATCTGCATGCCTCAAGAAATCCTCTGAGCTCCCAATTACTAATTACGAAGGAGTTTTTTGGTTATATTTTGGCAATTCACTGATTTTCCAGCGATCATCAGTAAGTTTCCAAATGAATGTTTTCATTACAGTATCTTTTACTTTGGATTTACCACAAATCACAAGGTGGCATGGTACAAGAGTCAAGCTAGGTATCTAAAATGTATTAGAAAGTCATGTTCTGACTTAGAATGATCACATTCTGACTTAGAACTTGCTCCTTTTGTGCACTAGGCAATTTTAAAAACCGCATCTTCTCTGGTGCTTATCAGTCCATGAACTGATGATGCTGAAGGTTATGGCAAAAACCATTCATTCACTTACAAATTTACTGAGCACCAGCCATGTTCCAGGTACTATACTAGATCTGGAAACATTATGAGGAGTAAAAGTCAAACTCAGGTTCTAAAATATCCAGTATTAAAAAAAAAAAATAAATAAATAAATAAATAAATAAATAAAATATCAGTATTACAACTGTTTTCAAGTGCTAAATATAATGTTATTACATTGACACATAGTGTCTCAGTTCTTAGTAAATCTCTATAATAAATCATCTGAGAGCTTATGCATATCAATTTACTTTTTGAAAACTATTTTATCCAAAAGGAGGTTTACAGAAAAATCTTACTCACCAATTCTTGTACTGAGTTAGTTTTATTAATTTCAATTTGACATAAAAGTTTAATCTTTGCAAAGTTGCCTGGTAAATGCCAGGAAAGCATAACAGCTGTTGAATTAATGTCCTTCACTTTGATTGAAGTAGGAATACGAGGATAAACTGTAAATATAATTTGTAAAGACTACTTTAAAAGCTACTTTCTAAAATAAATAAATAAATAAATAAAAGCTACTTTCTAATATGACAAATGACAATTAAAAAAACCCCCAAAACTAAGAGAGGTATCATTAGTACTGACCAACAATATTTCATTCAGTACCTGTGGCATTCACAAACCTCACTTTTACTGCTAATATCATGACAACAGTTTTTATAGACCAACTACACTCAAGGTTCCTATATTGGCATCAGGAATACTAAAAGGTAGTAGGATCATAATCTCTACCATTAAGGAACCCCTAATTTATTTAGAGAGTGACAAAAAAAAAAGAGAGAGAAAACTAACAAGAGTATATATGCTGACTTTGAAATGTCTGGTACAGATATTAGTGACTAAAAGAATTGAGAGATAAGTGGGGTAGGGAAAGTCTTATGGTGAAGATGGGACTTAAGATGAGCTTTGAAGAAGAATCTGACTAAAACTGGCACAATGGATGCAGAAAAAAATTTGAAGTTGGGGTCTTGGCAAGAACAAAGGTACAACAGTGAAACACACTGCACATGATACTGATGATAGTGCATGACAACTGGAGTGGGAACAAAGAATCATGTGAAAATAGGCTGAAAGGCAGAGGGCAGACAGACAAATACACACAAACGCCAGTCAAGTATAACATGTAGCTGTTCTGACCTTAGGAAAACCAGGAAATAACAAAAATGATGAGAAGGAATAATTAATAGACATGTGTACTTATGTTTCCAAATAAGGCAACAAGATCATCTACTAACCACTTGCCAGTCTCTTAACACATTTGCTTTAAGCCTTTCTATAAGAAGGCTGCTATGCCAGTCCTCTGTGTGCTACAGAGCATGCTATGGAGTTGTACAGTGGGATGCCCACAGGAATGAATGCTAGGAAGATGGATCGTATCTTATTTCTATTTTGAGCTATATATTGATAGGGCTGGTAAAAATCCCAGAATCATCAGCAATAAAAGGGAACAAACCACTTACTGATATATACAGCAATCTGGATGGATCTCAAGGACATTACCCTTAGTAAAAAATACCAATCTCCAAAAGGTTATGTACTGTAGGATTCCATTTATGCTACACTTCAAAATGACAAAACACAGAGATGAAGAACAGAGTGAATGATGCCGGGGAACAGGGATACAAGAGTGTGGGGTTGGGAGGGTGAGTGGCAGAGGTGTGGGGAGTTTTGCTAATCAGGCAGCAAGAGGAAGTTCCTTTGTGGAAACAGAACAGTTCTATATCTTCACTGTGTTGGAGGTTCCGTGAATCTATATGTGGATCCAACAGCACAGAAGCACATACACGTTCACACACCTCTAAATGCACATAGAAACTCGCAAAACCTGAGCAAGGTTAGTAGTACAGTTCACTGGTCCGCTTTACTGTATTGTATTAGCCAACTGCCTCATCTGGAAATTGTACTGTAGTTATTAATAAAATGCTGCAAGTGGGGAAAGCTGGGTGAAGATGTCACAGGGCTTTATCATATTTGAACCACTTTTGACTCTAGGATTATTTTAAAATAAAAAGATTTAAAAAAAATAAAAAGCTTTTAAAAATTAAGCAAAAAATTTTTCAAAAGTCAAAAGTTTTTACCATTAGATAAAGCCAATTAAAGTTTCTATGTAACAACGAATTCAAATTTTTATCTAAATTCAATGAAATGGTGAAACTTGAAATCAAATATTTTAAAGATTTTAAAATAAAATTTGTAAAATTAACTATGAAGAAAATTATTTTAAAAAAAGCCCTAGAAGCACTTTTCATTAATTTCAAAATATTTTGCCACTTCTGAAACTGTTTTTATGAAACTGGTTTATGCAGCAGCTTACCTTTTTCAGTTATGTTAATCAAAATAGTTGATTCTGATCGACCCAGAGGATTGCGAGCATTCAAAGTAAAATTATAGATTTCTTGATTTGGACGCATTTGAAAGAATAACTGATAGCTTTCATTTGTTGGTGCTTCAACTCTTTTAAATCTAACATATTTCCCTGAGAAACTATGAAAAGAGAGCAACAATAAATATATATACATATATATATATTTTTAAAGATTTTATTTATTTATTCATGAGAGACACAGAGAGAGAGAGAGAGAAGCAGAGACACCAGGTAGAGAGAGAGGAGCAGGCTCCATGCAGGGAGTCCAATGTGGGACTAGATCCTGGGACTCCAGGATCACACCCTGGGCCAAAGTCAGGCACTAAACCGCTAAGACACCCAGGCGTTCCAGCAACAATAAATATTAAAATAATTTCAAAGTGGCAAGACATAAATACTTCATGAAAAAAATGAATGTGTAAATTTCTAATAATCTTTTTTAAAAGTTTTTTATTTTTTTTAAACTTATTTAAACTTTTTTTAAAAACTTATTTATTCATGAGAAACACACAGAGAGAGGCAGAGATATAGGCAGAGGGAGAAGCAGGCACCCTGTGGGGAAGCCAGTGCGGACTCCATCCCAGGACACTGGGATCTCGCCCTGATCCAAAGGCAGACGCTCAACCACTGAGCCACCCAGATGGCCCAAAGTTTATATTTCTAAGTCTAGATGTACTACTACATACTTGGTGAAGAAAACGTATGTGATACAGAAAATAGAGGAAAATAATCAGCCATAAGCCTACTATCTAGAAATAGTTTGTTCATATTTGAGGGTTCTTCTAGGATTTTTAAAAAGGCATACGAGGGCAGCCTGGGTGGCTCAGCAGTTTAGCGCCTGCCTTTGGCCCATGGCCTGATCCTGGAGACCCGGGATCGAGTGCCACGTCGGGCTCCCTGCATGGAGCCTGCTTCTCCCTCTGCCTGTGTCTCTGCCTCTCTCTGTCTCTCATGAATGAATAAAAAAATCTTAAAAAAAAAAAAAAAAAGGCATACGAATCTAGTTTGTGTGCATATTCATTTGCAGTATTCACATTTATCCAATTTTATACAGCATATTAGGTTTTATATCTTACTCATAACATAAATTAGATAACTCCATTTCCCTCTGTCATTTAATACCCTCCAATGTACCCCTTGCTGTTTGACACATTTCCCTGGTGACTTTTACCTTTCAAATAAAGTATAACTTGTATTGCGAGGGCCCACCAATGCAGTTGGTCTTCCTGGATTCCAAGTACAGACAATCTCTTTTAAATCGTATGTCTCACAATTCACTTTTTGAGGAATATCAGGTGGATCTAATAGGGAAAAAAATGTAGTTACTTATGGATTACATATATTTTCCCTGAAAACATGTTTTATAAATGTAAATTATATTTATACAATTTCCTTTAGAAGTGAAACAACTCATTGTTTACGTTTTACCTTTTGAACAATGCAGGAATTGCCATGCTTTCTGTAGCATGTTTTTCTGGAGTTCGTATTTTGTTAGAAATGATGGATTAAAATATACTGCAGAATGACTACTCACTCATTTGCAAACTCCCCAACAGCAACCTGAAGACATTTTTCCCCCTTAAATCCTACCAAATCTCTCAAAGGAAGCTGTATCCAACAAATTAGAAAAACCTACTGGGTTCAAGTATTATTATCTATCATGTATATACTGTGATTTGAAAAGTGGTACCAACTCAAATTAAAGGTCAACGCAAGCCATGTTACAAGTTTCAGAGTTCTTAAGGAAGTTACAATGACTATTATTCACAAAGTATCTCTTGGTAAAATTCTGCATCTTCCTATGTTCAAAGTGACTACTGCTCTTCTGTTTTTGTTCTTTATAGAACATTCCCTCTGGCTTTGCAGGGGCATAACTAGAAAAAAGTAAATATTTGCGTGTGTCTTAGACCTTTAATAATGGAAAATTCTGCAGTTGGACACTACTAATTATAGAAATCGATATTTCTGTATTCATGTTTAATCAAGTATACACAGAAACTGGTGTTCTCTGTCATATTTATCCAAACTATCTTTCACAAAGTTTTTAAAAAACAATTATCTACTTGTTGAAAAATTCTGTAAAATAATTGTTTTTTAAAAACAGTTCTTAGACTGTCTTAAGAGACTTAAAAGGACATAGAAAATTTCACATACCTTCTCGAGATAGAAAAATGCCTGTTAACGGCATTTTAGGTATTAAGAGGAATCATGAGTATTTAAAGTCTAACAGCTCCATTATCAGACTAACACTGACATACTTGTTTTGAAAATTGTTTCATTTTTTTTTTTAAAGATTTTGTTTATCTGAGAGAGAGAGATAGAAACAGAGTATATGAGCAGTGGGGTAGGAGGAAGAGGGAGAAGAGAAGCAGGCTCCTCGCTCAATGTGGGGCTGGATCCTAGGACCCTGGGATCGTGACCTGAGCCGAAGGCAGATGCCCAACTGACTGACCCACCCAGGCACCCTGAAAATTGTTTCAAATCTAAGGCTAAACTTTCAGACATTTTATTAAAATCACATACCAAATTTTTTAGTATACTTAAAATGTTGATTATCTTAGTATTTGGCAGATATGTTAAGTTGAATGGTTAAAATCCAAGTAACAGAAGCACATTAGAAAGAAGTGGAAGCAAAGATGGAGGGAGAAAGAACATGAGAAGCCAGTATTTGAAAGGTAATGTACTGTCTTCTCAAAGAAAATAACTTACAAAGGAATCAGCTGAAGCTGGATAAAAATTAGGTATATATCAATTGCATTACCATAAAATAGAAAATGCAATTTAAAAAACCAAGCCATTTTTATGAAAATATTTTCAAATGAGAAAGTATAAAATTTGACATGTGACATATTTATATGCTCTAATTCTATGTCATGGTATAGTATATTGAAATTCTTAAGTATGATGAAAGATTAATATTTAGGTCAATTTTAAATGCTAAAGTGGTCCTATCTATGAAAATAACAGTGATTATTCAATGCATGGTGTTTATAAAAGATTCTGCTTTAACTGAATTAGCTCATGCATAAACACTGACAAGTACTGGTAAATAACTATTCTGTCTGCTGGATAACAAATGCATTTGCAATTATAATAATAAACTAAAGAGGGAAAAAGGCCATTTTTACTAGTATCAAACATCAAACTCTTAGGAACAAATTCACTAAAAGATATAGAAGACCTCCTATCACTAAAATAAATCAAAGATGACATAACTAAATGAAAAGATATACCATTTCCTGGTCTGGATAACTCAATATAGTGAGAATGAAAAGTCTCCCAAACTGGTCTCCTAAATTGATAAATCTAATGTAACTCGAATCAAAATCCTAGCAGGTTTTGATTGTGTCTTTTCAACATATGGCCGATTAATAGGATCTCTCTAAGGGAAAGAAAATAATGAATCTTAATCCCTAACTCACGCCATACACTGCCCCTGCTGTTAAGTTCCTAAAGAAATCCCTCTGAAGGGAAATTCTATTGCTGCTTCTGAGTTAACAAATATTGAATATTTCCACCTCCAAATGCCATATATGAAGGTTAAGTCATGAATTAAGTAGGCTCATTCTACTATTATGATAGAAGATTAGAACTCTATTGGAAATAATAAAAACCTGATGAATAATCTCATCTTCTGAGTTTTAATTTTTTGTCTTTCATACTTTTAAGTGGGTATTTCACTTATTGGTATCACTTATCATAATGCAGCCTCACTCCACATACACTGGTTCTCCACTTTTATTCCAGATCATTTGTGAAGAACATTGCAAGTCATTTCCCAAAATTCCATCAGGAAGGAAATTTCTAAAGTTTAAATTTGAATATAATCTCACTCTCACTTGAATTCCAAAATGTATAACTGGGAAGACAAAAAGAGTAAGGTTATAACTATCAAAACTGAGAAGTGCATCTAATCCTGGTTATTCCCTTGGGAATATATCAGCAATTCAACAAACTTCATCCTAAATTTCACTGGAAGAAAATGAGAGATGGAGAGCTGCTGGTCTAGAGCACAGCTGAGAATCAAAAAGAGGGTAAGAAAAATCACCATACGATCAAAATAAAATCACAAAATTCATCCACTATATTCCATACACTTTAATCAAGAGACCAGGCCGACCAAACTCAGCCTCTAATTCAGAATGCTGGGGAGAAGGGAACCAAGCACTACTGTGGGCCAAGCCAGGAGTGCACCACATCACAGTTACCCTGGGAGAGGGGACAGAAAAACTCAAAACACAAAATTCTCTGTGGCTATTCAACAAAAGCTATATAAATAGGGCAGTCCCCTATCACTTTTGGAAATGTCATGGAATTTTACAACTGCAGGAGTGACCATGTTAATGAAGACGGCCCTGCACTATGGAGCATATGTTACACATGGAGCAGAGAGAGAGAGAGGGCCGCTTCTCATGCACGTCCTCCAGCTACTCTCTCCTTCTCAAATATATGACTTTAAAGGTTGGAGAAGTATAAATTATGCTATTGAAAGATTTTGCGTAAAATCATGGTTTCTTTAATTGGTGTATGTTTTAAAAGTTAGGTATTAAATTTTAATTTTAAAAGGTATGTTTTAGGTGGGAAATTGATTAGAGTTGGCTCTTGAGCAACACAGCAGTTAGGAGCACTGACCTTGCATGCAATCAAAAATGTACTTACAAGGGCACCTAGTTAGCTCAGTCAGAAGAGCATTCGACTCTTGATCTTGGGGATAGCGAGTCTGAGCGCCACACTGGCTGCAGAGATTACTAAAACAAATAAACTTAAAAAAAATCTACACTGGGCAGCCCGGGTGGCTCAGCGGTTTAGCGCCACCTTCAGCCCAGGGTGTGATCTTGGAGACCCGGGATCGAGTCTCACGTCGGGCTCTCTGCATGGAGCCTGCTTCTCCCTCTGCCTGTGTCTCTGCTTGTGTCTCTGCCTCTCTCTCTGTCTCTCATTAATAAATAAATCTTAAAAAAAAAAAATCTACACATGGCTTTTGACTCCTCCAAAACTCAACTACTAGTACTTTACTACTGACTGGAAGCCTTACCTATAACATAGACAACTGATTAATACATATTTAATGATGCCATATGTATTACATTCTTACCATAAAATCAGCTACAGAAAATGTTAAAAAATCATGAGAGAAAATGCATTTATAGTATTGTACTGTAGTTAATAATAATAAAAAAATCTGTATAGGGACACCTGGAGGGCTCAGTTAAGCATCTGGCTCTTGGTTTCAGCTCAGGTCATGATCTCATGGGTTGGAGGATTGAGCCCATCAAACTCCATGCTCAGTGGGGAGTCTGCTTCTCTCCCTCTGCCCCTCCCCCCAACCTTGCCTACATGCTCTCTAATAAATAAATCTTAAAATAAATCCATGTATAAGAAGATCCATGCAGTTCAAATTTGTTTTGTTCAAGGGTCAACTGTATATGAAATAATTCCTAAACAATATAGGATTAAGAAATATTATATACAAACTACTCTTGTCTCAACAAAGTTGTTAGCTAAGAATTTAAAAATAAGCATCTGGATGTTTCAAATCTTAGTACAAAAGCTACAAGTTATATGAATACAAGTATATAGAAAACAAGACTATAACTCATCTTAAAATAAGCAAAAATTCTGGTGCCTTCATATATCATTAATATATATTAAAAATTTTTTTAAAAAAGAAATAGAACCATCCCCTTTCCCTTGGAAACATTATTAAAACTTTTAAAGAGGACCAAAACATGTCAATAGAAACTCTTTCTTTAATATTATATACTTACATCCTACAAAAATAACCGTCCCAAATATGTTATCTTCTGTTGTGAAAACCACATTTGTTCCACTATTTGCAGAAACAGAAATATTATGGATCTTGATTGCAACATTTTCCCCATCAAGATGGATAAGGGGACAATTCGTTTGGCCAATCTGTGCTGAAAGCACTTTTTCTTGAGTCACACAACAAAATGTTATATCTGAGCCTACAAGTATCACTTTGTCTTGAGGGAAAACCTTAGTCTGAGAATCAGGTGACCCTAGAAAGAACAAAAGGAATTACAAATACTTTAGAAGTCTTTAGCCATAAAATAGCCTAATAAAACATACTACAAAGTGTTTTGTAATAATGGTGGCCCAAAGGAGCTTTCAAAGGAGTAAGATATATACTAGAAATAAAATCAAACCATGTATGTTTTAGATACTTTTGATGGATGATGATTGGGGAGCAGGATTGAGGAGCAGAGAGGATTGAAGGCCAATGCCTAAGGTCACAGGTTAATGTCTAAGAAGTCTGAAGGTTCAAATTAAATGGGTTTATATCCACATGTGAAAAATCCACACCAAGAAAATGTCACTCATGGAATAATTCTGTTCCTTTGAAAGGATTCTATGTATTTAGGACAGACTTCTTTCTTTCCATCAGCCTGAATATATGTTTAAGTATTCACATCCTAAACAGCACAGTTTTCTTTACCTCCAGCTCTCTGCAGGTTAAAGTCACACCTTTGTTTTTATTTTCCTAAACTTCCAATCTTTTAAATTATCTCTAGTTTCCTTTCTACCTGCTTATTCTTTAATCTACTGCAATCTGGCTTTCATCCCGATCACTCACTGTCTTTTGCTGAACTGCAACAGGATCCTCCTTACTTATCTACATGCTCCCAGTCCTTCCTTCCTCTGATCTGTTTCTCCATGTGGTCACTAGAGTGGATAATCTACAATGATAAGCAGCCTTTTCAAGGGCTTCATTTCACCATCAACAATTTTCCAGGTCTTCCTCATACTGCCAACATTCTACCTGCATGAAGTTTCATTCAGTGTACAGATGATTTGGGGGATACTTACAGATCCCCATGTTCTCTGTAACAGCTCTGTAGCTGACAGGGATCTGCTCTGTGGGCAAGAAACTAGGAGCCATTTTTTTTTTTTTAATATAGACTTGATCTCAATAACATCTACATAAAAGTTTTAAAAGTTTTTCCATGCCTCCCACAGTGATTTTCAAACTTGGATGTTTATCTAATCACTCAGGAAGATCTTTAAAAATACAGATCCTGAATCCTATTTCAGAGTTTTTGTATCAAAATGTTCTGGAATGGAGACTTAGAAGATCTCCAGGTGACCCTCATGAAACTAAGTGGCATTTGGAGAACTCTCCTGCTCTATGAACACTGTAGCCATGTGAACCCTAGATTAGCCGAATCTAACTCATTTGAAAGGAAAGCTTTTTAAAGTACAAGCCTACAAGAAATGTTCTTCAATGGGCTCCAGTCACTCCACTCTTTGCGACCAGAGAAATGAGGATCATCAACATAGCATCTAATTCCCACAGAATGAATGGCACACTCCAAGGGCATGTCTGAGGTCCAACTCCAGTGATGAACTGTATCTTTACCATTCACAGTTGTGTTGTGGGTTATCTAAAAAATGAACACAAATGAAAAATAAGATTTCTAAGTAGTGATATGCTCTGCTTCCCTTTCAGTTTAAAAAACACAATAAACTGCATACAATCGCCATTAAGTTAAAGGTTTGCCCTTTTGTACAACCATCTCAGTTTGCTGTAAGACATAATAGGAGAGTTATAGGAACATCAATCATGATTCATTTATGTCTACTTCTTTTTCTTTTAATTCCAGTATAGTTAACATACAATGTCATATTAGTTTCAGGCGTACAATACGGTGATTCAACACTTCCATACGTCACCTAGAGCTTATCATAAGCGCACTTGTTTATTACTTCTTTAGCTTTAGGTTCCATTGCATGATTATACATGATGTTAATATTCTAAAACATTCAATACAGTTCACAGAGAAATGTACCATTGCTTAAAATTATCTCCATTTGTCATTGAGAAAAAATAATGGGTATTTCCAAGAGTTAAAGGCAAAGAGAGGAGCAGCATTTCAACAAAATGTTTCAGATTAGGTTATTATATGTGTTACAAGTTTAAATTTTTATTTTTAAATATGCAGTTTATAAAAAGATAAAATAGTAATCTCAACTGTGAAAAATGGGAAGGATTTCAATCAAATATCAAAGATCTAAAAAAAACCTTGGGACCTCCAGTTAAAGACAACAGATTAAATAATTGTATTTCCCTACCTCTTACCTTCTGAAATCTCTGTAAAACAAAAGCACACAGATTTTTTTTTAAAGGCATAGATGCACAAGGGCAGAAAACAGAAGAAACAACAGCTGTGAAATTCTGGATACTGCAGAGCTTATGGACAACAGTAATGGACTCAGAATATGTGAGAAAGCTGAATCTTAAGCCTCCAATGGAAAAGGCAGAAATAACCTGATTTCTACCACAGAAATGTCAAAGGGCTCAGGAGGGGGCTGTACCCGGCTTCCCTGGAAATGCATGATGAAGGTGAGGTGCAGACAACTGCTTGAAAGTTGTTTGAAGATATGTTAGATACCCAAATACCCCTCCTACATTCTGTGCTACCAAAAGACCACCCTTCTTCATCTTGGCAGAATGATGATTTATGATCTGGAAAAGTAAAACACAATATCTCTGGAATGAAGAACCTCAGAAAGAGTGGAGAAGGGGGAATACTGTACCAAAAAAAGAGGCACTGCTAACCTATGCACTATGAAGGCTGGGGTTCTCCTGCCTTCTTCTCCTACTCAGCCCCCAGGATACTGATGGCAGAGTTCCTACTTACCAGATAAAAATGTAAGTTAACTTTTCTGGGGCATATGAACAGGTCAAGATAAAAACCTAAAATAATAATAAGATTTTGCCAACTATATGGCCCATCCTCACCTATAATGAAGACTCAGTCAACAAGTCCCTGGATGGCAAACAAAAGTTCCAATTAGATTTAAAAAAATTTTTAAGAGCCACTCACTTAAATACAAGCAGCAACCAGGATGACCATAAATTGGAGGAAAAGTTCTAATATGAGAGCCAAAGATCAAAATAAAGAAAAAAGGAACTTGAAGAACAGACTACACAGAAAGAAAAAAAAATTAAATAACTGATGTCCTCAGAGATAAGAGATATTGCATCCATAAAACAAAAAAATAGACAAAAGGGATCTCTAGTACATAAAAAATATCTGTTAATAGAAATTCAATAGCAAGACTGCAAGATAAAGTTTAAGAAAAACTGTCCAGAAGATAGAGCAAAATAAAAATACAGATAGAAACTAGGAACAATTAAGAAAACTAGAGGATCAGTTTAGAGGGTCCAATTTCTGAAGAACAGAGTTTCTAAGAGAAAAAAAAAGGAGAAAACAGGTATGAAGAAATCAAAGACATAAGGCATAAAATAAGAAAAATTTCCAAGCTGACATGTGTTTTCAGATTGAAAGGGGCCCAATGACTGTCCACACAACAGGGGAAGACAGATGCAAGAACAAACAAAAGGAACAATGTCTTCCAAATCCTGAGAAAATTCCCCAATCTACAATTCTGTACCCAGCTAAAGCAGCAATCATGAATGAGTCCATAATGACATTTTTAGAAATGCTGTGTCTTAATGAATTCATCAAGTAGCATTTTATACTCCCATCAGAAGTGTAGCAAAGTTCTAATTGTTCTGCATCTTCTCAATATCTGTCTTAAATTTTGTTAGAAACTAATTACATTAAAAAAATTTTTAAGTGTATCTGCAAGCTACTGTTACAGGTACCAGAGTATTTATAATAAATACAGATACCTACTAGAATATATGCTTCCACCCAAATGAGGAAGAGGAAGAATTCATGAAAAAGAGGATCTATCATAAAAAAAAAAGGTAAAAAGTATCCCCTGGATGATGATAGAGACCCCGTGGATCACAGCTTCCTAAGAAATGCACCAAAAAACCACAGAGATTTGTCCTGAATGGGTTATAGGTACACCCAGGTATTAATCTCTTCAAACCTAGGGTTGGCTGGTAGGAGTAGAGACTGCTGGAGCTCCTGAGAAACCTCTGGCCATAAAAGCCCTCAGATATTTACCAGTCTCCTGCTCCATGAAAATTATAGCTATGTGAACCCTATGTAAGAAGGATTGAGAGGTAAGTCAGAAGGCCTCACCAGAGAGCTATTTATAAACATATACCTGATAAAATACTAATGTGTTTGAACATTTCAACAGGAGAGTCATACAACTTGGAGAGAATTCAGGATTGAATTAATGGGGCACAAAAATAAAACTAAAAATACAAGACGATACAAGAAGCTATACCCAAAAAAGGAAAATGGTTAACATATACTAGTTTAGCTGTAAATAGTGTTTTTATAACCATAATACAAACAATGAATGCCAGTCTACCAAAAATTACAACAGAAAGATAGAACAATACTGGAAAAAGATGGGAAATGTAAGAGTGAGCAAGCGAGCAAGGACACAAGCATGCAAGTATGTGTGCCCAGGCCACATATTACACTGCTGTCAGAAGTGTATGAAGCCCCAGGAAGTGAGGGACTAAAATCTCACCTCCCACTGTTATAATAAATCATTGCTAAAAACTGAAAAGAAAAATTAAGAAAGAGCAACAAAAGCATGTTATATGGACAATGGAAATACATAAAGAAAGAAATGAAATTTACTGTGTACATGGAGAGAAAAATGGGAAGGGAGCAGGGTCCTGCAGAACTTCCAGGTGTCATTCCCACCCTGGCCAGTGTAGCGCACCACTTCTGTGCCTGTATGTGAGGCCATGGGCAGAAACTGTCAAATTCTAATTGAAACACCAATGTACGGTATTCTTGATTCTTAAACAATCACAAAATAGCAAAGTGACAGGTAATAAGCAACTGTCTTAAATAATGATATTAATAATATATAATTATAGGATCCCTCAGTAGCTCAGCAGTTTAGTGCCTGCCTTTGGCCCAAGGCATAATCCTAGAGTCCCAGGATCGAGTCCCACTTCAGGCTCCCTGCGTGGAGCCTGCTTCTCCCTCTCCCTGTGTCTCTGCCTCTCTCTCTCTCTGTCTCTCATGAATAAATAAAATCTTAAAAATATATACATATAATTATAAACAAAAATGTCACATTTTACTGTAGACCTGTAACACTTATCCTCTCACATTTTACTTTTTAAAAATTAATTTGTTCTAGGGCAGCCTGGGTGGCTCAGTGGTTTGGTGCCGCCTTCAGCCCAGGGTGTGATCCTGGAGACCCAGGATCGAGTCCCACTTCGAAGTCCCTGCATGGAGCCTGCTTCTCCCTCTGCCTGTGTCTCTGCCTCTCTCCTTTGTCTCTCATGAATAAATAAATTAAAATCTTAAAAAAATTAATTTGTCCTATCTTTATTTTTCTTGCCTCTTGCTCTATTTCCCCATATAAAGATTTTTCTTCAAAAATCAGATCCCAAAAATACAACTTTGTCACTGCCTTATTGTGATGCGCCTTGTGGCAATAAGTTATATGACCTTAAAAATAATACTTCCATTCATTTATGCTTGACTTCACTTACACTTCAAACAGTAGCCTCTTATTTTAGCATCCCTTAGGTCGCCCCCCAAGGAAGTATTGACAACTAGTCGTTGTTTAGTAGCTTTATAGATATCATCATCATTTACTGAAGTAAATATTTGGTACCACTTCACAAATGAGAAAAAGGAGGTTTGGGGAAGTTACCCTAAGCCAGGAAGTGGTAACCAAGAACACAGAATGTCAGGCCATAATTAAAAGCTACACGAGACAATTTTTGATAAGCAATAGTGTTAAGACAACAGTGGTAGAGCTGTATCAAAGCTACCTGCAACTTGGATTTACAGGAAAGAATTGCCATTAAAATTAAAAAAAGAGAGCATTTAGGCTGAGGTGATTAGAATGGGCTTTAAACTAAAGGGCAGGATTTGACTTAGGTCTTGAAGTATATATTCAATCTGCACAGGTGAAGAGGAAGAAAAAGCATCTTCTATGAAAATAAATATATCTGTTTTGTAACAGAAATTGTAGTGGTTAAGAAAGAGAATAGACTCTGTAACTCTGAGTCCTGGCTCTACTACTTAATATCTTCCTGTGTCTCTGTATCTTCATCTATAAAATGGGGATGATGTTAATAGTGCCTCCCTCATGGGTCTGTTGTGAGGATGCAAAGTGATGAACACATACAGAGCTTTTACAACAGTGTCAGCAATGGGGGAAGTATGGACACACCCTACCTACAGTTACAGTTGCCACTATTTTAGGAATGTAATATAGAGTATCAGAGAGGAAAAACAGGACAACTATGAAAAAGAATAATTCTATTTTTTTTTATCTTTTATGATCTATCTTATCCATGTACTTAGGCAAATAGTTGTAAAATCATGAGGCAGTCTTCTAATTCTTAAATCTGTAATTAAGTGGATTTCAAATCTTCATCAAGGAGGAAAAGAGTAAAAGGACAAAAGAGGGAATTACCATATACCCTGTCAAAACTTTTCACTACTATTCCTCTTATCTAAAGGATAATAAAACTAAAAATAGATCATAAGGAAACCATTCATAAGCAAAACTTTTTTAAAAACTGAGAAGAAAAACATGTGCTATTAAATGTAAGAATGTTATTTCAGATTCAGATAAATTCAAACTTATAAGCTTATACAAAATTTCCCAACAATTACTATGACTAAGTATGTTTCAAAAACATTTTTATGTTTATAGTATTAGACAAAAATAAAAATAGTAAATTATACATATACATTTATTTCACTTATGTAAAAACATTCATATAAAAAAACAGAAAACACAAAAGTAACATTTACTGTGGTCAAGTGGTGGAATCATGGATTATTCCTCCCTTAATTTCCTAAACTTACTTTAATTAGAAAGTTATACATGATTTTAATAAGTGATTTTTGAGTAATAGCACATCATTTTTAATGAATCCTGAAAGGATTTTTTTAACTATTTCCTTAACCATGTAAAAGCTCTCTGATATCACCTTTAAAATCTTTTAAAAATTACTTGGTTTCTTTAATGTCATAGGAAAAAATCTATTTTGGTTCAAACTTACTAATTTTACGATTTCCATATTTTCTTTACGTAGAATTTTAATTTCCCAGATGACAGTTAACTGATGTGGAAAAACAGAACCCCTGTCATTCCACTTTAGGTGTATTGTGGAAGTTGAGAAATCAGCAGACAAATTCAAGATCTCTGGCGTGTCTGGAATTAAGGCTTGAAAAAAAGAAAACAAGATACAACTTAGTAAAATAAGTAATGGTTTTTCATATTGTAATTCCATTAATTGACTACTTTTAAACACAATTCCATCTTGGTCAAAAAATAATCAAGAATTAGGGCAGCCTGGGTGGCTCAGCAGTTTAGCAACGCCTTCAGCCCAGGGCATGATCCTGGAGACTCTGGATCAAGTCTCATGTCGGGCTCCCTGCATGGAGCCTGCTTCTCCCTCTGCCTGTGTCTCTGCCTCTCTCTGTGTCTCTCATGAATAAATAAAATCTTAAAAAAAAAAAATCAAGAATTAAAAGCAAACT
The DNA here is from genome assembly GCF_053574225.1 of Canis aureus. NCBI lineage: Eukaryota > Metazoa > Chordata > Mammalia > Carnivora > Canidae > Canis > Canis aureus. The sequence continues at coordinate 72,203,007 of NC_135614.1, read as the reverse complement.
TTGGGGGTGCCTGGTGGCTCAGGTAGTTAAGCGTCTGACTCTTGATTTCACCTTAGGTTGTGATCACATGGTTGTAAAATTGAGCCCCACATCCAGCTCCACGTTGGGCATGCAGCCTGCATAAGATTCTCTCTCCCCCTGCCCACTTCTCCTCCTGCCTTGCACATGCACACACACACACACACACACACAACCTCTCTCTAAAGAAAGCAAACTCTCAAAGTGATTACTGAAAAAAAGAGAATATATGTATTTATTTACATAAGCAGCTCCTAATGATTCATCAGTCAAATCTGAGAAAATTACTACCATATCCTAATATGCCTTCTAATACAAATAATCAGATTCCCACAAAACTCTAGTTCATCAGTCTGGAATCTGTAAGTGGGCAAAATCAGAGAGAAGTAAAGGAGCTTCCTCTGTATGACTGCAGGTCAGGCCCAAAAAAATGATGGAATACAGAAAGCTTGCTTTGGTAGAGCTTTCCATCTGTTTTCTCTGCACCCTTCCCAATCACCTCACAGTGTCAAAGCCCCTGATGCTACTTGGGGATGCTATGAGCTATTATTGGCTTAGGTATCTGTAATTAGCAGTAAGAATGACCAAGGCATTGAGTGAGGGAGTCAACAGGGTACTCAGATGTGGCAAGTACTCAGCAGGATAAGAAGTCCTTTGGAAAGGTTAGGTGAGCTGTGGCGTGTAGTGTAGTGCAAGGAGCTGAGAGAGAGAGCATGATTAAGTGGGAGACCACTGGAGAAAGGCTGACCAGAGTTGCAAGATCATGTCTCATCACGTGCGTGAGGGATATGGAAAAGGAAAAACTCTGATGGGCATTTCAAAGAAATGACCAGATCAAAGAAATGAAGGATTACTACAACGAGAAAGGGAAACACTTAAGATTTCCTCAAGTTTCTAGCTTAGAAAGCAGGCACAAGGAACCATGGACATTGTGAAGAAATGCAAGAGACAGGCTATGAGTGACCAAGTGTCAGAGGAGCGACAGAAGATCTGTGGAGAGGTCCGCAGACAGTGAGCGAGAACGGGGACCATCAGCACCATGGACACAGACTCAAGAGGAACTCGCTCAGGGCAGCTGAGGAAACAGACTTAAAAGCAGGACTCAGAGAACAGCTGAAGCTTGTTTGAGAGCTACCAGTATAGACAGTCACACCTTCAAGGAACCAGAGAACCACAGCAAGAATCCTGAGAGGCAGAAGGAAATGAGAGAAGATCCAGCACTGCTGAGACTAAAAGAAATGGGTTGTCATTTTAGGCCAAATAAAAGAGTTCATAGAGGAAAAGTGAGAAAAGACCAGTAGCACTGGCGATGGTACTACCCTTGGCGAGAGAGAAGTCTGGGAAGATAGTGGGCCCAAAGCTGCAGTACAAAACGTAAAAAGGTAAGGACACCTGGGTGGCTCAGTGGTTGAGTGTCTGCCTTTGGCTCAGGGCGTGATCCCAGGGTCCTGGGATTGAGTCCTGAATCAGGTTCTCCACAGGGAGCCTGCTTCTCCCTCTGCCTATGTCTCTGCCTCTCTGTGTCTCTCATGAATAAATAAAATCTCTTTAAAAAAGAAAAAGAACCATGTTTTAGGATACAGTATCTCGCACAGGGAGAAAATGGTAAATTAAACAAAAGGGGTTGGGGTAGAAAAAGTGCGGTATTCTTTAAAATCTTCAGGTCTCCCTACCTATAAGGGATGAGTAAATTACTCAAATAGTTTGGATCAAGGTGTGAGCCTGTTCCATTCTGTGAAAAGTAGGCTTTCTGGTATGAAGGGCAGACAATGTGGGGACTTTTTCTTGCTTGTTCTCTCTTCAAGTAACAATAAGTGAAGGTAATTTAAAAGAATTTGAGAGAAAAATGCTCTTAGGCCTCATACCTACCCTACCACTTCCTCATGAAGCCCAAGGGCCAGTTAAGTAAGTCATGGAAGTACATATTTGCAGGACTTTACAGAGGTAGAGTAGCTGAAAGTGTTAAATAACAAAAAGGGCAGAGCAAACCAATAAAAATTAGTCTTATAATTTAAAAACAAGTTCTTAATAAATTTAAATAAAATTTGCTGGCCACAAGTGCTCTACATTGGATTTTGTAAAACATTTACAGCTGTACAGGAAACAGTACATGTGGCTCCAAAACCAAAACACTATACGGCAAAGTCAATGGTTTCACAGCTACGTAAGAACAGTGGAGGATGCTTGATAGGACAAGTTTTAAGTAGGAGCTGGTTTTAAAACAGAAGGAGCCACTGTATCATATACCTGAAACTAACATAACAAACACTATATGTTAACTAACTGGAATTAAAAACTTAAAAAAACAAAACAAAAAAAACAGAAGGAGCAAATGAGCAAGAAGTTGCCTTAGTGCCAGGAGAGGGAAAGTTCAAGGTCCGGTGTGACCTGAGAGCAGAGGTTTCTAAGAATATGGTTCTTTCAAATGTTTCAGGCTAAAAAAAAAAAAACAAAAAACAAATGTTTCAGGCTGTCACAATATAGTCTAACTTAAAAATTATGAAACATAGGAGCATTTACACTAAAGCAATATTCATCTATTAAAATGTTCCCTCCCTGAAAAGTACACATAATTTACATTTTGCCTAAATAGAAGTGGGCTATTCTTCAAAACACAAGTCATATCTGGTATTTCAAGCTAAAGACAGAAATAATCACAATTACACAAATGAAAGATTTAAATACACACATTTTCTTTGTTACTTCTTAGTACACTTCCTCCCAGTAAAATGGGAAGTATCCCTAAGCTCCCATAAACTATCATCTGCATTTCTTTCCAGCTAAAATAGACACTTGAGGACAATATTAACTTGCTTTCTAGAGGACAGGAACTTTTCATCTGGGAAATAAATTTAATCACTTGTGTTTGTTTATTTTTTAAAGCTAGTCCATCTTTACCCATAACCTCCATGCTCTTTTTTGCTTAAACATCAGAAGATGGGAACTTTCCCAGCTCATTTATAGGATCCACATTATTTATTCTGCCTCAGACAGATCCATATTTTCAGGTCATTTTAAGAAACTGAGGCACTAAAAGTCTTACAAAGCCTTATTTTTGTGTTTGCCCTTGTCAATTAGAAGCTTATTTTATATATGCATATATATATTAAATATACCTTGTTTGCTTCATATGTATAGTGTTGAAAGCATCTGGAGAAAAGTTAACTTCTCATATTTTTATTCATAGCAAACTGCCAAAAAACCCAGATCCTCTAACATACAGGTACACTATCATTTCATAGCTCCTTCTGAACACAGGAGGTACTCAAAGATGTGCTGATGCATCCATCTCTCTTGTATTCATCTAGTTTGCTTTTCAGTTTTCTTATCTGTATTATAGTAGTAGTATTAGTAATATCTTACTATTGGGATGCTGTTAATTTAATATTCTGATCATAATCAGACCCAATATATTAAAATTCTATCAACAAATTACCTGATATGTAAAAATAACAAACTATTCATCTCATAAGTCATCTAGAGTCTTCTTAATGTGCACTTCTAGATCTTTCTGTCAAATACTATCACTTTCAAGTAGCTTCCCGGGGCAGAACTTTCTCAATATCTGCTGAAAAATCAGACAATACAAACTGGCTCTCAGACAGAGTCCTGGGGGACTTTTTTAAAAATCTGGAATAAAACTAAGTTAGATTCCTTACACCTTACTACAAAATAAGTCTAGATGGGTAAAAGATTTAAATCAAGTATGATAACCAAACCAAAAGCTCAAAGAAAAACAGCAAATGAGTCTATTTATATAAAGATGAAAACCAATGAAGTTTTAAATTTTAAACTTGGAAAATTATTTGTAGCAAATTATGACAGAATTAATAACCATAATATAGGGAGCGCTTGTGAACTGACGAAGGGAATTCTGAATTTCAACACAAGAGAAAACTGAGAAAGAATACAGACAGTTCAGAAAAGAATAAAAATGACTGATTTTTTTTTTTTTTAAGTAATCACAGAAACGCAAAAACAAAATGCTATAATTAGGGGCCTTCAGACTGAAATGGCAAAACTAAGAGAAATGGACAATATCAGCAAGGAAGTAAAAAACAGGCCCCTCTCATAGGGTATCTGTGGAAATGCAAAGAGACTCAAAAGTTCTGAAGAACAACTGCCAATGGACATCAAAAGTCCTAACAAGAAGACTATCTCTAGGGCAGCATTCCCAATTTTAGGAATTTAGGCCTAAGGAAATCATCACCGAAATTAGAAACATACATGTATAAAACATGCTCACTAAAGCACTGGTTATAATACTGAAAAACCAGAAATAAAAATCTCAATGTTAATAATCAATCGCTTAACATAATTACAGTACCTCTATTCAATGGAATACTATGCAGCCTATAAAAATAATACAGATTTAGATAACACATTGAAAATCTATGCCTCTGTTAAGCAGGTTATAAAGTAAAATGAACCTTACTGTTTATATGAATATGCATAGAAAATATATTTACGTGTTAACAGTATTTCTCTGTGGGTATTGAGGGCTGATCTGTATAAAACATTCTCACATTCAGCTACAGAAAGAAAACAACAAACATGGCTCTTCTTTATCTTGAAAGGCAGTGAGACAGATGCGAAGTTCCTGGAAAGCTTGCTTTGCTATTATCCTTTCAGAATCTGTTCTATCTCAGACACAGACCACTCCAAACAGGCATCTTATCCATGAAATTGGACAGGTCACCAAGTTAATTGTATTTTTTCCCCTTGTTTCAAAGTAAGTCATCTTTATAAAACCCATTATATGATTATGATACCACGCCTATAATAGTTATCAAGAGCAAACAAACCTGCTTCCCCCACCATTAAGAGTCAAGACTCCTGGGATTTCTAAGGTCTCACTGTGTAGCACAATTTCCACTTCCATCAGCCTGGGTCTATTTCATGACTCCACTCAGCCTGTAACCTAGATCGTAGACATTCAATCTGTACAAGATGCCTGCCACATGCAAGGCAGTAGGCTAGGAGAGAAACTCCCTGCTCTACTGAACCTATTTTCTTGTAGAAGTGACACAAAATAAGTTCCTTATCACATAATACATTAGTAATGCAACTGTAAGAAATGCCATAAGGAAAAACACACATGCCTAAGGGAATGTTAAGACAGGAATAGGGTCTCCTCTAGGAGAGTAAAACTACTTCCTAAAGCACGGGACACCAGAGAAGTTCTGAAAGGTATGCAGTAATCAATGAGGCGAAGAGGTGACAAGAAAAGCATCCAAATGTGGAAAGGATCCTTTACTCTGTGACATCTACTTTGACTAGAAGGCAGTCTGCTTCCTTCCCCATCTTAGCTATGCTCCATAAGTCACAGTCAATGGTTGCTGGGAAAATCCAAGTGTTAGTCTAACAACTGAATTTCAAAAAAAGAAGAGTAAATTTCTGACAATTATAAAGCACTGCAATACTAAACAGAAAGGCACTGTACTGAGTTATTTTCAAATCAAGTTTCTTTTCAAATACTTACAAACATTCTTTTCATTCAGTGTGAATTTACTTATAGGATTTCCGAAATCATACAGACGGTTTATTGTTATTTCATGATCACCAGGTAAAAGAGCTGGAATTTTAGTATTTGTTTTCTCTGATTGATAACAAGAATGGGACCTGCAACAGAAAAAAAATCAAATTTCAATTAGCAGATAAAGTGACAGTGCAATTTTCATAAAAGTATGATTAGCACAAAATGTGCTGGAAAATGTTTTTTTTTTTTCTTTTTTTTTTTTTTTAATTCATGAGAAACACAGAGAAGGAGGCAGAGACACAGCAGAGGGGGAAAAGCAGGCTCCCTACAAGGAGCCCGATGTGGGACTTGATCCCATGACCCCGGGACCACAACCTGAGCCAAAGGCAGAGGTTCAACCACTGAGCCACCCAGGCACCTCCTACTTTGTTCTTTTATACAAAAACATGATATGTTATGCTGCATCTTAAGATTGAAAAAAAGTTGGGGGGGTGGTGCCTTGGTGGCTCAGACAGTTAAGCATCTGCCCTCAGCTCAAGTCATGATCCCAGGGTTCTGGGGTTGAGTCCCACACAGGCTCCCTGCTCAGCTTCTCCCTCTCCCTCTGCCTCTCCCCTCTGCTTATGCTCTCTCTCTCTCATAAATAAATAAAATCTTAAAAAAAAAAAAAAAAAAACCCTGAAAAAAGAGGTTAATTACTGGTAAGTGCATCAACGTGGAGGATGAATAACCAGACTGTACTAGAAAGTCGAGTGATAAGAGGGATGATTATTATCAAGAAACTCAGGATTTTAGCATGCCCTTCAAACTCCCACCAACCTCCCCCCTGCAGCCTTCCCGTCACCCTGCACTTCTACACTTCTACATCATCATAGGTCTCATGCTGAGATGGCGCTCCACACAAATACTGAGGATGGGGATGAAACTGGCTGCTTGCGGCCTCAGACACACCTTCGATCTGTCCACTGCTCCTTGTTTTGACCCAAGGTTTAGCATGAACAACACCTTCTCACCCGCTCTGCTTTCAAAACTCTTCTAGTTCCCCACCCATGAGCTCCTCCACAAAAGTCGCTTTTTTCCCCCCTGGTTCCTTTGAACCTTCACAAAGCCCATTTACATTCTCTTTATTGCATTTCACATACACTTCTAACCTCCCATGCAAATCTGAGCTCAAGCAGAGGGGCTGTGCAGTGTCTCCTGCAACCCTGCACAGGTCTCTTCATGTTCTTTACTCTGGACTCTGACTTAACAGGTCGGCTCACTGCTTCTCATCCTCACAGGGGCAGGCCTCCTTAGCTGCCAATAACACAAAACCACCTGAATTCACTAAATGGTGCTATTTCATAAGATCATGCCATTGAACCCATATTCTTTCAGGCTGGAATGTTCTCTGTCCTTTTTCTGAGAAACTGGGTATTCACACTCCATAATCACACCTCTGACAGCCTCTCTGGAGCCCCACACTCCTCAGTCAGTGCTCCCTCAGCCCTTCACATATAATTTCCGTCAGCACTTAACCCACAGTGATTTGTTTCTTGTGAACTCCTGGAGATTCTGAACAACCTCCTCTCTCTTTGGCCTGAGATAGTCATTTATGTTATTTACCAAATTTTTCAGGTTCTTCCCTTCTGGATTCACAGCAGGACTACAGTTCCTGCTCCTCTGAAGCAACGCATGGCGAATTGACTTTATTTGCAGAGAAACGTGAGCAAAAGTCACATCTATCTCTTCGGGAGGGAAGCTCTGGAAGCCAGCATAGGCTGTGTTGCCTCTCCTTCCTATCTTTATGCACTGGAGGGTAAGAGACCCCTAGGCTTGGGTGCCTGAGGAGAGACTTGGGGCAGAGATGCCAGCTGACCCAAGGTGGACACAGAACACAATGAGGAAATAATCCTTTATTTTCACAGCAGAAAATAAGGAAATAAGATGTTAGGGCTATTTCTAATACACAAACAAGCTCTTCCTGGTTGACAAATCACGACAAAGCTTAGACCAACGCTCAATAAACATATACCAAATGGGAACAAAACACCTGAGTAGTACCTGAATGCCCACTTATGTCAGTTTACATTAGGACCACCCATCAGCAAAACAGGACTTGGAGCTGCTGTGCTGAACTACTCTGGTGATGCTGAACCACTTAGAGCCCTGATGGAATTGGGGGCAAGGGGAGAAATGTTTTGGTTTGCAGACAGTCCAAAGGCCTCACCTCTAGGCTTCAGAGCCTGTGGCCCTCTCCAAGATTACCTGAGAGGGGAAGGTGGTGTGAGGGAACCTGTCACTGACCTCCTAATGTCCATTCCCCCTTTCCCTTAATAATAATAACTCAAGGTTTATCCAGGCACATTGCCCGCCTCTTATGCAAATAGGCTTCATCATTTGACTAAATTCTTCCAATGAGATGCAAGCAGAAGTGTTGTGTGGGACCTCTTAGAGGTCTCCTTAAAGAAAATCATCCTTTTCCTCACTGCTTTCTGGAATGAAGCCATGACAGCCACTCCTCAAGCATTCTTGAACCATGACATCACATGCTAATGATGGAACGGCAGCTTGATAAATAGGAACCTGGGTCTTTCATCAATGACCATGCCAGCCTTGAACTCCCCGCTCCAGAGCTGACATTTCCTGTTAGGCAAAGTCAAAACCTGAACCCAACTGATCTAGACAGATGTTGATTTGGGATGGACCAGTAAAACTTTATAGCAGATTAGAATCCACAGTAAAAGTGTATTTCATACTTAAAATTCATATAATACAAGAATCAAAGTTTTGGAGAAGGGTTTGTTTCCACCTTGATTGATAGAAGATTCAGAGTTTTTAGGAAATAGAGGGTGAAGATTTAAAAATTTCATTTAAAAAATTTCTAGAATAAAATATGCTCTAATAGTAAAGGCCTTTAGTCATAGCTATTAGTTAACCAAAGTATTTCTTTTACCTGTTTTCGATGCAAATTTCATAAACAGTACCATGGCCTGCTGCAGAGGGTGCTTTCCAAGAACAGTCCCATACTCGCAAATTGTTAGTTATACACTTCAAATCACGAGGAGCCCCTGGAGAAGGAGAAACACAGAATATGCTTAATAATTTCATTGCACATCAAACCATCTTTAATCATGAGTATGAGCATATGTGTCTGCACACGATGCAGGTCCTCTGTGCAAGGATGAGCCTGTAGTCACAGAAAGGGCTGGTTTTCTTTTTCTTTTCTTTTTTTTTTTTGTAGCTGTGGATCAAAAAATGAGAGGAAATCAATGGAAGTGGGCCAAGCATGAGACCACTCAGGGACTGAGCCTCCGTCAAAGTCCTACCTTTAGCCGCTACAATAAATGGAGGGAGGGACTGCAGGTTCAAGGATGAGACCCAGAGAGAGCCTGGAAGAATTTTATCTCCAGTAGCTCCACTGGCCCCTCTTCCTCCCTGCTAAATAAAGTAACTCTAAGTAAGAATTATGTGCTTCCCATGCTCACAAACACTACTTCTAAGCACTCCCTCCCAGCCAATGCTGCCCTGCTGCCTATAACCAGACTGCCACCTCTATAGAAACCCCACAACCAATCTTTAAATTTTTATGAAGTAGGGATGACTGGGTGGCTCAGTGGGTTAAGTGTCTGCCTTCAGCTCAGGTCATGATCCCAGGGTCCTGGGATTGAGCCTGTCGGGATTCCTGGCTCAGCAGGGAGTCTGCTTCTCCCTCTATCCCTGCCCCTGCCTGCCTCCCACTGTGTCTCTCTTTTTCTCTCTCCCTCTCTCAAATAAATAAAATCTTTAAAAAAATTTTTCATGAAGTATATTATATTTAAATAGTAATGAACTCACACAAGCCTCTGAAAAATATGTCTTTTGTGTAGGCCTAAAAAACTGAAAAGTAACAAGTAACTCAGAAGATTATAATTTCAATAGTATTTATTCATACTATAAAAGAATACTAGGTCATGGAATACATTAGCACTGTACAATGAAAAACTAAAAAGAGAATGAAAAGAAAGGAGGGGTATGAGAGGGAGGACAAAAGGAAACCAGAAGAGGGAGAGGGAAGGAGGGAGGAAATAAAGCAATTAGAGTGTATAAGAGGTTATTCCATCTCAGACTCTCTCTATAAATGTCTCTGAAAGGGTTTTTTAATTTTTACACCATTGGCATGACATTTACAATAGCAATAAATTATAAAGCTACTTACATGAGACAGAAAACAAAAATGTTAGAAGCACTCACATTAGAAATCATCAGTAACCATAACTAGAGTTATTTAAACAGTGATCTCAGAGGAAAAGAAGAGATCTGTTTAATTATAGAAATAATAGAAAACTAAACTCAGGGGCAGAAGAATGATAATGTTTTTTATAGAAATAAGCTAGATAATAACATCTACATAAACATTCGTAATATATTTAAAGAACATGAACACAACATGTTATTAAAGAAAGAGATTTAGATTTCATTTACGTGACATTCAGAAAAGCAATATTATAGACAGAAACTAGGCCAGTGTTGGCTTGAGAGAGGGAGGAGAGGAGCTGAGGATAGAGGAGCATAGGGAATTTTCTGGAATGGGGAGTGTTCTGTGTCTTCATTGTGCTGGTGGTCATGTGACTGTACACATTTGTCAAAACTCACAGAGTTTTATCCTAAAAGGGTGAATTGTATTGTACGTAAATTATACTTTTTTTTATGGGTAAAGAATATTTAGACCTAGCTTTAGGGGCCTTTTAAAAAGAGGGCAATAGTGTATAAAAAAAGAAAATGACAAAGAAATTGATTTTAACCACAGAAAACCTGAGGGGTTCAATAAAGATACAAGACCACCTCATAATCAAAACAGTAATTGTGAAAAATAGCAACAGCATTGCATCAGTTCATTGTAAGACTCAGATGCACTTACCCCTTTTCTCACTATTCACTTGGTTCATTAAATACAGGAGAATAAATGTTAATAAGAGCCACTGGAAATGTGAAGTCATCCTCCGTCCGTTACTATCCACCATCCAGGGTGGTCTTCTCAAACGTAAGGAAATGTTCATCATCCGTGCAAAAGTAGTCAGTCCTAGATGAGAAGAATTTCAAATGGTGTTCAAAGTGCTACAAAGACACCTCTTCCACTGTGCACAGCCACAGAAACTTTGCAGACATTAGACTCAAGCTGCCCTGGGTTTAGGAGATGTGAATAATCGAACACAGCTGTTGCTTTAGGGATCCATTATAGGGTCAATTTTCAAATGACAGGCTTCAAGTTCAAGACTATAACCAAACACATATTTCTCAACTCTCCATTCCAATACTACTACAGTAGCACACTACTACCAAAAAGCAGTGTGTGAAACTGAAGTTTTTACAATTTTAAATTATCTGGAATGACAGTTTTTATTTTAATTAATATAGTCATTTCTGGTAATATTTTTTCATTTATGCTGTGATATAGTTTCTATTTCATATAAATTTAAATAAAGGAAAAACTAGGATAAATAATAGCATAGAAGGTTTGCAGATGTGGCAAAAATAGTGACCAATACACACGAATGCCTAAAGTGTAACAAACACCACAACAACTATAACGGGAAAGGGACCGCTAGTAAATGAAAGATGTCAACACATGTAGGTGAGCAATGACTGAATCTGATGCGCCGTGGGGGAGGGGCCGCAATGCAGGCTGGTGCTTTCAGCCTAAGAGCTCCAGGGACGCTCACTTCTTAGCAAATGACTAGAGACAGCCTACCACATGCCAGGTCCCCATCCAGGCACTGGAGGTACACACTGAACCAGACAAAGTCCCAGCTCTCAAGGAACCTGGAATCTAGTTGGGAAATACATATACATAAACCACTAAGAAATTTAAGATCTTTATATGTGCTTTAAAGTAAATGTGCGTAGAGTGTGAGTGAGTGAGTGAAGGTGTTACTTGAGCTAAGGCCTAATGAGAAGATGGCCATGGTAAGCCCTGGGGAAAGAGAAGTAGCAGCAAATACAAAGATCCTAAGAAAGGACAAGCTTACTAGGTTCGAATGTCAGGAGGAGGAGCTGCGGCCAAGAGGAGATGGGCGGGTCAGGCCACGAAGGGCTCTGGGCCATGGAAAGGATTCAGATTTTAACTAATCAGGGGGGAATCCATGATCTGATCTGCACTTTGGGAAGATTTCTCTAGCTGTTACATCGAGGGTGGACTCTAGGGGAAGAGTAGAGGTAGGGAAACCAGAGTCCAGGTGAGACCACGAGTGGTGAGGACTAGGGTTCTAAGAGCAGAGGTGGAAGAGATGGTCAGATTCAGGATCTGTTCCAGAGATGGAGGGTCTTCCCAATGCACTATAGGCAGAACAATGTGGTGATTTAGGAGCATGGACTGGATATCTGGGCTCTTTCCATATCTTGGCTATTGTGGACATTGCTGCTATAAACACTGGGGTGCACATGCTCCTTTGAATCATTATTTTTTATCATTTGGATAAATACCTAGTAATACAACTGTCGGGTCGTAGGATAGTTTTATTTTTAACTTTTTGAGGAACCTTCATACTGTTTTCCAGAGTGGCTGTGCCAGGTTGCGTTCCCATCAAAACACGGACGGAACTAGAGTGTACGACGCTAAGCAAAATAAGGCAGGCAGAGAAAGACATATACCATGTGATTTCACTTACATGTAGAATTTAAGAAACAAAACAGACGAACATATGGGAAGGGGTAAAAAGCAAAAAAAAAAAAAAGAGAGAAAGGGAAAAAACTATAGGACACTCTTAAAGATACAGAACAAACTGAGGGTTGCTGGAGGGGAGGTGGGCAGGGGGGATAAATGGGTGATGGGCATTAAGGGGGGGCACTAGTTATAATGAGTAGTGGATGTTATATGCAACTGATGTGTCACTAAATTCTACCCCAGAAACTAATAATACAATATATGTTAACTAACTTGAATTTAAATAAAAACTAAAATAAAACGAAACAAAGATAGACCAGGGCTGATTCACAGCTTTGCTACTCGTTGTGTGGCCTTAGCCTCTCTGCGCCTCAATTTCTTCATCTGTAAAGTGGGGATGGTAACAATATTTTCCGTTAGTTGTAAAGATTAAAAGAGTAAATATGTGTAAAGCACTTAGCAGAGTGCCACACATGTAGTCAGTGGTGTAGTACAGTGTGTTGGGTGAGATATAAGGAGAGGAAGCAAAGATGGCTATAGGATTTGGTGGAAGCAGAACAATGGATGGGTGGTGGTACCATTTAAATCCTTCCTGGGTTCATCAAGAGGGAGGCAGTGATTTACTATTTATAGGCTGTTTATAGGCAGTCTGTTTATAACAGAGGTCTAAGGACCTTAACCTTGACATGTTCCTACTTCCAAAACAGAGGCATTCCCTACAGAATGTAAAAGAACTGCCCAGGAAATGAGAGCAGCTAACAAAGACACAGGTGTCCAAGAGGAGAGACTTCCACATCTGACACTGAGGGCTTCCTCAGAATAATGATGTTCCCATCCACTCCAGCTGAATGAAGCCTGCCAGCTGACAAGCCCTCTCAATGCACTGAAAACTCTGTCAGACTTAACAGTTCCTCATTTTTATACTAGAACAAATAACCAAGGATCATCACACATACAAGCAAAGCCTGCTTTTAAAACAATAAAAAGAGATTCAGAGGAGAGAGGATCCCTAGGAGGGAAATAAAAATTACTCCCAGAGAAAATGGGGATAATATAGAAAAGAGGAAAACTAAAAACAGAAAAATTGCCTCTAAACAATATTCCAGAGTGAATATGGCATAGCCATAAAAACTAGAAGAAGATGCAATGAAAAAGCAATAATTGGAAATAAAAATAGCTCTTACAAGTGAAATGTATTGGCTAATATTAAAAAATTTTAAAAGACAGATAAAAAATATTGGGCAATCTTTCAGGAAAAAAACCAAAGATAAAAACATGTGAGAAAAGATGTATGAACAGGGGAAAAAGATCCAACATCTAAATAACTGGAGTCCAAAAAGATAGTTCAGAAAACACTTTCCTTAGCAAAAGGAGATGGGAAGATCTCTTCCTGGCTATTGCTGAGTACTGTCAAAAACTCAGGAGACAAATCTGGAGTAGCTTACGTAATCATAACCAAAACAGACACAAGGCATAGGCACACATTTCAAAAATGGTCAACTCTTTTTTTGCTGAATAACTTTCTAGTCACTTCTGGTGCCACTGAGCTTATGTATTAGAATAAAAATGTATTCACGGAATGTCTAAAATGCCAGCTGCTAAAGTTATAGAATTCCACAGCATGGGCAGGAATAACAACTGAATAAAGGAGTCCCGAACACGACCAAACCAGGACTGAAACAATCACAAACCATATTCGCTGATGGGCTAAACATCATCTTAAAATGAAACAGTCCCTTGCTACAAGTTTACAGTTGTTCCAGAAAAGAGATGTGTGTCCCATGAAGTGGCAGGAGGGGTAGGGCCGCCACCAAGGTCCTGGAGCAGGTCCCGTGGATGCAGACTCTCATCCTGGCTCCACTGCTAATTAGCACGACTGAGGCCAATCACTTAATCCCTTCCGGCCTCGGCCTTGGGAGCTGCAGCACAGGGCCAACCCTGCTCCTGGTCCACATGAGAAACTTCCCAAAGCTACGGTGTAATATTCCACTCCTGTGGGCAGGCAGCGAGCGAGCAGACACATGAGCACAAGGTCAGCGCCAGCATCAAGGACACCACCGAGCAGGCCAGTGAGAGGCAGGCTGGGGTGCTGGGTGTGCTGGGACAGGAGAATCAATGACACTGTCACCACACCTGCTTAACTGAACACAGGCAGGATAAAGAAAACTTTCTTTTGTTAACATTTATGTCAAAAATGTTGAGCAAGTCACATAGGCCATATGATATGCTTGTAACAGATCTGACTTCCCTACTTAAGCAAACATTTCAAATGGACTCACCTGAGGCCAGAGCAGTACACGGAGAGCTTTCTAACGTACTCTAAGGGGAAAAGGACACATGAAACTTGTCTCTGCTCCCTTCTAAAAGAAACATTGCCAGAATTTATTTTTCCCCCATCGATGCCTTATTCCTCGAGAACACATTCTTAGAGAGTTGCAGGAGCTAATTTCCAAAATTAGGATCACTGTCACTTGCTGCAGCAGTAGACTGCAAATGCACATACCTGGAAGGCAAAACAGGTGACAAACTCCAAAGGCAGGTGCAAACCGGAGCTCGCCTGCCTAGCCCAGAGGTGCAGCCATAGGTCTTTTGCCAGATTTCTGATTTTTTAAACCAAAGTAGAAGCCTGGGAATTTATATAAAAAACTCAAATTCGTCAATGTAAGGAACTAATTTGTAGTTCTTAAATATTCTAAAGGCCAAACCAAGTATGTCTTCAGACTGTATCCTACCCGAGGGCCACCAGTCTGTATCCTATGCAACACAATTATGTGGGGGATCCCTGGGTGGCTCAGCGGTTTAGCGCCTGCCTTTGGCCCAGGGTGTGATCCTGGAGTCCTGGGATCGAGTCCTGCACTGGGTTCCCTGCATGGAGCCTGCTTCTCCCTCTGCCTGTGCCTCTGCCTCTCAAATAAATAAATAAATAAATAAATAAATAAATAAATAAATAAATAAAATATCTTTGAAAAAAATACAATTGTGTTAAAAGATTTAAAAATGTCAACAAACCTTTTTAAGAAAACGGATCAAGCAAAATCAGCTTATACAACTGTTGGAATCGAAAGAAAAAAAATCTGTGTTTTGCTTGTTTTATTTATGTCGTATCCTCACTTCTGCCTTAGGACGTCAGAAAGCACCGGCTCCCCATGTGCAGAGCTTGTGAAAATGAAACAGCCCACAAATGCACACTGCTTTGCTTTCTCCTCAGCTTTGAAAACTCTGGTTCCAGTCTACATGAGGTTTTGGTCCTTTCTGCCCGGGATACTTAGAAAAGAGAGGTGAAAGAGGAAAGTAAAGGCAGAGGAGGACCAGAAACTGTGGTCCAGATATGTTTTGTTTAGTCTGTTTTCTCTTTTTGGTGGGGCAGAAGGGGAAGGAGGTGGAGGGGACGGGGACAGATGACAGAGGGCTAGTGCATTCTGCCAGCAGGACTGTCCCCAGCAGCACCAAGGTCCGATGGAAGGGTCTGAGAAACACCTGTTCAGTCAGAAAGACGTGAGTAAGGAGGAGCCAGAGAATCTTTGATCTCGAGAACCTATTTTTCTGTTATCACAATGAGATACTTCCCTTGTCACTGATTCACAAAAGGAACTGCCCACTGGAGGGAGAAAAGCCACTTAACTACAACATGAAATAAACATGTACGCAGGTCCCCAAACCTACAGGAGAGGAGATGCTAGAAGGTCTGCCCCAAGTGAGAGGCCGAATGGAACGTAAGCAGGATCCATACTGCTCCTTCATATTCTTACTGTCCCCTTCTTTACTCTTTTCTATTAGGGGACCAAAAAAAAAAAAAAAAAATTGAAGAACTGTGACCAGCAGCTACTTACTCTAACTGCAGTCCTCATTCCATCCCCCCTACACACGCGATCTTCAGTTCCTGGAGCACTGCCTTTGAAGGCGGCTTTTCAGGAACATAAACTTTGCAGTTAGGGAGACATCACTGTACTGTAAAGTGAAGTGTGGGGGTTTAAGGAGAGTGAGACATACCCATGAAAAAACACAAATCTGGCCGGTTTGGGAAAGTCGACTGAGACTAGACGGTGCAGGGAGACAGTAAAGGTTTTTTCAGGAAGAGGGAAGCTCGAAAGAAGTGGGGTTTCAAAGGGAGATTAAGAGACAACTGCAGTAACAAAGACACACAAAGAATTACCAATATATATTCAGCAGCAAAAAATCTAGTTCTTTTTTTTTTTTTTTAATTTTTATTTATTTATGATAGTCACCAAGAGAGAGGGAGAGAGGCAGAGACACAAGCAGAGGGAGAAGCAGGCTCCATGCACTGGGAGCCCGACGTGGGATTCGATCCCGGGTCTCCAGGATCGCGCCCTGGGCCAAAGGCAGGCGCCAAACCGCTGCGCCACCCAGGGATCCCTCTAGTTCTCCATATAGTGAATTTACAAAGAGTTATAACAAAGTATATCATTGAGAATAAGTGTATAAAAGAAAATCTTAAAAGCTTCCAGGTTGGGGAATGGCAGCCATACAAGGGCTCTGAAATGAGAACAGCATGGAACAGTTCTCTGAAACCAGGACTCTGGGCCTCACTGTGTGAACCCAACAAGCCCTCCGCCCTCATGCAGGGACAGTGACAGTGACATGGCTATCTTCGAAGCAGGCTGCGGGTGTAGAGGAGACCCTGGGTGCATGCTCCATAAACATGGTGGGGGTGTAGAGGGGATATCAGACTTCTTGGCCCTGAAAGCTAAAGAGAACAGCTCCAAAATTGCACATGAAAACTACTGTCACACTTGAATTCCATACTCAAACTACTAATTGAGAGGATACGCCACAACTCAAAAGATACACCTTCTGCCAAAAAAGTGAGGTAGAAAAACAAAAACACAAAGAAACAAAAAAGGGGGGGAATGAGAAAAATGATCTATGACACTGTAATCCTGTGCCCTCCCCTCCAATCCTTACCATTTGCAAACTGCCACTTGCAAATGAATAAGTAATCTTACAAAAAATACAATTATGTTAAGATTAAAAAATGTCAGCAAACCCCCCCTTCATGACTCCTCACATTTGCACGTATTTTCCTCCTGCCTGGAATTCCTTTCTGTACTGCCTTCTGCCCCTTCCTCCGTTCACCTGGGAGACCCAGGGAGGAGGAAGAAGAGCCCATCCTGGCCTCTGGGGTCCCACGGGAGGGACTGCTCAGCACATCAGCAGCGCAGCTCCTCCTGCTCCACAGCACACGAATTACACCTCTACGTCAGGGGCTGCACAAATGCTGACCTGGAGGGGCCATCCCGGCTTTAGAGCGAAGTTTCACGAGGACACAGCCATGCCCACTTGTCTAGGTGCCGCCTGGGCTGTTTTCACATTACGGTGCTCACACTGAGGAGCGTCACAGCCACTCGCGTGGCCGCCAAAGCCTGAGGTAGTCACGTGCTCCCTGGCCCCTTACGGAAAGCTTGCTGACCCCGGCTCTGCCGCATCACTTCCCAACTCGGTGATTCCTCCAGGAGACTGTCAGTCCCCTGCGCCGATGCTGCCCCTCGTGAGGGTGAGGCCCCCGTAAGCCCCGCAAGCCCCCGCGCCCGGCGCAGCGCCGGGCACCGAGCACACACTGAGCTGGCTGCCGGCTAACCCCACGCCGGGCCCAAGTCAGGGCTCTAGTCCCCAACCCATGCACCGAAGTACCGCAAGGCACAGGAGCAAGTGAACTGGCATATGACAGTGTATTCGCAATTTTCAAAGGAAATAACTGCTCAACCTTATCACAACCTTTAGCTCCGGGCAGTTCAATTTCAACACCAGGCCACGCTCCATTCCTCTCGATGATCTCGTATCTTGCAAACACGGGTCACTGGTTACTGTGCCAAGACACAAGCACCATCCATTCAAAAATCAATGTAGAAATGGAAATGAGGGTGGCAGTGTCCGACCTATTCCCAAGGTTTGTGAAGCTATGCAGTGTCCCACAGGTTCACACATGTGGCTTTTAAGGAAGAAAATAAAAATAGGATTTTTCTTCTAACTTGTTATGCATTATTTTTCCAAACTACTACTAAAGTGTCAGCTCAGAAATACTTATTAAGTTGTTTGGAAGTAAATATTTCATAAGAAGAACTGTTAGGCATTTCTTTTGACCTGGGGGCACCATAAAAACAACGAAACTCCAAGAGCACCGTGAACCAAAACTGTGGGAATCTAGGTTAGAGGCCAGCTCAACTGCCCAGGGATTCCATTATCGCATCTAAATCTGCACGCAGGAGAACACGACTGAAAGGTAACTTTCCCTATGTTATAAGAACAGATCTTTGTGGATTCTTCAGAATAGTGTTTCCCCAAAAGAACTGCAGTTATTTCTTGGTCTGTGACTTTTTCTCTCTCAGGATTCTTACATTCCTCTTCTTTGGCTTTGGTAATCCTCACTCCGGTGAGGACTCCCCTGTCAACTGAAGAGCCTGTTCACTATCAACTGCAGCATGTCAAAACGGATTTGAGGACATTGCTCTGGTGCCTGAAATCCTTTGAAGACTCCCCAGTGCTCCAACCTCAGGTTCCTGGCCAGCCTGGTAGACAAAACCCTTCAGTCCTCTCTACTCCCCACTGCAGCAGGCTGCCTGCCTCTAGCTCCCCACATTCCCACAGGGACTCCCCTCAAACCACTGCCTCTGTGGAATGTGCCTCGTGATGTTCTCCACACCTCCGTTCCGCCTACGCTGCAGGATCCACCGGAAGCCCCCGGCCCACACCCCTGACAACTGATGTCTGTACACTCGCCTCTCGTCTCAGCTGGGCTGTCGGGGTGCCTGGCATGCAACAGCCTTCAATAAATGCCTATGTCTATCACACAAGTGAATTTGTTTTTGCCTTCTCTCACAAGGGTGAAACACTCTATTATTATAATAAAGAAACAACCTGAAGAATACTCCTTCTTGTTCCCAAAATACGCCATGGGATCTTTAACACGCTGGGGAAAAACACAATAGAAGCTCACTTTCAAAAACAACCAGGGACGGCTCTGTTCCCCAGTACATGCTTCCCCATGCTCTCATCAAGATCAAGATTTTCTTTTTAGATTTTAATCTCTTCCACTTGTTAGGCCATAAATGGCATTTCCTTGATTATGTGGTCAAAAATACCTTTCATATGTCTCCTCGTAATCTGCAATGTTTTATATACAAGATGCTTATTCTTTCTTTTGCTCATTTTTCTAATTAGACATTAATCTTTTCTTCACTGCTTGATAAGAAACAAATCCTAACATCATTCCATAATATGCATATGACCTGTTATCTACATCGCAAATATTTCCAGTTTGTTTCCTTACTTTTCAATGTGGTTTCTGTTTGACTTTCATGAAGTTAGCTTTCCCAATTTTGTCCTTTATGGTTTCTGACCATAAACTCTTTCTCATGCCAAAGCTGTATCAATTATCACCTATACAGTCTTCCAGTATAGTCAAGGCTTTTAACATCTGAAACTTTAATCCAAATGAAATTACTTTTGGTGTGTAACAAGAGTCGGGAAGCCAGGTTCCCCCCGGTCCCTAAAGGCTACATATATCCTAACACCACGAATTAAATAATCCATTCCTTCCCCCGTTGACTAGAGATGCCCTTAAGAGAGCATTCCTTTTCAGCTTCCTTGTGGGCTCCTTTAGCCTACTGCTTTTCCATCTTTATTTCTTCACTGAACAGCATTATCTATTCTGCAGCTCTCATCAGGCACAACTCGAAACTTCCAAATCTGTTTCCAGGACCAGCCTCTTCCCATTTACAGATTAACCATCTGCTTACTAGGCAACTGCTTATCTACATACATCCATGAGGACCAATGGGGTCCTTCAGGGACGACAAAACATTTTGACACCACATACCACTTAGGTATTTCATAGATCCTTCAACATCTCCACAGGGATAAAAATTAAACTCACTTTCCCCTCTCAATCTGCTCTCTTCTGCCCCAGTCCTTGTTCATGGCACCAGTGTCTCCTGGGTCACCCAAACACAAGTAACCCTTAACTCCTTCTTCCCCAACCCTTCCACCTACTCGTCAGTTTTATCTCTTAAGCAGGACCTGTCTCTCTCCCTATCCCTTACCCCTCTCTGCGCATCCACTGCCCTGGCCAACCCTCAGCAGCACTGCGGCACAAGTACTTTAATCACAGCTTAATCCAACCCGTGGCCTCTGGCTTCCACGGTGACTCCTCTGGCTTTAATTAGCTTCTCCATCTCTAACCCTCACTGTCCCTTCAAGCTTCAGGCCAAGGGCCAGGAGCTGCCTGACCAACTGTTCAGACTGTAGATCCAAACTCAAATTCAAACTTCAGCTCCACAATCCCTTCCCCCTCCTCAACTCCCTGTCCCTTGGACATCTTTGCCTCCTGGCTCCCTCACAGGTCATCACGCCCAGATACTGGCATTCTCTTCATGCTCCCACTGCACTCTGTTCAATTTCCACTCTGGGCATTTATTATATCATACCAGGTATTATGGAGATTATTCTTCCCTTTCCTCCCACCCTCTCTTTACAAAAAATTATGAGCTCCTCAAGAGCAGGGATTTGTTTTTGTAACTCTCTTGCTTCTAAAAGGGCTTTACACACACTATATATTCAAGATCTATTTAATAAATTGAACAAATCCACACAAACGGCATCCTGGGTGAGGAGTGAAAAATACTTTGATGACACCTGTTTCTTTACATTCCGAAGAGAAAGCTGAATGGTATGCTTTTGAACACATCTCTGTGCTACAGAAAAAATTATGAATAAAAAGATAAAATTGGGTCAAATTTTTGGAGGCTTTTTTTTTTTTTTTGGAGGCTTTTCAAAAGAATACATGGAGCAAAATTATCCTATAAATCCTTCCTAAATTCTAAGAGGAAGAAAATATTATGCATTAGTATTGTGTGGTTGAAATGCTACTTTTAGCTAAGTCTGCTGTGATAATACACAATTTATAAATGTTATTTTTCAGGTATCACGCAGTGTTAATGCACTATTTATTATCGGCAGGCACCATTTTAAGTTCCTCAAATGCAGTATCAGATTAAATCCCTATACCCACCTGATGAGGCCAGTATCATCATTCTCCCCTTCTTTATAACAAGGAAAATGAGGCACAGACAGGTTTTTGACACTTGCCTGAGGTCACACAGCTAGTCAGGGGCAGAACTTGGATTTGAGTCCAAGCCTGGTTACCAACCTCATCTCTAGCCCATTACACATAAGTGAAAAACATGGAGTGGAAAAAGAAAATATCACTGAACCAGAGTCACGTGTCCTGGGCTCCGGTCCGTACCCCACCACTGATCAGGTGGCAGGTATGTGACCTCCTCGGACAAATCTCCTAACATCACTAAAATCCCATGACAGCGCCCTAGGGCCTACCTCCCCTACTTTCCACCTCCCCTAAGAAATGCATAGCAACTCGATTCCTAGGACAGCCTGCCTGTCGCCTTGAACTAGCAGATCTAGAATGCCACGAGGGAGGCTGCTCTCCACACTGCCCAGCCGAACACCGCTCCTGGGAGAATTACCCCACCTACTTTCCCAAGCACTGCCAGTCCTCACATCATGACCGAGCTCAAACAACCTACGTTCAGGGAACAAAATCTCAAATTGCTTCCACCTTACTATTCTCCTCCCAACCTTGAGGTATACTTTTAGTTAGTTAGCTCTCTGACTCGGCAGGTACGAGCTTAAACCCACCCTGAGGACCAGCCCGATGAAGTGAGTGAGGCTGGCCACAGGGACGGAGTAAGGAGTGCACAGCGGCGGTGGGTAGCCTCCTGCTGGTGCTTTACTTCTATACAACCACCATGTAGAACGTGGTCCAGTGTAGTCATAGACCATCAAGATTTTCAAAAAGGAACAGGAATGCAGGTTTGGTTTTATAACGTGAAATCTCCTTATTTTTAAATGTTGGCAACTAACTCTTTATGAAACACTATGTGAGCCAAAGAAAACATATTTGTAGGCCAAGTACAGTTCTTAGGGCACCAGTTAACAACCTGTTTTCAAAATGTATTGGCATTAAAAAATTCTGGACTTGCTGTTGAAATAATCTTAAAATATAAACTGTTTGAAGATTTATATTTCAGTGCACAGATATTGACCAAAATGTGCCTGAATGTTTTCTTAACACTCTTTGGGGTCAGAATCTCAAAGCTCTCTCCTCTCCAAAAGAATTCAAATGGTCCT
This sequence comes from Canis aureus, assembly GCF_053574225.1. Classification (NCBI taxonomy): domain Eukaryota; kingdom Metazoa; phylum Chordata; class Mammalia; order Carnivora; family Canidae; genus Canis; species Canis aureus. Next base: position 72,180,727 of record NC_135614.1, on the reverse strand, counting down.
TTTCTTTTCTTTATAGCATTATTTAAATCCAGATGTCCAAGTCCTAAGCATTATTTTAGAATGTAAATGCTTCTCAAAAGGAAAACAGGGAAAAAAGAATTAAAACAAAATCTTTAGCTTCTGACCATAATCTATGACATCTTTTAAGCATGTGGAAGCGCAATACTTCACCTTACATTCACTCGAAACTTCTAAATAGAGCGAAATAGAGAATGAAAAATACAACAGAAATAACTGGTTTCTGGCCAAACTGTTTTTGGAAAAGGATGTTCTGTGGGATATCCTGTCAAGAAAGCACATTCTACAGATGAGAGAAGAGACGTGAGCTTGACATTGATGCTGGGTAAGATTACAGAACATATCAGGAAAGGGACCCTGGGCCAATGAACCTCGGCCCACCCATACCCCCTTACTCACCTTACCTTCTTACTTGATAAGGCAACTGAACTGAGAAAACCAAGCGTCAGCAAGAGCTTTTCTAAATGCTTTAAAGATATTTATGAGCAAGATGAAGAGACACATACTGTATACAAAAGACTATAGAGGGTTGTTTTGTATTGTATGCTTGAAAATTGCTATGAGACTAGATCTTAAGCATGCTGACCCCCTCCACACACAAAAAGGTAACTGTGAGGCGATCGACATGTAGATTAATTTGATGGTGCTCAACCTTTCTCAAAGGGCACTAATTATAGGATGATGTCAATTTGGCCTGTTTTTCTTGTGCTTTTCATTAATGAACTCGATGATGACCCAGGAAACCCATTTCTCAATCTGTAGATGAAAAGAATGGGCAAAATACCAAATATATTACAGTGTAGTAATAAGGATTCTAATAAGTTAATCCAATAAACTAGTATGAAAGATAAATCTAGCATCAATAATTTCAGGGTCCAAAATAAAATGATGCTGATGCTGACAATGGCAACATGTGCAAAATGAACAAATACAGGTCAGAAGAGATGTGATCTAGCTGTAACATGTGGGAAAAACGCAAAGGGCTGATCAGTGAAATGGGCCCACAATGTAACATAACTGCCAACAATTAGTAACAACAAGGACAACTCTTGTGTCTCCTCATTTTATCACAATGCCTAAAATCCTATCCTGGTCCAGCAGCATTAAAATCAGAGGATTCACTTTTAGCCTGAAAACTTCACAGGTAGGTAATCCAATAGTAAGGTATTCTTAATATTACAAATAAGCTATTGACTTTACTAATGCCCAAATTATTTTAAGTTCTTGCTTTGGTGTAAATCTCACCCCATTTATTCTTATCCCATCTCTCCTTTAGTGTACCTACTCCTTATTTTTTTCTCAGCTTTCCTGAGGTGTAACTGACAAAACTGGATACATCTCCAGGGTACAACTTAAGGATCTGATATACACTGTGAAATGACTGCCACCATCAAGTTAATCTACATGTCGATCACCTCACAGTTACCTTTTTGTGTGTGGAGGGGGTCAACATGCTTAAGATCTAGTCTCATAGCAATTTTCAAGCATACAATACAAAATTAACTGCAGCCACAATGCTGTCCATCAGATCCCCAGAATGTACTCATCTTAGAGCTGAAAGTTCGTAACCTGTGACCAACATCTTTAACTCAAGCAGCTACTTTGTCACTACAGACTTCACCTACTCCCTATTTTACAATGCCACCCACACTTAGGGACCCCTCATTTAGCAATGTAAGGGTAAGGCGTCCACTAATCTGTGTTTGGAAGCTCTAAACACACTGAATGTTTCTGCACTGAGTTTAATCAGAACTTTAAAAAAAGGCACGGCAGACTGAGCAGGAGAGGAGCTTGCAGTCTCCGCTACTCCACGTCACTACCTTGACATTGGAAAATACTGACCAGCTTCTGGGGCTGGGCCTGGTGGGGGCCCTTCCCCTCAGCCTACACAACCACAGCGCTCCTCACTGGTCTCTGGATTCCCAAGCCCTTCACGGCACAACCAAGGGTCATCTTTCTGAAATGTTGGTCTCACGTGCCCCAAGTTTTCCACCACTCTCCCTGACCTACTGGAAAAGGTCCCGACATTAGCATGACATGGGGCTCTCCACTGTTTCAGGCCTCCTAACTTCCCACTCCCACCTCTGCCCGTAGCATCGCCTCTGCACTCAAGTCCCACCAAACGTGCCAGACTCTGCTGTCCTCTGTGTCCCTGCACGCACTGCAACCTCTGCCCAGAATGTCTGTCCCTCTCTCTCTTCCTTGTCCAATAACAAACACCAACCCATCCTTCCAAAGTAAGCTCACACTGTCCTACATCCAACCTTCCCCAGTGTCTTTCCTTGCAGGCCCCCCCCCAAATGAGACAAATTTCAGTTACCATTTACCATCTAGATTATCACTGCTGTGTATGTTGTAGTAAAAAAAGATGTTTCTTATTGTTTCTATCAGAAGCATAAAGAGAGCATGCCGATCAGACCCACTCAGCAAGGTACATGACCTCCATTGCACCTGCAAGCATCTGAGGTTTTGATCCCAGCAATACATCCCATGGTAGGTGTGAGTACAGCAATCACAGCTTTGACTATTTGTAAGTGAGCTGAACAGTTCCAAAACAGAGACATCTGAAATTTTATTGAAGCTGGCATTTGAGAAGGGGCAAGCAAGCTAAGTTCAATGTCTAGCCAACAGCCTAATGTCTGTATGTCAACACAGCTTGCTTGCTCTCTACTTGCCAACGCGTACTCAGTACATCTCACTGAGAGACATAAAGAGGGTATTTCTTTCTGAAAAGTGATCTCCCTTCAACAAAAAAAGCAAGCAAGCAAGCAAGCTGACTGCTGGTTCCAGTGGGAGCAGGATGGAGGGGGTAAAGTGGACCATGGAAAGCAAGAGAATATACAGAAAAAAACCTGAGATAAATGAGGAATAAAATGCTGGCTCTGCTGGTGCCTCTGACCTGTGACATGCATTTTACACAGGCACAAGAAAAAAGGATTTGTGGAACCATCTTCCTTTATTAGGCTGTATGAGGGAAATGAAATGCAAGGTCACTGCTTGTCATCATGAAAGTTCGAGGCTTCCTTTGTGACTGCTGCATCTACTTTATATTAGAATTTTTCAACTGTTACCAACTTAAAAATTGCCCTTACACTAGGAAATTACAAAATTAATGTTATTTTATATATTTTAGGCTGCATGCTTTATTGTTCTCATCCTCTGTAAGATTATGTGTTAGAATTTCTCAAATGGGAGATCTATGAATTCCATTCCTCCTAAATGTATTAGTAGGAGCCCGTCTCAATAATTTTATAAAAGATAATCTCAGGGCAGCCCTGGTGGATCATGCCCCGCCTGCAGCCCGGGGCATGATCCTGGAGACCCTGGATCGAGTCCCATGTCAGGCTCTTTGCATGGAGCCTGCTTCTCCCTCTGCCTGTGTCTCTGCCTCTCTATGTCTCTATGAATAAATAAATAAAATCTTAAAAAAAAAAAAGATAATCTCAAAAAGGCATGCCCTTCACAGAAGATATACAGTAGCAATTTTAAGACTATTAGCCTAGGATATTCTTACACATGTATAAGGTAAATCAGCAAATCCTCAGCAAAGGAAATAACCTAGTCAGATTCTCCTGGAGTTTGTAGAAGAAGCAATGTTTGTGTTCACTGAAAAGTAACATCAAGACAAAGTTTCTTTTAGAATTGCAGGAGAGGAAATAAGTCCTGCTTGGCTGTCAGCAGTGGTAATACCATTTACTAAGTGTGTGCCCGCCTCCTGGCCCTGCACCATACTGGCCACTTGCCATGGCTACTTCCCATATCCTGCAAGTGAAGGGGGCACGTCTGTCTGGGACTGCTGTATATGTGATGCCTACCCACTACCCAAGGGGTGAAAAGGCCCCTAACAATTACTGAATGAGTGAATGACATCTCATTCTACCTCTACAAAAGGGAAGAAGATCAGATCCTGACCTTCAAGAACTTACCACTCATGACTATTAAAGACAAATATAAGAGCCTTCTATTTAAAATTTCTTGGCAATGGAAAGCATTTCAGTTTTAAAGTAAATAAATCTTCAACAAAATATTTCCCAGTGACCATAAACAACAAAATATTTTGTCAGAATGTCCTGAAATGCTTTTCACAAAGGTTTGATATAACTTGTAAAACAAGTTATCCTGCTTAGAAATTCTGTATTAATAGGAACATAATATTGACTTTAGTCATACCAGGTTGGTGGGGTCAAGGTAACATTTATCAAACACTACCTGTAGGCACCTTGAGCTGGATAATAGTATTACCATTTTACAGATAAGGAGACACATAGAACTTGCCCAAGTTCACACAACCAGTAAATGGGAAATAGCATCTATTCCCTTTCTCTGAGCTATATAACATGCTTTATATAATGGAAATCAGGAAAATGATAATAAAAAATAATAGTCACTTGTAATTTCAACACATAAAGATAATCTCACCTAACATTCAGTGTATAATTTCCTTGGCATTTTACCAAATAGGTAGAAAATTGTACAGACACACACACACAAACTCACTCTCTTACATTCACCCTCCAAAACAACCAAAAAGCTTAGATCAATTTATACATGCAATTTGCAATCTTTTTCAGTTTGCAAATTTTGATTTTCTTTCACATCAATAAATTATTCCCCTACCTCACTGTTAATAAATAAAGGGCTCTCCACTACTTGTACATACTACAAATTGTGTAGCCAATCTCCCTATTATTAAGCATTTAAATTGTTTCTAGTTTACAACTGTCATAAACAAAACTACAAAAACCATTTTTGTAAAACAGAGGTTGGTTTTTTTGTGTGTACTTTGTGGGGAAGTCACCAGAATCTGGAGATATGTTTTTCCCAAACTTCAGAGAGCAACCAATTTTGAGATACTCCACTAAGTAGACTTCCCACCAAGTTAAGAATCACTGTTGGGGAGAAAGCTACTGACAGGAATATGGTATCTATATGTACTGTGTAGGTAAGGCCAGATGCTATAGACTGGTCTCTGTACACATGCTTATTTCTTTTTCCTTCGTTTAAATTCCTAGTGATGGAAATGCCTGACTAAGGGACATGGCACATTTTTGAGGCTTTCCATGAGTAATACAAAATTGCCCTCCTGGAAAGTTAAAACAATTCAAACACCCACCAGCAACATTTGAAGTGACAATTCCCCAAATCCTCCAGTTGGCTAGACTTGTTTTAAAACAATGAAATCACCATATAGCCTTAAGTTTTAAAAATAGTGAAACTCCTAGTAAAACATATCTAAAATTCAGATAACAAATGCCATATTTTAAAATACATATATTTTCAAATACAAAATATAAAACTTTAATGAAATCGGATCCCAGCAGACCGAGCTTATAGGATGACAACTAGAAAATTTAGTGAAACCAGGCTCGGAAGGTGCTCCATTAGTAAGTAAAACTCCACATCTTCACTTACCTGTCTGGCTAATATTAGGCTTAACATTCGAGGCTTTAATAGCAACATGCCATATTTTTTAACAAGAAACTCATGAAATTGTACATTCTTTCAAATTTTATAAATATCTTAGAGCCAATAAGGCAATCTGAAGTTGTTAAAATCCTGTAGGTATTCATTTATCAACAAATATCTGAATGCGTATTATGGGCTGGGCAATGTTCTCAGCTGAGGACATGGCGGTGAACCCCACCGAGTCTCTGCCTTCAATGAGTTACTACTGGATGGGGGGAGGGAACTCAGGACCCTGCAGGGAAGAATCAGCAGATCATGGTTACAATGCCAGTCTGGAACCCCTGGATTCTTGGGCAAATTAAAACATCTCTGGGTCTTGGATTCTTTATCAGTAAACTTAAGAAGCTGACCAGATGACCTGAGATAACTTCTGGATCTCCAATTCTAGACTTTCTTTGGTTTTGTTTGAATGTTTAAGTTCTCCATTACTAGTAAGAGCTCTGCATTTTAAGTTCTATATAGTTCCACATGGATCTCCACAGGAAAAAAAAAAAAAGATAATTTTACATCTACAGTAAAAACCCTGGTGATCCGGGTATCTGCAAAGAATAAACACAGAATAGGTTCCAGTTCAACGAAGATTTATGCTTTCAACTTAAATGGTTTCTTTGAAGAGGTTTCTAGAACACCTTGCCTCCTTCACTTCTGCACTTGACTATAAATACTGAGTCATGAAACGTGACACAGGACCTCACCGGTATGGTAGGAGGGGTCTCCAAGCTTGTGGACAGGAGTGGCAGGCTTTAAGGTGGCACAATGGTGCCTTCAGGGGCTGGGGCACTGAAGTCCTGGGGGATTCTCACCTCTCTCAAGCTGACACCCACTGACAACTCATAGGCACACACATTTCTGTCCACAGCATGTCTACAACTGACTGCTCCATTAGCATTTCTAATATTAGTAACGGGAAGCACTACTTCTGCCACCACTTGTTATTTTCCACCAGATGTTCCTGCTACCACCATCTCCACTGTCCGCAGATCCAGAGTCTCCTTGAAGCTGCTTCTGAGGGCGTCGCAGGAAGGCACGGCGAGGGATGCAGCATCCCAAGCCACTCCCTTCTAGGGAAGCCACACACACACACACACACACACACACACACACACACACGCTTTCAGGAAATGATATCGCCTCCTTGTGGTCCGTCAGGATACTGCCACTTAGTAATAAAGCTAGATTCTCAATTACAGGCCCTTAGGATGATTCCAAGTCTTCTGTACCTTGCCCTACAAACCAGAAGAATGGGCAAAAGCCAAGATTTTTTTCTCACCTCTGTGCAAAATTCCATGAAAAATTCACCCACCAGAAGTTTTTCCTCACCTTTCCACACAAAACCATAAAACGGTATCTGAGAACCACCACCTTTGCACGCGTGAGTGACATTAGCAGCAACAACTAGTGAAAAAGTATGTGCTGTAATTTTAGACAATGTTAAGACAAATTTGGAATTCCTGCATCTCTATAGTTCATAAAGGAAATATAAAGGAAGTAGTAAAAGTACTTTAACTCAAACATCGAAGCCGCTAAATCACCACAACCAGTTACGTATAAAACAGATGCTTACATGCTTCTGCTATACGAAGAACTTTTACTGCAGGGACAGTGACAAAGGACAAAGCTGACTTCACCTAGGCCTTAGAGGAGTCACAGAATCCATCCTTTACACAGTGTTTGAGCAGAGCTCATGAGAAAAAGTTGGAAGATAAACCTAGAGACAACTTATTGGGTTCTGGCATCAACCAATTAGAATATCAAATTAAAAAATTTAAAACCCTCATTCTGCAAGATGACAAAACTCCTAATATCAAACAGAAGTCAAAAAGTCACAGTCAAGAGAAAGATAACAGATTCTTATTAGACATCTGTAACAATTACTTGGCAAAAACCTCATTTCCCACGCTTTCAATTAATATAAAGGAACATGTATTTAGAATGACAAACAGATTAGAAGTTGGGAAGAGGAAATACCACAGTTCCTGATACTCCCTAAAATAGAACATGCACACATTCTTCCTGTGAGAATAAAAGTACCTGCATAAAGTACGTATATTTTATTTGCTCATTAGTCTGTCATCGGCCCCAAGAAATTAATGTATGTAGTATCCCTCCCTACCCCCACCCCCCCCAAAAAAAGGTATCTGAAAACTTAACACCGGCTGCTAACAAACCTACTGAAATCAAAGATGAAACCTCTGACTAAATTACTCAGAGATCACTATCATGTCCTGGAAAATTAGGTATGCTTTTAAGGCTTCATACTTTAATTTCATGGAAAAGCAATCAAATGCAACCAACGTAAAGCAATACTTTGAGAGGACGTGCATAACAGATTTGGTAACGTGAAGGGCCAGAGCCAAGATGGAAAGGTCCAGTAAGACTCCTGAATCTAAGTATTTTGACCAAAATCAAGCAGGATTATTTTTTTAACTCTCAGATTACTCATTAATTCAACAAATATTCACAGCCCACCCTGACTGAGGCTGCTCTTGGTGGTGAGAAAGGATGGGGAGCAATCAGACCCTCCCGCCCTTCTGGAGCTTCCAGCAGGTGGAGGACTGCCACCAGCCAGGCCTCTAGTCCCAGTCTGCAAACATTCCTTCGCACGTGCAGATACACAGGGCGCCCAGTGCAGCGCCTGCTCTCTCCTGCCTGCCACTTTCTCCATCTCCTCTCCATCTTAAACCCCAGCTGCAGAGACAGCCCTCTGTTCCTCAGGCAAGAGGCTCAGTCTCCCTGGAGGGCCTCTGCAGTTGCTGTTCCCCCTGCCTGAGCCACTCTTCCTCCAGACATCTAAACACAGCCTTCCCTGCATCAACTCTCTGCTCAAACCTCTCCATCTGAGAGAGAGTTCCAGGACCACTCAATCAAAAACAATGGCCCCCATCCTGCCCCTCTTTACTACAGCAAGTCTTACTACTTTCCCAGTGCATATCACTCCCTGGTATTACCACCTTTATCGCTTCTCTGCTTTCTGTTCCTCTCCCCCAGGGAGAGGTGAACCCACTGTAGCAGGGTCTGTCTACTCTGTGCAATGCTATACTTGCAGTCCCTATAGAGTTCCCTGCAATGTAACAGATGCTCAAGATGCATTTTTCAGAAAAGCAAATATAGGCAGTATTAGCAGTTTTGTACTACAATGGCAGGTGACACATAATAAAGGGAAAATACCTTAAATGCTAAAAGAGTTAATCAGCATAAAATTATGCTTAAAGGACTCTTGAAATACTCTAAAAAGATAAACGTAATGAACATATAAAGGTCATCACTGGCTAATATTCGACTTTTATAATGTATCAAGCTCAATTTCCAGGATTAGCATTACTTCTACAACTAACTGTGTTTTAAAAGCACTCTGAGATGTCGATTTTTAATTTAAAAGAGTCAAATATTTTCTGAAAGCATATCCCCCTTTAGGAGTTACTCATAACCTTCTCCTAAGCTGTACAATTTGCAACCATATTACATAACAACATTACAGTGTAAGATATTGGAGATAATCAATGAAAGGCAGGCATTTTAGTGCCTAATGGTGAACAAAAACGGCCTTCATCTTCAATTTAATCAAAGGTACAAGCCTTTTCTCCATGTTCAAAAATATTTACTCTCAAGAATTTTTCTTACAGATTATTCTAAGAAGTTTCCATTTGCTCTTTAATTTCTCAAAACAAGGAAGGTGTTAATCAAGATATATGACTTTAGTTACTGGCCATCATAGCTCAGGCTTCACCACGGAGACATCAAAGATCCTTATGGATCACTATGAAATTATACAAAGGCAGATGATACATATTGGAGAGAAGGGGCATTTGTTTCCTGGAATGTGAGGCAAAGAAGTAAATTACTACTGCCTTCGGGCCTCTGGGAATAACTGAAATCCATTTAAAAACCTTAAAAACTAATGTTTTACGATAATTTTATAACAAAATATTAGAAACAACCTACATATATCTCAATAAAAAAGGTTAAATAAATTATGGTTCACCCTTGCTTGGAGTACTCTCAGCAGCTCTCCCAGAATGAGGCAGCTCTCTTCAGTACTGATAGAGAGACTGCCAAGATTCAGCACTCTAAGGGAAGGGCGGGGAGCTGGTGCAGAGCAGCATATACAATGTGTCCTCGTTTGTGGAAAGGCAAATAAAAAGAACACATATGAAATGTTTATACTAGCATAAGCCATATCTGGAAAGATATAGACAAGGAACTAGTAACCCTGGTTCCTGGGGAGAACAAGGTGCTGTGTTTCAGAGAGGGGAGAGAGAGACACTTCCCACTCCAGAGCTTTTTATATCTATTCAATCTCCTACAAGTGTGCACAGATCGCCTGTCCCACAAATTATTACAATACATTCCAATATCAGAATAATTTATACCATTGCCAACATATGGTTCAAGGATCATCTTCAAAAGTACAAGCTTTCAAAAATGACAAAAGTTGTTCGGTTCGGCAGCCTAGTTCCTGATCCTTAATTCCCAGAAGAGAATCCAAGTCTCCACTAATTAGAGAGGCACGCTTGTGATCTCACCTATTACAAAGCAAATAAGCCTCAATTCAATTCTTGGAAGGGAAATAGCTGCTAAGTTCACCTTGAAAGCATACTTCGCATTTAAATTGAGCTTGTTACTACCTAATGAAGCCTTCAAATTAACACAGTTTCCACCTGGCGGTAAAACAGAAAGTCAATGTAAAAAACAAGAGGAGAGTCTGGAGTTTCTGAAAACACTAAGGTTTCCCTTCTTCTGCCAGGCTTAGCCAAGGAATCCTCTGATATTAGTGAAATAGGATTTCAGATCTGTAGCAAAATAGTAATTTTAAGGGGAGGGGCAATCATCGTTTGCACTATACAAACGCCTTATTTAATTCTTCGTTCGTAGGGGATGGGAATTTGCCTCAAATTTAAGATTCCATTGTGGACCTCTGACTCAATGATACTGTCACATTAATTTTATTCCAAACAAAACTTTTAATCAAAGGCAAATCTGAAACTGAAAACAAACACGTCAGAAGACAAACCTTAAACTGGAACCCTTCTGTTGAAAAATGCATGTTAAAAAAACACATAAAAAGAAATGCAAAAAATTTCATTTCCATACAAATGCTACTCAATAATCATACACACACGTTGTATCAACATTTGGCTGCATTAAACACACCCATATGAAGAGGAACACAAAGATACTCCATTGAGAATGAAGATCTCATATACACACACGTACATAATTTTGGGGGGGCGGGGGGGGTAGCTGAAGGTGGGGGCCAAAACCACGTTATTCAAGCCCAGAAGTAAAGGCACAGCCGCTGGATAATGCCGTTTTCTGTCGGGAGCTCAGAACCCAAAAGATTCCAGCTCCATCCTTTGAGACAACCTCCGAAGTGGCATCTCTCCTCAAACCCAACTCCGATCGCTGACACTTTTAACTTTGGGTTTTTCGACTTTAGCAAGTCTTCGGACAGAAGCACGCAGAAAATACAGGTAAATCCAATACACACTATGCCCAAGGGAAGAAGGGGTTCGAGCAAGAGCTGAAGCACGCTCGGGGTCACGAAGCCAACCGGTTGCTTCCATCCCCAAAGGAAAATAAGAATTAAAGCTCCTTCCCATCCCCCAGGTAGCCTCGGGTCTCAGAACCCAGCGCCCTCCGAGGGGCACGAGTCGGCGCCCTCGGGGACGCGGGGTGGCCCGAGGGCGCGCGGAGAGCGGCGTGACCCGGGGCGCCCCCCCGCCCCGCGGACGCCCCCAGACCTGAGCCGGCCGCCCGGAGCGCTGCCCCCGCCCGCCCCGCGCCCCCGCGCCCCCGCGCCCCCGCCCCCCGCACTCACGGGCCGCTCCCGCGCCGCTATCTCGCCATCCCCCGCCGTCCGCTCGGCCGCGCCCGCCGCCGCCCGGGGGCTGCCCGGAGCCCGCAGTCGCCCGGGGACCCGAGGCGGGAGGAGGAGGGGGGCCGGGCACAACCCGCCGCCCCGCCGCCCCCGTCCCCGCGCCGGGCGGGCTGCTCCAGGCGGCCACGGGGGTCGGGCGGCCCGCTGCCCTCCGCGAGCCCGGGGAGTCGCCGCCGCCGCCGCCAGAGCCCGCCGGAGGCAACGCTAACGGCCACGGCCACGGCCGAGACGCTCCAGCCCCGACTGCGGCGCGCGGGGGCGGTGCCTGCACGCCGCTCGGCGGGGGGCGCTGCGGCCCGGCCCCGCCCCCGGCCCCGCCCCGCCCCCGGCCCCGGCCCCGCCCCGCCCCCGGCCCCGGCCCCGGCCCCGGCCCCGGCCCCGCTCCGCCCCCGGCCCCGCCCCCGCCCCCGGCCCCGGCCCCGGCCCCGCCCCGCGCGCCCCCGCCGGAAGCCGCGCGCGCGCCCCCGCCCCGCCCCGCGCGCGCCCCCACCGCCCCCGGCCCCGCCCCCTCCGGCGCGCGGCCCCGCCCCCGGCCACACCGCCCCCGCCCTGGCCACGCCCCCTCCGGCGCGCGGCCCCGCCGCCCCCGCCCCCGCCCGGCGCGCGCGCCCCAGGGGCCGCCCCTGGGAGCCCGAGGAGCGCGGCGGCGCGCGGGGCCCGAGCGCCGGGGGTGGCGCCTCCGCCGAGAGCCGTGTCCGCCGGCGGATCTCGGAAGGTCACGGAGGAGGCCGGGCCGGCCCGGCGCGCGGCGGCCCCCGAAAGCTCTCGGCCAGCGAGCGTTGCGCAGAGGACTGGAAAGCGCGGGGCCGTGCCTCGGCCTCCCCTTGCAAAAACGCGGAAACCAGCTCCTGCGCCTCGGCGAGGGTGGCTGGCTATGGTTGCGGGGGGAGGGGGGTTGCTTAGATGTCATGGGTTACCTAAAAATGCGCCCCGGGCGGGGGCCCTGGCGCCCAGGCCACCTTCCTTCTCGGTGCTGCGGGGCTCCCTCCGTCCGAGAGGGCCCGCGGGACCAGCCTCGGAATATCCTGGAGCCACCTAGTCTTGCCTCCAAGGCGTGGTGGGCTTATTTGTGCAGAGAAGAAACGGATCCCTTAATGGGGTGAGATTTTTTCCCTCCGTGCATTGTTCCCATTTCCGCAGTTTCACTTGGCCTCGATTTTCTTCCAGAGTAATGCACCAAATGAAATTAGCTGGAGAGCCCTTGATGGCGCAGAATCACGGCTTGAAGATGTTTACACTCCACGCCGGACGCGTTTGATGGTGTTCTCTTCGGCACAATTAATTTTGCAAAGTTCAGAAATGTGCCAGATAGAGCCCCTGGCACGCAGAGTCACAGGGCCCTGCAGACACACCTTCAATAGGAAGCCAGCTTGTTTGTGTCGTTTGTGATTTATTTGATACACCAGCACCAAGGCCCATGTGTTTTTTAGAGACGTTTGGGTGAAATTCTAAGCAGTTTCTAAATCGGCGAAATGAAGTTTATTTTCTGAAATAACATTTCCCTGTTGATAATGTGACTAAAATGGGCAACAAGACACGTGCAAGAACGTTAATTCAAAGTAAGCTTCCGAGACAAAAACGTGCATTTCACAGTAAGAGGTGGTCCCTATTAGTGTCCTACTGGCCAACTCCATCCACGTGCATATTTAGAACACCAAAAATGAATGCTTCCTATTTTGTCCCTAAGATCTTGTCTGGAAAACATGCTTCTACTAAGTGTACCTGAAGCTCTGTTTAAGATGTACAGCACTGCTTTTTGTTTACCCCCATTCTTGAGCCCATGATGGTTTGGGAAATTTATCAGTATTCCATATTGGAGAATCCTCTGTCTTTTCCAATAAGCACAGTGCCTAGGGCCCATAATAGTTTTAGGGGCCTGCAAAAATGGTCTAATTTCAAATCAGAAGGGAAGAAATTAACATTGAGGTTTAAGAAAGTATTTCAATATAAAAGTATTTGTCTTTACATTAATACAATGTTAAAATACAATTTTTTTTTAAAGATTTTATTTATTTATTCATGATAGTCACAGAGAGAGAGAGAGACAGAGAGGCAGAGACACAGGCAGAGGGAGAAGCAGGCTCCATGCAGGGAGCCCGACGTGGGACTCGATCCCGGGTCTCCAGGATCGTGCCCTGGGCCAAAAGCAGGCGCCAAACCGCTGCGCCACCCAGGGATCCCTTAAAATACAATTTTTAATTTTGTTTTAACCGAGGAAGGGATTCAACAAAGGCAAAAGTGCCTAGGGCCCCAAAAATGATGCGGTCCCATTGCCTGGGATTGAAAAAAGTTCCTTTTCATGAAACAAATTTGCAGTTTTAAGCACGTAAAATGCTAACTTCTGTGACTGCTTTCCAGCTAGGAAGTAAGAAAGAAAGAAAAAAAGGAAAGCTAAATGGAGAAAGGAAAACATTAGGGAGCAATAATGCTTAACCTAGCATCCATTGGGTATACACACCATGTACCCGGAACTGTTCATTACTCATTTAATCCTCCAGACACACCTGTAAAATAGGTACTGTTATCATACCTAGGCGTTGATGCAGGTTTTTGTTAGGCCTGAAATTTATGCAATTGGGGTAGTCCTCTTAAAAAAAAAAAGAAAAAACAAATGCAGCATACTCATCCTGCTGCAGCGACACCCAGCACAAGAGAATGTGACAGAGGAAAAAACCCATATGGAAAAGGACCTCAGTCTCAGCTGATTGTGGTTAAAATATCTTACTTTTGCCAAGTGCACAAAAATGTACAACCATGGAAATGTATTGCCAGGGTTCCTGCCTCCGCCTTGAATGGGGATCTGGAGAAGATGCCTTGAAACTAAGCTTTAATTAGCTTCGCTGAAAACTACCTCTGATGTATACCCAGTTCATAGGGCAAGAAACTTGTGAATTTGCTGCAGCTTCTAAGGATCACCATAGTGCTCACCCCATACACCCCATACCCGGGTCTGGTTTGAAGAGGCGGGTATATACACTTCTCACAAGAAAGAATGGATTTTATATTTCTACACCAAGGCAATGGCTTTAAAAATACATTAGCAATATTCTGATTACGACTAGGCCATAATTCAGTTCACTTGATATGATCCTATCTGTGCTGACAGGAGTAAATTTTTAACTATTGTGTAAAAAGATGTATTAACTCCACTGTAGATTCTTAAAGGAATCTCAGCTTAATTTCAAGCTCCATGGAGTTCACTCAGCTTTAGGTGTCATAGGCTAGTCAACCTGTAGATACTGTTTTATGTAGTATTTACTTTTTTTTTTTTTTTTACAATTTCCTGAGATGTTGCAAAATAAATATCAGAATAAGAATTTGTTTTGTTCGATGCTTATATCTTACAATATGAAGAACCTGACACATAGTTCTCACTAAACGTCAAACAAAGGATGAAATAGAAAAGATCATGGAATTAGAAGTAAAAGGGTAGGTTATATTACAAGCTAAAATTAAATGGGAATGAAGTAGCAAGTTGCTAAACTTTAACTTCTTGATGGATAGCAGAATTTAGCTTCTTAGTTATTTTGTGCCCAAGATTTGTGCTCTTCTTTCCAACTCTTGGCTATTTCCCCTGTTTTTCTGTTTTCTTTCTTTCTTTCTTTTTTTTTTTTGTAAATAAGATTTCATTTGAAATGCTTAAAATATAAAATAATCTCTATGTGAAACAGAAATCATAATCACACCTGTAATGAAAGTTCTGGAAATGAAAGGCTTTGTTCTTTGAAAGGATCGATCACCCACGAAAGGAGCAACCTTGAGATGATAAGGTTTTATTATTAAACTACTTCCATCTTGGCCCTTAAACTGGCTTCTTTCTTGGGATGTGTGATCTTAACACGTAGTGTTTATCAACCAGTGGGATGAGACTTGGCTGTGCTCCTGAAAGAAATTTTGGAACTGAATAGAAATCTACAAATTAAGTATAGTTATTAACTAGTAAATAGTTGAAATGAGTGAAACTGTTCTTTGTCTTAAGCCTGGCTGATAAATGTAGATTTAAATTGGTTTATTTTAGAGCACAGTTTTGGACAAGATTCAAAACTTTAATTAGATCCCTGTAACAAGAAGACATATGTGAGCAATCAGCTAGTGTTCTTTTCCCAAAGTGGTCTGGAATGCTATTTGAGGGGCATGAAAAATGTTATAAACACCACGAAAGATAGTATCTGCCCAGGATTCCATTTAGAATATTATCTTTCGGATAAAAAGATTTCAAGGGTGTTGGGTAAACTATTTTGGTAAATTATTATATACCTAGCATAGCCTCAGCAGGATTACATTTTGTTTGTCTTTTGTTTGTTTTTATTGTGCCTTCTCCAAAGAGAATTAAGGTGGTTTACAATGAAAGGCAAATATTAAGAAAAAAAAAAAAAGTCAAAAGAAACTCTGGCTGAGACAGACAATAGCATTTTAGCACAAAACTTAGTTCCAAGGTTCCTCATAGCCAAGTGAAACAAGGGAAATGAAGATTTTCATAACTCTCATTGTCAAATAGAAGGAATCATCCAATTTATTTAGGAGAAAAGTCTCTCCCGGCCCAAGCTCTGAGAGGAATTTGTTATCAGGGTCTTTATATAAGAGATATTTAAAAATCTAAGTTAAGAAGGACACAACACAACAACAGTTTTGGACATCTTTTGGTGGCAAACACTAATATGTATATATATATATTTTTTTTTATTTCCCCCCCCCCGCTGGTGAATAGCTTTGAAATTGCTATTGTTGAAAATAAGTAGCAAGATGCCCACAGAGTTATTATTATTATTTTTTATACTGACCTTTGAAGATAAGTCAAGGACGTAATATTAAATCTTGGTTTTCCCAGTTTTCTTCTTTATAAAAAGGAGTTATTAAAAGTACCTGCCTCATAACAGCGGTAGAGGGAACAGATGAGTTAATTTCTATAAAACCACTTACTGCCGTGTTCCTTCTGCTAGTTTTCCTCAGCCAAGGTGTGCATATACATAGTTCTTCCTGCCCTTTTATAGTTTATCCGGTACTGTAAACAGCCTCGAGACCCTTTTGGAAGACTATGTTGTCTATATGCCTGACACAGAGTAAGCAATGAACATTAGCTGTGAATATTCTCATTATTACGATTTCTTTTATTCCTCCTAAGTCTATCAAAGGAGATATAAGAGCCTGCTTTGGGGCTAAGTGTGGTTATAAAATCTTGTTATCCTTAGTGGGTAAAAAGCTTAGAGGGTTAGGAGGGGTAGATAGCTATCACTAAGATGCCCATAAAAATCATCTTTGTTCTCTTTTATTCCCTTTTACTGTTCGCCCATCATCTCCTGTCCTACATGACTTCACTTAACTATTTGATTTAAGGAGCACTGAGTAAGGGCCCTGTCCCTCAACAGACTTACATTTAGTTAACTCTCTGGATCTGAAGACCTGTCATATTCAAAACCATGTTAAATTTCTTATACCTCTGAGAGGTTAAATGCCTCAAGCTGTGAAGGCTAACTCCCAGAGTCAGAACCTAAGAAGGGTGAATCCCAGGGATGGAGAGAGACCTGTGCAAGGAGAAGGGGGCACCCTTAGCAAACCCTTTTTTCTGGAATAAACCCTGCCTGTCCCCTCTGCTCTGTGCCCTCCTGCATATGTCCCAATTGACTCTAAGAATCTTCCTTTCTAATCTTTGTACTTCATCTCTGTAAATTCGACCCTGCCTTCCTGCCTTTCAGATCTTCTCTTTCCATGTCTACACTTAACCTCATGTGATCTTATGATCCTCCATCCCCTCACCCTTTATCTCTTCTGTCTGCCTTAGTGAATCCTCATCTCTGGCCCTGTTTTTCTCTTTCTTCTGCTGTATTCTTTATCTGTTGTCTCAAGTCATTGTGGGGCAAAGCAAGACACTAAAATTCATGCTACCTTATTCCATATAGTCTGTCATAGTCCCAGAATCTTGTGCTAGTATTCTCAGTTGAGCTAATGGATCCCACAAAAGAGCAATTTACTCCATGCTCAGTGGCAATATTAAGCCCATTATTTAATTTCTTCCTACAGCTACTGCATTCACTGTGTTGCCAGAGGCCTCTTGCACAGATGGAGAAAGAAGCCAAAAGATTAAGGAATTGAGCTGAGGTCAAAGCCAGAGGTAGTGGAGTGGTTCGAAATTGGACCCAAATTCCTTAAATCCTTGAATATATTATTCTAACTAATGAACTTAATCCACAGACTTCAATGGTCTGTGCAAAACCAAAAATGTAAAACCAAAAGAAAGTTTTTGTTTCCAGTTTCTGACTGTGAAGAATTTTCTTTTTTTTTTCTTCAGTTTATTATTTTTTAATTTATTTTTTATTGGTGTTCAATTTACTAACATACAGAATAATCCCCAGTGCCCGTCACCCATTCACTCCCACCCCCCGCCCTCCTCCCCTTCTACCACCCCTAGTTCGTTTCCCAGAGTTAGCAGTCTTTACGTTCTGTCTCCCTTTCTGATATTTCCCACACATTTCTTCTCCCTTCCCTTATATTCCCTTTCACTACTATTTATATTCCCCAAATGAATGAGAACATATAATGTTTGTCCTTCTCCGACTGACTTACTTCACTCAGCATAATACCCTCCAGTTCCATCCACGTTGAAGCAAATGGTGGGTATTTGTCATTTCTAATAGCTGAGTAATATTCCATTGTATACATAAACCACATCTTCTTTATCCACTCATCTTTTGATGGACACCGAGGCTCCTTCCACAGTTTGGCTATCGTGGCCATTGCTGCTATAAACATCGGGGTGCAGGTGTCCCGGCATTTCATTGCATTTGTATCTTTGGGGTAAATCCCCAACAGTGCAATTGCTGGGTCGTAGGGCAGGTCTATTTTTAACTGTTTGAGGAACCTCCACACAGTTTTCCAGAGTGGCTGCACCAGTTCACATTCCCACCAACAGTGTAAGAGGGTTCCCTTTTCTCCGCATCCTCTCCAACATTTGTTGTTTCCTGCCTTGTTAATTTGCCCCATTCTCACTGGTGTGAGGTGGTATCTCATTGTGGTTTTGATTTGTATTTCCCTGATAGCAAGTGATGCAGAGCATTTTCTCATATGCATGTTGGCCATGTCTATGTCTTCCTCTGTGAGATTTCTGTTCATGTCTTTTGCCCATTTCGTGATTGGATTGTTTGTTTCTTTGGTGTTGAGTTTAATAAGTTCTTTATAGATCTTGGAAACTAGCCCTTTATCTGATACGTCATTTGCAAATATCTTCTCCCATTCTGTAGGTTGTCTTTTAGTTTTGTTGACTGTATCCTTTGCTGTGCAAAAGCTTCTAATCTTGATGAAGTCCCAATAGTTCATTTTTGCTTTTGTTTCTTTTGCCTTCGTGGATGTATCTTGCAAGAAGTTACTATGGCCAAGTTCAAAAAGGGTGTTGCCTGTGTTCTTCTCTAGGATTTTGATGGAAACTTGTCTCACATTTAGATCTTTCATCCATTTTGAGTTTATCTTTGTGTATGGTGAAAGAGAGTGGTCTAGTTTCATTCTTCTGCATGTGGATGTCCAATTTTCCCAGCACCATTTATTGAAGAGACTGTCTTTCTTCCAATGGATAGTCTTTCCTCCTTTATCGAATATTAGTTGACCATAAAGTTCAGGGTCCACTTCTGGATTCTCTATTCTGTTCCACTGATCTATGTGTCTGTTTTTGTGCCAGTACCACACTGTCTTGATGACCACAGCTTTGTAGTACAACCTGAAATCTGGCATTGTGATGCCCCCAGATATGGTTTTCTTTTTTAAAATTCCCCTGGCTATTCGGGGTCTTTTCTGATTCCACACAAATCTTAAAATAATTTGTTCTAACTCTCTGAAGAAAGTCCATGGTATTTTGATAGGGATTGCATTAAACGTGTATATTGCCCTGGGTAACATTGACATTTTCACAATATTAATTCTGCCAATCCATGAGCATGGAATATTTTTCCATCTCTTTGTGTCTTCCTCAATTTCTTTCAGAAGTGTTCTATAGTTTTGAGGGTATAGATCCTTTACATCTTTGGTTAGGTTTATTCCTAGGTATCTTATGCTTTTGGGTGCAATCGCAATACAAGCATCCATTCAAAAACTGGAAAGAACTCAAATACAAAAGCTAACCTTACACATAAAGGAGCTAGAGAAAAAACAGCAAATAGATCCTACACCCAAGAGAAGAAGAGAGTTAATAAAGATTCGAGCAGAACTCAATGAAATCGAGACCAGAAGAACTGTAGAACAGATCAACAGAACCAGGAGTTGGTTCTTTGAAAGAATTAATAAGATAGATAAACCATTAGCCAGCCTTATTAAAAAGAAAAGAGAGAAGACTCAAATTAATAAAATCATGAATGAGAAAGGAGAGATCACTACCAACACCAAGGAAATACAAACGATTTTAAAAACATATTATGAACAGCTATACGCCAATAAATTAGGCAATCTAGGAGAAATGGACTCATTCCTGGAAAGCCACAAACTACCAAAACTGGAACAGGAAGAAATAGAAAACCTTAACAGGCCAATAACCAGGGAGGAAATTGAAGCAGTCATCAAAAACCTCCCAAGAAACAAGAGTCCAGGGCCAGATGGCTTCCCAGGTGAATTCTATCAAACGTTTAAAGAAGAAACCATACCTATTCTCCTAAAGCTGTTTGGAAAGATAGAAAGAGATGGAGTACTTCCAAATTCTATGAGGCCAGCATCACCTTAATTCCAAAACCAGACAAAGACCCCACCAAAAAGGAGAATTACAGACCAATATCCCTGATGAACATGGATGCAAAAATTCTCAACAAGATACTGGCCAATAGGATCCAACAGTACATTAAGAAAATTATTCACCATGACCAAGTAGGATTTATCCCTGGGACACAAGGCTGGTTCAACACCCGTAAAACAATCAGTGTGATTCATCATATCAGCAAGAGAAAAACCAAGAACCATATGATCCTCTCATTAGATGCAGAGAAAGCATTTGACAAAATACAGCATCCATTCCTGATCAAAACTCTTCAGAGTGTAGGGATAGAGGGAACATTCCTCGACATCTTAAAAGCCATCTATGAAAAGCCCACAGCAAATATCATTCTCAATGAATATTCTCAATATTCTCAAATATCATTCTCAATCAAAGGCTCCTGATCTGGGAGCCTTTCCCCTAAGATCAGGAACAAGACAGGGATGTCCACTCTCACCACTGCTGTTCAACATAGTACTGGAAGTCCTAGCCTCAGCAATCAGACAACAAAAAGACATTAAAGGCATTCAAATTGGCAAAGAAGAAGTCAAACTCTCCCTCTTCGCCGATGACATGATACTCTACATAGAAAACCCAAAAGTCTCCACCCCAAGATTGCTAGAACTCATACAGCAATTCGGTAGCGTGGCAGGATACAAAATCAATGCCCAGAAATCAGTGGCATTTCTATACACCAACAATGAGAATGAAGAAAGAGAAATTAAGGAGTCAATCCCATTTACAATTGCACTGTGAAGAATTTTCAATGGTTACACATTTGCCAACAGATTTAATTCAAGGTCTCTAACACATTGGAAAATAATGAGTCAGTTAAATAATTAATTTCGGCAACGTCCCTAGGGTTGCCTTCAGATACCTAATCTGGTACGCTGCTCCGGGCCTCATATTGGAAAACAAAAGTGGCCATCCCTTGGCAGCTCTGGTCAACAGGGACATTTCTGTTGATGATTTGCCTACTGGAACCTGAGGTAACAGAAGACACTACCCTCAAAGGAAAAAGTCAGCAACTCTGAGATTCTCTTCTGTGACATGCCCAAGAAATCTGGGGTTTCTGGCAAGTCTGTTTAATCACACAGAATCTTATGCTCAAAGAGCAGACAAAAACTTTACCACCACCTAAATCCAGTTCAAAGTCAAGTGCTCATGGAATCTCATTCTACCCACCTAGGTTGTCCAATCCTGGACTACACCAATCAAATCAATCTAAGCTTCCTAGATTTTTTTTTCTTGACTCTAGGGAGGAAAAACAGGTGTACATATGACTCTCAGATTGGGAGATTAATATTAATTCATTATTAACCAATTAATAACTATAAACAGTCCCAGGGCCGGGCATTTTCTTGGTGTTAGTGTTATTAGTCCTACTTTACAGATGAACAAAAACCAAACTCAAAGAAATAATAAAGATTTGAACATAGCAGCCTAATTCTGAAGTTACTTTAATGATTCTGAAGATATTGGCTACAAGGAGGGTTCAGAACATTTAGTTGATAGATAATAGCAATGAACATTTATAGAGCATTTACAGTGTGCCAGGTACTGCACACCAACTCACCCATCCTTTGCAACCCCTTTACAAAAGAGGCCACACAGATCTTGACAACAATGCCATTCAAACCACTGAGGATTGACTGGAACATCCACACTCCTAATTCCTGGACCCTGCTCCACCATCAGTGCTTCCCAGTAAATCTTTGCCACTTCTAGTTTCAGGAGCTGCTCTGGGACCTCACCTACAACTTGTCGCCACCATAGGTGATGCTTTGACTAAGTTGGGTTTTGACAGGGCACCATGCAAACCCTTCCCAGCCTGAAGGAATACTCTGAACGTTCCCCAAAGCAACTTGGGAACTGGTGTTCTAACTCATTCTCCCCATTCACTTCCTAGGGTACTGAACACACTGAGGAACTCCCTCTTCTCTATCTACCTACAAATCTGAATTGGCAACTATTTTCTAAAATTCTCACAGCTGTTTGGATTCCACATATTCTGAATGAAACTCATATTTTCTGCTGAAAGTACACTTCTCCTATGTCCCCAATTTTCATTAACTTATGCACTAATTACATTCCTGACCAGGGACACACCAGTGAGGAGCATAAAGTTCTTGGCTAATTCTAGAACACAACAAATAGATAAGTAATAAAATGTCTATCAATTTGAAATATAAACTTTGGAGAAAAATGAAGTGGGCTTAAGGGATGGAAAATGACAGGGGCTGCTTTTCTTTTTGGAGGAGGCAGGGGGAAGAAGAAAGGCAAAGGAATAGGAAGAGAAAATCTCAAGCAGACTCCATGCTGGACATGGATGCAGAGCTTGATGTGGGGCTCGATGAAGGGCCTGATCCCATGACCATGAAATTATGACCTGAACTGAAGTCAAGAGTTGGATGCTTAACCAACTAAGCCACCCAGGCAGCCCCAGAGGCTGCTTTTCTAAATGGGGGGTAACTGGGGAGGCCTCCCTGAGAAGGAGTTCTTGAAAGATGAGATAAATGAGAGATAAAGTCTTGCTAATATGTGGAGACTAACAGGTGCATGGCTAACATGTCCCAGAACTGCAAGGAGGCCAGGGTGGCTTGAGCTTAGAGCATAGAGAGACCAGAGAAGCATATAATCAGGACTTTTGATTTTCTTCTGTATGTGATCTCTCTAGCCTATAGGTGGTCAGGAAGGGAAACGGATATTCTCAAGGGGCCTATGACTGTTGTCCCAGGGAGAGACCATGCTAACTTAGACCATCATCCTTCTAGCTTCTTTGGTTGGCCATCTTCTTTGACTCGTCCCTCTCTTTCACTTGCTACATTCCTGCATAGATGCCCAACTGTGGGTTTTGTTTCTACAATGCACTCTGCAGCCCCTGAAAGCTGATTGAGTTTCCCAGGATACAGATCTTAAGAGATTAGCAAGAAGTTTTATTAGGAAGTGTTCTTAGGATGTTGAAGAGAAGGAAAGGAAGCCAGCAAACTGGGCAGAGAAAGAAGTTCAACTGCAGTACAGGGGTTCTGAAGCTGAGATGACTGTTCAGAGCTGTCTGAACTCTGGTGGGAGGTGGTGCCTTTACGCCCCTGCAGTCATCAGCCATTGGACACCAACCATCCCAGGAAGAGGGTATGACTGTGAGTAATGGGTCTTGACAGCTGAGGGCTCTCTGTTGGCAGCATTCTCAGTGACTTGGGTAATAAGACTTTTACTCTTTCAGAGGGTCTGAGAACCATTTCACAACACCCACCACATCATCCTTCTTTATATTTGTCACTGAAACCGCCCTGATTTAATTCCCCATTCCTCCCACTTACACTACAGCCCGCTATGCTATCTCAGGAGTTATATTCCAAGTAAAGGCCAAATTGCTCCTATTGCCCATAGAATCACATTTAGACTCCTTAGCACAGCACAGAACCTTCTAAGAGCCAAACATCGTCTCCCCACCGTATGTCTCACAATCTGTGCAGACAGGTCTATTTGGCACGCCCTCAAACCCATGCTATTGCTTGAATCTGAAATGCTCTTCACTTTATTGTCAAAATCCTATTCTTCAAGGCTAGCTTCTTCTTTCCCCAGGGCCTCTAGTGGTTTTTGTTGTTGTTTGTTTTTGTTTTTTATTGGAGTTCGATTTGCCAACATATAGTAGAACACCCAGTGCTCATCCCGTCAAGTGCCCCGCTCAGTGCAGGGCCTCTATTGTAAAACTCCTTTCATTCTGCCTGGAGCAAGTTGCTTATTTGCTAGCTGAGTAGGAGCAGCAGTGAGGCCACCATCATTTCACCTACACTCGGTCCCTAAACAGCGTTTAGCATCGTGGGCTCCCAATAATGTTGGGATAATAAACTTGGCCTACATCAGCTTTTACCAACGCCTGGACCATATCCTAAGATGGCAGTATGCAGAACAATGAAGAGCAGGGCTTCTGGATCCATACTATGGGGGTCCAAATTTGGCCCTACCACTTACTAGGTCCATGGTCCTGGGCAAATTTAATGTTTTATGCTTCAGTTTGCCCACCTCTAAAACAAGGATAATACTAATATGTACTTCATAAGGTCCTTTTCATGATTAAATGAATTAGTATAAGTACAGCATTTAGATCAGCAGCTGCCACTTCATGAGCATACATAGTGTTGGCTCATAATCGTGCCTAGAGGTTATTGGGGTACCTGCCTATGTCACCAGTCCCCATGCTGGGGTGACCCATGCTCACTCGTGCCCAACAAGACTGCCCCGGAGTAAACTGCTTCTTCTTACAACTCTTCTGTAGGGAAATCTGTTAATAGAGCTCTTGTTTTCCTCTTAATAGCATTCCTTTAATGAGTGAGGGTATTCTTGCAAAACATTCTGGAATTCTGTGCTTTCCTGGGGCTCTTTCAATCTGGACTTGGACCTGGTTTTATAATGAAGATTATACACTCTTCCAATGTTGCAAGAAAAAAAAAAAAAAAAAACAACAAGCACAAAGCATCACATTTATGAGTGAAAAGATTCACAGACACTTTTGAACTGAAAAGAGGCCTTAAAGATCACCTAGTCCAGAAGACAAAAACCAAGGAGATTGTGTGACTTGTTTAATTCATACAAACTTATCCAAATTATTAAAAGGACAAAGTTATTTAATAGCATTATCCAGTTTATGCCCAAAGACATTATTTTCTTTGGTATGCATAATTCAACAAAGGTAGATCTAACTTGCTAAATCTCCACAGAACAACAACAAAAAAAGAAATCTTGTTTATTTCTTAGGCTTATTGTGTTATTTAAAATTTCTCCTGGGTTTGGCACAATACCTACTGGCCTCATAATTACCTTTTCTTGTGAGGACAAGTAGTGACCATTATTATTCATTCAGTTATGTATTCATTCATCGACTCAAAAGATATTTGTGGTGTGTCTTTTATGTACCAAATGCTGAGCTAAAAGTTGGAAACTTTTTCAAATGAATGAGCCTTAGTGTTCTGTGACCGGCCCGCTGCTGTGGCATCTGTGTTCTGCTGGATAGTCCAAACTCAAGCAACTTCAGAACGTGGGCTCTGGCTAGGAGTTGATCTTCAACAGACAGAGATCAAACACTGTCAGTCACAGGTCAGTGATTAGATTCACAGCAAACTTGCCATATATAAAACCAATAATCATTAAGTGAGAACGGTTCTCTAAAAACAAACAAATACTGCATACTGGTGCCCTTCTCCCTCTCTCCCACTGATTGAGCTCTACAAAAGCCAGGACCAAAAGAGGTGGTATTACAAATTTTATAGCACAGCATCATGCTACGATAACACAATCTTAATGAGGTTTATCGTATTTCTATGAGATGTTAATAAGCGTTGGGTTAAAAAAAAATCCACAGTCACATCGATTTGGAAAATCCTGGATGCAACAACATAAAAGATTTCTTTCGGTGTGCCTCCTTTTCTGAACCTTTAACATGTTGATTTGCAGCAGAGATCTCTACAAAGGGACACAATTATTTGACCTAAGTCTAACTAGGAAACCTTTGTTTGCTATGCGTTGCCCATGGATATTTCCAAATGCAAGGTCAACCCAGTAAATTTCTATAATCCACCATTCAAGAGGTATTGCTTTTACCTAATAAAACATCCTTTTGTAATTTAAGCCTATCTTTTTGTATCATACTAGATTTCATATTATATTTAAAATTTTTATATTGAGAAAAAATGACTCAAAATCATCTATATAAGAATCTTATCTTTCCTTGCAAATCATCATTAAGGCAACTGTCAGTATGTGTGCTACCAGCTGCTTATCCAGAGCTCATGGCAGACACGGCTAATCCGCTGCAGCCCTCCCCCATGTAGGTCTGAAAGACGTTCAGTATCTTTCTCAGTGCCATGCTTTAGGCAGCAGATTCTAAGCCATGCAATTTGTCCTTCTAGGTTGAAATGAACATGGGTTTATGGTAGTTCTTAACAATAACTACCTCTTACCACGTGCCTTCTATGTGCCACGCATTTTTGCAAGTTCTTTTTACTTAGATTCTCTCATTTCACCTCCATTTTAAATGCCATGACACTGGTCCAAGTGGCCAGAATCCCTCAATCAGACTATTGTGATCACCTCCTAACCAATCATATCCCTTCCCTTTACTAAAAACAATCCAAAACATGTCCATGGTCCACAGACCTGCAGCATTTGGACCCTGCCTACCTCCCTAATCTTTCCACTCATTACTCTCCTGAGGTCCAGTCATTGATCCCAGCTGGATTTGCAGGTTTGGAAGCTCAGTCTTCTTAGTCCACTATTAAGGGATGGAGCCCTTGAGAACTGAATCACACTAATCAACTCACAAGAGATTAATGTGTAATGCACATTGCTAATGTGTTGACTTAAACTGAGAAATGGAGCAATCAAACCAACCAGATGTTGGTGTTGGCTTGTCTGTGGCCTCTTTCTGGAGGCTATGAAGAGTAGTCACTGAGAGCCTGTGGTCTGGGAGCAGACTGCCTGAGAGAGTTCTGGCTCTGTGCTTACTAACTGGGTGATCTTGGGCAAGTGGATCAGTGCACTTTTCAGGGTCTACTTCCTCATCAGTAAAACGAGAATGATAATGAAACTCCTTGAGTTGTTGTGATGAGGATTAAATGCGAGAATGCACCTGTTGGGCACTGCTTAGAATGGAAGTTGGTCCATAGTAACACCATAAATACAAGCTACTTTTCTCAGAATGGAAATCTACTTACAGAACTAATATCAGAGCAATGGGAATGAAATAATCTTAAACAAATTTCCTTATAGATTATATTAATCTCATAAACTATTATTTATATATCCTCCCAGTCACTATTATTGATACCCAGATAATTTCATGCATGACCAGATTCACTTGGTAGTACCTCAGCCCATAAATGTATTTGAACACATGAATGAACACAGGACTGCAAATTCATGAATCAACCTATATCTTTGCACTTGTGTGACTCTGCCACCACTCCTGCTCCTTCCCCCAGCCCTCTCCTTAATTTCAGTTGAAAGTGCTTAGCAGTTGATGTAAAGCTCATCCCTTAAAGGCAATGCCTGCCCTTCCCATCAAATCTGCCCATGCTCTTCCATTTGCATTCTGTTTGCACGCTCATTGTCTCTTTTCCTCACACATACCACACTCCTTCCCTCCTTAGATTTCCCTCATCCTGTTGCATCTGCCTGGAATATCTCACCTGCAACTCTTGGCCAGACTCATGTCTACTTGGCTCCAGAGAAGCCACTCCACCCCCAGTTTAGGTTAGACTGCTTCATCATACTTACTATAATTATAATGATATAATCATTGTTTACTGTATTTGTTCCCAGTAAAATCAACGAGGTCAAGGACTCTTTTTTGTTATTTATTTATTATTATTATTTTTTTAAAGATTTCATTTACTCATGAGAGAACACACAGAGAGGCAGAGACACAGGCAGAGGGAGAAGTAGGTTCCCCATGGGGAGCCAATATGGGACTCAATCTCAGGATTCCAGGATCACGTCCTGAGCTGTAGGCAGACACCCAACCACTGAGTCACCAGGTGTCCCTTGTTATTGTTTACCATTGACTTGCCAGGACCCTGCACAAAGGTAGATATCCAATCAATACTTGTGGAATGAATGGATTTAATCTTTCAAACCTCTAGTTCCTACAATGGAAAGCCAAAGCTTTGAGCTGTCAGGTGCCACACAGTCACACCTGGCTGAGCAAGGTTGAAAGTCAGGCCTGTTTGACTCCTATCCAAGCCCTTTACTACTCCATACAGCTGCCACTCAATTTCCACAAATGGCATGCCATCCTACACACATCGTTTTCCTCCCCAGCTTAAACCACACTCTTTGCCTTTTCTTTCCTGAGCTCTGGACTTCTTTTATTCTGGAACTGACTCATACCTCCCCTATCATATCTGTATCTGTATTTTTCCTGCCCTCCCTACAATATGCTACATTTAATCTCATTAACACTTCTTTTTTTTTTCTCCTGTAACCCTGCGATTCCACTCTTACATGTACATCCAACAGAAATGTGTATATGTTTACCAAAAGCATGCACTAGAATTTTCATAGCAGTGCTACTCATAAGAATCTCAAACTGGAAACTCTCCAAATGCCCATCCAAGGAATATAGATCAACTGTTTTGTTTCACACTGTGGCATATTATATAACAATGAGAATGAATGGCCTGGAACTCAACATGACAACACGGATGAATCTCACAAACATAATGTTAAAGGAAAGAAGTGAAGTATATACTATATGATTCCATTTATTAAAAGTTCCAAAACTAGCAAAAAAATGTATAGTATTAAAAGTCAGAAGAGTGGCTATTCTTAGAAGAGCGGTGAATTGGAGGGGGTGGAGGGGAGGTAGAGGAATCTTTAGGGTACTGATCATGTTCTATTTCTTTATCTGGATGCTACTTATGTATTGATGTTTTGCATATGAAAATGCATTCGGATGTACATTTGTGATATGTATACTGTCCTTTATGTACATTATACATCAGTTATAATTTTTACAGAAAAACTTCCTGTTTCTTTTTTATTTTTTTCAAAGATTTTATTTATTTACTCATGATAGACAGATAGAGAGAGAGAGAGGCAGAGACACAGGCAGAGGGAGAAACAGACTCTATGCAGGGAGCCCAATGCGGGACTCAATCCCGGGACTTCAGGATCACGCCCTGGGTCAAAGGCAGGCCCTGAACCGCTGAGCCACCCAGGGATCCCCTTCCTATCTGTTTCTGATGACTTCAATTTACAGTGACCAGTTTGAAATCTAATGCCACTGTCCAATGTACCGGCCACCCACTATTTGGCCAGATGGGAGCTTCATCGGCATGTAAAGATGCCACTCTGGATTGTTTAAAGTCTTAATCAGGACAAGCAGCCTCCAGTTGTGACGACCAAAAATGTCTCCAGATGTTGCCAAATGTCCCCTCGAAAACACAAACTGATCCCAGTTGAGAACCACTGGCTTAAAAGGGCTTAGAGAGTTTCCTCACCTCCATTCCCAGCTGCTTGCTCCCTCCTGTCCTTCTGCTTTACCTCTCCCTTGTACAAACCCAGGGGTCTGGCCTCTGTGCTGTGCTTTGAATCACCTCACTTCTGCACCTGCTCTTTCCTCTGCCTGTGAAGTCCTTTCTCCAGGTATGTGTGGCTCATACTTTTTCCTCCAAGGATTTGCCCAAAGGTCACCTTCTCAGCAAGGCTTTCCCTGGTGTCCTTATTCAAAAATTTAAACCTCCATACTTCCTATCTCTACCTTGCTTTATTCTACTTCAGAGCATTCATTACCCTCTAATCTAGCATAAAGTTTGTTTATTTTGCCTATTGTTTATATTCCCTGTAAAAAATGTAAGATCCAAGGAAGCAAGGATTTTCTTTTCTTCACTGCTCTACCCCCTGAGCCCAGAACAGTATCAGGCACAGAGTTGATGCTCAATTAAAACTTGTTGAATAGATGAATGACTAAATCTATATAGCCCACCTGGGTGGCTCAGTGGTGGAGCATCTACCTTTGGCTCAGGTCATAATCCTGGGGTCCTGGGATCCAGTCCCACATCCGGCACCCTGCAGGGAGCCTGGTTTTCCCTCTGCCTCTCTCTGTGTCTCTCATGAATAAATAAATAAAATCTTAAAAAATAAATTAAAAAAGTAAAATCTATATAGCCCATTCAAATCCTGAGATGAGATCAATGTTCCCTTTTCCTCACTCTTCTGTGACCAAGCCATTGTAAAAACAGGATTTTTCAGGATTTAATCATGGTTCTTTCTCTGTTTTACTGCTCTTCTTGTAACCTCTAGTCCCCCCCTCAGGATGAGGGGCTATCCTGTAATCCCAGATGGTGCCATGATTTTGGCTGCCTGGTGCTCTCCACCTGACTACCCTTTTCCACCACTCCTAGTTATGCTTGGCCCATCTGCCAGGATGTTCTCATACCTCACCTAGCCTTCCTAGTGCGGATTGCCACCTTTCTGTTCCCAGATCCTCGAGGTTGGGTGACCCTCTCTCTGCTAGCTCTCCTTCCTCCACGCTGGGCCTGCACACTGACCTTATCCCTCTGCTCCTACCCTACCAGCAACATTCTCACACACCACCTGCTCAGAGAGGAGGCAGGTTTGATCTCCAGTTGCAACATGACCTACCCACATCTCCAAGTCTACAACTTCCTCTGTCAAAATCCTGGAAAAGTCAAGACAGATTACATCTCCCTTTTCTTTATTCATTTACCAAGAAACCTGAAATTGTGGCAGGCCTGTCTTTCCATGAAAGGCTTTGTCTGAATTTTCCTGCTTCCACTTGACTGTAATGCGAGCCAGCACTCGGAGCCATAGAAACCTGACACTGTTCAATAAGCAAACAACTGTAAATGCCAAGAGTCAACAAACTGCTAGAGTCTCCAGTGAAGGAGGCATCACAATCAAGTTAGCAGGGACTTCTCTGGATACAGTAGTTAGTTGCCTGTGATAAGAAAGAGTCAAGTAACCAAACATGTAGCATTTCTACCCTAGCTGTGCTCATATGCCTGTTGTGGGGAGAAATCTGGGGCAAAATCCAGACATATCCAAAGCATAAACTTGTGAAAATTGGTAAAGCGACATTCTGAAAACTAAATTTTTACTGGAAACAGATCTATGGATATAATCCCAAAGTGTTCACCTAAGCAGAATAATTGATTGAACCATAAAGCACTTGTCTGGGATAAAATTGAAGATTGTCTACCGAACTGTCCGTTAAGTCCATGATTTGAACTGACGCTGATGATATAAA
This sequence comes from Canis aureus, assembly GCF_053574225.1. Classification (NCBI taxonomy): domain Eukaryota; kingdom Metazoa; phylum Chordata; class Mammalia; order Carnivora; family Canidae; genus Canis; species Canis aureus. The sequence continues at coordinate 72,149,872 of NC_135614.1, read as the reverse complement.
CAGATATTTGAGGCTATAAGAATTCCATGAATAGCTCAAGGAATTCAAGGACACCAGTTGAAAAGACTATTATGATTTGGTTTCTGGACATCTGGCCATGGTCTGCAGCCAACTCACTCTCCTCCCTCCTCTGTCTTCCCACTCTGACTTCTAACAGCTTTGCTACAAGCTACCAAAGGAAAAGGCTGACACAGATAAGCCTTCCATGCCCTTGAACTTTCTAGTTCCTGAATGCTATGTGGGATAACAGCCATTATTACCTTCGCGATGGCCCAAGGGCTGCAGGGGCAGGACAGGAGTCTGGCTTCCTGGCTGGTTCTATGTTTTCTACAATGGCCTGAAAATGATAAATACACCTGTTACTGTATCAGCTCTAGCAGAGGAGGAAATGTGAAGTGAGAAAGGGCAGATATTGCTCGTTGTGTACGAATGCATGTTATATATGAATTATATGCATCGGAGATATTTCTCTGCAGTCAGATGTTGAAATCTCGAGTGCCAAAGCTATCAACAATTAGATAGAATTTCATAGTCATCTCAAATAAACCTCACTTTATTGGTTGCACTCCACTTTATATTTTGAGCATTAACAAATAAAAGTAGCTGTTATGTTTTGATCTTTTTGAAAAAGGAGCCACACTTTAAAAAAGAAATCTCATTTTTGGAATTTTCCAAGTCTCTGGTAAAATATCCAAATATCTAGATCTTGGCAGAGCTCTGAGTTGTCTCAGAAATGACTCCACAGTGCTTCAGTGAATGGTGGCATAATGCAAAACATGTTGATCTTCGGCTGAGTCATTAATTAGTGACATTTATTGAAACACTCATTGTACACAAGGCATCATACTAAGTATACAAACAAAATACAAGAATGGGAATCTACTTCTACCAGGGGGACAAGCAGACAAAGTTTTCTTTAGGTAAAAGAGTAAGTCGATGGAGAAATAACTTCACTTATAAACTTCCTTACCCTAAAATTGTTCCATAATACTAAACTAAAGTGAAAATATGAGCTATAAATAGAAAAGCACAGCAGAGTCCAAAACCTTCTATTGTAAAGACACTTGATGAAGATCATCTTGGTTAAAACTCATGAGTGAGTTAATAGAAGTCATAATGAAGACTGAACTGCTTTTCTCCATGGAGCTTTGAGAACTCTATAGAAAATGGCTCTGGATTCTCGCCTGTAGTAATTGACTTACTAGGACAAGAGGTTGCCAGCATTTTCCCTTTAAACTTTATGTGTATGTAGAAAATCCAGCTTCCATGAAAACTACACAATAGTGAATTTAAAGCAAAGTTAATAAGTATGCAGTTTCAACACATTTATTGTAAAAATTTTTAACAGGCAATCTTGGAGTAGAAAACACAGGTTCTTATGACTGCAGTTAGACCAAACTGGGGTCTATAACACTGAGATCTTCTCTGATATTTTCCTGGAAAGGAGTAGATATTATTTGCTTATTTTAAACACTTTGCTTGCATGCTTTCTTGCTTTGAAATTGCTTGTTTTATTCATTCATCCTCCCTTGGGGGGGAAAAATAAATACAGTGTGGGAGTTCCCTTCCCTGTCAGATTGCAAATCCAGAGTAGGAAAACTATCATTAAGTCTACAGTGGACAGATTGAATTTTCCCTGAACAGTCTTCATTGCCCCCTTGCTGCTGGGAATAGTGGCCTGATATCCTTTTGGGAAACCTTTGTGATTTAGATAACTGTCACTTCATCTCTGTCTGCAGGGATGGGCACATGGCCCAGTCCTGGTCAAACAGGGCATCTCTGGCCACAATGATTAAGCCAAAGATGGGCCTTGACCCAAGCCAGACCAATGAGACCCAGCTTGAAGATTACTAAATTGATGACCACCATCTTGCTCCTCATGGGAGAGTCTGCCTGAGAGTGAAGTAACATGGAGGAAAGCAGAACTGAGAGATGGAAAAAACTAGATACTTGAAGCCATCTTTTGAGCATCTAGATCCAACTATAAGAGAAGCCTTGATTCCAACTGATTGACACTCTTTACTCTGTCTACCTCCCTCCTCTCTTAACGGGCTGCCAAGACTTTTGCCTGGTCACAACTTGGCAAACTTCCCTGGTGCAAAACACCTTTATAGACTGCTCCTTCACCTGTCCCCACACTCTCCAGGTAGTGCCTTTCTTGCTGGGTCTTCCTCCCACCAGAACCTGTGCACCATCCTCCTTTGGCCCTCTTACCAACAACATCCCCCACTCCCGACACCTTCCCAAAGGCAGGTCTGGTCTCCAGTTCTAACATGTCCTGCCTGCTTCACCAGCAACAAACTTCATCCTCTCAAAGCCATGCACGTTTTAGTTCTGTAACCAATAAACTTGTTCTGCTTAAGGTGGTTTGAATTAGGTTTCATTCACTTGCAACAGAAATAGCTCTTGATCATCACTGATAATAAAACTTAATCTTTTAGAACAGATTGATTTTTTTTTTTTGAAAGAGCCAAGGGTCACCTAGAGTCACATTTTCTGAAAAAGAAGGCATTCAAACATGAGTACCATTTTGTGCATAAAGTATTTTTCTAGTAAAATACGATGAAATATAATGAATATAAATTAAAATGTAATGTAACTAATTTCATACATGCCCCTACCCATTCAAAAAAGGAGTCTCTATGGTGCCTACTTAAACTGAAATGGCATTTATTGAAATGCATGGTACCTATAACGGGTAATCAGATGAGTGACTTTAGAGGAATACACTCCCCAAAGTATTGGTGGTAGACCACTTATAATAATAATATCTTGGGAGGCTGGTTCAAAATCCAGATTTCTTGGATCTACTCCAAGCCCACTGAAACAGAGTTTCTGGGAATTGGGCCTGGGAATGTCCATTTTGGTAATTCCAGGTAATTTTCTAGGCATAGAAGAGTTTGAGCACTATATATATTTTAGTTTACCTTCAAGTGTTACTGGCTGAACCTGGAGAGGAATTCTAAGAATGTCTCATCATTTATGAAATTGAAACTGAATGAGCACACCTATAAGAAGCAAGTAATTTAGTAATGTAATTTAGAAATGCTTAAAGGAAAAATGGAGTCAGCTTAGGCTAAGTTACTGTGGTAACAAATGACCTAAAATATTAATGGCTTACAACAGTCAACAGTTCGTTGCTTATATATTTACATTTTGATCACAGGACATTCTAGAACTCTGGGCTATTGGAACAGTCTTTATCTGGCATATAGTTGGTGTTGTGGCAGAGGGTAAAAAGAATAGGTGGACTACAGGCCAGTTCTTAAAGTGTCTGCTCAGAAGTGACCCTCGTTGCTTGTAGCCACATTGCATTGGCCAACAGAGGTCCCATAACTGTTTCTGTATTCACTGGAGTAGGGCAGGACAGTCCTATGGGAAAAGGATACTCTAGGAAGGAGCCGCAAACATTCTGAACAGAAAGAGAATCTACCAATAGGACATTCAATAAGATAGGTCATGTGTTCTTGGAAAAACATGGGGAATCTACGGTCAGATAAGTTTAGGGTTGTTGTATACTACATCCATCTCTAAGCTGGTTCACAGTATGAACCAACATATTCAAGGCTCCCATAGCCCTGCAATAGGGGAAAAAATTAAGATCGTTTAACCTGAGGTTTCCAAGCTTTGTTTCCATGGAACCCTTTTCAAACATCATCTCAATGGACCTTAATAATTTCAGGTGCCCTGGATGTCATTTGTGTCATAGACGAAATGATGTTCTCCTCTTCCCCTACTACAAAGCATGCATGTGGGCTATTCCTAGTAGACTATTGCATAATAAATTATGTGGCTTCAAGCTATTCATATGTTAAAAAATTATGATATTGTACTAAGTCATCTAAAAACCCGAGGAATTCTATGCAAATATCTTTAATATGATTCTAACTAGTTATAGGCTGTTGAAACTTAATATTTCTGGGGATCCCATAAGAAGTGAATCTAATAAGCTGGTTCTTCCAGGTATGAGAGTGTTCTAGAAAATGATTTTACTTTTAAATCTTTCTCATTACCATGTTTGAAGTCAAATTCCTATAAATTGAAGCAATGTACTTTTTTTTTTTTAAGATTTTACTTATTTATTCATGAGATACACAGAGAGAAAGAGAGAGAGAAAGAGGGAGAAGCAGGCTCCATGCAGGGAGCCTGATGTAGGATTCGATTCCGGGTCTCCAGGATCAGGAGCTGGGCTGAAGGTGGTGTTAAACCGCTGAGCCATCCAGGCTGCCCAGAAATGTACTATTTCTTTCTATTTATGGGAACCTGATGTTTCAAAAGTTCATTAGGAGGTCTGCAGTAAGTATAGTCAACTCTCTGAGAGTCATGACTGGGGAAGCCCATTTTCTACGTCTCTGCCTCCACCCAATGCACCCCCGTACCTGCACGGCGATGCTGCTGATATACAATGCTTGTGCCATGGTGTAAGCAGAGGTTCTGGTTTCTCAAAGCCGTTGTATGGCTGGAACAGGCCAAACAGAAGCAGCCATAGCCATCTCCCAATTTTTCCAGTTTTAAGTCATCTTGAGCTTGTGTTCTCTGACACCCTTGTCTTTCTCATCACTGCCTCCCAATCTTTCCCTGGCTCTTCCTCCTAGATCTACTCCTTAAATAATGGGGTTCTTCCTACCTTGCCTTTGGTCCTCTGCTCAGTTCAGTCTTTGCATCTGCCCGCTGGCCTTCTGCCCTCCCTGGATCTGCCTCCACCCCACATTCTCCTGAGCTTTGGGACCATATTTCACGCCAACAGGTCATCTCTACTTGGTGCTGCATATTTGCCTCTAAATTAATGTATCCCCAACAAAACTCTTCATTTTCCTCCCCAAACTTGTACTTATATTCTGTTTCTGGTCATTGTTTCTCACCTATTTAGTCTCCTAAGTAAAAAATGGTGCATTACCTCCAGCCTCTCCATCTCTCTCTCATCCTTAAGCTCCAATTCATGCCCACGTTCTGCACAATCTCAGAAATATGACTTGATACGTTCCTCTCCATCTCCACGTACTGCGTTAGTTCAGACGTTGATTATCACTTGGCTACATTCTGAGAGAATGGTGTGGCGATGTAGAGTGTGGCTTCTGGCACCCAGATGGCTTGGGATGGAATTCCAGTTCCACTGCTTCTTATGGAGTGGCCAAGCCAAGTTATATTTACCTTCTCTGTGCCTCAGTTTGCTCATTTACATATATAAAAAAGTCTTATAATACCTACCAGTTAGGGTTACTGTGAGGATTACTTTAGTAAATAGACACAAAATGCCTAGCACAGTAAGTGCTACTTATTCATATCACAACAACTTTTTTAGCTGATTCTACTGGTGCTGGTCCCTTTCCACTCCCTTTAGAATCATCTTCCTAAGAAATAAATCTTACCATGTCACTCCTTAGCATTACTGGCTTCCTATTCTTTAAATAATACCATTTAGCTTTCTCAGAAGGGTACTTAAGACCCCTCAAAAATCTGTTCCCAACTACCTTTCTGGGTTCTATTTTGGCCACACGGGCTCTAACCAGTGAGTCTACACTCCGGGCTGTGCTAAACTTACCGTTCCTCAGACACTCCACACCCGTTCATAGTTCTGCGCCTTTGCATATTATGCTTCTGTGTCAGTCAGCTCTCCTCAGTTATGCTATTATAACCACCATCCCCAGGTCTCAGTGGTTCTCAACAACACAACTTTATTTCTTGCTTACATTACATGTTGTTAAGAATGTTCTTTACTCTGAGACCCACATTGGATGAGCAGCCCCTTTCTGGAAATGGTTTTCTCATGTGACAGAGAGAAAGAATAACTCTGGAATGGCATGATGTCTCTTTAAGGTTTTGTTCAGCAGTGGTACAAAACACTTCTATTCACAGCTTATTGGCCACACCTGCCCTTAGTTGGGGCAGAGAAATCCAAACTTCTTGCAATAATATGGTCTACATGGTTCCTATATTTGAAAGGCCATCACGTGTCCCTCCTTTTCTCCATTCTTCAAAATTTCTAAAGCTTTATCACCTCATTTGGGAAGTTTTTCTGTGGGTACCAGGCAGCCCGTTCACCCCCTCAGGAGCCTGGGTCCACTTGTAATAAAGTGTTTGTCACACTGTACTGAGAATATCTGTCTACCTCCCCCTTTCTCTCACGGGCAACGACCACAGCCTCCTGATTTCTCTCTTCCAGGTTCCAAGCATCCTAGTGCTCAGAACATGTCAACAGAATGGATGAATGGGGCAGTTTGTTGCTTGGCCATTTATAGGTCAGGTTGGGAAAACTTTTCTACTAATATGCAGTGGTAGGTAACCAAGTAACTCCTTCATGCAGGCAGAAAGGAGACCAGTGAGAAAGCCAGTTTGGTGTTTTCTCTGCACCCACCAAATACTATGTCATTTTCTTATTTTGTCCTTAGCCCTTTGCTACAAACCAAAAATAAATGCCTTGAAAAGACACTATTTATGCATATAGCCCTGGGCATTTATTTATATACATGTAATATTCAAATGAGAACAGATTGTGCCCATATGATGTTTGTCAAAACTTTGCTTTAAGTCGGGTTATCTGGGCAGCCCCGGGGGCTCAGCGGTTTAGCGCTGCCTTCAGCCCAGGACGTGATCCTGGAGACCCAGGATCGAGTCCCACATCAGGCTCCCTGCATGGAGCCTGCTTCTCCCTCTGCCTGTGTCTCTGCCTCTCTCTCTCTCTCTCTCTCTCTCTCATAAATAAATAAATAAATAAATAAATAAATAAGTAAATAAAATCTTAAAAAACATAAGTCGGCTTCTCTATCGAGAAGACAATACTAGCAAAATCATCTTGATGAACTATCAAAAAATCTCACGTTTGGTAGTATTTTGGGAAGATACGAAATGGAACAAACAGCTGAGGTGTTCAGTTTTACCTCCAAAGTATTACAGATTCATCCCCTCTCATCTCCTCACAGCACTCCCTCAGCTCAAGGTCTCATGATCACTTCTTATCTGCACTCCTACTGAACACCCACACCCCTACTCACTTTCCCTCTGCCCAGAATGCTGTCCCTGCCACTCCTCCAGCCCCCCTCCAATCAAGAAAACCTTTTAATCAGGCGTCACTTTCCTTTTGAACTCTCTCCAATGCCTTCTCTTCGCCATCCTCCAACAGAGTTAAATATCTTGTCCCTGTGTATCTTTTTATCATTGCGTTTTACCACACAGCATTGTAATTATTTGTTTACACGTCTGTTTCCTCTTAATGGAATAAGATGTCCTGTGAGAGCAAGTATTGTGTCGTCCAATTTCTCTCTTAGAGTAGACAGGCTTTGCGCATACATAAGGTACTCAATGAATGCTACATGGAGCTGCTGTTGAACAGAAGGCAAAAATCGTGACTCACACATTTTGTGGTAAGCAATGTGGTACGATTGAAAATACTTTTAAAATCTAGTATTTTAATGTATCCTACTATTTTCATGATTCATGGAAAATGTAGTATTTCTAGGATTAGCCAATATATACTGAGTTAATTAATGTGAATTTTAATTTTCATATATAAACTTCATGCAAAAACTTTTTGGAAATGAGCCAATTCTCATGAGACCCATTCAGTACACTAAGAAAAAGGCTTTAGAAGAAATAGTCTTCATACGGTGTTGTTTGGCTAAAGGAAATTTTAAAGATACTATAAGCCTTTTTGTCATCTTTGCCATGGAAAACAAAAGTGAAACTTACACTGAGACATGAAATCTAAAGAATTAAAGAGAATTGCAGTTACGTGTGCCTTAGGAAAACAGTACAACATGCTAATTTGGCCAGATCTTCTCAAAGAAAAGAAGCCAAGTGCATATTACATCCATTTTATTAGCTCAAGAGTGAAATTCTCAGTTTTGCTAACTCGTACATGTTATGTAAGAAATAATGAGTGTAAGAGGGAGAGAAAGAGGGCAAAAAAGGTTGTAATCAAAGTAAATCTTCCCAGAACCCTGGATTGCACCAGGAACGTGGCCAGAATAAGCAAGGCTACTGACTTTTGCCAGGGTCATGTTTGGAGGTTACTTTATCATAGCCCTTGCTTGAAAAACATAATTTGAGCATAGAAGGGCTCCCAACGTTCAATGATCTCCATGTGCTTCCCATTAGGGTCAGAAGAAGAAATGCTGCGGTGGCTTCTGCAAATGGAATGGAATGGGACTTTTCAGATCTTTCCGACTTGGCCAAAGGGCTGTGTGCCAGCCTGGACATCAGGAAGGCCCAGCTATTTCTAGAACACAGGGACACACAGTCATACAAAGTCACCTCTGAACCACTGAAAATAGCTAGCCACTCATCTTGGGTTGGATGGCCTCTAGCTCAGCTCAGGATGGCTATATCTCTTATTCTAATTTACACCATAGCTTTTAAAGTATAAGTTAACAGCAAAATATTACTAATGAATGCCCTTGCTAGCTAAGCTATTATGGAATTGGTCTGTTGGATCTTCCCCTATTCACCGGCTTCCTACTGAGGTAGCGTGACCGACACGTACATCAGTCTACCCCCTTCCCCACTTTCCAATGGCAACCAGGATAGTATGAAGACTAAGCCAAGCGTAGCATCACTATTAGCTGCTTATCTAAGGCCCATTTCCTCTTTTTCATCACCCAACACTTGTCCAGCTCAATATTCACTTTCCCATGCAATGAGACATAAGTAGATGTTTGCCTGGGAGTTCTGGTAAAGTTTTTTATTTCCTGTTAAAAGGAGACAGATACACCATACTCTTCCTCTTTTCCAAGCAGATGTGATGTTCAAACTACGACAAATATCTTGGAACATGAGGCACTAGGAATAGTTGATCAGGAGGATAAAATGACCTAGGTCCCTCATGGCCTTATGAGCTATAAACAAAGCTAGCAACCACCTGCCTCTGGATTACTGAGATGTGTATACAATAATCTCATATTCGTTAAAACCACAGTTGTTTGGGTTTTCTGTTACTTGCAGCTAAATACATCCTTAACTGATACACCAAGTGTATTAACAGAAGCTCCTCAGGGATGTTCAGAGGAAAAACCAACCTCAGGATACTAGCAAGAGGGATCATAATTTATAAGAGGTAGAAGCTAGTCAGGTTTCCCTTCCTCTTTCCAAATGTCCCTTTGCTTCTTACCTCCTTTTCCCTCCATGAAATTTTGGACCAGTCCTAGAAAATGGAATTAAGAGTTCTCATTTCAAACTTGGGGCACTGGGGTGGCTCAGTCAGTTAAGCATCTACCATCAGTTTGTGTCATGATCACGGGATCCTGGGATCAATCCCTGCATGGGGCTCCCTGCTCAGCAGGAAGTCTCCTTCTCCCTCTCCCTCTCCCCTTCCCCCCTGCTCATGTCCTCTCTCTCTCTCTCTCTCTTAAATAAATAAATAAATAAATAAATAAATAAATAAATAAATAAATTTTTCAAAAAAGTAAAACCTCACTCCTGATACCATAACATCATGACTTCCTTCCTTAGAATCATAAAGTTTCTTATAACTATAAGAATCTTTAGTATTGGGATCCCTGGGTGGCGCAGCGGTTTGGCGCCTGCCTTTGGCCCAGGGCGCGATCCTGGAGACCTGGGATCGAGTCCCACGTCGGGCTCCTGGTGCATGGAGCCTGCTTCTCCCTCTGCCTGTGTCTCTGCGCCTCTCTCTCTCTCTGTGACTATCATAAATAAATAAAAATTTAAAAAAATTAAAAAAAAAAAAGAATCTTTAGTATTTATCCTGCCCATGTTAGATTTTCAGCAAAATATATAACTGACCTGGTCAGTTGAAAATGAAAGAAATCTTACACTAACTTACAATCTTTTAATAAAAGAGGATGCAACTTGATCACACAAAATTTTACATAATCTTGTCTCCATCCTAAAAATCCTACCTTAAAATTCCAGCTGTAGGTATAGTATTCACATTTGATTACTCAAGTATAAGACTTTCATGTGGATTCCATAATTATCTTTTGCAAATTATAGTTTTATAATATTCACTGCAGTCATTTTGCAAGTGATAACATGTAGGTTTCTATAGGCAGAGATCATGTTTCAATTAAAAAAACAAAAACAAACAAAAACAAAATCTCCCCAAACCGGTCACATCTGGTTGATGAACTGGGTTATAGATGTTTGCACTTGGAACATAGCCAGACCCAAAGCCCATGCAAACACATAATCACACTAGATCCATCCATCACATCAAAGCTATTTCTGTCCTGGCTTTAATTTTAGGTTTGGCACATTGTTTCATCTCATTCCACCCTAAAACTCTCAAATAATAATCAGAAGAATGGGTACAAAGAATTTAGAAATGAAACAAATTCATCGCTTAAACCTTCTTTTTTGTGATGATAGCCACCACTGACTGAGACATTTGCTGTGTGCCAAGAGTTGTGCTAAACTCTATGCATACATCCTCTCCTTCAGCACTCACAAGCCTATGAGTGGATATTGGTGAGTAGATATTAGTGTTCTTCATGCACCCAGTCGGTGAGTATTGTGAGCAGCCACTGGGCTGGACCCTGAGACCGCAGCAGTCATGCCACTCCTACTGCGCACCAGCCCCGTCCTTTATACACACACTTACATCTCCTGGAGTCTTATGGCGGGGGGGGGGGGGGGGGGGAGAGACATCACAGCACAGTGAGAATAAAGAAAGAGGCAAACTAAGGAGCATGTAACAGGGGTCCTGACCGAGACATAGAAAAAGGAGGGAATGTCTCACTGGGAAAATGATGTTAAGACTGGACATTCAGGGTTATTCAGGTAACAGGAGAGGCAGTGCTGGTGCTGGGGGCAAATATCATTCCCAGCAGATGACACAAGAGGTTGTTGGAAAGCCTGGGCAAGAAGATGCTGGATAGCTCTGGGCCACTATTGCTGGAGCTGAGATAACCAAGGATACAACCATGAGAGAGCCTGGTGGGCCGGGACTTCATCTTGGATGCAGTGTGAAGCCATTCAGAGTGGTACTGCTGTCATTGCTCTGTGTGTGTGTGTGTGAGTGTGTGCATGTATATGTGTCTGTGTGTGCGTGTCTATATGTGTGTCTGTGTGTGTGTGTTAACACCTGGGAGCATGGAATAGGAAGAAGAATGATCAGATTTAAACCCAAATTCAGAAAACTAAGCACCTTTGTCCAAAGTCATTCCTAACCTAGAATTTGAACACAAGGTGCTTGACTCCCATCCTTTGTTCCCAACCCATCATCCTCTACTATCCTCTGATTTTACCAGCTTCATTCTAGTCAAAGTACCTTATCTCTATCAAATCTGACTAAAAAATTATCAAAACATATGTGTCTAGTGCATACTATGTACCAGGGTCCACATTAGGGTTTCAAAGGCACTGCCCAGGACATTTACAATCTGTCTTCTGTTCCTTCTCAGAGGCTAGAATTTGGAATCTATTTTTGACCCTCACCATTAATACATGCCCCAAAGGCCACTTGATTTTTGATCTATTGCAATATTTTGTCCAAGTGAAAGTTCATTGCAAGTAGGGGCCCCAGAGAAACCACTGTCCTGCCAGCAAAGTCTCTATTGTCTGATTTGGTTTTAACAACAAACCTGCGAAGAAGTACCCTGTTGCAGATGGGTAGACTGAAGTCCAAAAAGTTAAGCCACTAGCTGAAGACCACAGAGGTAAAAAGCTCCAGAACCGGGAAACAGGCCTCTGTCCTGGGAACCAAACTCTTGGGGTCACGCAGCCAAGCAGGTTCTCTCTGAGCAAGAAGATGCTCCCAGCAAGGGGGAGAGGGCAAAGCAGAGAGGGGAGGAAGCTTGGGGAAATGATTTGAACACTAAGAACACAGAATGTGACATGATATGAGACCATCCATCATTCCCCACAGGTTTAGCTATTTCTAACCCGCCTTATTGTTGAAAAGCCATGCAGAAGTCATTGCTACCTAGAAAGGAAATGAATTCTCAATTCTAACTAAATCCCACAGCATGTTTTTTCTTTCCTCTCTCTCTTTTTTTTTATTTAGGTTAAAAATTGGCTGTAGTTAGAGTTATCAACAGAACATATGATTTTGCTCAGACAGATAAGAAAAAAGAAAATATTTCTAAAATTCAGAGGCTATACTTGCTTCAGTGTTTGAGAATCTTTTGAAAAAGGCCTTAAATGCCTCTGAATGAACCAAATACCTCCAGATCATGTCCTTTCAATGCTCAGGAAAAACTTCACACGGGTTAAAAGCTACCTTATGACTTGAACTTGAATTTGCCTGAAAATTTTTCTCTAGAAGTCAGTGAACTCTAGTAAGGTTTATGAAATACTCCAGGCTTTGTATTTTATTTTCCAGATCATCTACCCAATCCTCTGCCTAAACCATGAATCTAGAGGTTGGCAAAATTTTTGTATATCCTACCCATCAGAATAAAATGGATCAAATTATGCACTATTTTTTAGTATTCATTTTACTTTCACACTGAGGAGCTCCAGGATACTACTTTCTTTTTTTACAGTTATGTCCTTTGGGATACCCCCTTCTTTGAATGTCACGCTAACCCCTTCCTCCATTTATTTTTTTTTTTTTACAAGTTAACTACTGATCTTGCTAGATCATGTTCAAACAAGAAATAGTAATGCATAGTTCAAAGAACAATGAATATTTAAGTGAGTGTTCCTTAATTGTAAAAAAAATAATAAAAAGGATCAAAGCGGATTTGCTTATTAAAAATAATTTGATTTTAATAACAGTTCTCAAATAAGTGAAATTGAAATCATCATGCAAAAATCCGCTCCTGAAAATGCCATAAAATTCAAATCTACTGTTATTTAATCCAGAAAGTTGGGGAGTGGGTAAGAACAAGATTTCATGACCTTATTCCATTAAAGAACAGTATATGGAAACTACTGAAATGAAATTATGGCATGGTTTGAGTTTTATTTACAAATTAGAAAAGGAGCCAGAAGGCAAAGAAGAAAGTGTGTGTGTGTGTGTTTGCCTGCTTGCTCTTTGTCCTTCCACAAGAAGTAGCCCCACCCTTCAAAAAGGGAGTGAGGGAGAAAGGAAAAAGCCTTTAGCTCACCCTCCCAGATGAATTTGGAAACACAGAATGGCTAGAGTTGGGAGGCTGTGGGTAATAGCAACATTTCTATGTTTCACAATTTAGCAACTCTCTTATCTTAATCACTAGTCCCTTTACATATTCATTGAATGTTCACAAGCCCAGAGGGTAGATCACATATTGATTATTTCCACCTGATATTATTCTGAGACACAGTTAATCTAGTAACTCACCAGAGGTGACTCAGTAAATGTAGGATCTAGAATTAGCCTCGAGCCTTTTCTCTTATTCTCCCTTCCTGTCCTGAAGATAGGAACACAGGCTTCTATTGTTTACCTTCTGGCAATAAACTATTTCTACAAGAGAACAGGCTTCTGGAAAGCATCTTTTAACCGTGATGGGAGGAGAGATTCTATAGGGGAGGCTGACTTGTAAGACAGGGACTTTCAGGGAGGATTGGTCAAATAGAGATGAGTGGAGGGTGGAGGAGACAAGGTGGTAAGAGAGGGATGAATGTAAGGAGGTGGTAAAGCATTCTGTTACTTCCCTTGGGCCCTATATACCCATGTGGTCTTGAGAACATCATTTTGGTGTCTTCTTGGACACACTGTCTCTGACCCGGTACCTGGCATAGCATATAAAGGGAAAGCAATAGTATATGTAACTGAGGACCTCCAGATAACTGATATTTCAATGGGCAAATGCTCCTTCAAGAACAGTAGTAATCCTAAGAAGAGGGACTATCATTTATGAAGTGCTTGTTACACATCAACTATCATCATTTCCATCACCATTAAAAATCATTAACATTCATTGAGTCCTCACTATGTATCAGACACTGTTTTGAGCTCTTTGTATGTATTACTTCACTTAATTCTCACAGTGATTCAATCAAATTCATACCATTATTATCCTCCTTTGCAGAAGATGAAACTAAGGCACAGACAGGAAAGCTGCTTGTCCAGGAACACTGGATCCACGCCCAGGGATTTGACTGCAAGGACTGCAAATGGCTTACCTGTTTTATTCAAGAGATTTTTGTTGACTCCCTACTACATGCCAGGCTTTGAGCAAAAATGGCCATAGACCCTGCCTTCCTGGAACTTGCAGTCTAAGCTAAGAGAGACAGCAAACAAGTGAGGGTATAAACCAATGTCTAATCGCAATGGTGGCAAGGACTCTGGAGGAAGGGTTTGCAGTGCTCTGTCCTTGTGTCACTAGTCATCACACTGTTCCTATTGTATACATGGGGCAGCAGATGTGAGGTGTAGGCACGGAAAGGGAAAATACTTGGGCATTTGACTGAGAACAATCAACTCAGACCCTCCCAAGTTATGAATCAATTATTTCACTCTGGGGCATGTCACATTTTAGTTGCCATTAGCAAATCATTTCGCTTGGAAGCCTAAGTGGTAATTATATGCACATTAAGAGTCCAGAACATGGACTTTCACTTCAGCACAACTCACCCTATTTTTATAAGCAGAGATTTCCTGCTGCTTATGTAACAGAGACCAGGCATTTGACTGACCACTCACATGGGCATGTAGGTAAGAGATACTCAGCCGGGAGTCCATGTTTATACTTTAACATTTCATCTGTGGAATGTAGAAATTGGATTAAAGACTGTTTATTTCTGTTCAAAGCACTGGAAATAAAAGGTTTGTGCAGATGTTTTAAGGACATCATATAGACTATGCACAAACTCCTGTGGTCAGTTTCGCCGCTATAGTCAGGACCGATGACTCACTCTGACCTGGGTTTTGTTGGCTCTTGAAATATTGTTTTGGTCTTGTCCTTAGCAGAGTGGATGTGCTCATCGCAAACATTGCTAGTGGCGAAGGGCGGGTGGGGGTGGCACTATGTGAAACAGTCTGTGTGACAAAAGTGGTTTCAACATTCCTAGTTATTCCCAGACTACTTTGGACCCAAGGAACGCTTTAGTCTGGGAGAGACATTAAATTGGAACATCTGGTCAAAAGCCTGCATGTGATGCAGGAGAAAGCTGAGTCCTGAGAGATGAAGTGATATGACTAATGTCATGAGCCTGCTGGTGGCACACATGTCCTCAGAATTCCAGCCTCCTGAGAGCCACAGCCCAGAGCTCTTTAGTCACCCCGTGCTGACTCCGGAACTGAAATTTTTAGCTTCTTTTGATATTATCTTCTCTTCTCCTTCTTTCAGGCCTTAAATATTGTGCCATAATCAACTAAAATGACATGTGTCAACACACGGACAATGGCTTATAGTTACTGCCAACAAAAACACGAGTTATGTCATTTTCTGTTTCCTATGAGTAGATAGTTTTGAACAGAGAACATTTAACAGAGGGAGATGTAAAAATGTGTGGACAAGGAATATGGAAAAGCCTCATAAATTAAATCTTGTAAGCTACCTTACTATTATGTTTTAAGAGAAGAATATGCATGTATCTGATGGTGGTAAACCTGGGAGAGATGCATTCCACCCAGGGGTCAGACAGGATTCTTGTTTCTTTCCTAACTGGGGCAGATTTAAGGGGGAGGGGAACATTTCAGATATAAGGTTGGGGAAAGTTTACTTATGCTATCACGAAGGGTGATCTTGCAGGGGCAAAAATTTACATGCTTGTGCTCTCCGATACAATAGTCACTAGCCACACGGGGCTCGTTCTGTTGAAATTATTAAAATCATTTTTAAAAAGCATTTTATTTATTTATTAACGAGAGACACACAGAGAGAGGCAGAGACATAGGCAGAGGGAGAAGCAGGCTTCCCTGCAGGGAGCCGGATGCAGGCCTCGATCCTGAGACCAGGATCAAGCCCTGAGCCGAAGGCAGACATTCAACAGCTGAGCCACCCAGGTGTCCCGAAATTATTAAAATTAAACAGAATTTTAAAATTCAATGTGCCCGGTGGCTCAGTCAGTTAAGTGTCTGCCTTCAGCTCAAGTCATGATCTCAGGGTCCTGGGATCGAGCTCCACAACGGGCTCCTTGCTCAGTGGAAAGTCTGCTTCTCCCTCTCCCTCTGCCTCTCCCCCTGCTTGTGTTCTCTCTCTCTCAAATAAATAAATAAATAAATAAAATCTTAAAATTCAATTCCTCCAGCACACTAGCCACATTCCAAGTACTCAATAAATAGCCACATTGATCTGGTGATTACTATATTGACCCGGGCAGACGTAGAACATTTTCATCACTGCAGAAAGTTCTTTGGGACAGCACTGACATAGAAGATGCATCACAGGCGGGGAGGGATGGATGCATGAGGGGAAGGGGAGCATAAGGTAATGCTGACCAGGAAAAGGATGGACTAGAGTAGGAGATACAAGGGAGATGGGATACACTAAAGTGACCCAGTGTAAGATCTTGAAATGGGTTTGCTCTTAGACACAAGGCATTGGCTAAGTTTTAAACATGATGCACCTCAGGGCAGAAGCGTCCCTGTGGTTTTGGCGGATAGATATTCTTCTGTACAAAGATAAAAATGTACCTTCTGTAAAATCATGGGGAAAAAAAAGTTTGGTGGTTTCCCAGGACTGGGGAAGGGAGGGAAGGAGGAAGGGGTGTATGAGTGATTTTTGGGTGAAACTATTCTATAGGATACAAAAGTGGTGAATACATGTTATTTTATATTGATCAAAACCAGTAGAATATACAACACAGAGTGAACCCTAATAAAAAACAACGGACTTTAGTTCATAATAATCTAGCAGTATAGTTCATCAGTTGTGACACATGTACTACACTCCTGTCGGATGTTATAATAGGCAAAACTGGTGGGGTGGTGGAGGGAGTGGGTAAGGGGTCCTTGGAAACTATACTTTCTGCTCATTTTTTCTGTGAACTTAAAACTGCTCTAAGGAATAAAATCTACGAGTTAACTATTTCCCATAAAATATTTTCAAGCACTCAGAAAGTCTTCATTTTTACATCAACAATGAGATGACAGCAAAGCACATTAATCTAGTCTCAGCTGATAATCTTATGTAATTATGTACTTACATAAATATTTGTCATTAAAAACCACAGTGCATTGTCCTCTTGATGTCCACAGCACAGTGACAGGCACTCATCTTGGTGAGTAGAGTACAAGCTGGATTTTAGTCTATACTTGCCCTCTTTCCCAGGTGTCTACCTGGGAACTGTGCAAACTGCACACTGTACACAGTGGCTCTATTGGAACCCCATCCATTATGCGTGGGGCTCCAAATAGAGGCCAGTGAGGTTGTAGTGACTGGGGACAAAGGATGACCATGTCTGTAGGGTGCCAAAGATTAACTGAAAAAAGGGTGTGGAGCACAGATCACAGTGAGCCATGTGAGAAATACTGTCTTTCATTAGTGGAGAGCCAAGAACAGAGCCATGAGAGACCCTGAGCAGTAGCAGAAAAGTGGAGTGGTAAGAAATCTAAAGGGACATGAGAGACAAAGCCGGGAAGGCAGGAGGCAAATCAGAGCAATACTCTACCTGGAAGCTGAGTTGATACCCAGCAGCTGCCTCTCTGAGCTGGGCCCAATTCAGTTGAGAGCAGTCTCGGCCAACACAGTTCTGTAGAGACACAGCTTCTGGGAGAGAGGTTGGGATTTGAGGATGTTCATCCTAGGAGCCTGTATATGCACACATGGCATAGTCCAGGGGCTGGAAGGAAAGAGGAGAAGGAAATGCATCCCAGCAATGACTGGAATGCATCAGCTGTGCAAAATGAAACTCCTGGGAAAACCTAGCCATGTCTTGGATTGTGGTTCAAGGAACTAGTAATGGGATAAAAAGCTTTCGCTTCCAGGCCGGTGGCGTGAGCCCAACCCAGGTTAGGAGTTAGCAAAGTGCTTCAGATGTCAGCGTGAAAGGAACTGATGGGGCCGGTCTACCTTCTAGTATTGGAGTAATCCTGAAAAGAACCACCTGCTACAATAGGTAATCCTAGCAGCCAGTTTCACGGAATGACTGGGGAGGGAAGCTGAATTGTGATACCCACTCATTCTTTGCTGTGAAGGGAGTCCCTTCAGAGCAGGACTGGAGCACTATGGAAAATTTCTACTGCTCCTGAGTGTGCAGGTCAGTGCTTCCCTAAGCTCGGCCCTTGGACCCTGGTCTCCAAATCATGCTGGGATGCTTATGAATCAAACCCACTTCCAGGGCCCACTGTAAACAAAGGGAATCTGTATCTTCAGGGATGGGGTCTGGGAATCTGCATTTTAGTTTCCTGAGTCATTCTTGTGCACGCTGCAGTTTGAGGATAATTAACCTAGATGTGTCCTTCTCAAACTCAGGCAAGCTTCAGAATTCCTGGGAGGACTTGTTAGCACACACATTGCTGGCCCGCCCCCAGAGCTGTCAATTCGGTATCTGGGATGGGGCCTGAGAATTTACATTTCTAACAAGTGCCCTGAGGATCTTGCTGGATTTAGGACCTGCACTTTGAGAACCACTGGTGTAGATGGAGAATCTGTCTTCACCTGGCAATTTCTTAAAAGCCAAGAAAGCTGTAAAATTCCACTTATTATTCATCCGCATAACTGAACTAGCTTCTATCACCCTGTTATTTAGATGACTAACACCCGTGACCTCTTTCTCACCTTGTTAGATAACTTAAATTTTAAATTAACAGTACAAATGGATCTCACCTGGCCAGCCCTAATCTTGTATGTTGTCCTAATTCCAAATATTTATATCATCATCCGGCTTGTCATTCTCTCCTGCTTAGTGGTGTCCTGCAGAAAACCGTTCAGCTCTGTTTTGCCTAAGGCTCCAAAAGCTAAATCAGCCTCTTTTTTTCACTTGCCATAAAGAGATACCCTGGAAAAACAAAAAACAAAAAACAAAAAAAAACCTTACAAAAAAAGAGAAACCTGGAAATATTCTGAAATTCAGAAAGTGTTATTTTGGGGCGCTTTCTGGGACAGGATGTCCCCACCATCAGCTAGAGGAAGCCCAGCTTCTGATAAACACTATTTTGCCTTGCACAGATCAAAGGGAGCCATTTATTGAAGGAAGGGATGGAAGTATTTGATGAGGCCCTTCTGCAGACTCCCCGTAAACAGGATAAGCCCTATCAATGAAAGCTTATCCACAGCCAGGCTACAGTCCCCAGTAACAATGAGCAGCAAGAACAGTGGGTAGCAAGAAAAGGTCCTGGCGAGATTGTTCTGCCAAGAGAGTGGCCGTAAACAGGATTAGTTGTAATGAGATTATCAACTCGGGACCTGGAGGTCTGAGCTGGAGGGTTCAGTGTTGCATGAAGAAAAGACACAGAACTAGCTGGTAGGTGAGAGGATTACAAAACAAGGGGCGAGGGCTTTCCCCTCCTCGCTCCCTCTGGCCCAAGGATGCCATCTGTCTTGGGGCGAAAAATTAGCCATTGTAATTGCAAATATTGCTTTGCAGGAGCAGAAGAACCAGCAGTGGTGGTTGGAGGGGACACCGGTGATGTCTGGAGATCAGGGGACACTGGTGATGTCTGGAGGTATTTTTGGTTGTCCCATCTAAGGAGAAGGTGCTACTGGCATCTAGGGGCAAAGGCCAGGGATGCTGCTCAACATCCTACCCTGCACAGCCCCCTGACCCCCACAGTACCCTTCTTGGGTCCTAAACCTCCCCCAGGCTTATGGCTAGGAAACACAGAATGAACTGGCTTCCCCCAGGAGCTGTGTCTCCAGCAAGAGCATGACTTAGAAACTGGTCACAGAAAAAACAAAGAGTAGAAACAGAAAGTGAATCGGGGGTATGGGTGTTGTATATATAAGGCCTCTCCGTGCACTTTTCTGAAGCGGAGCTCGGGGTCATGTCCAGGTCTCCAGGAAACAGAGTTTGAAAACCGCTGCCTTAAAGTCCTAAAGCTAAGGGAAGCATTTGTAGTAAAGTGGTCCCAAATTTGACTTTAGGTGTTCTGGCACCAATACGAAAAGGGTCATGAGTGCAGCTCTGGAATCCATGGGGGAAAATCCTGGGAATGGAGATGAGAGCACCCAGAGCTGGAGACTGGAGGCCAGGCCGGGACCTGAGGCACATCTTGGGAGTCATCGTTAGTACCTGGGGCTTATGTCACAGGTGGTCTCTGAAGCTGAGGGACTGGAGGAAATTAGAGACAGACGGAAGTGTGGCACGAGAGCAGGACTTAGGATTGCAAGTGGCAAACAATTGTGCGGCACCTTGTATTTTCAGCTTTTTCTGTGTAGCTCACCTTCTCAGTTAGACTTGGTATTGGGGCAGCTTTAGACACTTTTATTATTTTTTTTAATTTTGATCATTGTAGTGCCTTGAACAGAGTAGATGTGTAAGAATGAAAAGAATTACATTGACTAAACTTATTTCCTTCACCGTTAAACCTCTGGAAAGATCTTTCTTTTTGCCTTCACTTCCTTTACCGTTACCTGGTTGTGCTCGGCCACCACCACACAACTAGAATGTCTCTTTAGCAGGTTGTCTGGCTTCTGGATTGCCAAGTCCACTGGCCTGTTCTCAAGTCACCCTCTGCAATCTCTGCAGTACTCAGCACCATGAACACCCCTCCGTCATTTACCAGTCACCGACCATGCTTTCCATAGCGCTGTGTTCTCTTGGTTCTTTCTCAATCTTCTTGAATATTACTTTATAGCCTCCCTTGTTGGCCGATCTCCCTTCTAGTCCCCCTGAAAGTAGATAATGGCTCAAATTTCTTTTTGACCCTCTCCTCTCCTTTTTCAAGTTCTACCTTGCTAATCTCATCCATGGTCTCAACTCTAGTTTCTATGAAGATGCCTTCTAGATCTGATGTCTTTCCTAATCATTTTGGGCCTGGTTGTCTGGAATTGGGGGAAAGAGCGAGAGTAGGCATGCTTCAACAAATAAACAATCAGCTCTGCGTTGATGCTGGAAGCCAAAGTTGGTGTGGCCGGGTAGACAAGGACAGGGGTAGAGTAGGGGACACAGCAGGAAGGTTGACCTTGGTGGGCCAGCCAACCAGCACACAAACTGGAAGGACTGAAGCAAAGACGGGACGAGGGAGAGAGGCAAGGTGCAGCCAGGTGATCTGGCATCAGTTCATGACTTCTCTCATGGACCCTGAGTTCTGACCATAGCATGGCTCTGACATGGTTTCCTGTCCTTCCTGTAGGATTAGGAACAACACACAGGTACTGATTTCCAGACCATATTTCCATGAGGCTTTGCCACATCACTCCACTGGCACCTCCTGACTCCCTCCTCCATGCCCACTTGGCATTTGTTCTCCAAGAACACTCATGCTTCACCTACAAATAGTGGCTGTCTCTTGAATAGTTGTGCTATTCCTAATTCTATACCTTTGTGCTTGAGTGCCTTCTATCTGGGGTGCCCTTCCCTTTATCCTGGTGGATGCCAATTCACCCTTGAAAACTCAGCTCCATATCAGCCTCTCTTCGAAGCCTTCTCTGAGCTGTATTGTCCCTATGAGCCCTTCTGCTCCCACATCCCTGCACACACCTGCCATCGAGCACTTAGCCGACTACACTGTAATTCCTCGTTTATGGTTTTGTCTTCCCCAGTAAAATCTGAGTCCTTGAGGGTAGAGCCTGTCCCAGGATTTCTTTTTCCTCTGCATCTAGCCCAGCACTTCTAAATGGTGTTCCTCAGAGTTCTAGTTAACATGGATTCCTCAAATGAGAGTCTATAGCCAAATATGTTTGAAGAGAGCTGCATACAAACAACCCAGAAGCTCAAGGATGTCTTCAGCAGAAACCTGTCGCATCTGGTTTAAGTAGATCCTTAGGAAACTTGTCCAAATTGCAAAGCGGAGAATCTGCCCAGGGTGATCTGGGAGGACAGAGAAGGGGCTAACTCAGGCTCAAGCAGCACTGGAAGCATTTCTGGAGGAAGCACTCTCCATCATTCACAATAGGATAGCCACCAGTTTAACCCCTAGGAGGCAAACTCTGGGGTATCCTAATACTTCCAGTGACTGAACTTCAGGACTGGATGTGGATGTCAGGCGAGTCTCATTATGCAAAGAAAGTCCAGGCTTCCAGCATGTCCTCTTCTCATATCCATTCCTGTGGGCAGACTCTACTTTGAATTGTCCTGCCACAGGCTGAATCACATCCCTAAACTCACTCAGCACCTTCCATCTGTTATCCTATTGTTGGTTATATTTTCCTGTGTATTTCCTAGTGCCCTCCAGTCGCAGTCCTTAGGCTTCCTGGGGGTAGGTGCTGGTCATTTAGACTGCTTTCCCAGGCATATATTGGGCACCCAATCAATGCTTATTGGATGCAGTAAACAGCATAATTCAACAGTTCGTGTTTGCATGGAGCAGCAGAGGCACAGGTATGATAAGATAGAACATGAGCTTGGGTATGGGGAGGCCCAGGAGGCATTTTCTGCAACTGCTGAGGCTGAGCAGAGCAGAGGCTTTTTCTTCTGCTTCCATCTGGAAGCTAATGATTCTGTGAGTTCCTGTTTAACTCCCAGACCTGAGGATGGGAAGATCTCTGACTTGGATATCTAGCACATTCCCCTCCTGAGAAGGCCAATTGTTTTCAAACCACCAGGCGAGACTTTCTAGTTTTGTACAGAGGCAGCTCTGCACAGAGGTTTAGGGCAAGCACTCTGCTTCGCGTGTGGACTGGAATCCTGGCTTCGCCACCTGCTGCCTCTGTGACTTGGAGCAAATTCCTTGACCTCTCTGTGCCTCCGTTTTCTATAAAATGGGGATGAGAATCACGATACCTCCCTCCTGGGTTCCTCTGAGGACTAAATGAGTTACAATGTATGTGGCATTTAGAAGTGTGCCTAGCATGTAGTGAGTGCGATGGAAGTGTTTGTAAAATCAATCTGTCTGCATTAGATTCTATGTCGGGGCAGATGCTGGATGGGACAATGAATAATGGTTGGACAGGGCAAATTACCTACTGTTTAAAAATAGTAATAAAAGCTAGCACTTCTGTTGTCTGATGCCACCCCACCATCTACAAAATGGGTGTTCCTGTCATGGTTTATAGAGAAAACAGGCCCAGAGGTTAACAGGCTCAGGGCTGTACAGTTGTTCCACGTTAGGTGATGGGACCAGGCTCCTTGCTTGGAAGCCCAAACCTTCTCATCACGTGACATTCTCTCATGAGGGATGTTTGAACTCAAGGCAAC
This sequence comes from Canis aureus, assembly GCF_053574225.1. Taxonomy (NCBI): domain Eukaryota; kingdom Metazoa; phylum Chordata; class Mammalia; order Carnivora; family Canidae; genus Canis; species Canis aureus. The sequence continues at coordinate 72,126,811 of NC_135614.1, read as the reverse complement.
CCAGGACTTCCCATGACCTGCTGGTTGGGAAGTGGTTCACAAACCTCTTAAATTGCACATTTCATGTCATATCTCACCTATATGTCTAGAACTAACTAGTACTTAAAAAAAAAAAAAGGATTTTATTTATTCATGAGAGACACAGAGAGAGAGGCAGACACACAGGCAGAGGGAGAAGTAGGTTCCCTTCAGGGAGCCAGATATAGGACTCGATCCCAGGACACTGGGATCATGACCTGAGCCGAAGGCAGATGCTCAACTGCTAAGCCACCTAGGCACCCTTAATTAGTACTTTTATTACAGAGATTAAACTTGCATGTTTGTTTGTTTTTTAACACACTACAATAAAAAGCAAGCCTCTTTCCACCTTTACCTTCTCTATCTATCCCTACCAGTTCCATTCCTAAAGTCTCAGGATCACATTTCCAAAACAGCCTATGCCTTTGTCAATATTTTCTTGATCATATGCAGAAATGAGGTCATACCTCATACCCAGGTGGCTTCCTTTGGTTATTTAACATTTTAAATCAAAATACTCTTACTTGTAGAATCTTCTTGCACTCGTGGGGATGTTTTTGCTGCAAATCTACCGATGGCATTTACAGCTCAGGGTCCCAGTCAACATCACAGATCCTAAGTCTCACTGGGCCTCACATCATGTCTTAGGAGAAGCCTTCCAATGTTCTTTATGCACCTCACACCTCTGCAGATCAGAAGAGTGGCCTTTGCTGGAACTGTGTCTTGTTTTCACTCAACAGGGCTTTCTCTGGAGCATGCAAGCTTCAGCATTCAACATGTCTTTCCCAAATCTTCCCACCCCTCTTCTCTATCACCTGGACACACACACACACACACACACACACACACCAGCTCAGAGCCTCTCCTTTCTCCTAATTGTATGGAAAATTCCTGTAACTTCTTCTAACAAGATAAGAGACTCCTGTAGGAGAGTGAGTAGAGCAGGGCATCAGCACACAATAGCCAACTCATCTTGACCTTGACCATTAAATGGGAGAGCTGGAGGCCCCAGAGATTAACCTACTTCTCTCTCTCCATTCGGCAGAGCAAGAATGGAGAGGAAAGCAATGCTCAGAGAGGGTGAGTAATTTCCCCTCAATCCACAGCAAGCCAGATGCAGAACTAGGACTAGCTGAAGATTGGTGAAGTCAGGTGCATAAGGTTATATGCAGTTGTAGAGGTAATAGATGTGATGAACTTGGAATTAGCTTAGAGGGGATCATGATGCTACCAACAACATTTTTCAACCCATCATTCAGAATATGGGACTGTGCATTAACTCTACCTCTATCTCTTGAGAGGATGTCTTTCAGAAATGCTCCATGCATTTATATACATTTTTTTCATGATTTACCAACGAGGTCATGCTTTCATAGTGATACAAGCTTCATTGCTTATATCCCCAATGTACAGATGAGGAAGAGAGGCCCAGGGAATGACTCAGCAGCTCACCACAGGAATCTCTTGGATGTCTGCCTGGACTTTTGTCAGATCTACTTGGTTGACTTTCTATTCAGTATTATTACTGAGGTCTGATTGTTAAGAACATGTTCTTTGGGTTTCCTGCTTATCTCTGAGCCGAAGAAAATGTGTGTGTGTGTGTGTGTGTGTGTGTGTGTGTGTGTGTGTGTGTTTTCTGTTTGCTTTTCAACCTTCAGCTTCCATGACCTTAAAAAAAAAAAAAAAAAAGTAAGCACAAGCTGAGCTGGTCTAAAAGCAGCCTGTTTGCAACGTGATATGGGACCTGGATCGCGACCAGCTAAACCTTGGTGTAGTGTTCTCCAAACACATTTCAACAATTTTTCCAAGTGGCAAGTAGTTTATTTCCACTGAAACACTTGAAGATGCTGAATTAACAGTACATTTACTAAACTATTGGATAAGCAGTGGTAAAATGGCAGTTTCTAAGTCTGAAAGGGAAATGGCTAAATATATATACGTATATTTAGCCAAATGCATTTTCAAAGTTAGAACCGGCTCATACAACATTTTCATCAGTTCATAGTCTTTATTAAGATTGATAGTTGATGAACCATAACCTCTAACATCACTTTCTGCTTTAAAATTTATGATTCTCTATAAAAAGAAAGTCACATGCTCCCTAAGCCCAGAAAACCTGATGCATTATGTGACCCAATTCTGGAAAATGTTTCTGAATTGCCTTTTGTTTGTTTCAAGAATTAACTGTACATATTTTATAATCTATATATTATTATATATACAAACTATATATATAATGAATTGTATATATATACACAAGTGTGTGTGTGTATATACATATATGTTACTGTGTATATATATATGTGTTATCCATCATTTTACCAAAAGTGACAACTGCCTCTGTCAGTGTAGAGGTAAGGCGGGATCTTGCTATATGAGAATATCCTAGAAATGCACTGATGAAATGATGGTCCCTTCTGAGCCTATATGGTAGAACTACATGACTTAAATTATGGAGTCAGGACTAATCTTAGGCTTTGAAAATCACTCCCTTTTGTTCTTTCTAACCTACTTTCCTCTTTTATCAAAGGAGGAAGAGTAAGTAGGTAAATACGACTGAATTTTTGAGGGTGAAAGGAAATGTGGCATAACTTTTCAGGTCCTACTTCAATACCTATGACTAATGAAACATTAATTATAGTGTCAAATAAATCTTGAGAAGATTTCAAAGCCAAGCCTTCTCTTCTTTTCATTCCATTGACTTACCATCTGTGAATCTTGCCTTATCAAGGATAGCTGCTTCTCATTGGCTGTTCTCAAGAGTCTGACCCAACTGTGACATGTCAGTCCTTCTACAGTGGCATTCAAGTCACCTACCAACACTTCCACACACTTTTCATGTTTCCTGCCACCAGCACCAAAGTTCAACCAACACCATACCTCTTTTTGAAGAGTCTGCACCTGCTCCCCACCACCTGGCTCCCTTTGTCTGGAGCCTAGCTTCACCAGCTGAAGTCTCTGTCACCACCCACTGCTGGCCTACAGTCACGGGCACTATGACTGCCTTCAGGGTTTCCCTTGCTGCTTTGGCCAAAATTGTCATTTCCACCGATGTTTTCACCAACAAGCCATATTTGCCTTCCTCGGGCAACAGTTACCACCAAATTAGCCATCAGAGCCTCTGCTGGTGGGTAGGTCTAGGCTATGTCAACCAGGGGCCATTCCCTGTTCCCAGAGGGCATTTGGAGACATTTTATAGTTGTCACAACATCTAATGGGCGGAGGCCAGGTGTGCTGCCAAACATCCTATAATGCACCAGGCCGCCCTTGACAACAAAGAAATATCCAGCTTCAAATGTTAATAGAGCTGAGGTTAAAAAAAAAAAAAAAAATACAACAATTCTGCTCTCAGAGATAGTGGAGGCCTTTGTTTCTCTTTTTTTTCTTCACGTTTGGCAGAAAGACTAAAACTAAACAAAACAAAATCTGTCTTCCAGGCACACACCTGGAGTTGCCATTCTCTTCTCCACTCCTCAGCTCAGGATTGGAAAACATGAATAGGCTCTGGTAGTACCAGCCTTGTCATCCTTGTCATTCTGCATAAGGGACTGGGACAGAGCAGCTCCGTCTGGGCAGAGGAACCCATTCAGACCGGTGGTTTTCAACCCAGGCTAGATATCAGGTTTGTGTCATTTCAAATATTTTAAATATGTAGAATACAGATGCTCAGAATTCAAATTGGATTGGTCTGGAATGAGGTCTGGATGATATATTTTTTAAAAGTCTCAGCTAAGCAGGAGCAGCAGGAGCTAATCACCCCCCTGTACTGGCATCCCGCTCAGTGAGGAGAGAACAGATCTTCCCAAAGAACTATAAGATACCACTTTTGGGGACCCTCTAGCCCTGTATGACATGCAACTTTCAAGTAGGAGAGAAGTCTTTTAACTGTGTGGTCAGTCTGGGTCATCTGAGAAAATTCAAATTAATTGAGGGTCTTTGTTCAGAGTCTCTCTATATCTTGACCTGGGGCTTACACTAACTTTTAATATTTATCAAAATCAAGAAAAAAAGGGTAGGGGATCCCTGGGTGGCGCAGCGGTTTGGCGCCTGCCTTTGGCTCAGGGCGCGATCTTGGAGACCCGGGATCAAATCCCACGTCAGGCTCCCGGTGCATGGAGCCTGCTTCTCCCTCTGCCTATGTCTCTGCCTCTCTCTCTCTCTCTCTCTCTCTGTGTGACTATCAATAAATAAATAAATAAATAAATAAATAAATAAATAAATGGTAAACCGAAAGTTAAAATCTAGCTTTATAAATAAGCACTTTCTGCTAGCTATTTATTTGTCTTGGGGGAATAATGCCTTTTTCCTATTGTAGAAAGATAAAATAATCATAAATCAAAGCCTTGAGATGAATTATGTCTTATGAAAAATAATGGGACAGTATCATAAATCACAAACAGTGTCTCTATGAAATATGACCAGTCTAATTCTGTACATTTCCTCCCTGTTTTGATACAATGGAGTCTTTATGAGGCAAATTAATTTAGCATTAACCTTGAAATCATTACTGTGCTTTCGCTGATGAAACTGACAAAATAAAAATATTTTTCAATGCTCAAGAATTTCATTAAATAATCTATAACTTAAATGAATCATATCTAATTTCTTTTCTTATCTTTCTGCAACCACACCCTCAGCATCCTACAGTAGAATAAATATGGGAGCCCAAGTTGGGAATACCAGAGCCTAGTTCCTGCCCTGGTACCACTTTAGCAAGACACTTATCTTCTCTGGACTGTTTCCTTGTCTGCAAAGTGAAGGTGTCACCAGGTGATAGGTAAGACCCCTTTCAGATTTGGGAATTAGCAAGAAGGCAGATTACCACTTTGACACCCCTAAATAACAATGAAGTACCAGTGAAGTACCTGATTTTATGCCTTGACATACAGGGTAGAAATATGGTATGTATCAGTCAACATTTACTGAGCATTCTCTCTGCAAAAAATATGGCGCATTGCTATGGAATACTCAAAGAAATGGCAATTATATCTCCAGGATTTTACTTTCAATAAGATTATAATTTAGTCGGGGAGATAAACAGCTCCATCATATCAAAAAATTCAAAAGTGACAATTGGTATTTCATTAAATATGTAAATCTTTATTGGACAACTACTGGATGAGTTAGACCTTAATCTATCACAGAAAATCATGCTGATATGCTCAGGGAAAAGTTGGGATTTTCTTCCTGTGTACAAACTACAATAATATACCTACATTACCACTTCAGTTAGTGGCATGGTGTTATCTACTATCTCAAGTACCTCTCAAACATACTACTGCAAAATTAACATTTGTTTATCCTATTTCTGGGTAAATTCTAAAAAACTCTCTCCTGATGATCTGCTCCTCCAGCTGAGATGATCATCTCTCTTGTGTTTCATTGAATGTCGCTAAGTGGAGAGCTGGTGATCATCAATAATTTGGTAGCTAATTTGATTAAATATGCATTAATTGAGTACTTAGTAGGATATGTGGATCTTGAGCACTGTGTTAAATATTGGCAATATATTCAGAAAATAATATTATTTATAACCTTCCTATAGAGTTCATAGTCATAGGGAAAAATAGATAGGAACAATTAAATTTACTATGACAAATATAATGACATCTGTTCCATGTTTGAAGGTAGCTCATCCATTCATTCATTTAACAGATACGTGTTTTGTGCCAGTTTCTCTGGTCACTATCCAAGGCATATAGTATACATGAGGGAAAAAACAGACACAATGCTTACCTTCTCATGAGCTTGCAGCTTAATGAAAGAATAGACACTGAACAAGTGAACAAACAACAAAACAGTATATAATTTCAAAAAATACTAGGTTCTGACTGTAAAGGAAGCAAATAGGGTAGAGTGATCATGGCAGGGGTAGCCTTAGGCTCCCAAAGTGGACTGGAAAGCTTTTCTTGATGTTTTAGTAGAGAGATGAACAGAGGGGCCCATCATTAAAGAGCAGAGGTGAGGGCCCCCAGGTCAGGGGACACAGCATAGGGTAAGGTTGGAGACAGGAGGGAGTTGGAGGACTTGCAATGGGCTTTGTAGTTAAAAGAGGAGAGTGGTGGAGATGAGGCTGGAGGCAGATCATGTGGGGACTATATGGACCACAATCATGAATTTTATTTAAAACCCAATGAGAAGCCATTAAGGGATATTAAATTGGGGATGGCAGTGATCCAGGTTATAGGTGGATTTTCTGTTTATCTGATTTAGGTTTTAGAATATTATTTTGGGTGCTAAACAGAGACTGTATTTGTGGTTATGTAGAGACCATATAGGAGGTTGAGGTGGCCTGGATTGGGATGGTGGCAATGGAGATGTAAAAAAAGGAGGTAGGGGGGCTGGATTTGAGGTTTACTTTGGAGAAAGAAGCAACAGAGCTATGACAGATGGGGGAGTGTGGGAAAGAGAAGACCCACAGGAAGGTGTCAAGGAGGCCACTGCACATTCAAGTCTGAAGCTTAGGGAAGACCTCGGGGCTGGGAACTTAAATAAACAAGCCTCTGGCAACTGCATGGTGCCAAAGGGTAGGAACAGATGAAGGCACTTAAAGAATTAAACAGAGACGGAACCTGGGCCTGAGGAAGTCTGACATTCGTTGGAGCTAAACAATGTTAAGCTCAAGATCCCTTACGCAATATCTTATCATATGTGTATAAAAAGCAACATGGTATGAAAGAATAGGCCAGGGTGTTGGAATGATCATTTCCTGTTCTCATAAGCAGAGTAGGAGAAAGCTGGAAGCTCCTTGCTATATAGGGGGAGGACGGATTCCCAGGTTTGCTGGGAAATTAAGAAAGCACGGGCTTCGGGCTCCTTCACTAGCATGTGTCCCTTGCAAGGCCCTGAGCGTAATTACTCATTTCTAATGTTGTACTTCTCTTTTCCAAACTGGGTCCCAAATTACATAAGCTCAGGCTAGGTCTGTCCCTGATGGGGAAAATTAAAGAACAGATCATTAAATCAAAACCCACCAAGGACCTGACACTTTGGCTGCCGATGGGCCCCTTTAGATGATATCTGTGCTGGGTCACCTAGAAGTTGTGAGCAGATACATTCTTTTAAGGAAAGATTTATGGTTCACAATTATTTCCTGATCTATTCACATACCCCTTAACCAGAAGCATGGTGACAACACTGCAGGAGAAGAATAAGGCCTAGGTCAGGACTGAAAAGTAGAGTTCCATCATCGGCCTCCTTAGGGCCACCAGAATGCCTTATGGGCAACCTATGGAATGAGCCACCTGGGTAAACAAGAGGACATCTAGTTCTTCAAACCCAAAAAGTTCAAGAAAGGGGCAAAAGAATAAAAAAAAAATGGGTAAGCACATTGGCTGCATAATATGTAGGGCTCAGTGGAAATTGGAAATGTGGATGGGTCCTTTGTTCAAAAAGTATTAACAACTTTAAGATGGTGCCAGCAGAGCATGAGCCCAAGGGTGGGGGGCTCTTTGAAGCATGGAGCCCTGTCTGGCCCCCACAACTGCATGCCTGTGAACCAGCCCTGGGGACAGGAAAAAAACTTAAGGTTTTCTTAGAGATCAGGGTTCTCAACATCATTTAGACACACTTTATTCCAGACACAGGGCAAGACATGTTCACAGTTCATTTTATCCTCAAAACAACTCTGCGAGAGAAGTAGCATTATCGGCATTTTAGAGGTGCAAAAAAAAAATCTCAAAAAGGTCAGTTTGTTTGCACAAAGACATACAGGTGGTATGTTCCTGTGTGCTCAGGGGAGAAAGAGAAGAGACCAGAGGTCATTGTGCAAGTATTGGTCAGAGGCAGGATTTGGGCTTCCATCATTCAGCTCATTTAACAAAGCCAAAATGTCAAAATGGCTTGATTACTGTCGCTGGGAAGGACAGCTGAGTGGTGACTAGGAAACTGAAAACACCTCTGGCTCTTACCACTTCTCTGAACTATTTAGCTTTGTGCTGCAGCAGGGCGACTGTCATTCTAACAAAAGCAGACACATCTGGAAGCTTCCAGACTTTCGGTTTTTGTATTTAGCTACTCTGGTTGGCACAGGGTTAAACGACTACTGCTTTATTTGCAATTTATTTATATTAAAAGTGAAATGTCAAGTTCACACAGGGTGAAATAAAGGACTCTTTATAAACATGCAAACAAACGCAAGTGTTCACTGCCAAAAATATCCAAACAAACCAAACCAGAGACAAGAAATATCTCCTTGGCTGAAAGGGTACAGTTCCTCCACATGGCATCTTCAATAGAGGAAAGGAAATCCTGACATTTAAGGCCAGACTCAGTCAAATACTAATTTCATGTTGTTCCTTAACATGCAAGGAACCATCTAACTTGGTAGACACCAAGTGAAGGGAGATTTGCTACTCTTTTGAGTAATTCGAGCACCAAGGACACCCATATTACAAACTGAAGCCAAAAAAAAAAAAAAAAAAATCTAGTAAGGGATAGGGATTTTTTGGTGTTTTGCCAATCATCTTCAGAGTCCCTTGAAAATTGCCTTATCATCATTCATGCTGTCTATTTATACATTTTATAATGTACAATAAAGAATTATTTTATGAAAAAGCAAATTATTTGACTACAAGCATACACACACCAGCTTATATAGGAGTTTCAAACGTATAGGTGTTCTTTGCCTTTATGATGTTTAAATGCAGAGAAAAACAGTAGGACCTGCATACCCCCAAGTCCCAGAGATGGCAGGTATGTGACTTCTAAAGTACATGTGGATCTGGCATGATTATCACCCAGGAGACATGGCGCCATATCAATATTAGGAACTGGAGTTGAGCCCGTAATATGCCTGGGCCAACTCTGTGGCCTTGAAACTGGTGAAACGGGTTTACTGCTTACTTTGATCTACACACATGAAACTCAGGGCTTCCATTGACAGGAGAGTTTATGGGATCATGGTTCTGGTACCTTTTCTGAGAAGGAAGGAGATGGACATTGACATCTTCTCTTTCAGCCATCACCCTATAGAAAAGCAGCAGGCATGCCTCCAAATGGGGTCACTCAGTGTAACAAAACAGTCTGCCATCAGGAGAGGGACAGCAGGCATGACGTGTTTGGTGAACAGAAAGGAATTTAGGCTGTTCTCATAGGCCGGTGATGTGTTCTGGCCTACTCCATGAATAAGACACAGCTGAGATCTTGTTCCTCATTTCAGAGGTGGGGGAAACCCTGCATTTCTTAAGCAAATAGTATCACATGTACACAAAGCTCGATACTTATTCCAGTAAATCTTAAATCAATTTCCTAGAGTATATGTCTGCCTATCTATCTATCATCTATCTATCATCTATCTATCTATCTATCATACACATATATATGTATATATAGTATGAAGATCAGTTTGCTGACTTCCCTGCAGGAAGGAAATCACTGGAAGAAAGTCTTTATTGATCTTGCAAAAGAACAGGCCAGAATATCCTGTTCACATCTGTTTTGGGGGAATGTCACTACCTGTGATGCTATGCAGGGGCACACTCCTCAGAGCAAGGTGCCTTCTGCCGCAGCGAGAAAGTGCACAGGGACCAGAGCCAGGTAGCTGGCTCTAATCTCATCTCTCTTAGTTTCTAGTTTTGCTAATTCCTCAGCATTAGATTCCTCATCAATTAAATAGGGTTATTAATGCTATCCTCAAAAGGAAAAATAGTTTCCTATTCAGTGCATCTGCTCCCTTTCTTCCTTTTCCCACAACCATGACTTTCTTTGGTTTCCTGATATTTCCAGTTAGAAACACTCATTTCCCAGATGTTGGTAGAGCTGGGGTGGCCACATGACCTGATTCTGGTAAACAAATGATAAGCGGGTATCATTGGGTGGGGCTGTCACAATGGAGATAGGTTCCACATGCACTAGCTTTTTTCTTCTCATCCCCCTTCTTCCCACCCAGAATGTGTTACAGAACTCAGACATGGAGCAGCCACTGCAGAATGAACAACATACCCAAGAGTGTTGGAGTAAAGTAGGATTAAAAAGCATTGCTCCTTGGGCGCCTGGCTGGCTCAGTCAGTAGAGCATGTGACTCTTGATCTGAGTTGGGAATTTGAGTACCACACTGGGTGTAGAGATTACTTAAAAAATAAAATCTTTAAAAAAAATTAAAGAAGCATTTCTCCCTGAATGGACCCCTATCCTGACTGTCTGTCACTGGATTCCTTGTGATGGGAGAACAGATAAGAGGGAGAAGCAGCAGCAGCTTGTGAAGCTAAGCCACACCAAGCCAAATGCAACTTCTAACTAAGCTGCTAGCTGGCAAGGTTGGCATGAAGGGTATCTTGTAAAGTGCCTCATCCAGGGCCTGGTATAAAGAGTTCAGGAATAGTGATGTATGCATAGATACCTATAGGAAGGAAGTATTAGTAGGGGCCTAGCATGGAGGAGTCATTCCCTGCTGAGGTGGGTCCCTTCTCCCACCTGACTGCTGTGAACCAGCCGACCCAGGTTTGGGCAGCATTTCTCCTCTCATGACATGCTTCTATCTCAGGGGAACGTGTCATTTATCTCTCCCCCTTGCTGCCACCTGCAGTGGTGCCACATCCAATGTCATTCCAAGACTGGTGGACCCAGTATGGTCTTGAATCTCATTAGAATTTTTGTCTGTTTTCTTTAAATTGCACCTCATAGGGAGTGAAACAAAAAGAACCAGATGCGGTACCTAGCAAAGGTTCATGGCCCAGGAATTGGCCTAAAACTTGACTTTAATGACTAATATTCCCCTTAATAACTTCCACGCCCAAAGAGTCAAGAAAGGTAGTGAAATGGAGAGATTCCAAGAATAGAGAGATTCTTCCAACACTAGCAGTACTGGGACACGTGATAGCAAAGCCTTACGGACCCCACAAATGTAACATAAGTGATGAGCACAGTATGACCTTGACCTTCCTGGTTTCCCCACAGGTTTGAGACCACAAAGAAACAACTACAACTTGAAGTAAACTTATATTGCTGTTCAGATGCAATGTCAGCTAGTCACCATAAGCATCTTACTTCTTTACAGAGAGAAACCGGTTTGTCTACATCTGGGTTTGCTCTCCTTTTCTTTTACTAACAGCTTCACTGAAGTATAATTTTATGAAATTTATTAACAGCTTCATTGAGTTATAAGCTTTATTGAGGTGATACACAATGACCTACATGAGTTTAAGGTGTATAGTTTGATAAGTTGAGGCATATGAATGACACCCACTGAACCATCACCACAATCAAGATAATGGACATAAAACCATCACACCCAAAAGTTTTCTTGTGCCCCTTTTAATCCTTCCCTCTTTCCCTTCTACTGTCCCTCAACTCCCACCCTACTGGTCTACTTTCTATCCTTATAGATTAGTTTGCATTTTCTATAATTTCAGAGAAATGGAATCACACACCGGGTACTCACTTTTTTTTTGTCTGGGTTCTTTCACTCAGCAAACTATTTTGAAATTCATTCATACTTTGCCAGTACAAACAATCCATTTCTTTGTATAGCTGAATAGTTTTTCACTGTATGGATGTACCATAGTTTGTTTATCCATTCAACCATTAATAGACATTTGAATTGTTTCTAGCTTTTGCCTATTACAGATAAAGCTGCTATGGACATTTGTATACGAGGTTTTGTATGGACATATGCTTTTGTTTCTCTTGGGTAAATACCTTTGTGCACTATTGGTGGGAATGTAAACTGATACAGCCATGATAGAAAATAGCAGAGAGGCGACCCAAAAAAATTTTAAAAATTGAACTACCGTAAGACCAACAATTTCTCTTCTGGATGTATATTGAAAGGAAATGAAAAGAATTTTGAAGATATATCTGCACTCCCTTGTTTTTGGCAGCATTATTCACAGTAGCCTAGATATAGAAACAACCTAAGTGTCCATTGATGGACGGATAAAGAAGTAGAATACAGAATGGAATATTATTCAACTATGAGAAAGAGGGAAATCCTGCCATTTGTAACAACATGGATGGACCTCAAAGGCCTTATGCCAGAGAAGGATAAATACTGTATGGTATTATTTATGTGTGGAATCTAAAAAATCTTGAACTCATGGATACAGAGAGTAGAATGGTAGTTACCAGAGGCTGAGAGGTGAGGAAAATAGGGAGATGTTTGTCAAAAATACAAACTTCCAGTTATAAGATGAATATGTTCTGGGAATCTAATGTATAGTATGGTGATTATAGTTAATGATACTATATTAGATACTTGAAAATTGTGGAAAGAGTAAATCTTAACTGTTCTTACAACCAGATGGCCTTCAGACACAAGAAAAGGTGCTCAACATCACTCATTAGGGAAATACAAATCAAAACCATGATGAGATAATACCTCACACCTATCAGAATGTTAAAATTAACAACAGAGGAAATAATAAATGTTGGTGAGAAAGGGGAACCCTCTTACACTGTTGGTGGGAATGCAGCCACCCTGGAAAACAGTATGGAGGTTCCTCAAAAAGTTAAAAATGGAACTAACAGAAGACCCAGTAATTGCACTATTAGGTATTTACCCAAAGGATGCAAAAATAGTGATTTGCAGGGGCATCTGCACCCTAATGCTTTAAAAGCAGCATTATCAACAATAGCCAGAATCCTAAATGTTCATTTATGGCTGAATGGATAAAGAAGATGTGGTATATGTATTTATATATATAATGGAATATTACTCAACCACCAAAAAGAATGAAATCTTGTCATTTGCAGCAATGTGGATGGAGCCAGAGGGTATTAGGCTAAGTGAAATGAGTCAGTCAGAGAATGACAAATACCATACGATTTCACTCACATGTGGAATCTAAGGAACAAAACAGATAAAGATAGGAGAAGGGGAAAAAAGAGAGAGGGAAACAAACCATAAGAGACCCTTAGCTATAGATAACAAACTGTGGGTTGATGGAGGGGAGGTGGGCAGGGGATGGGCTAAATGGATGATGGGCATCAGGAGGGCACTTGTCATGATGAGCACTGGGTACTATATGTAAGTGATGAATCACTAAATTCTACTCCTGAAACCAATAACCAATATCACACTATATGTTAACCAACTAGAATTTAAATAATGTTCTTACCACAAAAAAGAAATGATAATTTTGTGTTAACTAACCCTAGGGCAGTAATCATTTTGCAATATAGAAGCGTACCAAGTCAACTTGTTAAGTGTATCAAATCAGTACCTTAAGCTTATACAATGTTGTATACATCAATTATATCTCTATAAATTGAAAAAATACACATTAGAAAAAGAGAGTAACCAGCAGACCATTTACCTAAGTGGCTGTACCATTTTGCATCCCTAAGAGCAGTGTATGAGAGATTCAGCTTCTTCACATCCTGGTCGATGCTTGGTTTAGTTAGTCTTTTTCACCTCTTCCTTTTGAACCAGTGTGCTGTGGTTAGCTCATCACGGTTTTAGGGAAATTTACATTTCCCTAATGAAGAATGAAATTGAACATCGCTTCATGTTCTTCTGTGACACACATGTATTTCCTTTGGTGAAGTGTCACCAAAATCTTTTGCTCACTTTTGTTGAGTTAATTGTGTTTTTATTATTGAATCCTAAGAGTTCTTTATCTGGTTACAAGTCTGATGTGTGCCTTGTAAATATCTTCTTCCAAAGCCTGGGTTTATCTTTTCATCCTCTTAACAGTGTCTCTCAAAGAGCAGAAGTTCTTAATTGTGATGAAGTCCAATCTTTTCCTTTATAGATTACTGATTTTGGTGTTGTAACTAGGAAATTTTTGCGTAAGTCAAGGCTATGAAATTTTTTTTTCTTATATTTTCTTCTAGAAGTGTTACCATTTAGGTCTCTGATCCATTTTGAGGTTATTTTGGTATGTGGTTTATGAGATATGGATCATACTAGTTCATTTTTTTGTTTTTGCATATGAATATTTTATTGTTCCAGCACCATTTGTTCCCTTTCTGTAGCAACTTGCCTTTGCACCTTTGTCAAAAATCACTTGTCCATATACATAAGAATCTATTTTGGATTTTCTAGTCTATTCCACTGACCTGTTTTGTCTATCTTTATACAACACCCTACTGTCTTAATTGCTGTAGCTTTGTCTTGAAATCAGTTAATAATTCTCCAGCTTTGTTTTCAAGGTTATTTTGGTTTTGGTTTTAATTTTAATTTGCTCTCCTGTTTTTCAGCTTCTCAAGGTAGAAGTAGAGATTATTAATTTGAGATCTTCCTTCTTGCTTATTTTTTTCCCAAGAAATCTGCTCTCATCCTTAGCTTTGTTATTGTATTTTTTAAAATGATTTCTTTTACGATTTCCTTATTGTCACTGGTTTATAGTAACTTTATTATAATTTGTCTAACTGTGATTTTCATCATCGTTCTTACGCTTGGAGTTCATTGTGTTTCTTGTGAGTTTATTGTTTTCATCAAAGTTGGAAACTTTCTGGCCATTATTTCTACAAATATTTTTCTGACTTAGTTATTTATTGCTGTGTAACAAATTACTCCAAAATTTAGCAGCTGAAGATAATATACACTTATTATGCCACACTTTCTATGGGTCAGAAATCTAAGTCCAGCTTAGCTGGGCTTCTAGCTCTGAAGCTCTCATGAGGTTGCAGTGTAGGTTTTGGCCCGTAGCTACTGGCAGATCTCAGATGATCCAGTTCCAAACCCATTCACATGCTTGTTGGCAACCTTGGGTCCTTGCCAGATAGACCTCTCTACAGGATTGCATCATGACATGGCATCTATTCCCCCAGAGAAAAGAGATCCAAGAGAGAGTGAGAGAGAAAGCACCCAAGATAGAAACCAGAATCTTTTTGTAACCTAATTTTGGAAGTTCTGTTTCGTCACTTATGCCATATTTTACTCATTAGAAATGAGTTAATAAATTAATCCCACACTCAAGAGGCAGGAATTAAAGAAGACCATGAATACCAACAGGAAAGAACCATTGGGGGACCATCTTAGAGGCTGTCTGCTATTCCCATCCCACTTTTGGGAATAACAGTTACACATTTATTTAGCTGCTTGAAGTTGTCACAGCTCAATCATGCTCTGATTGTTGTTGCTGTTAAATTCATTGTATTTTTCATCTGTAGCAGTTCAATTTGGATCTTTATTGTATCTTCCAAATCTCTACATAACTTTTCAAGCATATGGAATCGGTTATAACTGTTTTAATATTCTTTGCTGCTGATTCTAACATCTGTGTCAATTCTGGGTCAGCTGCAATTGATTGTTTTTTGTCCCTACATTTCCCTGCTTTTTTGGGTACTTTTTTTTATTGGATGCTACATACTGTGAATTTTACCTTGTTGGATGATGGATATTTTTGTATTCCTAAAAAACAGCAGCCACATCTGTTGTTTTGGAATAGAGCTAAGTTATTTGGAAAGAGCTCAATGTTTTTGGATATGTTTTAAGATTTGTTTGGTGGAAATGGAGAATATGTCCAGTGTTCAATAATGAGAACTAATTATTCCCCAATACTGAGGCAAGAGCCATCTGTGTACCCTATCCAGTTCTCCATGAATCATGATGGTATTCAGTCTATATTGTAAAAAATAGGCATTGTTTCTGGCCCTACAGTGGGAGCTGAACATTGTCCCTTCATATCCTTTTGGGTGCTTCTTCTTCTGGCCTTCAGAGAGATCACTATCCTTTTTTGCTATATTCACTGCCTTCAATACCACTGTTTCATATACTTTTTAGGTTCCTGGTTGTTTCAAGAGGGAGGGTAATTCTTGTCCTTGTTACTCCATCGTAGCTAGAAGCAAAAGTCTGGTCTCCAGGTAAAACATTCTGAGTGGACATTAGCAACCTTGCTGAAGTAGCATGCCAATGTTTATAGTGGAGAGGGATAAAGGAGAAACCCTACTGTGGCTGGAGACAGGTTAGGGGAGAAGGAAAGGATCCGGTCTTCTCTCCAAGTTTGGAAGCTGTTTCTTACAACCCCACCCACATATTATCTTTCTAAAACTCTTCTCTCTCACATACTGTCACTGGATTTCTGTCATAGGCTATCCACCCATGGTTTTGAGGCCCACAGATGTTCAAACCTTTTGCTTAGAACCTAGCACTAGGTTAAGGCTGCATTCTGGCTCCAAGTATCTTAGAAGATAATCTTTCTAAGTTCATGTCTATGAGCTTAAATTAAGGAGCTGAAGCATATCTAGCAGTTACACCAAACCATTTGGTGCTACTCACAGTGGCCATTAATATGTCAACGGCACCTCTGTATAAATCCTATCTTCTCCCTGTGAAAAGAATACTGATTAGTTTGACTAAACCAGAATCCAATTAGCTTTCCCTCTTCTCATCTAATTTCTTAAATGTAATTTTGTTAATGTGAATTTTAATAGTGATTTATGGTAACAGCACCCCTTTACCTTCTCCTATAACTAGGTAACTTCTTCTTGAGGTCAAAGGGTGGTAAGAGCTGCTTTGCTCATAATTCTCATTCTTTTCCATTTCCTGCTGCAATATTTTTGTAATGTTTTTAATCTTCTACTTTTAATCATATTTAACTGTACCCCATTCTCAGGCTGTCTTCGTGCACTCTTAATGTCAGACTTCACAAAGCACACATTTCCTGGAAAGGCTGTTCTTCATTAGCTGGGAAGGACAGGAAATGTTCATGTCAGTGCTCTAAGAACCATTGTCTCCTATGGCCAGGGGCAGAGAGTTCACATCAAGTTATGTAATCCAGAGGGTTCATCAAATGCTTTGGTCAGGACAAGGGGACAGTATCAGCTTAAAAGCAGCTTGGACATTTCCGAAGAGGGGACAAGAGCCTTGATAAGCACATCTGGTTAAATATTTTCTGCTTTGGACTATGTTATGAACGCGGACATTTGTCTTAGTAGTACACTGACTGCCACAGTCCACATAGATAAGTACCAGAAAAATACTGCTGCAGTGTGGGAAATGGCACCCTCCCAGTCTGAAGGAGCCAGTGTGCATCCCTAAGCCTTGACTGCAGAATCACCAAAGCATGAGGGGAAAACAGATGTGACAGCCTTGAGGTCAGAGGAAGCTTCTTAGAGCTACTGGAATTTGAGGCAGTCAAGATTGTTGTGGTTAAGAGCAAAAGTTCTAGGGCATGACTCCCAGTTCAAACTTCAGTTCTGCTACTTTCTAGCTGTGTGAACTTGGGCAAATTACTCAACTTCTCTGTGCCTCAATTTTGTCTTCTATAAGATAGAGATATAATAGTATCTACTTCACAGGATTACTGTCCCTTGATAATTCAATTAAAAGCAGTTAATATATGGAAACCCTTGGGGCAGTGCCTGATATATACCAGTGTTGGCTACTATTATTCTTTATTAATTGACACGTGTTTGACATACCATATTGTGTAAATTTAAGGTGCACAATATGTTGATATATCTTTTTTATGTTATAATAGGAATGTCATTGTAGTGATAGGTAACACCCCCATCATGTGGCATAATTATCATTTATTTTTTGTGGTAGGATAATTAAGATACAGTCTCCTAGCAAGTTTGAGGATTATAATCCAATATGGTGTCTGTAATCACCATAGTGCACCTTAGATCTCCAACACCTATTTGTCTACTAGTCTTGGGGTTGTGCTCTTAACATTTCTCCTATTCCCCTACTCCCCAGCCTCTGGTAACCTGCATTTGGCTCTTTGTTTTTACAAGTTTGACTTTTTAAAATTCCACATAGAAGTGAGATCATACAATAATTCTTTCTCTGTCTGACTTATCTCACTTAGCATAATGTCCTCCAGGTCTTAGGGAGAGACTGAACCAGGGCTTAGAGCTGTGCTGTTCAATATGGTACCCACTAGGCTATGAAGTGCTTCACGTGGCCTTAATGTGACAGAATAATTGGATTTTAAGTTTAAATTTTAAATGTGTTGGGATCCCTGGGTTGCTCAGTGGTTAAGCATCTGCCTCCAGCTCTGGCATGATCCTGGGGTCCCGGGGTCTAGTCCCACATTGGGCTCCCTGCATGGAGCCTGCTTCTCCCTCTGCCTGTGTCTCTGCCTCTCTCTGTGTCTCCCATGAATAAATAAAACCTTAAAAAAAATTTGTAATGTGTTTAATTAACTTTAATTTAGACCAACACCCAATTTAGTTACTAAAAAAATTTTAAGTATGTTTAGGACAATTTGGGTAGGTGAATTTACTCTTTAAAGGGTAAGTTTTATGAAATCTGAATCCCGGTAAGTATTTCTGATAAAAATCCACTGTCCCGATTTTGCATATAAAGCATAAGAGAAAAAGACAGCAAAATATCTCAATATTTTAAAAATATTGACTGCATATCAAAATGATAATATTTTGGATATGTTCAGCTAAATAAAATGTATTAAAGTTGCTTTTACTTATTTCTTTTTACTTTTTAAATATGAGTACTAGAACATTTTAAATTCTGTATGTGGCTCACGTCACATTGAATCATGCTGGACTAGGTCATGGGGGAGCTTATTTGCCCTGCTAAAATGTTTGGACTTTATCCTAAGAGCAATGAGAAGAAACAGGATCAAATTTACACATTAAATATTTCCATACCAGAAAAGTCACCCTGGCAGCTGTGTGGGAAATGGATTTAAGGAAAATAGGACCAGAGTTTTGGGGATCAATTAGCTGAAGAAATGTAGGCAAGAGAAAATTGTGATCTGGATTGTGGGTGGCTATGTGGATGGAGGAGGCGGACATAGAGGAGGAGGCTTCCTCAGGAAGACTGGGTGGGGGAGGCCACGTTGACCATAGGTGTGTGCCTTGGAGAACAGCATAGAATCTCTGAGTCAGAGCCTAAAGGATGAGGAGTGGAATGTAACTTAAGTGTTAATCTGAGTCCCTTTTTAAAAAAGCCATCCCTTATTCCTTCCACTTAGTTAATTAGATTACAGAAGCTCCTACAGCCAAAATACTGCTTTTAGGAGCTACTGGCTCTCATATTCTTTCCCTATTCTACTCCTAAATTAAGAAGCACAAAATTAAGTCCCAAAATTGTCCTTGTCTACCTCTCCTTTTAAAAAACACCAACAAATAAAACAGACATATCCCAATATCATCACTACCATTTGGTGAACATGGTTAATAGTTCTCATTTTGTGCCCAAAGAGCTTCCAGAATGCAAAGGGAATATTTTAAAAATGAGGGTGAAAGCGAGGGCCCTTTGGAGACATTCCTTCCTAAGGGAAGCAACACAATTCCATGGACAGAACACAGGCTTGGAATCCAGCTATACTCACCCCTGGGTCCTGGTTCTGCCACTTTTTAGTTTCTAAGTCCTGGCACATGAAAGATACACAATCAATATTTGTTGAACAGATGAAGTTTACGTAATTAACTCCTTTGAGCCTCAATTTCCTGATCTGTATAAATTAGACGATTATTTTCACCATGAAGAATTGTTTTACTGATGAGATCATCTTGTACATGAAGGGTCTGGCACTTAATCCATACTCATTCATTGATAGCATTAATGATCACATCTTGGAATAAAATTAAAACAGAAGGCAAAACTGTAATAGCACATTCCAAATACTGCCCATGGCCTGCTTTGCCTTGAGACTACCATTTTGTACATTTCCAGGGCAATAAGGACATGGCTGGCACATATCACCTAAGTCTTGGGGTGATCCAAAACCTCAAACTTTTGTTTTGAGCCTCAGCCTTCAGCCCTCTCTCTGGCCAGTCTCCAAGCAGGGCTCCTGTGACCACTAACAACATTGCCTTTGTTAATTGTCTTCCTTGTTCTTCTTCCCTATCCTTCATGCCCTGGGGAAGAAATCTTAGAAATTCAAAATTCTAAAAAGAGGTCAGGAGGGATCTGAGCCAGAGCAAAGTCTTGGATTACTCGCATACTGATTAACTAAGGTTGGCTATTCTGGAAATGGCAACTGACACTACAGTATTAGTTGAAAAAGATCACCATCCGACCTGCCCTCCTTTCCAAAGTGAATGTGGAGTGGCAGTCTCCAAGTTTGGCTTTTTTATCACAGCTTAAACAAATATTTATGTATAAAGTACAAAAAGTAGGCAATGGCTCTTCCCTGTCTTTTAAGAACAATGCAACTCTTCTTCTCGAACATTTTACAGGGAACCAGTGTGCTCTCACCCCTGGGTTGGAAAAAGAAACTGAAGAGCTATTAAGAAGTCTGAGGCAGGCTGTGTGGTGGTGCCGATGACATGGCCAAGAAGTGGAAAGCTTGTCCAGATGGGGATGCTGGGCATTGTAACGTTCCCAGAGAAACAAAAGTTCTGAACCTTCCATCCATCTAACCATTGTTTGCGATGTGGACACACTGTTTCCTCCTATGTCTGATCCTACTGGAAGACATTACTCTGGTCCTCGAAGACCTTACCATTTATCAAGACCAACAAAACACACACTTGAAATAAATAGAAACTGAGTAATTTAGCGGGTGATATTAGCCAGTAGGTGGAAGATGAGTTTCCAGAAAGGGGAACCAGTGATGGCTGGTGATGCTGAAAAAGTCTATGTAAAGAAGATAGAGGGTAAGATAGGCTGTGAAGGATGAGTAAGATTTCAGTAAAAGAAGGACCAAAGGAAGAATGTTGGAAAGGGGTGTATGTCTGTGTCTGTGTATGTGTATGTGTCTGGGGGGAGGGAGATTCAAAAGCAAGGAGGTGCTGATAAATAAGGTACATTGTCTTCACTCAAAATCTTCGACCTCACACTGTATTTCTCCCAATCCTCTGCCTACCTTCCCTCTTCTCTCAAGCCTCACCTCCCAGTTGTCTTTTGTTAACTTTAAATTCCCTCTTCTATTTTGTATCCACCAACCTCACCAATATATGGACTTAAAATCGTGTCTAATGTTTCAAACATGGAAGTTTTAGTTTCTCAACCGAAGCAGAAGGCCTTTGTGAGTTCCCAGCACCAAGTTGATTCCATGCTCAGTAAATATTCCCCAGTAGCTGAACTTGATTTCTTTGCCTCCACTGCAAGTCTCTGAGAGGACTGAAGAGATTCCTGACTGCCATTTTGCTGTTCTGAAGAAAATATGTGGGGGACCAAAATGTTGCTAAAAACTATAAAAGAATACTCAAGGGGAGATTAAAGCTCTGAAATTGTAGGGTACTTTTAATAGACTCATTTTGTCTGTCTTTCTCTCCTCTTCCCTCTCCTCCTCCTCCTTCTTCTCCTCCCTCCTCCCCTGCTTCTGCCTCTTTTTTAGAATTTTTCACAAATGGGTTCATTCACAAAGAGAAAGCCAAGTCTTAGATACAACACCTTCACAAAATGGAGACCTTTGAAAACATTGGCCTGGATGAAGGCACATTCCTACCCCCCATCCCTAAATTACTCCCTATAATTTGTTCCGCTTGATTCTACCCTGTGTGTCCAGGCGGTTGGGACCCACAGTCCCTCTGGGCCCTGAAGGGAAGGCATCTTTCCTCTCCCTTCCTCTCTGAGGCGGCTGGCTCTCTGCCTGGCTATGCCAGAAAGTGGCATGACCACCAGGGCGACTGTGGTCAACACAGGAAGAAAATCTCGGGTATTCACAGCTAAACTATGGTTTGAGAAATGCTAGTGACTGAGGGTTGGCTGGGGAAAGGAGCAAGAATAGCAGCAGAAATGCACTCTTTGACTTGCTTCTCCCCAAAACAGGCTCTGAAAGAACCACAGAAAGGATCTCAATGTTCATGGCTGGGCTTAGCACAGTCCTAGCCCAACAGAGGGCCAGGGCAGGCTCAGCAGGAGCCTCCCTTGGGGCCTTTCTGAGGATAATATAAGGATTCTCAAGGACCCTCCCATTTCAGAGAAGCATTTCTTCGACCTTAAGAAAGACCCCAGAGAGCCCAGGATTTTTCCAATCCAGTTCAAAATTCCAGATGCCTCTTCCAATGGAGACAATGTGGCAACATTACTGTTATTTCAGTGGGCACGGCTTGTTCTGGTAAGACCCCAGGATCTGCACTACCCAGTCCAGTAGGGACTCTACCCACAGTGGTTGGGTTTTTTTCCTTTCAATTGCTCCTCTCACAGTGAAATAGAAGTGGAACCTGCTTCCGTCATGGTACATGTGTCCGGCCTCTTCATAACTAAACTTCTTCCATCCTAACTTACCACCCCATGTAGGCTGCCCCCAAACTGAGGAAACAGAGAAAGGAGGTATCCCCTTCCTGTTCCATTTTTTTTCCCTTAAAACAAATGGGCCTGGACATGGGCAAGCATATTTGTAGCAAAGGATTGCAGACTGGAATAGGGTCAGGGATCTATGCTACTTAGTTACTTTAAAAAAAAAAAAAAACCAACCATTGTATTTATTTATTTGAGAGAGAGAGAGCTGGGGGAGGGGCAGAGGGAGAAAGAATCTCGGGTAGACTCCACACTGAGCACCAAGTACAACATGGGGCTTGATCTCATGACCCTGGGGTCATGATGTGAGTTGAAATCAAGAGTTGGATGCTTAACCGACTGAGCCACCCAGGCACCACACTACTCAGTTACTTTTATTCACTGAAAAGAATCAAGAAAAAAGTACAAGAGGCCCTCAGGACATGCAAAGGAAATATGGGAGCATATTTCAGATTCCTATTTCAAATGAAACATTAGCATCTTTGGGAGCAGCTCAAGCAGGCTGGCACCCACTAGGCAAAGCATCTAGAACGAGTTGAGACTGCTCCATCCCAACTGAAGAACACCTGGAGAGGGTACAGTGGTTCCCCCTCTATCTGTAGTTTCAGCCTCGCACAGTCAGCTGTGGTCTGGAAGCAGATGATCCTCCCTCTGACCTATGGTCAGGTCAATAGGAGCCTATCGCTACATCACCACGCCTACGTCAATCTCCTCACTGCACCTCCTCACGGAGGCATTTTCTCATCTCCCATCATCAAAGAAGAAGGGAGAGTAGGGCACAAACAAGACATTTTCAGAGAGAGAGACACCACATTCACGTAACTTTTGTTAGAGTATATTGCTCTAATTGTCCTATTTCATTAGTGGTTAATCTCTTAGTGTGCCTTGTTTATAAATCAAACTTTATCATAAGTCCGTATGTATAGGAAAAAACACAGAAGGTTCGGGACTGTCTGTGATTTCAGGCTCCCCTGGGGGGGTCTTGGAATGCATCCCTGCAGATGAAGGGGGGACCACTGCAGTTTAAAGGAAGCAAGTCCCCTTTGCTTCGGACCAAGCTTGCACACTGACTTCCAGCTAAACAGAAGGGGGTGGGGGGGTGCAGCTTGCTTTTTAAAGGGGCATTTAATGTGGCTGACTAATTTTTCTCCCATAAAGACTCATGTTTAAAGAAAATCCTTCGGCAGGCTGATTGCAATCTGGTTTGTACCAGAGCAATAGAACCCCTGGTTCTAAATATGCAAGGCATAATGAAAAGATTACAGCTCAGCGGCCGGGTGCAAATTGGCCTGGGTTGTTTACTGCGTGAGGAATGCCTTCCCGCTCCCCTTCTCTCCCAGTGCAATCCCACACACGGAGGACAACCCAGGAGCACAAATACCTGTCTGTGTCCCATTTCCCTGCTTCCCAGAGCTTGGACCTGGCCCTGTGGAAGGGAGGGCCCACACCTGGGCAGGAAGGGCAAGGTAGAAGGTGAAGGAAACAGGCTCCATGATCAGCACCGACCTCGCTGGGCCTCTTCTGGTTCTGCAGAGCTTTTGGCTCCCAAAGAGTGCGTTGGCGCCACACCAACCATGAGTTTGAGTCTGCCTCCCCGATCTCCACGAGGTCAAAGGAGGAGGGCTGAACTTCCCCAGTGTCCACTGTGGCTTGATGTGCATCTTTAAAGCCAGGTCAAATCTGTCCTAGAAGAAGGTGATTGACCAGGTGATTAAATTCTAGGGTTGGAATCCTGGCTCTGTCCTTTGCAAGCCCTGGGTGCTTGGGCCAGTCTCCGGCCTGTTGTCCCACATCAGCTTTGTCTGTCCTGTGAAGCTGAAATGAGCCCACGCACACAAAGCATCATGCCTGGGACATGGCAGGTGTTTCGTCAATGAGGCTGCCGCTAGAGTGCAGGACACAGACATGGCGGACGATGGTAGAAATGGCCGTTCATTGGCCCATCTGCCGTGGCCTCCAGGGAGCCCAAGTTTACGTGCAACTGTTTTCTTGGCGTTGCCCTGCTGAAGCCTCTGGTTTCAATCTCCTCTCAGCCTGGGCCTGCTCCTACCTGCTGCCATTCTGATGCCAAGTCTAGGTGCTCACCACCCTCTCTTCATGGCAGCTTAGTACTTTTAATCCTTCTCTGCTCCAGTCTCTTGCCTTGCCACTTTCCTCAAGAAAACAACACCATTATACTGAAACGAGGTAGGGGTTTCCTCACGCCACTTAGAGTTCTGTTTTAAATCTTTGAATGCCAGCTCCCAGGGATTTCCTAGTACATGGGTGCCTCGCTTGTGTCTGTGAGAACCAGATCTAGATTTTGACTCCTAACCAGGAGAGAAACAGAAGGAGAATCATTCTGACAGGGGCTGGGCAGTGAGCTGTGGCCCGCTCGAAACGGATGTAATGGATGTGAGGGGTTGAGGAGAGGACTACTGGCAAAGATGTGGGCAGAGTGTGGGGAGCTCAGAAGGGATGATGCAGAAGCCTGGAGCAGGGAACGGTGGGGGATGGCTAGCACCCCTATGCCAAGGGGGGCCAGGTAAGGGGGCTGTTTCTTGAACACAGATTCCTGGAGCCTTGCAGAGGGGCTCTCTGACAGGAGCTGTGCCCTTCTGTGATGGGTACATCTGACCTGTGGTGACCTCACAAGAAGATATGCTAGCCCCACGCCCCTCCCTCCCTCAGATCTCCTGCCCAGGCTGGGCTCCCCACTGGCCGAATCCACCCAGAAGCTGGAAGGCATGAGATCCCTGTGGAAATCCTACTGCTCAGTCTTCCCTCCTAGGGCAGAGAGCAGGTGGGACAAGGGGCAAGAGCGCATTGGGAAAACAGAAGACAAGACAGTTTGGGAGAAAAATCAGTAATACACAATAAGATTGCACTGATCTTGGCCAGTGTAAACTCCAGATACCCAGGTGGGTGAGCCCTCACGCTCACCACCTACAACCTACTAGTTGTTACTAATTCTGCCCCCCCCCCCCCCACTTTCTGTCTCAAGCAAAACAGCAAATTTCTATGGAACCATTTATTCTTTTAAAGAGGCTGCCTGCTGTTTAGTAATACATTATGGAAATTACAAACAAGAAATAATTAAGCTAGGGTAATCACAACCCACAAAACACTGTATAGCAATAATATCAAAGTGGCAGGAAACAAAGAGCCTTACCATAATATTTTTCAATATTGCTCATCCCCCTCAGAAAACGGAGATATATAAAGTGTACCTACCCTCAACACCTTATTCCTATTAATGCCCCATCCACGAAGCAAGTAGTCATGATCTCCCAGCTACCTAATGCTTTCTTGACACATTCAGTTTCTCTTTGCAGCCCCTAGCGAGTCAATCAGACTCACTGACGCCAGGATTTTTCTTCTTCTTTTTGCCTTCATCAAAACTTACTTGTCCTGTGTCCCATCACCTAGAGACCACATTCTTCTGGGAAACTACTAAACTAATTTGTAAACAAGATTTTATAGTAATTTCTGTAATATCTCTTTTTACTCAAGCTTTTTTCTTAACTTCCTACCTCAAAATTTATAATATTATAAGTTTATAATTTTTAGCTTTTCTCTCAATGTGGTTAATAATAAAGAGCATGGACTCCTCTCTGGCCTTTTTTTTTTTTTTTTTTTTTTTTCTGTGTTGATTAAAGAAACACAGGATGGAAAGAACTTCCATCCCTAGATGGAAGTTTTTGTTAGGTAAGCTTCTCTGGAAACAGACTTCAAGACAGAGAATTGCACGCAGAAGGTTATTGGGAGACTGTCTTGGGAGATATAAGGACCTGAGGAAGGCAGGATTGGGGAAAAGCAGGAGCCGATCCACAAAGCAGCTGCAACAGAGGCCTCAGCCATTCCTATGGGAAGCTCTGGAGCTGAGAAGTCCCTTCAGAGATGCCCTAATTGAGGCAGAGGTGCCAGCGCTGACATCTTCACATCAGCCAGCTAGTGGCTGTCCCTGAAAGTGTAACCCTAGGTGAAGCAGTTCTCTGTAGCTAAGGATAATTCCCAGTAAGCCATGTAGCCATGGCCTGACATTAGCTGATAGTCCCAGCAGCTGAGTACGTACATACTCATACATACTCAACGTATGAGTACGTTGTTCCTGAAGGGGGACCTCCACAGAGCTCCACAGCGTCCACTATGAGCTGCTCACATCTACTTGCATCTAATGGTAACTTTGCTTTGTCTGGAAACAGCTTTTCCAGGGTCTTGGCTAGTCTTGTTTCTTGTAAAAACTAAGAAGTGCTAGTGAGATGAACTATAGCCCTATTGCTGCACTTGACCTTGCATTCATGATTGATGCTCAGGGTAAGGAGTAGTAACTCAATCTAGATGTCTCTCACCCTCAACCAGCAGATCGACTGATCTAGGTAGCTAGCTCGGTGGGGGGACCCAGACCCTCTTTCGTGAATTCCCACGTCCTTCTCAGGCTGTGGCTGCTCTGCGTGTGCATAAACCATTATCTCCAGGAATAGGAACGCTGAAAGGTGTCCAGTCAAGGCCCTGCAGGCAGGAAAGGCAAACCCATATACCAGGAATATGTATCAACCCTAGTCAAGATAAATTGCTCCTCCTTCTAAGTTTGAAAAGATTCAAAAGAATTGATTTGCTACCAAATGACTGGCAAGGGTGCCATATTGGAGACACAGCATTACTCTTTGTTACTGGCAGGTCAGATGGACGCTCAGCAGCATCATTAGTTAAATCAGCCTTTGTGAGCATGTTCTTGGCCAATGCATAAGCCTTCATATTTACCATCATGGCTACTCTGTTTATGAATCCACTGCACAAGCGCTGGGCTTGAAGGGGACAGAGGCTGGCTGACACCTACCAGCTGAATCAGTTGGTTAGTTACTAACTCTTCTGTAATGTATGTTATCTGGTTGTGCCCACCCACATAGGTCCAGCCATGTGCCTCTTCCCCAGATTCACTTGTCCCCAGTCTTTTAATTGTTCTCTTTGTAGGCCCTGGCAAGCCAACCAGGCCACCTGCCATATACTCTGCTTCCAAGGACTATCCCAGGTGCCAACAAACACCAGGTTTGGTGCTCTGGAAACCAGATTCTAAGATACAGAGTTGCATGTTGAAGATTGATTTTTGAGTGCCCTCAGGAGATATATCTTTAAGGAATTGAAGGGGAGAAAGCTTGAAGCAAGGGAGTTAGTAGACCTTTTCACCCCTATATCTGTTAGTCATTGGCCACAAGCTATCCCAGGTGGGGGATCATAATCTTGGGTGAGACATACTTTCAGCTGAAGGCAGTTTCTAGTGAGGGACATCACTCTGTGTTGCCAAGATATAATATTTCTAGGAGTTGGGATATGGTTATTTCAGTCCTGAAGAAGCAATCTAGGGAGTGTACCACAGTGTCCACTATAGTGTTAGACCATCAGCTTGTTCTAATATAGATTCAAGTTTTATGTATTGCTGGGTAAGGAATTTCCCGAAACTTAGTTTCTGTGGATCAGGAATTTAGGAGCAGTTTAACAGGTTGGCCTTGGTGCAAGGTCTCTTACAAAGTTGTAATGAAGATGCTGGCTGAGCCTGCAGTCATCTGGAGGCTTAACTGGGGTGGGACAATTCACTTTCAAGATGGCTCACTCATATTGCTAACAAGTTGGTGGTGGCCGTTGCCAAGACGCCTCAGCTCCTGGCCACATGAACATTGCCATAGGGCTGTTATAAGAATCCTCATAACAGAGCAGCTGGTTGATCCCTGAACAAGTGATCCAAGAGAAAGTGAGGCTGAAGCTGCAATGTTTTAATGACTCAACCTCAGAAGTTACACACTATTGTTTCTATACATCCTGTTGGTTATGCACGGTGGCCCTATTCATTGTGACAAGACACTACACGAGAGCATGAATAGCAGAAGGCAAGACCATTGGGGTTGTCTTAGAGACTAGCTACCATGAAGAGATTTCACAGATAGAGAAGTCTTGAACCAAAAGTTCTTCTATCAAATTTCGCATGTCATTTAAATATTTAACGGAGTGTCTGAGAGGGGGTTAAAGGGCTCTAAGTAGACGGAACTTAAAGCTGGTTGGAATCCATCCTCCTTGAGGACCATCACTTCTCTCTCTGCTACATCTTTTAATGCAGTACATTAAACAATTTTTTTTCAGAAAGCAATCCATCAATGCAATATTAGTCTGCTGTAGCAGATTATGCTACAACTTAAATACGTATAATTTATTACCCTAGAAATAGATTGAAAAGTCATGTCATTGTGCTCTGAAAGCTTATGCCATGAGGTTGCATCCATTCTGATTTATGTCTTCTCATATTTTCCAGGACTCCATAGAGAAGTTTATATGTCATCATCTTGGAAATTGAAATGGTAACTGGTGGTTTTATGATTATTTTATACTTCTTTTCAAGACAAAGTATTTACCTTATGAGTGGTAGTTATACTCATAAACAATTATTAAGCCAACCCTCCAAAGGTAGACAGCTAAACTTGGTTTGAGACAATATAAGGAGAGAAAAACACACGGTTTGTGCTTTTGTTTGTTTGTTTGTTTTGTTTTATGAATAAGCTCCATGTATGGAGTCCAACATGGGGCTTGAACTCGTGACCCTGAGATCAAACCTGAGCTGAGATCAAGAGCTGGACACTCAACTGACTGAGCTACCAAGCTACCACATATGGTTTCTACTCTTAAATACATTGGTATCTTGTGAGGGAAATAGCACAAACCCATCATGAGCCTATAAGAACTACACAGACACAGCAACCAAGCCAGAAAAATCCACAGGAATACAATCCTAGCAAAGATCTCTGTGGTCTCCATCTCTCAGCAAATGCTTTTTTTAACCTAGAAGCAAACCTGGTTTGAAAATAGAAGAGCAAATCCCTTCCTCTGCTAGCTTCATGTCAGGGATGGACTGGAAGAGAGGAGAGCAGAGGCCAGTCCTTACTGCCCATCACCTTAGTGGCCAGGAGGAGTCAACACCAGGTATAAATAGAATGTTGCCTCTAACATGCACTCTCTACCCACCAGATCATACCATATCCCCTTGACTGAGGGATGCCCTTTTGCCCAAGGCTGTAATTCACTTCCACGACTACCAGGAAGGCCAGAACAAACACATTTCTCCCAACAGGAGATACATTTATTTTGCAGATAGAAAATCAATATCCTTTATTTTGTGGAGACATGTGCAATTGAAGCACTGTCCTCAGGGCTGATAGGAAAGGTCCGTGTGACCTGAACTTAATTTCTTAATTTACATCCTGGACTTGGCATCAAGAGGAATGAGCTTTCATTTACTCATTCATTCAACATATTTATTGCTCATGCAGGTATTTTGTTGGACAAGAAGAATACAGAGCTTAAGACAATAAATGACACAGAGTCCCTGTCCTAAGAAACTCAAACTCTAGTGGGAAAAACAGATAAACACAATGGAAATAAATACTGATAAAAATTCATACTGAGCTTTGGGAAAAAATCTTAGACTTTGTTAGATGAAGATGGGAGAAGAGAATGTGCTCTAAAGGAAACAGCATTTTCTAAACGTGTAAATCAGAAAAGAACATGAACTTGTTCAGTTAACTGCTAACTGGAGCTGAAGTTAGAGAGTTTGCTGGAAAGGAGCAAGAGACAATGCTGGCATAATTCTGGTCAGGAGAGCTTTGGTGAGCCCTGCCAAGGAGAAGGTGATTGGAACCTTCAGAAGGACCTTAAGGGGAGTGAAATGATTAGATTTGCCTTAAAAAAAAAAAAATCACTCTGGGAAAAGCAAAGAAAAAGGATAAGAACAGATCAGAATGGATCCCTGGGGAACTCCCACATTTAAGAGAGAAGCAGAGCCAAGAAGACTGCGAAGGAGTGGCCAAACAATTAAGAGGAAATCCAAGAGAGTGGTTTTGTGGACTAGAAGGAGAGTGTTTGGGGGTGGGGGCCAGACAAGAGTGCTCAATGCCACAGAGAGGTAAAGGAAGGCAAGTACTGAAACCTGTCTATTAGATTAGCAACCAGGGACTGGAGCCCTCAGTGAGAGGAATGGCTGTCAGGTGGGAGAGGTAGACTGTAGTCAGGAACAGGAGACAGCAAGTGCCACCTTCTCTAAAATCTTGGCTCTTCTTGCCATGGTCCTAACGAAGGTCCCTCGTTAGAGGAATCAGGAAGTCGAGGGGTTTTATTTTATTTTCTTAAGATGAGACAGATTGGAGCACATTCCTCTTTGAGCAGAAGGTACAGGAAAAAGCATGGGTAATTAAAAGAGCAAATTCTTGAGGATGTGGGAAAGGATGAGATCTAAAGCATGGGTTGGAGGGTTTTGCCTGAGCCTGGAGGAAAGACACGTCTTCCATGGTCTAATGAGAAGATGGAAAGAGGGATGGTATCGAAGTGAAGGCTTTCCCTCTGCTGCCTTCTCCACTGGCTGTGAAGTACAGGCTAGAGTTTCTGCCAGGTGCAGAGGGGAAGGTGGAGGTGGGCTGAAGACACAGAGACAGGCTAGGAAGTCTGAAATAGGCAATGAGGAGAATGAGAGAGAGAGGCCATCCAGGTATATTTGGAAGAATTCCTGCGACACCATGAGGGCTCCCGTCCTCTGGTATGGGAAGGAAGGAGAAAGTCAGATGCAGCTAGATCCCATGAGGCTGGCCAACACAGGTCCCTCCCCTGGGTCTCTTCTTCCTTGTGTGAATTCTCTCTGAGGTTTCGGCAGTTTTAGCTCTCACTTCTGTTTCTTTCCTTGCTCCTTTTAGAAAAAGAAGTAACTATGCATCCACTGGCGCTGTGTCATAACTGACGAGAGATGGCACTTCCTTTCTATGTGCCTGAAAAAACAGAGTGATTCAGCTTCTGGTGTATTAATTAGAGTGCAGTCTACTTCCATGAAAATAGAGTCTATTGTATGATCTTTATATATTTAAACCTTTAGTGACAACAACTCTTGGAACACATCCAGAGCAAAGAGCTCAATCTACTACAATATTTGTTTTCAGAACACGTTAGATAGTTCCATTCAGTTCAGTAAGTATTTATGAAGAAATATCTGGGTACCTACAACCATTTTTATGAAAAAAATCTGCATAAAATGCTGCAGTTTTGTTTGGAGTACAGATAACAACTCTAGATCATTTTATAGCTCATTTGTGGAAAATTTTACAAACACAGTCATGGTATAATTCTTCAAAGTTTATTTTTGATCATTCTTCCTTTCCAAAATTCTTCCATGATCTCAAAACAAAACAAAATCAAAAACAAAACCCAAGGCCTCCTCCAGCTAACACTGCACACTCTGCTGACCCCCCAAGGACCAGAATGGGGGAGGGGAGGCTTGAAGATGAAATCAGTGCATGAGAGCAGAGATAATAAACTCAAATCCCCAAACCAATTATTTCTCCTTGGCCTTGCTTTTATTTTGGAAAACATAGAATCCCTGGGCAGGAACAGCCTTTCCTTCGACTTGATGCAGGGGCCACTCCTACTGACAGCTCAGGGAACCACCACAACTAGTACTCTTGCGTTTGGGGAGCTGGGCTCCCTAACATGGTGGGATGTAGTGATAATCCTTTGGTTTGTGCAACAAGCACTTACTTGTTTTATTTATATTTAAGGGAAGAAGCATGCATCTCGTAACCCTTCAGGACAGGCATGGTGCTGCCTTCAATCAAAGGGCAGGATTGGAGAATGGGCTCTCCTACTTTTCTCATTCTGGGGACTTTATTCAAGACCTACATTCTTTCACAACTTTTAACAATACTTTAGAAGCTACACTACACATCATTTATCTGTGCACTTGTTGGGTTTGCTGTCTGTCTCCCTATGGAACTAATTCCCAAGAAGATGGGGTTTAGTCTCTTTCCTTCACTCCTATTTCCCCAGTACCTAGGACAGTGCCTGGTACACATAGGTACTGAATAAGTATTAGCTGAATGGATGAAATCAACATTCATGTTAGAGATCTTATGTTGATTCCCTTTCTATAATCCTACATTCCCAGAGGTGGGTGGAATATCGGGACGAGTGAGGGCCTTGAGTCCCGAACATCTGAAAACTGTGAAGTTCCCAGCTTTGATGGTGGAATGAGGTTGTCTCTCCTCTAAGACACATAGCTGCAAGTACAAGCTTTCAGTTCCAAATGAGGTTGAAGAAACATGTGGGTGGATGTCCATGCCGCTCTCAGAGGACGTGTAATTGGTGTTTTGGATAATGTCAGGAGTGTCACACAATCATACATTTTCAGGTTAAAAGAGCATCAGCCTAGGCCTGTTTTCCCCACAGCAGAGTCTTTTGAGCTACTTTGTAAGAGTTTATGGAACTCCATATCTACTTCCCAAATCAAACCATGCTAGGACAACCATATACCTTATTCTTCAAATGGAATATTTAGACATGGAATGGGGAAGCTATTAATAATTACGCAAGACAAAAAGCATAAAAGGAGACTATCGTAGAAAAAAACAGGGTGAATATACAATCATTTAGCAAGTGGAAGTGATTCACAGGATTTTTAGAAACATGAGTTCTGTGAAGAGAAAAACAATTTGAACTGGGGAGAAGAAGGCTTTAAGGGGTCTTTCTGCTGCTGCCATCAGGCAAAACTTTTCACTAATTACCCCAGGTCAGAAAGACCAATCCTCAGTCACATTGGAAATCTCTCCCACTTCAACAAGCTCCTTGACATTCATACGTTCTTTCCACCTAAACTGCATGTTTCATGTGAAGGCTTAGAAATGCCAGCTATCAGCAATTCAGAACGACCTTTGTTTTTCCATGAGTTAAGTAAGTCCAAGGCCTTTATGTCAGCATTTTTCTTACCTTATTTTCCAATGTCTCAATCAGATTTGTTGGTCTCTTCCAACAAGATCTTGTTAAAACCTCTTCCAAAGTTCTCCATGGGTTCCACGAACATTTGGTATCCAG
Source organism: Canis aureus (assembly GCF_053574225.1). Classification (NCBI taxonomy): domain Eukaryota; kingdom Metazoa; phylum Chordata; class Mammalia; order Carnivora; family Canidae; genus Canis; species Canis aureus. The sequence goes on along the minus strand of NC_135614.1, from coordinate 72,093,876 downwards.
AGTCAAGCGTAGTATTGCAGGAAGGAGAAGGTTGACATTATTCCTATTGTACTATAGCTGTGAAAACTATCTTGCAAAGAGAATGTAGCCCTTGATTCCAGCCTGTTATAGTCCAATATATCCATGAACCTTCCTTTAAGAATTTAAAATACATCAGGGCCACCTACTAAGCCTCTACCACGCCCCACTTTTCCAGACAGCAACAGCTCGTTCTTAATCTTTTAGAAATGCGCTACCCGCAGAGACCCTCAGCTTATCTTGTCTGAACATTAGATATAAATGACTTTTCTAATTTTGTGATTGTAGAGTGCTCCTTTCCCAGCTGTTCTGATATGGAGAAAAGTAGGTAGCAGGCAATGTTGAGAATGTGGGACGTGTGCAGGGACAAGTCATAGCTCAGAAGGCACACTTGGCAAGAGGAACACACCAGTTGAATGCAAGTATTGTGTCATTCTTCATTTCTGTCTGGCCCACCCGGGGAACACGGACCCCAAGACTGACAGGGGCTTGAAGACCAGTGGACGCAACCTCCCAACCCATACTGGAACGCCAGTACCAGACAGCAGCTTCTTCCTGTCAAGACAGGTCTTGGAGAAGATGGAACCGTGTGTCTCCAAACATCATTTCTGGTTTTAGTAAAGTCTGTGCCTCTTTCATCTGATCTGGTTCTTTCCAAAAAGCAAGAACTCTTCCTATCTTCCAGATCTCTTTCAACGCAGTAATTTGCATAAGACACTAAAGAAAACTGTGTTTTGGTTCGTGCTGAAGACTTCTCCTAGGGCAGATGAAGCAAGCAGTGCACATTTTTATTCAAGCTTCAACAAGCACCCGAACGAACGTTGAATCTTCCCTCTACCTCTGTTTACAAAGTAGATGGGTCCACAAAGGTTTGGGGAGAATTGAACTATCTTACAAGGCCAAGGGCGTTTGTTAGTCAAATGACCCCCGCAGATTTCTTTTTGTCAGAGAGATTTCTCACTCCATTCCCTTTTTTTTCTCTCTCTCTTTGATGTTTGGGAAATTATATTTTCAGATATTAAGGATGTGCAAAGTGAAGACAATTTGTACTGTTTCAAAGTCTGGAGTTTATACTTAGAAATAATTGTTGTTATGCCAAAGGATGTGGTGACATTTCTTTCTTCCACACAGACTCCCTTGAAGAGATGTATCTGCTTCTCTGCCTGCTACCACCTCCCACACTGATTCAAATCAAAGATAGACTTCTTCGATGGCAAGATGATTATTCCAAAATCAGTAATCATCATTTTCCTTGTGCGCCTCCCCTCCCGTTCTCAGCTTCTGGGGGCAGACTCTGAAAACCAGGGTTTGCTTAAGTGATCACACAAACTGAAAGTACACTTCAGTCCTGTCACCCATCAGTGGCTTCCTCCTGATAGCAGGAGTAACCCCAGGTCTTGTCAGGAATAGATAGACAACAACATAGATGTTGAAATCATCACTCTGTACAGTTTTTTAAATGGGGGCCAGGAAGGAATAGGCTTCATACTTGAGGGGAGTGTCACCTCTAGGAACCCAATCTCGCATTCAAAAATACCTGATATTCATCTGGCTCAACTAGCAATTGTAGATAAGACGGGTAAATGATGACGGCTCTTTATTTTCCATTCTTAGTACTGTATTGACTGACCAGGTGTGGGAGTCCTCCAGCTTGAGTGAACCAGAGCCCAGGAGGGTTTCTGTGTTTGCCTATAAAATGTGTTTCTTCCCTTCCCTCCCTCCCACTTTCCCTTCCTCTCTCCCTTCTCTCTTTCTAGCTCTCTTCTTCCCTTCTTTCTTCTTTTCCCTCTTTTTCCCTTTTTGAAGAGAAAAGTGTGGTGACAAGCAGCGAATAAAAGGGAACTACAGTCCCTGGAAAATCTTGTTAGTGAAGGGGCAACCTAAGAATTTGCCAATTCTGTGGAGGCCAGATAATGACAAAGTTATTGATTGGTTCCTTTTATTTTCTCTAGAATAAAAATACCTCAGAGGCAGAGAATAGATCCCTTTTACGTGAGATGCAATATCAGCAGATTGTAGGAGGTTGATAAAGCTTGTTGATGTTTTACAGCAATTGTTAGTTGCCTCCCAAGTTCCTATGTCCCAATCTGACTTTCCCTTCCCAGTTTTGGCTTGGGGATCTTTATCACCCCAGGGAAGCTAGGCCAAGCTAACCTGTATATTGATACTCATTTCTATGGGCACCACTGGGAGTGAACATACGATTTAAGCTAGATGCTCTCTTCTGGAGTGAACAAGATGCACACGTTGTTCCAGGAGTAGTGAGCAGCCATCCTTCTATCAAAAGAATCATGAGATAAAGCCAACCACAAGAATGGTAAAGCAGAGATACAGAAAATCAGGTCATTTTTACATTCTTGAGCCACTTGGTTGAACCTCCCTTGAAACATGATCTACAAGATTTTTTAGTTATATTGAGCCAATAAACTCTTTTTATTATTTAAGCTGAGTTGAGTTGGAGTTTGTGGTATACACGACCCAAATATTACTAACTTTGATAAACCACATCTTTGACTAAAGGAACCAATGGGGATGGGGTGAAATACACACACAAACACACAAAAAGAACACTCCATCTCTGCACAATGCATTATAGCTTCCTTTGGAGGATACACAATGTGTAAGACATAACTGGGTTAAAGTTTAATTGTAAAATAAAACCAATGCTTATGTAACCTAAAAAAATAACACATAGGGCAGCCCGGGTGGCTCAGCGGTTTAGCGCTGCCTTCAGACCAGGGCCTGATCCTGGAGACCTGGGATCAAGTCCCACATCCTGCTCCCTGCATGGAGCCTGCTTCTCCCTCTGCCTGCATCTCTGCCTCTCTCTCTATCTCTCTGTGTCTCTCATGAATAAATAAATAAATAATTATTAATTTTAAAAAACCACATAGATGGCATTCAGTGGTAACAAATGCAGTGCTTTCAGAGAGGAGGTGATCAGTGAAAGAGGATGGCAGTCTTTATAGAGGAGGTGAGATTTAGGCAAGAATATGTGAGGTAGATGGAAGAGACATATACAAGGGGAACAATATAAGCCAAGAGGCTCTGGGCTCTAAGGCATCTTTAAAGTACCATGACTGTCAAAGCCATAACCCCCATCAGTTTGGCTTTATATAATATTCCCCATAGCTTCTAGTGATGTGATAGTAATGAGCTGAAACTGGCCCTCTTTGCTAAGACTGCCAACACGAGTTCTCTCTGGGTGTGCTCCATCAGTTTCCCATATGCAGAAGTCTGGGTGAAATTCAGCTGTCTAGTCTCTTCCCTTTGTTCCCTGCATTATTTCTGCCTCTGAGTTACAGGAAATTTCTTTCTGAAAAGCCATTTGGAGACAGATTGTAATATAATGCTCTTGAACATTCCACTCTAACAATCGATAAAGGCAGCACTCAATGCAGAAATAATCAAACACAGGATGGAATCTAATATGCACAAAGCTGATATTTTAACTAGACCCAAGAAGCTCAGTGATTCCTTGCTCAAAGCTGTGGCCTGGATCGTTTTCCTGCCTTTGTCTTATATTTTTATATACTTTTAAGGTCAAGCATTTTGAAGTAGCTTATAGTTATTCTATTTTAGTTGTTCAAGGTTACATCCAAGGGCAAATCTACATAAAAATAAGCATGTTGGCAACCAGCAGAGAATATGTTATTCTAGGAAGAAATAAAATGGCAATTGTGACCCTGAATCCCCTGCCACACCCTCCTCACACTCTCCTTTGACTCTTTAAGGAAGAAGGCTGAAGGTTCACATCAGTATGTGCCAAGCAAATCAGAACTGCTTTCTCGGGAAAGATAAGCTTTTCTAGCAAAAAGACATCCTGTCCTTGCTGAATCACCATCGGGTTGGGGGATGGGAGATAGTGTGGGGACATCATTTGCATTCTATAATCTGGATTGGGAGCAAGATGGAAAACTGTTTCTTCTCATTCTTTCTCTTCTCACCATGATTAGGTTTACCTTGTCTTTCTGGAGCTGTTCTATGTGGATATGTCCCATGGTAATCAGACCAACGTCCTCAACCTGTGTTTTAAAACCACTCTTGGAAGATGCTGAATACATCTTAAGTAATAATGAGTCTAAACAATAACAACATCCTCTGCATAAGACTTAAAGAAAATTATTCTCATTATGATCATTGTTTTGATCCTTAGGAAAGGTAAAGGGATTTATAGTACAGTAGCTGAAGAAATAGGATCCTTCAATTATTCCATAACTCACAACAGTATTCATAAGATTTGTGGGTAAAGGGGATCCCTGGGAGGCTCAGCGGTTTAGCGCTTGCCTTTGGCCCGGGGCGTGATCCTGGAATCCCGGGATCGGGTCCCGCATCGGGCTCCCTGCATGGAGCCTGCTTCTCCCTCTGCCTGTGTCTCTGCTTCTCTCTCCCTCTCTGTGTCTCTCATGAATAAATAAAATCTTAAAAAAAAAAAAAAAATAGATTTGTGGGTAAAGGGATTTTGGTGTTACCTTTCAGTGAATATCCATGTCACTATGATTTATTAAATCAATGTTACTCTTACCCCAACCCCATCTATGCCAACCACTGCCACCACCTCCATACTCATGTACATATAAAACTGGGAGAGCAGAGTGACATTCCAAACCCCTACCCAACCAAACTGGGATCAGAGAAGTTCAAGAATGTAATGGTAATGCAAGGATTTACTCTCTGGCTAGGTTTGAAAAGCCAGTGTGGGGGATTCCTGGGTGGCTTAGCAGTTTGGCGCCTGCCTTTGGCCCAGGGCATGATCCTGGGGTTCGGGGATCGAGTCCCACGTCGGGCTCCCTGCATGGAGCCTGCTTCTCTCTCTGCCTGTGTCTCTGCCTCCCTCTCTCTCTCTCTCTCTCATGAATAAATAAATAAAATCTTTAAAAAAAAAAAAAAAGTCAGTGCGTCATTAGAAGTACTGAAGCCGTTAAAGACTCAGAAGTGATCCAGTTAAGGAGACTCCTAAATCTTTACCATGGTTAATCAGGATGAAATACAATGGATTACTACTCAGCAATAAAAAGAAGGAGCTATTGATATGGTGGACAACACTGATGAATTGCAAAATAATTATGTTCAATGAAAGGAGTCAGACAAGAAAGAGTACATATGGTATGATTCCATTTATACAAATTTCTGGAAAATGTAAACTAATCTATAGTGACAGAAAGCAGATCAGTGATTGTCTGGGGTAGGCAGGAGGTGTGAGTAGGGGCAGGAGGGAGGAATTATGATGGGGCACAAGGAAACTTAGAATTGAATTATATAATCATTATATTAATCATGGTGATGGTTTTCATGGGTATATTCATACTTGAAAAAGTATAAAATTGTACACTTTAAATATATGCACTTCATCATTTTTGTATGTTACCTCAATAAAGCTGATTTTAAAATTCAGTGATGGAAATAACAGGGGATGAGGGATTTGCCTAGGGAAGAACAAAAGGCAACCGTGGACTGTGTCTCCTAACACAGCCCAGACACTTTTATTGGTGTTTATACCCTTCCAGTTTCAACCTAGTGCCTTAAAAAATGAGTTCTTATCCTGCTATTTTACTTTGTGTCTCTAGAAAAGAATTATATCTAAACCACAGCAACTGGTTTATATGATAACCACTCTTACTAAGTTATTTTAACGTCTATGGAAATTCTTCTTTGGGGGGTATATCATCATCACCTACATACAACCTATACATTACTAATATTTTCAATCCAGAAACTTCATGCTCTTTATTGGCTGCCATAGAGTTTTGGTGGGAAAGGTTTCATAACTCTCAGTCCTCAAATAATACATGTGATTGTGGGAAAATAATAAACATCTAGACAATTAAGTTGGTTCCTCCAAAACGTTTGTGGCAGGGAAGTAAAAGATAAAGACAGATGGAAGATACATAACACAATGAGAGGCCCTTGGTAGGATCCTTGTTCAGTCAAATCAGCTGTAAATAGACTCCTCTGGGGCAACTGAGAACTGTGAGATGTAAATGCATGGTGTATGATAGGAAGGGATTTCATGAGTGGGAAAATTTCATGGCTGCTCATGAAAATATCTATAGTGCTTGGAGCTGTGTAAGAAGTATGAGAGGAAGTATTGCTGAGGGTTGGAATTCACTCTAAAATACTTCAGTAGAGGGACACCCAGGTGACCCAGTGGTTGACTGTCTGACTTCAGCTCAGGGCATGATCCTAGGATCCTGAGATCGAGTCCCACATTGGGCTCCCCACAGGGAGTCTGCTTCTTCCTCTGCCTATGTCTCTGCCTCTCTCACTGGTCTCTCATGAATAAATAAATAAATAAAATCTTTTTAAAATTTTAAAAAATAGGGGACCCCTGGATGGCTCAGAAGTTTAGCACCTGCCTTCCACCCAGGGCGTGATCCTGGAGATCTGGGATCGAGTCCCACGTCGGGCTCCCTACGTGGAACCTGCTACTCTCTCTCTCTCTCTCTTTCTCTAATTCTCTCTCTCTCTCTCTCTGTCACTCATGAATAAATAAATAAAATTTAAAAATACATTTAAAAATAAAATACTTCAGTAGAGAAAGATAGGGGAGACGTGGAACAACTCTTGTGGTAAAACTCTTGGTGATTGCTGAATCTGGGTGATGCCATATGGAGTTTGGTATATTATTTTTTTCCTTTGTAGATATTTGAATTTTTCATAATAAAAAATGTTAAAAAGACTGTTAAGATACTTAGCATATTTTAAAAAGAAGAGGGGTGTGAATCACAGTGATGACCAAAGAGGAAAGGGAAGAACTGATCTGCCAATGGAGTTAGGGGGTGGGTTTTGGGTAAGGAGCTGCCTCAGATCTCTTTCTAGAATTGACGCCTCACTACGTGACCTTGGAGAAAGTCCCTTACTCAAGGAAAACTGGGGACTGTCCCTGGCCTACCAGGTGCATGTGAGGAAGTTGCCTTTCTGCAGCCTCAGTTGGAAGGATAAGAGTTATTCAAGGGCCTCATGTTCTCCTAGGAGTTTTTAGGAGCTATGATGGTTTTATTTTCTCCAAACTGCTCCTGGATCAGATGACAGGCAGGCAGCCCCCTCATTCTGCTCCTGTCCCCAGTGAGGTTGACTTTCCAGGAGTCACTTAATCTCAGAAACACTGCAGTTTTGTCTGATGTTTTTGAAGTTGGAAATCCATCTCCTTGTGCTGAGGTTCTTTATTGCTTTGGCCCCCTCCCTATAGCACCGCAGACAAGAACCAGGCGACAAGAATAAGTGAGATGACCCCAAACAAGCTCTCCCTCTACATTTACAGGGCAAACCATGACTTTTCTCAAGGCCCACAAATTATAGGGAGGCAAAGGTGGAAAGATCCAGAAAAAAAAAAAAAAAACACACACAACCATACCACCCATAAAAACATGCCAGATGGGACGGGAAGATGCCTATAATTCTACTGGCTTTCAAATGTATTTATTTAGTTCAATCATTTATGAAACAAAACCCAGAAATTCCAGGCATCTCTCCTAAACAAAAGAACCACTAATGTTTGCTTCTGGTCAGCATGTGAAACTTGGTTAAAACCCAAATGTTAGACATAGGTTCCTAAGGAGGGTCCCTTGCAGGCCAGAGCTCAGATATGGAGTGCCTGCCACATGCATTCTTATCTAGCAGTCAAACGAAGAGTCCAACCCAGGGTAGCCAACAACTGTAAAATGTTCAGGAGACATTCTTCCTACCTATATCAAGGGGAAAATTTCCTCCAGAACAATCACCGAAAGAGAAGTAAAGATAATTATTCAAACCATGGCACTTCTAAGATTTTCTAACTGACCTGAACTGCGCCCCCCTCAATCTTGATTGAGATGGTCTAGATTCCACAATGTTATCAGTCATCAACAGATTTCAACCTTCCTTGAAAGTGCTTCCAATTGTTTCAGTGGCTAAAGCGACTTGAATCAACACTGGATATAGCAAAGAAAACAAACCACTTATAAACTTTCCCATACCTGCCAAAACTGGAAAGCTATAAATAGGAGTAGCAAACACTGTTCAAAAATATTTCTCTGGGAGAAAACAGGCGGAAAAGAGTGAATAATTTTCAAAGAAGTAAAGATTTTTTTAAAAAGTTAGTTCATTTTGCAACTTGGAATTTCTATGGCCATAAGGAAGTGAGGAAAACAAAACTCAGCCATGATGATAGGTTTCCTATACCCATGAGTATGCTGAAGTGGTATCGGCTTGAGACAATTACATTGTATATCATTTTGATAGAACTATCTCATTTTCTTTGTTATTCCTCCTACTGCTTTTGAGAGAAGGAAGTGCTTTTTCCATATCGGTGTCCTTTTGTACTATTAAGAAGATAGGATCTTTTTTTCCCCCCAGAGAAAGCTGTTTGTCAAGGTCATTGGACAGCTGGACTAGAACTCAAGTTCAAATCCACAGTAATTTCTGATATTGAATTACCCCAAGTATCTCTTGAATCATAAACTTTGTTGTTGTTATTTGTTTCTCAAGCATTAAATTCTATTGTTATGTGCTTATTATTATTGTTCCAAGGAACAGAAATCTTCGGAGTTTAACAATTGTGAGTTTGAACCTTGCTTTTGCCATTTCTAGCTGGGTAATGCAGGACAACTTGTTAAACTCTGCCTGCCTTGATTGTTCCAGAAGTGTCCCATGTGGTTTTGCTTCTTAGAACCCTTAATCGGTTGATCTGGTTATTGATTCAATGATTGAAAATAAATCTAATTAGAATCCAGTCTGACGGGATAAAGTTATGTCTTTAGTGTGCAGAATCCTACCCACCACTAATTTCCTCTTCTGTAAATTGAAAATTAAATGACAGCAGATGTCAAATGCTTGACGTAATGCATGCCAATGTAAGGATTCAATAAATGCTGTAGTTACTTTTAATAGTAAACACTTAAAAAAAAAAGATTTTATTTATTTATTCATGAGAGACACACAGAGAGAGAGGCAGAGACACAGGAGGAGGGAGAAGCAGGCTCCACGCAGGGAGCACAACATGGGACTCAGTCCCAGGTCTCCAGTATCAGGCCCTGGGCTGAAGACAGCACTAAACCACTGAGCCACCCGGGCTGCCCTGAGTAAACACTTTCTGATTAGAATCACAGATCAATCACTTCCCTGATTAAGGGCACTTAATTTATATGTACATGTATGAATATAAAATGACAATAAATATCATACACATGTCAATGACCCCAATCTTCCAATGGTTGGTGGAGCCATTAACTTTATCCTCCTCATCAGCAGCACACAGCCTTGACAAATCCCTTTCAGAAGGGATGCTTTGTTCACTCTTTCCACTAGTTTCCTCCCCTCCATTTGGAATATGAAATATTCCCTTTTGGTGCCTGTGCTTATGAAGGAGAAGATCCACAAGATCAAGAGTATTCAGAACCTAGAATTAAATGCTGAGGTGGTCCTGGCCTCTATGTGCAAAACTTTGACCTTGCCGTGGCCACTGACAGACACATCACTATTAAAATGCTTCTCGAAGTCAAGAAGAAGAAAGTCAGTTAAACCAAGGATTGCCTATGGAGCTCAGCACATTCTATTGTTTCATTCCTTTACAAGAGCACTTTTAGAACCAAGCCGTTGTCTAGTTTACATAAAAACTACACTGTGTGGTGTCCACCTATATCTCTATGTACTACATATAAGTTGTTTTTAATGTTTTTCTCATCCTTTCTTATCTCAAAGTCTATAAAGCCTAGAAAAATATGGTTGGAAGACTTTGCTATAACTCAGTGGGCTGCTCTTCCAGAGGAGACAGGTGTTACTTTGGGTTCTCCAAGAAGTGGATACTAAAATGGGCATTAAGAAGAGCGTGTGAGGGTAGCCTGGGTGGCTCAGCAGTTTAGCGTCGCCTTCAGCCCAGGCCTGATCCTGGAGACCCGAGATCGAGTCCCACATCCGGCTCCCTGCATGGAGCCTGCTTCTCCCTCTGCCTGTGTCTCTGCCTCTCTCTCTCTCTCTCTCTCTCTCTCCCTCTCATGAATAAATAAATAAAATCTTTGTAAAAAAAAAAAAAAAGAGCGTGTGATGTGATGAACACGGGGCATTATACACAACTGACAAATTATTGAAAACTACATCAGAAAATAATGATGTACTATATTATAGCAAATTGAATTTAAATAACAAGAAAAGAAAGAAGAAAGAAAGAAAGAAAGAAAGAAAGAAAGAAAGAAAAGAAAGAAAGAAAGAAAGAAAGAAAGAAAGAAAGAAAGAAAGAAAGAAAGAAAAACATGCCAAGATGGAAAAAGGAAAATGCCTGTGAGAGACCACGTGTAGGGAGCTGGTGTGGCTGGGAGCAGCCATGCAAGACTGTCCTGAATAGAGCAAAGAGGGAAAGAAGGTTGGATGGACGCATCCTAGATTGTCCTGCAGTCTACTACAACGGTTCGTCCAGGTGGGCAGGGGGTCCCTGAGTGAAAATCAGCTGTCAGAGGAGCCCTATGTCACCCAGGCACAGACCTGTCTTGGTATCCCTACTGTGCACAGTTATTGGCTGGGACTAGCCTAAAGAAAGAGTGACCTTAGTGCAAACAGGAGATGGGCCTTAGATCACAGCAGTGGAGGGTCAATTTTGCTTCCTATAGATGGAGGTCTCCAAGATACATTCTCACGGTTGCCCCAGGGAAGATGGTCCCTAACTAGCCCAGGATCTCTTACAAAGACCTCAGACAGCTGAAGAGGTGGAAAAGGCTGCCTCTGGAAGACGGGTACCAACCCTTCCTCAGGTCCCCTATACACACACACACACACACATACACACACACAAACATGTGCACGTGCACACAAACACATGCTATGGATAGGCACACACTATGGGAGACTATGTACTCTGAAAGGCTTACAAATAGGTACCTTTCTACAAAATAGCATGCATCAGAGCAGGTCCCCTCAGTTCTATGGGCTTGGTGTGCTGCCACAGGGACCACTCTGTCATGCTGACCTTGGTTACTCACAGCCAGGTCCTAAGCAGAAGCTTTGGTCTGTGTTTCACCTGACACAAAAAAATGTCTTAGCAGTAGAGTTGGTTGAAGAGTTAGAGAGAGAGAGAGAGAGAGCAAGCCAAGCATTTCTGATTCTCATCACAGGACCCAGTCTACATTCTGCCTGAAGCAGAGAAAGAGCCAGGAAAGCCCTAGTTAGCTCCATCAAATTCCCCAAAAGGGTGGTGGCCCTGGCAGCTTGGGGGCAGGAAATTTCTTAAAGTAGTTAAAGTAGTTCGGTCAACGAAATCTCTGTGGGCAAGTCAGTGGGGTCTTAGTGGAGTCCTCTTAGGAGCCCTCCCTAGTGGTGTCCCCCTCCATGGGCAACACAGAGCCAAGTGGAAGGATAGGACTTCCACAGAAGAAGAAGATGGATTAGTTGAGGAGCCAGGCTGAGCTGGAGGACAGCCCAGAATGGAAATAACAATACATGGTCCAGGGGATGTTGGAGAACCTTGCAATTCATTCAACAAACAGCTTTTGACAACTTCCTAATCTTTATGCTGGGCACTGTGAATGTAGTTCACTGTCACCATAAATAGAGGTGGTCCTTGCCCACATGAGGATACATTTTAGTTGAGGAGACAGGCATTAATAAAATAATCCACAAATGAGTGCCAAAATGAGACTATGGCAACTGCTTTAAAGGGGCCACGTGTATTCATGCTGAGAAACGATGTAATGGGGGAGATTCAGTTTATTCCAGAAAGTTGCAAAAAGTCCCCTGAGAAAGTTGCCTGCTAGGTGAAATCTGAAGAATCAGCCTTAAACTTGCACAGATGGGACGCCTGGGTGGCTCAGCAGTGAGCGCCTGCCTTCAGGCCAGGGTATGGAGTCCCAGGATCAAGTCCCACATTGGGCTCCCTGCATGGAGCCTGCTTCTCTCTCTGCCTGTGTCTCTGCTTCTCTCTCCTTCTCTCTCTCTCTCTCTCTGTGTCTCTCATGAATAAACAAATTAAAAATCTTAAAAAAAAAAAAAAACAACTTGCACAGAGCAGCAGAGAGAGTGTTACAAGCAGAGAAAGCACACATGCACTGGCCCTTCAATGGGAGGAGGAATTGCACCTGGGAGCCTGGACTGCAGAGAGAGGCCAACGGCACTGCAGCTGGACAGGAGGCTGGAGATGCTGCAGGAGCAAGATTAAAGTCTAGTGAGCCCTTTTAGAGTCTTTGATTCTGTCCCAGGAGCAAGAGGAGGCAATTAAAAGACTTTAAAGTAGATAACTGAAATGGGGCTCAGGAGATGAATGGGGACACCAGTGACATGTGTCTGCAGTGACTCAGATGTAGGCTGAGATAGCAGGACTGACTCCTAGGTTTCTGGCCTGCATGACTGGCTGAGCAGGGGTGCCGGGGTGCCTTCACAGAGAGAGAGAAGAGGCTCGGGATGAGGTGTGCCTTTGAGACATCTGGGAAGAAATATCAAGTAGGCAATTGCATAGGTAGCTCTGGTTTCTAACAATCAGGTGAGAAGGTAGCCTATGTTGCATTTTGCCCCACTGTCCTAGGATGGGCGTATGGGGGAGGGAGGATACATGGGAGGAGAGAGTCAGTGGGGCCAGGGCAGGAAGCTCTTTGCAACTCCTTGATTCTCTCTCCAGAGCCACTAGAGCAGCTGTCAACACTGGATACTTCAGTTATACTCAAGAACTTCTGTACTCAGTAAACAGGGCTTGAAAATACCTGCTCAGCAAAAGATCAGAGGGGACCTAAGAGGGGGCTCTTGAGCCCTGGCTGGAAGGAAGTCCTGGGGCCTCATATTTGTTCTTCATAACCCAAATGTGAGCTATCCACAGTCCAACAACACTGTTGGCCTTCTCTGTGATTTGGTTTCCTGGGAACCTAGCAAAGCACAGTGTGTTTCTGTGCATGGACACAATGTTATCTTTAGCTTGGCCTGAGGCTGCCCCAGGCATAGAACAGTCCAGATGGTGCTCCTGCCACCTGGAGGACAGAGCAGGGATGGAGCCTAATCCTCTTCCTCTGTCCCCCACAGTGCAGGGGTACAGAAGCTCTGGGGGCAGCAGGGAGACACAGACCTGGTGTCCCCCAAGAAGTTGGGTGAATCAATGTCAACAGCTCCAACAAGGGTTCTCAGAAGTTGGGTATGGACATCAATACATTCCTTGGGAGACAACAGCATCCCTTTCTCCCATAGATCACCCATAGGTTCCTACTATTTGAAAGGGGCTAATGGGTGGATGAATCACAGCGAAGTCTGATTTGTCTGTTTTTATATGTTTTAAATGTTGGAACTCATCCCAGTGGGTGATGAGGACAGACATACCCTCTGAATTGAGGAGAAGAAACTAAGGAAGGCAACTCAGTCCCCATTTCTCCTCATTTGGGGTCTGTTCATTTGCACAAAGCATGTATTTTCACCTGCTCAAGAGTTTGGCAGTAAAGACCCTGCTCCTGTGGGCAAGACCCGCAACTTTCCTGCCTTGCATATGAGTGGGTGAGTATATTGTATTGTGTAGCTGTCTTTAGAAACCCATTTGGCCTTCCTACTAAACTTTGTCTTCTAGTGTCAGCCTTAACAATACTAAAGGTGACTTAAATAATCTTTATCTGTCCAATTCCCATATCTACATTGAGCAAGGAACATGAGTGCCACTTACTGGGCCCCTTAAAAATCCAACTTACACAGAAGACTATCGAATATATCAACCCTTAGGGATCTTGCTTTGGCTTAAAAGTGAAACATCCTCCCATTTGAGAGAATTCAGCTCTTTGAGAGAACTGAGCTTACCCTTCCAAATGCCATATTGAATAGGATCTGAGACAAGGATATGATAGTACTTTTTTCATCAATAAGGGTGAATTAGTCATATAACTATTACAACGTAGAAAAAAAAATGAGGAAAAAAATGTTTTTGTGCTTTTCCCTGCCTCACAGCTGGCCATGAAAAGTTCTCTTCCATTGGCACCTCCAAACCATTTCTACCCTTCTTTACACTCCCCTCTACCAGCAGAGGTTGGCTTGTAAGGATTCCATCATTAAGGGCTTCTGTTGGCTTCAATCATTGGGGAGGCGGGGGTGGGGGTACTGGCAGAAGGTCAGAGTGTTAGAGAGAGTGAGATCAAAGTATTTTTGACCACCCCCCTCTACTGGGCTGTTGTAGTCCTGTCCATCTACTGATGGTCAGATTCCTCCTATCAGATGGTTCCTCTTCCACATTATAGCTCTTACTAGTCCCAGTAACTCCACTTTCTCTCCTTTCCCCTTCAAGCATAGGGATAGTTCAAATAGTTCCCTTTTTAACTTTCTTCAAATATAGCCTTGAATGTACCCTGTTTTCTGTTGAGATCCAAGTACTACACTATACTACAAAGAGTGGATTAAAAGACATCTGAATTTCAGTCAAGATTTCTGGCCATGTCCACTCATTCCCTGCCATGTACAGAAACCAGTCACCTTCGAGGGAGATGCCTTTTTGGGATGCTCTGTCCCATACAAGCTTATCTCTCTGCATAGGCACTATCTACAAGCTAAGTCAATCAATAGGCAGGGAGAGCATTGCAGCATATGAATCTCTGCATTCTAAATGCCTGCCGCTCCACATGACTTAGAATTTTTACGTTCCAGAAATCTTCAACCTCCATTAAATTTAGAGAATGAAAATTTGTGATGTGATTATAAATTTCACAATGCCTCTTGCATGCCTCTCATATCAATTGAAAAGACCAAATAGCACCATTATCATTAACCCGTGTGTATTTGAAAAACAGAGATTTTTATCACCCCACTTTCCCTCCTACTAGAGAAGGAATTGAGGAAAAATGACATGGTTTTAAATGTTCATGGCTGAACATTTCTTTAGCAAGAACAAGAAAAATGTAAAGTTCTCATATCCTCCTGAACTTAGAACTCTATGTGCTATGGAGCAAAACTCATGATTCTTTATTTGATTAGAAACTCTAATTCTTTGCTGTGTGATACTGAACGAATTGTTGCAATCAGATTTAGAGTTCATTAGTCTTTGTCCCTTTGCCTTCAGAGTGTTTGCTGAGTATCCTGGAGTTAGGTGGGATGGACAGTGAAAGGTGGTTCATTGGACATTTTCCATCTGGGTCCCAAAGTGGAGAAGTTTGGCTTTGGTGATTCTAGATAATAGAGAATAATGTAGGACACCTGGGTGGCTCAGTCAGTTAAGCTTCTTACAGGAGCCCTGTGTCAGAACTCCCTGCTAAGTATGGAACCTGCTTAGGACTCTCTCTCTCTTCCTCTGCTCTGACCCCCACCTGTGATATATCTCTCAAATAAATAAATAAATAAATAAATAAATAAATAAATAAATAAAATCTTTTTAAAAATAGAGAACAATGCATTTAACCTTTTAGATATCGTACTAGGCATTTTACATGTAATACCTCCCAATACTCACCACAATGGGATAAAAGGTTATTATCATTCCTATTTTACAAACTGAGAAACTAAGGCCCAGAGCAGTGAAGTGATTTCTCTAAGGAGATACAACTGACAAGTTGTATCAGTCAGGATTCAGAAGTCACTCTAGTTATATAAGCCAAAAGAAATTAAACTCAAGGATTTAGGTATTTACACAAGTGATTGGAAAGGCTAGTGGAGCAGGTACTGGGAAGAACAATTCCTAGAACAACCCTACTACTGATTAGTAGGCTGGTATGTGGGAAGCCTGTACTAGAAGCAGGTGTTAAAGTAAATGACTATGGGCTCAAAGTCAACAGGCAATGGTAATAACGTCAGCTTTTCTATTTCTGAGTTGGGCAATGAGCCTTAATTTCTTCAGCTATAAAATCAAATAACAAATGTGAAAATACTCAGCACAGTTCTTAGCACATAGGAGTTTTGTCCTCTCCCCATCCTCTGGTGGTAGAAATATGCTTATTTGAGAATAGAGCAGATAGGAGTACCAAGCTGGAACAATGGGAAATCATGACAAAGAAGTAAGATAGGGCCAGAGAATAGAGATTTTCCTTAAAAACAAACAAACAAACAAACAAACAAACAAACAAACAAACAAACTTGGATTCTACAGGTGATAGGGCTGATAGCAGTTTTTGGGTTGGAAAATAACATGAGAATTTGGTGCTTGGGGCAAAAATATGGTGGCCATATTCAAGAAGCAAGTTGTTCTCACAATGGTTAGTAAGAGATGCATGCCTTTGCCAACTTCTTTAAAAGAATGTTCCTTTCAATGTGATGGGAAATGCCCCTTCAGAAGCCATAAAAATAGACTTGAGTCCTTATTATTGGGAAATATTTAATTGAAACAATGCCTCCCACTGTTAAGCTTAGAAGTAGATTGTATCCCCCCCCACCATAGGTGCAGTCTGGTGGGCCTCGGTCATTTAACACCTGAGTCATTGGAAAAAGGCTGAGAAATAGAGTGATCATGGTAAGACAGAACTAATCTAACTCTGAGGAGACTGTGTCCTCCAGAAGGTACAACTATGTGGTAATTACACAATGAGGAAACAGTTGAGATCTTCCAATCTGCCCAGGCATGAGTTTGAGCTGAGAAATCATGTGATCTTTTAGTAATACGACATCTGTAAAATCACTCAGGATCTCAAATGATTACAACTCAAGTGAACTTGGACATAGGAAAAAGTAATTTCTTCCAGTGTCAAGAAATTTTAGAACTAAAATGTACCTTAGATTTTATCTACTAGTTGTTTGGAAGTAGATTTATCATCTCAACAGGTGCTTTAAAAATTTGAGTGCTCAATAAAATTTGATAAAAATCATAGACTATCTACTTCCAAACCCACATGTTTTAAATGAGGTAACTAAGCCCAGAGGATTAAGTAATTGGCCCAAGGTCATCAACCAGCTAGTAGCAGAGTCAGAACTAGAACTCACATCTTCTGACTTTCAATTGAATGTTTTATCCTTCCCTCCATCTTGCCTTTTTGGCTCTTGTTTCTGAGGGAACTTGGTGACCATGCATCACGGTGTTGCATATGAGAAATGCTCAACTAATCTCTGTTTCTGGGATCAAAAATAGGCCATTAGAGCCATCTTCCTGGATCTCTGTGAGGGTCTTGGGATCCAGAGTTCTCCATGATAATATTCTGAAGGGGAAGCATCACTTCTACGATGTACTCAATAGAGTCATACCAAGAACAGTCTCATACGGTCAAGCCAAAGTTCCAGGGTAGGGGCTGGTTCAGTATGCATAGATTTCTTCAGAACCCTTAACTGTTCCTGAAAGTACTAAACATTTCCTTTATTTTCTTCTAGTGTCAAAAGATAAACACCACAGAGGCAAAGCCGGGTCTTGAAACAACTACCAGCAAATCTTACACATATGCAAGGGACCAAGAAAGTGAGAAAGAGAAAGAGAGAAAGAGGGAGAAGAAGGGAGAAAATACAAAATCTAAGGACTAGAGGAGAGAGGAAGTAAACAGACGTACGTGCCAATAAAGCCATTTTACCCCGGGCCACACCCTCCATCAGAAAGCTGGAAGCTGGGCTTCCATTCCAGAGCTCAGAAGATGTTTTGAGTTTCTTCCCATAGTTTCTAGGGGTCTGATTCTTACCAAGGATTCTCCCAGGGAATTGTTTTTCTCCCAATTTAGTAAGAATTATTGACAAAGACCAATTCTCTCTTTTCTTCCCTGTAGGTAAAGAGTGACTCATTGAGGCCGAGGGAGAAAGTCCAACATCCCTAGGCGTTAAGACCCCCCTAGCCGAACAATCTGTCATAGCAGCTGCTCCTGCCAGGGGGAGCATCCCGCCACAGTTCTGTCAGTGGTAACAGATGCTTCCCATTGGGTGGCCCTCAGTGATGGTGTCCAAGAGCACTGACTCCTCTCACAGACAGCAGAGGCTCCTCTGAACCATGGAGACAGCTGTCAGCACTTACTGCAGCCAGTGTCTTTTTTAGGTCTCAGGGTCTCTCAGCTCTTCCAGTGATTTCCATGCTATTCAACCAGAGGAAGACTACATGTGACTCTCCCAGCCCCCCTTTTGAGGCTAACTCCCAGCAAACTCCTGGTACCCTTTGATCGACACTGCTGCATCTTCACATATACCCTAAAGAAAAATCTCCTACGTGTTCACAAGGAGATCTGGCAAGACTCTTCACTGAAGCAGGTGCGTAATGGAAACAAGCTGGAAGCAACTTAAACACCCATCCACCGGAGATGAGATGAATAAAGGTTGCTGCATTTACGAGATGGAATAAACAGAGCAGATAAAATGGATGATACATACATAAATGTAGCAACCTGGATGAATTTCAAAAATATAATAATGAAGAAGAAAAGCAATATATAGTAGGATACCATTTATATAAAGTTTGAAAGCATGCAAAACTGCTTTTGATTCTACACTGAGAAAGTGAGTAGAGACCCAAAGAAAGTGAGAAAAGAAGTCATAGACGCATTTGGGGAAAGAGGCTTCAAGTAGAGCACAGAGCAAGAGCCTGGGGCCTGAGGTAAAAACACATTTGATGAGTTTAAGTATGAATAAGCAGGTCAGTATGGCTGGAATAGAGTCTATGCAGGAACAGAGGGTGTAGGAAATAAAGCCAGAGAGGTGCCACTTGTCAGACCATGAAGGGTCATGTAGTTGCCACTGTAAAGTTTTGACAAGGAAGCGTGTGGTGTAAGGCCTAAAAATAAGGCCCAATATTATGTCTTTCATTCACATCTGGGGGATTGTAGGAAAGCCACAAATGGCCTACCTAAAAGTTCTCCTCCCCATTCTGCTCCTACAGAAGAGATCCCCTAGCCAAACAACCAACTTCTCAAACGGACAAGGTGAAGACTGTTGATCCTTAAATTATTATTATTTTTTAAGATTTTTACTTATTTGACAGAGAGAGAGAGCACAAGTTAGCAGAGTGGCAGGCAGAGAGAAAGAGGGAGAAGCAGGCTCTCTGCTCATCAGGGCTCGATGCAGGGCTCGATGCAGGACTCGATCCCAGGATCCTGACCTGGGCTAAATGCAGATGCTTAACAGACTGAGCCACCCAGGCACTCTGATCCTTAAATTATTCAACCAATTACATCCTCCTGGGAAATCAGGGAATACCACAACCTTGATACTACAAAGCCTGCCTCCCACCACCCCTGGCTGTTCACTCTGTTTCTGAGTGCAACCCCCATGTGGTCATGCATGGTGTGCAGTGTACTCCTCCCCCAGACTGTGACTAATAAACTCTTGAACATCTGTTCAGTGTTGGGTGTCCTGTGTCTGACCATTAGCCATGGCCATAAACTCAAGGTGGGAATTTCTCCCTCACTAATGGGGTGGATAGGAGACAATTCTAACAGGGTCATATAACCTGACTTATGCTTTATTTATTTTTATTTATTTTTATTTTTTTATTTATTATAGTTACACACACAGAGAGAGAGAGAGAGGCAGAGACATAGGCAGAGGGAGAAGCAGGCTCCATGTACCGGGATCCCGATGTGGGATTCGATCCCCAGTCTCCAGGATCGTGCCCTGGGCCAGAGGCAGGTGCTAAACCGCTGTGCCACCCAGGGATCCCCTGACTTACGCTTTAAACGAATGCTAGCCTCTCTTGAAATGAACTGTGAAGAGGTGAAAACAAAAACAAGAATACCAAATACAACATTGTGCATCATCCAGACATGATCATTATCTCACACAGACAAGAGTTGGAAATGGTAGAGGGGAGACATGGCTGGATTTGCAATGGACTGCGAAGGCACAGCCAGTGTGATTTGCTCAGAAATTGAATATGGGTGTGAAAGAAAGAGAGCAGTCAGGGCTTGTGTTCTGATAACTGGTTGTCATTTAATCATGTGGGGAGAACTGGGAGAAGGGCTGTATTACAGTGAATCTCCTTGTCTTAAATAAGCTGTTGCATAAAGAAGACTAAGGGGGAAAAATAGACTAAAAGAGAAAGAAAGGGTCTAACTCATTTTGTGAGGCTTATATAGTCTTGATATCAAATCCAATTCAAGAAGACAGATTGTGTCTAGATCAGTTTCTCTTACGAACACAAATGTGAAAATCCAAATTAAAATATCAACTATAACGAGGAGCCTGAGAGGCTCAGGTAAGTGCCTTTGGCTCAGGTCATGATACCAGGGTTCCTGGGATCAAGCCCCATGTTGGTTCCCTGCTCAGTGGGGAGCCTGCTTCTCCCTCAGCCTCCCCTCACTTGTGCTCTCTCTCTCTTGCTCTCTCTCTCAAATAAATAAATAAAATCTTTTAAAAAATATATCAACTATCAGAATTCAATAATTCATTTAAAGCATAAGGTATGGTCAAATAGGGCCCATTGAAGAAAACTGGTTTAGGAAGAGAAAATATAAAACTATTAAAATAATTGATCATGGTGACAGAGTAAAGGAGAAAAATCACATGAGCATCTCAACAAATGCAGAAAAAGCACCGAATAGGGGCACCTGGTTGGTTCAGTCTTTAGAGCATTCAACTCTTGATCTCAGGGTTTTAAGTTCAAGCCCCACATTGGGTATAGAGATTACTTAAAGGATAAAACCTTGAAGAAAAAGAAAAGGAAAAGCATTCCATAAAATTCAACATCTAAGTTTTTATTTATTTTATTTTATTTTATTTATTTATTTATTTTTTCAACATCTAAGTTTTTAAAATAAACTCTTAGAAAACTAGGAATAGAGGGGAACTTCTTTAACCTGATAAAGGCTTTCTACTAATGATCTACTGCAATCAACAAATTTAATTTAAAAATTTTAGATGCAATTTCCTTTCAAGTTAGGAACAAGACACGAATGCCTTGGTGTCACTGCCACACTTAAACAGAGTTCAGGAAGTCCTGGTCAATGCATTAAGACCAGGAAGGAAGAAGACTAAATTGTTACTATTTGCAGTTACAATACCATGATAGAATGCATGGAAAACCTAAGAAAAGCAGTAAACAATTATAATTAAAAGGGAGCTCAGCACATTTATTTCATCTGTGTATACACACACAAACACACACACACACACAAAACTTAATAGTGTTCCTATAAAAAAGCAATGACCAATGGAAAAAAAATACCAATCATAGTCGCAACAAAAACTATAAAGGATATAGAAATCAACTGAAGAAAACACAAGAGCTTTATAGAGAATAAAATTTAAGCTATTAAAGTCATACATGTCAGAAAATCGAAAAATGGAACATTAAATATCATATATATTAACAGATTGTTTTAACATTATATAGAGTTAATTCTTCCTTGGTCAATCTTTAAATTCAACACAATACAATAAAAATTCCAGAAATTGGGACACCTGGATGGCTCAGCAGTTGAGTCTCTGCCTTTGGCTCAGGGCATGATCCTGGGGTCCCGGGATCGAGTCCTCCTACATCAGGCCCCCTGAGAAGAGCCTGCTTCTCCCTCTGCCTCTGTCCCTCTCTGTGTATCTTTCATGAATAAATAAATAAAATCATTTTTTTTATTCCAGATTTTTTTTAAAGATTTTTTTATTTATTCATGAGAGACACAGAGAGAAAGAGAGGCAGAGACACAGGCAGAGAGAAGCAGGCTCCATGCAGGCAGCCCAATGTAGGACTCAATCCCAGGACTCCAGGATTACGCCTTGGGCCAAAGGCAGGCACTCAACCACTGAGCCACCCAGGGATCCCCTGGAATTTTTTAAATATAAAAAATGGATTATAGAATTTATGTGGAAAAATAGGAATTCTCAAAGAGTTAAGGCAAAGTTAAAAAGAAGATAAGTCAGGGACTAGGAGATATTGAAGCAAATTAAGAAAACATTGATAAAGCTAACACAAGTGGCAGACTGAGAATACCACCAGCTAAAACCAACAAATAAATGTCAAGATGTGAAAAGAAACTCTTATAATTCGGTTAAGTCAATATTGAAAATGAAGCTCAAAGCAGAGAAAATGGGGAGCATGATCCACCCTATGAGAAAATAAGACAATTTAGAAAGTCATAATCATAAAAACCAGCAAAGTCAGGAAACACAATAAAGGAAAAAAAATGGGCAAAGATAAAAGTACACAAATCACAAGAGGAAAACCCAACTGGCTAATAATTATATGAAGAATGTACTACCTCATTAGTTATCCAACTAATGTAAATTAAAACTAAAGTGATATACCACTTAATACATAGAGGTTGGCAAAACATTAGAAAGCCAGAGAATAACAGGTGCTGGAAAAACAGCAATTCTCATACGCCACCGGAGGAGTACATAGCAATGCAGCCTTTCTAGAAAGCAACCAGCAATGCTCAGTGAAACCAAGATGCATATACACAACAACCCATAAATCCTACTACCCCTGTGTATATAATGCAAACAAATTCTCACTTAAGTGTGTACAAAGACATATTAAGGATGCTGATGCTAGACAGTTTGTGGTAGCAAGGACTCAGCCACCCTCAATGTCCATTGAAAGGGAAATCAATAAAGAAAATGTGTGATATGATATGACGGGATCCTATGTAAGCATCAGACATAGAGAACGAGATTTTCACAAAGCAGCACAGATGAATCTCAAAGTGTTGAGTAAAAAAAAGAACAACAAAAAGATGAGATTCAAATCTGGATAGCAGTGATGTGAGTCAAAAACGCTGATGCATCATAATGATGCTGATGCATCATTTTTCAAGGGTATACATGTCTAAATAAACATAGGGAAGATGGACTGGAAAGATAGGGGCACAGGACAGTACAAGGGGCACACGGGAAAGGAAGGAAGTGCTACTGCCAAGGAAGGGGGAGACCTAAAAATACTAAGAGGGGTCTTTCATGGACTGATGTTGACAATGGGTCCCGAAGAGAAGAGTTTCACTAACTCAGTTCTGCCCACCAGAGGCCTACGAAAGGCAAAGCAAAGACAGGAAAAGAGCCAAAATGTGTGTTGAAAAATCCTTCTGGCTGATGTTCCTTCGTGCTCAGAATTGTCTGTCGCACTTCTTCAGAAAACAATGAACCCATTAGCTGGGGCCCAGTCGAAGAAAAGGTGTCTCCCTCAGGGCAGTCCCTAGGTCGAGGGGTGAGGGTGGGGGGGGGGGGGAGAGGGTGGGGAGAGGGCGGTAGACTAAAAAAGCTGAGTCATGCACCTTCTGGGCAGGTGTCTGCTTGCAGGTAAGCTCTGTACCTGGCACCCATGTTTAGGAATATGGATGGTGAGACCTTGACAAAACCTGAGAGGTGAAGGAGTCAACGCTGGCCTCATAACCTTGGGACCAGGTGACCAGAAGGATGTGACTTGCCCATAGTCCTGAGAGAAGGGGGAGAACAGAAATGAGACGCCAGCTCCAGAGCTCATTCTGCGTCCAGTTTTGCCCACCGCCCCTCACCCCATCCTCGGGCTTCCTGGGGAAGGTGTATACAAACGCGTTTTTCTGGGACTGCGGGGAATTTGTATTCATGACATGATTAAATCCATATGGTTTGTCAATATTTCTGGCCATGGGGACGTTGCAGAAGGAACAACACATACAAAAAACGGAGAAGACTGTTTATCCACATCAGCTCTTTTAAAGGATATAACACAGTTTCCAGATCATGGCAGCGATTGTCCAAAATTAGGAGCAGAAGTGCCTATGGGGTTAGTGAGAGGAAGTCGCGACGCAGATTCTTAGGGGCTAGGCCGGCCTCAGCCAGCAGCAAGCTGTGCGGTACCTGGCGGGCCATCGTTTTGAGACCCTGCAAAGGAGAAGAGGAAGAGAAACTTAAGCCCAGGGCTCTCCACCCATCCTCCAGAAGAATGCCCTAATTTCTTTGTCCCCCAAATCAGATGTGAAGGCTAGCAAGCTGTCGCCAAGGGTGGGAAGCCTGTCATTTTGAGGGACTGCTGCTGCCCCTGTGAAGGCCTCAACGCCGTCACCCGTTCTGAGCACGTGAGAACAGCCACCACGGCCACACATAATCTGAGGGCCCAGCCAGGATCAGGGCATCAGCTTCAGCCGAGATGTCAAATACGGTAGGAGTTTATATGGGGGTTTGCATCAAAACAGGACAGTTTATAAGAACCCGAGGCACGAGAGCCCAAAGCCAGAATCTCCAGGATGCCTTGGTATGAGCAGCATTATTACTTCACTAAACAGATCCTTGTTCTTCTGGTTTACTTTCTCCTCCCTCTCTCCTTCAGCTATTTTCTGGTATTTTTTTTTTCACCTGCCCAAAATGGAGAGGTTTCTGGTATCTGCTTTGTAACCCAGGGCATGTGTTCCCATCTCTAGGGGCAAACAGCTGCACTGTCTTTCCCCCTGCTGTACCCCCACTGTACGCCAAAAGGAACGCAGACAGCTTCTGTTTGCTGTTACACTGCCTTTCTATCAAATTGCCTCCTGGGAGCTCTGACTTCTGCTGGTAATCCATTTCTACCCTTTCAATAGAAATGACAACTCAGGGGGCACCTGGGGGCTCAGTGTTTGAGCCTCTGCCTTTGGCTCAGGTTGTGATCCCGGGATCCTGGAATCAAGTCCTGTATCAGGCTCCCTGCATGGAGCCTGCTTCTCCCTCTGCCTGTGTCTCTGCCTCTCTCTCTCTCTCTCTCTCCCTCTGTCTCTCATGAATGAATAAATAGAATCTTAAAAAAAGAAAAAGAAAGAAAGAAAGAAATGACAACTCAGAGAGATGGGTAATCTCTGTGGGTAACAGAGAACGAATCATTAGGTCTGTGTACACTCAAATGCCAGGCAGGATTGTCCCCAAAATCACTCCTTGGAAAAAGAATGAATCATTTTAGTATTTTTTTCTTAAGGTTTATTTATTTATTTGAGAGAGAGAGCGCTCACACAGGCAGGCAAGAGCATGCTGGAGGAGGGGCAGAAGGAGAAAAAATGACTCCTCAAGCAGACTCTCTGCTGAGCAGGGAGCCCTGATGTGGGGGGCTCCATCCCAGGACCCCCGAGATCATGTCCTGATCTGAAAACAAAAGCCTTCCGCTTCACCAAGTGAGCCACCCAGACGCCCCAAAGGAATCATTCTGTAGTCAGAGTCTCCTATATAGGGTGTTTTATCCTTATTTTATTTTGAATAACACAGTTCTTTTCAGGGAAGATACATTATCCCGAAACACCCTTGATCTATGCAAGATTCGGATGTTTATAAGTGAAATCGGTGAACTTTAATACATATTTAATTATTCTTTCACTTAGGTGAATGGCCTCATATTTGCAAAAGTGAGTGATAATGTGAACCAGCCTTTTAAATATCACTTTTTACAGTATTACAGTAAGTGGTTGCACAGTCGACGTTGAGAATATGCAACGGCAGGATGAAGGAGAGAGAATAACTCCCCTACTGCTACACTGTAGCTGACAGTGGAAAAAACAAGACTGTAGAAATATTTCTTTATATGAAATAGAACATACATACAAAATGGTAGTAGTATATCAAATTTCGAAGTATATAAAATGATTTTTAAAGCATAGGTAACTAAATTAATAAATTAAGTATTTATAAGTAGATGGTTGCTCTTTTTTGCTCTATCTTTAAAATTTGAGGGAAAGAGAGAGGAAAGGCTTGCTTGAAAAATGGAAGAGGGTCTCATATTTTGACTTTGCCTTCTATTAGGACACATATGGTAAACACATAGGCCGGGGCTGAATCCTAACTGAGGGGGAGGAAGAGCCAGCATCGTTCACAGCAAATTCTTTTCTTTCTTCAGTGTTATGGAGAAAGTATGTTTACCTGAGTCTTTATCTTGACTCCAGATCCTTAGTAAATGATGGCTCTTGTCTACACTTGACCATGCTAGTTTGTGAAACAAGCACTCTTCATTTTGCATAAGAAAACGAGTGAAGTGCTCTTGCAAACATAGCCACTACCGGGAGACCCTATACATTTATTCAAAGAGTGCCAGTCACTGGCCTGAGCCGCTTTGAGGACTGCCATCAGAGTCAGTACACAGGCCAAATGACAGAGCCAGGCTCTGCACTTTATAGACAGCATTTTTTTTTTTTTAACCCCAAATGGTTATTCTCAACGCCATTTACCAGATTGGCCTCTGGATGACTTTCTGCTCTTTCCAGAAATCATTAAATCCACTCCCTTGCACTGGCTCCCATCCCCCACCCCACCCCAAGGATGAGGACTTGGCACAGAGCGGGACTCTCAGAAAAATGCTTTGCAGGCTCTGAAGACAATTCCACAAGAGGAGTTCCAAATGTTTAGAAGGAAACAACACAATCAGAATGAGTATGTGACCTCCCAATGAGAATGTGCTGAAAAGAGACAACATTCCTTTGGGTTCCAAGTTCTAGGAGATTTTAAGAATCCCTTTATATTCCTACCTCCTGTTTCAAATTCAGCAGCCTCGCATTTCACACCAGGTAGCCAGGATTAGCAAATAGTTTCATCTGCTTCCTACTTAATCAAAATAGAAAGCCTTAAACTCCTTTTTTCTTTTCTTCTTTTAAAACTAAGCCCATAAACACAAGCACAGTTGACCTGCTCTGCCCATTAGCTTTTTTAGCAAAACGGTGAGACCCTCCTCCGAAGTAACAACACTAAACACAGAGCTGCAGAGGCAAACATGTGATACATTGCAGGAGTCATGAACCCTGTCTTCCATTATTCATTTACAGAGGGGCTGAGAGCTACAGTTATATGGACTTGTCTCCTTTGCAGGCCTGGTTAATACATCTTTCCTCTTACGTTTTGGCCTGGGCATTGCTACGGTCTCTCCATATATCATACTCTGGTCTTAGTCTTTGCCGGGCAGTTTTTTTGTCATGGATTCATTACTATTCATTTTTCAACACAGTCTCTCAGAGCGCATAAGCTAGTCCTTGTTGGGAAATTATGCTGCTTAAGAAGCTTACGTTAACTCTTTCAAGCTTCTAGGATATTATTTAGTAAATTCACCAAGGCAGTAATTTCCCATATAAGAGTTGCTGACCCTTTAAAGGTTGTCAAGTAGTCAGCTCGTGAACTGATAGGAGGATCCAATAAATGCAGACTTAATACAACCAATCCCAGTTAAGAAATATGTTACTCTAGGGATTTAAAAAGAGAGAAATGAGTCCAGGGAAATTTGCTAATTCTTTTGGACAGAACTCTAAAATTAGGGGATGAAGGAAAACAAATTAGATTTTTACATATTTGGATTTCAGAAGAGCATTTGATTCAGAAAAGTAATTTTACGGTTAGATTAATTCAAGCTGGGTTGACTATTTGCGGACTAAAATACACGATTTTAGTATGATACTCATTAGATTCACATTTCCCATTACCTCTAGAGAGCGCATATTGCCAAATGCAGACATTGAAGATAAGCCCTTTCACTGTGCAAAAGTTTTAGGAAACTTTTTCCAGGAATTTTACCCAGAGGAAAACCCAACAGAAACAAAAACAATTTACATTTGTCCACACTAGAGCATTTTTCTGGTTCTGCCAGACATTTTTTAGATATTCTCAAATCAATTCCTCTGGCATCTCACTACAACAATACCAGACATTGATAGAGTTGTTTGCAGTGGTCAAATGCTTTCTTTGTACATCATTAGGTCAGATCTGCACAACCACATTGTGGGTTTAGACATGCTTCTCCACCTGAATGTAGGCTCCTAGAAGGAGGGATTTTGTCTACCTTGTGTACTGTTATATCCTCAGAACCCAGAAAAGTGCCTGGTATATGGAAGGCATCGGCAGCCATTCAGTGGCTTGTGTAGATGAGGAGTAATAATGACGCATTTGTTAAGCTCCCTGAAGTCTTCTCTGTTCTATTTATTCCGTTTTTGCCTACTCCGATATTTTATGAGGACACTACCTTCCTTTTTTGTCATAATTACACATAGCACGCACCCACCCACCCCACCCCCACCTCTCCACACACGCGCACATATATACTCATCATTGTCTCTTGTTTTTCACTTCAGCTCTTCTTGAAAAATTTTATCTATGAAATCAAGTGTGGTGTGCAAGTTATACCCCTAATGTTTCTAATACACCTACAAACAAGGACAAAGCTTTAAATAAAAAAAGTAATAAAAACTTCAGCTGCGCATCGTCAGAAACCATCATGCACATGGCACAAGTTGCTATGCCTACCACATCTGAGGCAACACTACCATACTGGTTCCTTATAACAGCTCCTGCGGGAGAGACCCCGTGAGCTAAGCAAGGTGGGCATCGTTAGCTTCACGGCACCAATGAATCAACTGAGAGGAATGGGCTCAGAGTCATACAACCTCCAAGTGGTAGATTTCGGACTAGGACCAGGTCTCCTCACTGCCAGTTCAATGTCTTCCACTATTTTATCCCTCCCCCAGCATTCTTGGAAAAATCTATAGCTCAGCCACTGCTTGCTCCTTTTTAGAGAGGCTGCTTGTACTGAGGGTCTAGTTTATAGCTGTTTGGAAGCAACCATGAGAAGATGAGGCAGACACAGTCACCTCAGGTAGGCCTTAATTTGTAGTTGTAATCCACGGGAGGAAGCACATGCTAGAAAATTTTTGGTGAGAACTCTAACTGGTAATAATGAGCACAGGATGGAAAAGGGTAGAGAGAGGTGGAAGTTCAGTGAAAGGGGAAAAAATGGGAACTAGTTTAGAAAATACATAATCCTTGGAAGCTTATTTGCATGTACTATAAAACCAAGTAAAGCCTGTTTTACACAATGATCTCAACAGCAGTTACAGTAGATGAGCATACCTACTATTGTCACCTGCATTGTCGCATGTATTTTCAGGGCAGGTAGGCTTTCTGCTCAGAGTGACCTCAGGATCACACACCTAAGAGGAAGCAGAACTAGACTTTGAACAGGGTCTCTCTCTCCTTCTCTCAGAGTGCAAATTCTTTCCTTTCTCTCTCCATTGGCTGTGTTGTTAGCTCAATGGTGATGAAGGACTCACATTTGCCTTCAGCTTAGGACTACATTTTGGTCGGATGATGAGACTAAAGTTGAAGCTTGCCTGGCCTACAGGCCAGTTGAGATAGGAGCTCTGAGAATGTGGTGAATTGTGGTCCATATTCACCAGAGATCTAGCCTAAACATTTGGATGACTGTAAAGCGACTATAGGATCTCTGTCTTGCATCACCCTACATTGAGTGGGCCAATATGCACTGAACTATGCAATAAAGTCCTGAAGTTGCCAAAAGTACTGACAAAATCTTTAGGACTAGTCTGGATGAACAGGCTGATCCAAGGCCAAGTGGCTAAAGTCCAAAATAAGGCCTTCCCAGACTGCCATAATCTTGGTCCTTATTTTTTTTTTATAGTGACTTGGAATGATCTTGCCTTGGGTTCAAGAAAGGAAGACGAAGAGAAGAGCAAAAATCTGTCCTCCCAGCTGTTATTCCGTTGACTGATAACTTCTCCTATTATTTGCAGCTCTTGGCTCTCCCTTGCCATTTAGCATTGTATTCTGATGAATTGTAGATGTCAGAAAATAATCTAGGGAGTAAGGGGGATATTTTGTCCTAACACATCTCCTGTCTTTAACTTTTAAGAAGGAAGTATATGAAAAGACCTCATAAATCTATGTATTTTTAAACACTCAGTGTTTTGAAGCAAAGAGAACAACAAGAGCAAAAACAGAAAACAAAATGAAAAAAAAAACTTCTTTGAAAAAAAAAAGAAAAAAAAAAAAACTTCTTTGGCCATACATCCCAGTTCACATACCTTAGGATGTCAAACAAAATCCCCAGTGAAATCCCAGCCCATTGCTCTACTCTCTAGAGAAACTAAGAGAAAGCTCTCACATAGGGGCATAGCCCCACATTTTGAAGGACCAGGGCAGGAAGTTCCAATTGGCTACTTGTGGAGGAAGTAGAAAAAAGTTAAGACTTCTAGGACTCACAAAAGTCTGGTGCCTTCATATGACAAGGAGGAAATATCACAGAACAGTCTGAGGTACAGGGCTGGAGATAAACGAGTTCCACATGAAGAGGGGGATGGAGATGGTGTGTAAGGAAGGAATACAAGGTCTGCCCATGTCTCTTCAGACAACGTCCCCTTAGAAAAGCTAAACTTGTAATTAGGTGCATCGTTTCTTAAATTCTCTTGCAATTGTGCATCACTTCAGAGTGTCCCTTAACGGTTTTTTTAAACTTCCTTTCTCTAGCTTTTTTCTTTTTCATTGAATTAAAAACAAAACAAAACAACAACAACACAAAAACCCCACTCCCCATGAGAAGTCTAATGGTTCTAACTTAGAAGTGTCCAAAGCACCACTGTTCACCTGACTTTAGACAAAGTACCTAGAAGGAACTATGAACCTTCCAACTTCTGCCGTAAGACCAATTTTATAATATCATAAACATTATAAAACACCATAATCCTGTATCAAAGAATTAGTCACTGGATTTTACCCCAAGACCCCCTGAGCAGCCAGCCCATGAGAGGAGATTAAAGGAGAAAAGATACCGATCAGTATCAGTAGCTGGTGTTATCTGCTCTCCCATGAGGGAATCTCAGAACCAGCTCCCCTAAGTTTTCCCCTTCCTTTAGAATACCAAGGCGGTTCTCGAATTCTCTTTGGTAGGATTTGACCTCCTCTGACCACCTTTGCATATCCCCCTCCACTTTCTTCTGATGGCCTAACTTCGTTGGTGCAGCTGCTGTCACTTCTGTGTGACAGAATGGAAAAGGAGCCCTGGATGCAGGAGTTAGACCTGTACCCATTTCTGTGAGCTCCTTTTCCATTCTCTCTCTCAATTGTGGCTCAGTATGGCTCCCTCTTGCCATAACTGCTGCTGCCTCATTGAGATGGGGGATGGAGGAGGGGAATGAGCGGAGGGAAGAGTAAGGGGGCATCGGGTTTTATGCATCAGTGTTACAACTCTCCCTGGGCTCTTCAAATGGAGGTCTACTCTCCCGATTTCTTACCGTGCCCATAATGGACCACTAGGCTGTCCATTCTTTTATAAACCATTATCTTCTTGGGGGATTTGGAATAAGTTCTGTTGGACATTTGGGACATTCTGCATAATGTCACACTCCCAAGCCTTCCTCCCCACAATCAGCTTTGATGCCTTGGCACCCTTCCTCTCTTCTGCTGCAGGATAAGTTGCCGTTCCCGTTTGGGAGCTGTCCAAGAGAACAATACGTCCATTCCCCACATGCCCTATTGTGCCTGACTGTCAGTATGAGCATCCAGCCCTTCCTGCTTATTTTCAAGTCCCTATTACTCCATTACTGCTTCTCCCAGGGATCAATAAGATTCTCCAGCAAATGGAACACTCAGAAGCATACCCTAGGCCACAATGGTTTCTAAAATGGGTGTGTGGATTAATTTCTCACTTTACCCCAGGACTCTTAAACGATAATGGAAATAATATCGTAACTCAAAGTAAAAGCCACTGATTGGCATATTTTATATAGAGGGTAAAAGACATTATATAAAGCATGCCCAGCCTTCTGCCATGACCATCAGCTTCCTTTGGCAGGCAAACCAGTCCTCTCTGTGGCCATCCGTTGTACCTGGGGACCTTATAGATAGATCAGGACATAAGACTGAGGGCAACTGGCAAGTCTCTGTTCTTGAACTATTGGTGACAAACTTATTACATCACTCATGGGCACCTGCTGTCTCATCTTGGGGTCATTCTTCTTTGTCCTAATGTAGGTCTATCCTTTTGACCTTCCTTTCTGAAACCATACTGCTTTCACCATTTTCTGAGCCTCTAGCTGGAAACTCCAACCTGCTTGCATAGAAACTGCTTCCTGTCCTTAAGAAATTCTCCGATTCTGAGTTCATCTCAGTCCTCTGGAGCCAAGAGCAGACCCCTCTTTATAGCTACTATTGTTTTGATCAAGACCCCGTTGAAATGCAGACAGCCAAAATCTACCTTTCCTGAATGAGTCAGTCTGGCTTCTCTTATGTGGGCCCCCTCTGCTGCCGCCCAGGAGACTCGGGTGCTGAAAAACTGGAGAAAACCAGTCTCCAAAACAACCACATTAAAATGTGTGTGCACGCACAACTCCCACCTCACTCCCCCGCCTTGCATGTTTCATTGTGTGACAGTGGCCAGCAGCAATCTTTGACTTCTAAGAATTGGTGGAAGCTCTTTAATTAGGAACATTAAAAACCAGAAGAGATTCAACATCAAAAGGAAATAATGACAATTTTGAAATAATAACACTTTAAGTTTGAGTCCTTTCACAGTTCCGAAAGGTCATGGGTATGTTCACATTTATTCTTTGATTTTTGTTAAACCTTTCATGGTGGTAATTCTGAAGCATACACAAAATAGAAAGAGTAGTATAGTGAATCCTCAGAAACTCAACGTTCAGGGCCAATCCTATCTCATCTATAACATACACACACTTCTGTCTCTCACGGGATTGTTTTGAAGCAAATCCCAGATACCATATCATTTCATCCACAAATATTTTAGGATATATCTCTAAATGACAAGATTTCTTAGAAATTATAAAACATTTGAAATAATTGCTTAAATGTTGTAAAGAATCCAATTAGTATTTGAATTTCCCTCAAATGTTTATAACTGTTTCTATAGCTACTTTTTTTGAAATCAGGGCCTAAAAATTGTCACACATTGTATTTGATTGACATGTTTCCGGGCTCATAATCTATAGCCCCCTCTCTCTTTTCTTTTATTTTTGGAATTTATTCATTGAAGACACCAGGTTATTATCCTACAGAGTTTCCCACTGAGTTTTGCTAATTTTATTTCCATGTTGTTGTACAAGATGTTCCTCTGCCCCTCCTTCTCTGTAAACTGAAGGTTGAATCTAGAGGTGTAAGCTGATTTAGGTTCCATTTTTTTGGTTGCAAATACATAATGATGTGTCCTCTTCAGGAAGTACACCATTATTCTCTTTTGGTCATGTCAGCAGCCATCACTTATTCTTAAAAACTAAATATACTCCCATTTGTTTTCTGGGATGATAATATTATCTATTTTCAAATATTTGCTAAACATACCTCCAAGTTTAACTGTGGTCTTAGCCCATTTTTGTTTCTGACGGACTATGTTCTTTAAGCATCAGCTTCCAAAATTCCCATTAATCCGGCTACTGTGCCATTTATTCTGCAATGAGATGGTTACTCTTGCTCCAATTCTTCCTTCTTCCACCTCTTGCCCAGTTCCCACTTCCTCTAGGAAGAGGATAGGAATATCTTGATGGTGCACTTGGCATTTTTTAAAAAGATTTATTTGAGAGAGAGAGAGTGTGTGTGTGTGTGTGTGCGCTGGGGGAGGGTGCAGAGGGAAAGAATCTCAAGCTGACTCGCTGCTGAGATCATGCCCTGAGCCGGAATCAAGAGTCGTGCTCAATCCACTACACCACACAGGCACTCCACATTTGGTATTTTATAGTCATTCTTTGGGAGTATTGTCTTGTTTTAACAGCATTTTCCTCTGCCTGTCCCATAGTGCCTTATCTTAACCTGCCTTCCTTTTCTTTCTCATTTTTATTTGTGCCCACACATAGTATTCACAGTACATGAACATATTTCATTTCTTTGCTGCTGATAGCTAACGTTCCACAAATTGGAGGTCTTGACTCAGCCTTCTCTTTGCCTTGTTTCCAGCTTCTTATCTAATCCAGGAGACATGGAGCACTCCTTCCTTCTTGAAACACCCTTTCTCTTCCAGGTACCTCTCTTTCCTGGTTTACCCTCCACCTCTCATATTATTCTTCCTTCACCTCCTTCAAAGTCACCCTTCCTCCTCACATTCCTGAAATGTGAGTGCTGCTCAGGTTTTTGTCTTTGGCCCTCTCCTTTCACAAACCGCTGAGTGATTTGATCCACCCCCAGGAAAGAGAGGTACCTGGAAGAGAAGGCGTGTTTCAAGAAGGAAGGAGTGCTCCTACCATTTCCTTCCTTAAAGGTCCACCATCCTACAATCCCAATATGACCCTTCCATAAGGCAGGTGCCTGTTGAAATCTGGGATTGTTGTACCATGGATATAAATGGTAGGGAGGCAAAACAACTAGCCTATAAGGCTAGTTGAAAAACACTAGCCTATAAGGTAAAATCCAGACTCCTCAGAATGGTTCCAAATGTCATGTGATTTGGTTTCTGTTCTAACCTCTAAATAGCTTTGGATCCAGCCATCCATACTTTCACACTTTGACCTGAACCCAAATGCCCCAGGCTCTCCAGCATTCAAGTCTTTGCCAAGACGGTACACAATAAAGTCTGGAATTTCTTTCTTTTGCACAATCTTCATCCTTCCAGATCCATCTGAAATGCCACCCCTTCTGCAAAACCTTTCCCGACTCTCTGTGTCCCCTAGCATATTATGAGTCCCATCATTTCTTCACTTAAGGTCTAGGCTCCAATTTTAGTGATTGCATTTTATATTTATGCCACTCTGCGTCATGTCATAGAGCGAGGTGTTAATATCACTCTCCCACACTAGTGTATAAAACCCTTAATGGGGGGATCCCTGGGTGGCTCAGTGGTTTAGCGCCTGCCTTTGGCTCAGGGCACTATCTTGGAGTCCCGGGATCGAGCCCCACGTCTGGCTCCCGGCATGGAGCCTGCTTCTCCCTCCTCCTGTGTCTCTATCTCTGTCTCTGTCTCTGTCTCTCTCTCTCTCTATCATAAATAAATAAGTAAATAAATCTTTAAAAAAAACGCTTAATGAAGATGCAAAGTATTTGTCTTATTCATTTTTGTAGCATTATCCTTGCCCACTCCCTCCTCTAGCCCCATGCACCCAGAACAGTTCTCAACTGTCAGTATTCTGCAGACCCAATTTGCATTTTCTCAGTAAAAGTGGCTCTTCTCCTACAGCCTGAAGTTACCAGAACTCACCAGGCCCTCCATGGGTGCATGCTAATTCCCCAAATCTCTTGCTTCTCTTTTTTCTATCCATGGTGGACCCTTGACCTCACCTCACCTTGAATCCCCACATTCTTCACATTTCCTTCTGCCAGAACTTTCCTTTGCTGGGAAAAGAACATTCTACCCTAGCCTTTCTTGGAAATATAATATCTTAGCATGCTCAAGATCTCTTCCATCTCATTCCCCTATATGCTTCAGATGCCACAGCTGTCTCCTTGAAGTGGCCATGCCTACCCTGCATAGCCTGCTTTCATAGTTTGAGCCGCTAATGCCTCCTCATTTCTGCCTCCCTCAAGAGCACCATCATCTCTTTGTTTAGATCTCAACTTTAAAAAAATTTTTATCCTCCATCTATTCTCATATTGTCTTCCCAACACAAGAATTGGAAACAAACTCCTCTTCTCGCATTAAAGAACCCTGTGCAGGGATCCCTGGGTGGTGCAGCGGTTTGGCGCCTGCCTTTGGCCCAGGGCGCGATCCTGGAGTCCCAGGATCGAGTCCCACGTTGGGCTCCCGGTGCATGGAGCCTGCTTCTCCCTCTGCCTGTGTCTCTGCCTCTCTCTCTCTCTCTCTGTGTGACTATAAATAAAATAAATATAAATACCCTGTGCAGATAAAGCCTTGGCTCCAGTAGTCCAGCCTCCTTCACCAGAACTCAAGTGTCATTGCCGCTCTTAATCACATTTATTTTATTGCATCCATAAAACAATAAAATATTTCAATCCACACACTGTGCAAACAATTGGCTGCAGCCAGCTATAACTTAGGAAGATTAAAAATGGGTTCCCGGGCTATCGGATGAGATGGGTTTGGGTTGCAGAGGGCATTTCTCCTGTACTTTTCCTGTCCTCTCACCTTGCTAAGGGTCCCTGGGTTGCCTGGGCTTTTTTTCATTTGCTTTTGCATGGTTTTTCCTATCCCTTTGCGTTCAAATTGGGCCCTCTTTTCCCTTTATTCTCTTTAAATTGCTTCTGCCTTGCACATCTTGGTCTGTGCTGATGAGAATAGTCTCCAGTCTCTTCTCTGCATGTCCACTGTAGATATTGTGTGGTCCATTTACTGCCATATATCTGCGGAGGGAGTCCAGCATGGGGATCAAGTGTCCTGTCTGGGGCATCAGTCTGCACTTGAATGCTTTGCTCTGCTACTTCCTAGTTGTGTAATCATGGGCAAGTTTTTTTTAACATCCCTGAGCCCCAATTTCCTCGTCTGGAGAGCAGGGATAATAGGACTACTTAGCTTATAATGAACATTAACAGTAGCAGTCATTATCATGGGCTCTTTGGCTCCAACTAGATTCTAAAACATGGGCCTTTCCTGCAGCATTTGCATGCTCTATAGGTTCTTAACACACACACACACACACACACACACACACACACCACCATCAGCATTTTTAAAATGTGTGTGTGTATGTGCATGTGTTTGTCAGGGGGTATCTCTGGCAAAGCAAAAATAGTAGGTTGTACATTAATCTCTATCTTGAACCATTTGACCTTAGGACTCGGGAGTTTGTGAGGTGTCTGGGTCTATCCATAGGCTCTGGAGCCACTAAGGAAGCCTTTGGAATTTGTGCTTGGTTTATTAGCCTCCCCTGAGAATGGGGGGTGGGCACCTTAGTACCCATCAGCAGCAGAATTCAAGGTGGGGTGGAAAGATCCAATACTCTTCTCCCTCTGTGAGGTGTCACCAGTTCTCCAGGAATAAACAAGAGCTTTAACTTCCAGGGGAATCCCATAATCCATTGAAACTTTTAGAACTGGGTCCAAAATAAGCACAAAACCAGGACAACAAGGACCTTCAGCCAATTTTCCAAGGACCAGGAGGCTAGATCTTCAATTTGGACAGGAGTAAAAAAAAAAAAAAATAAAAAATAAAAAAAAAATTCAGAAGATGGGGGACCAGGCATATTCACTGTGTGACTCTAGGCAAATCAGTTACTCTCTGTACCTAGGTTTCCTGATCTAGGAGGAAAGCACTGGATCTATGAGGATGCTGAGTTCATTGGTCATTAAGATCTATTCCATCGTGACAATTTTGTGATTCTACAAAACAGTTCTTCATCAGCCAGGCCAGTCAGGTGCCCATCCTCATAGGCATCCATACCCACCCTGGATTTCACAGTATAGCAAAGGCTTCCAATACTTTCTTAAATCTTCAAACCACATTCAGAAAACACTGCCAAGAGTTTGAGAGTGAGTCCTGCCCATTGACAATAATGTGGGCCGATTCGCATGATGGATTCAGTTGTGGCTCTCCAGGTCAGTGCCCAATAGAACGCTGCGAGGCTACTCAGATCTTCATCCCCAGCAGCTGGCCAAGCCCAGCTTAGCTTTTTACTTATTTAACCAGCACTTACACGGCACTATTCTAAGACTACACAAACATCAATTCATTTAATGTTCTTAATTGTATGAATTGAGGATTTTTATTATTCCCATTATACAAATGGAAAACTGAGGCACAGAGAGGTTAAGTGGCCCCAGTCATACAGCCAGTGAGTAGCCGATCTAGTTCTTACCTCTACATTAAGCTGCTGTTGTCAGCTCCAGGCACATGGGGGGAGTGATAAGTATTGCTGGTCACTTAGCTCTGGCTCATGATCTACATTTCTTCCCAACTTTACTGTCTTCAGTTTCTAAGGGCCCATCACAGTGAATCTCTTAGCAGACCTCCAGGCTTCAACCTCTAAGGGGCTGTGGTAGAGTGGAAGATGCTTGTTCTTACCGTCAAAACAGGTGAGTCACATCCCATTCTACCTTTTACTGGTTCTATGACTTCAGAGACCCATCGTTGGCCTCCACTAGTTCATTTTAAAATAAGGCTATTAGTACGGCTCAGCAACAGATGGAAAATCAACTGAGACCACAGATGGTGGAATATCTTAAAAATGATTAAAAAGTGAAATAGAACTGAAGGGATACTTGTGACCGTCTGACACCTTGTATGCTATGGTCACTTACTACACATTTGTTGAACTGATCACAGACAAGAAGCAAAAGAAAAATTAGGAGAGTATACTGATGCATGAATGTGTGCAGTAGGCAGTGGAGGCCCTAGCAAGGTTTCCAACAGGAAACCAGAAACCATTATTTTCCTAAGCCCATCTACCTTTAAAATGACCTGCTCTAAACAGTCACATTTTCCTTAAAGAAGCTCAGAAGCTGGGTGCTCTGGAACCCACGCATAAGTCCAGGGGAGCCAGGTGATGGGTCAGACCAAACCACAGGCCTGGGCTCTGGGAATGGGTGGCAGAGGGAGCTTCTGAGTGTGGTTATGTCCCTGTATCTTGAGGGCAATAGTTCCTCCACGTTGTCCTGTGAGCTTGGTGACAAGGACCCAAAGGGTGGTAGTCAGAGCCATGTTTTAGCTAAATCTAAATAAGAGATTTAAAATACCTACTTTTTTAAATCTCCAAAAACAGAAGCTTGAAATCAATAGCCCCTGATTCCACCCCAGTCTGGAGGTAAGGGGGTCCCTGCCGGTGACCATGGTAAGCCCTCCCCACCATGGCCCAGCACAGGCTGGTGGAGGGCCCCTGGCTTTGCTGCGGCTCTCAGCTCTTGCTCCAGGTTCAGGCCTGGCTTCTCTCTATTGACTTGAAAGAATTAGTGAGGTGCTGAATGTGAGCAGTGTCCCCTTTTCAGTGAAAAATAAATTTTTTTAAATAATAAAATAAACAGGTCCCGCTGGCTTAGAGGAATCCCTGTGAGCTTCCAGGAACCAACATTCCCCAACTCCAGTGCATTTGGAGGAGCGGAGCACAGCCTGCGTGCAATAGTGGTGACTTGTTTAGACACCATCTGGGCTGTGTAAAGTTAGTAGGAGTGGGACCACTGGGCAGCGAGGGCTACTGAGAAACTGCAGAGGGGAAAAAACACGGCCACACATACATGCGAGGAGGAGAAAGTGCACGCTTGAGGTGAGAAATGCAGCGTCAGCATCATTGAATCCCCAGATATTTTTATAGGGGGGGTTGAAAGGAAAAAAATTACCAAAAACTCCCCGCAGGCCCAGACAAAGCCACAGTGTGTTCCCATTTACCGCCAGCTTGATAGTCACACCCTCCGTGTCTTTTACAGTTAGGCTGGAACTCAGTGAGTGGAAGGCACTTCCTATAAACAAAGGGGAGCAGAGGTCCCACTGCCTTCCTCTCCTCCCCAGCACCCCCACTCCGGCCCCCTCTGCGGAGCCAGGAGGTCAAACAACTGCTTAGCCTCTTGTGTTAATTAACATTTTGGCTCCCTTTTGCGAACTCAGAGCCAGAGATAAACGAGAAATAAATCGGTCATTGGAACTGGAGGGGAAAGCTTGCGAGCAGGCTGTGGGCTGCTCCGTCTCGTAGGCCTCCCAGCCCCACAGTGGGATCTGTGACAGACACTGAGGCTGGCGCTGCTTGGACCCTCAGCCTTTGCTCCCCCAGAGGGGGGCCTCTCACTCCTCCCTCCTTCCAGTTTATTTCCAGTAGCTTCCTCCTAACCCCCAAAGTTTAGCTCTGGGGGCCCTAGCTTCCCCCCACTGTCTCGCCTTCCCTGTGGGCCCATAGGTTCTCGGTGGCCTCCTAGCCTGGAACTCTGAAGGACAGGACCATGGCGGGCCCCACAGACCACCTCTAGGCTCCTCTAGCTCTGCTCTTTGCTATTCCCTCCCCCACCCCCAACGACTGCCTTCCTCACGTTGCCGTTGCCCTCCTTCCCTGCCCACCAGGAGCGCGTAAGGCCCAAGAAGGCAGCCACTGAGCAGCACGGCCTTGGTATACCTACCGCTTCCTCTAGGGCATCAAAAAGTTTCAGTTGAATCCCTCCTCAGCCAAATGTCAGCCGACCACATGCTCTCCCTCTCTCAAGGCCAAGCGTGGGCTCTGCTCCCCACGAGCAGGCCTGCCTCCGTCTTCCACCCTGTGGTCAGCCTCACTCTTCACCTCTTTGCAGCACGCACCTTTCTCACAGGCGCCCCCACCCCCGACCCAGGGGGAAGCGTCCTCGCACATCTTCTCTGCCCCCCTCCAGCAACCCCTGGACTCCCCAGGAGCCGGTCACCCCATGAGGTGTGGGATTTTGTTGTGGTAACGGTCCTCTGTTTTCCATATGTGTATAAATTTGGGGTCCTTCAGAAGGCTGCGGAGCAGTGGTTGTCAATCTGCAGGGTGTGCAAGCATCACTTGGAAGCTCGGTGAATTCTGAGATCCTGGCTGCCACCCGCAGAGATTTTAGGAGATCCCTGGTAGGGAGCTGGGCCTGGGAACTTAGCTTGGATGACTGTCCTTGAGTCGGTCACTCTCAGGCTGCTCAGCGTGGACCAGGTCTTAAGCTGCTTTTGTGTCATCCGCCAAGTCAGACAGAGCTGACCCCGGGGTAGGTGGCTGCTCAGAGCCACCGGCTGATTGATTAAAATGAGGTGGGATCCCGAACTAAACTGTTCTTCTGAGCTAGCCTATCTTCCACTGTAGGGTTAAGGAGGGCATGTGATGGGCTGAGCACTGGCTGTTATACTATATGTTGGCAAACTGAATTTAAATTAAAAAAAATTTTTTTTTCACTTGAGGTGACTGGGTGGCTCAGTCTGTTAAGCATCTGCCTTCGGCTCAGGTCATGATCCCAGGGTCCTGGGATCGAGCCCTCCATCAGGCTCCCTGCTCAGCGGAGGCCTGCTTCTCCCTCTCCCTCTGCCTGCTGCTCCCCTTGTTTGTGTACTCGCTCTCTGTGCCAAATAAATACATAAAAATCTTAAAAAAAAAGAGAGAATTTTCACCTGGGCCTCTCTGGATTAAATGACCTCCACAAAACACATCAGGAAAACCCCTTAAATTCCAAGCTAATTGAGAGATTCCAGGGATAGTTAGTAAATACTTCTCCCTTCTCTATTGAGGATCAGCAAGAACAATAGTTGGCTCTCAGCCCACACAGCAAATATCATTCCACCAGGGTTGTCTGCAACTTTTCAGTCTTTTACTACAACATCTATGAAAATAGAATTTTTCTGAAATAGAATTCCAAGTCTAAAAGAGAAAGTTTTATGATACCTGGAGGCAAACCATTCAGATGTTTTGAGTTAATTTGGCATGGCTGAAAGAATTTTTACATTTGCAAAAATATCAAAGTTCATTTTCTGCCTCCAAAGAGCTTTCAAACTGTAATGAATTTGGCATGAACAATGAACATCATTTCTCAATATGTGATTTTTGTGAGGACTAAAAAAAAAAAGAAAAAGAAAAAGAAAATCCCCCCAAACAAAAAACAAACAAAAAAGTAATGGAGTGTAAACTAACATGGTGACAGATTTCAGAATCACAGAATGCTGAAAGTAAAGCAATGCTAGACATTTCCTAGTCCAGACCCAACTTTTAAAGTTGAGAAAACTAAGGCTTTGTCTTAGATTCCTAAGTAGTAACAAAACAACAGAAACCACAGTTCTCAAAGACTGCTTTATCCCAAGTAGGGGGTTTAGGCAAAATATAAATGAAATGTGCGTAGGACGATAGGACTTAAAATACTTTTAGTGGCGTAAGATGTTCTATGAATGCAAGGTGTTTGCAGAGTGGGAGGGGCAGAGAGAATGATAGCTAGAGACAGGAGATAGAGGTTCAGTGTTGCATCTGCAAAACCTGGGCGGGTCATGACTGAGCTTCATCTGTAAAATCAAGGTAATAACTCAGTTTCTTTTTTATTTATTTATTTATTTATTTATGATAGTCACACACAGAGAGAGAGAGAGAGAGAGAGAGAGGCAGAGACATAGGCAGAGGGAGAAACAGGCTCCATGCACCGGGAGCCCGACGTGGGATTCGATCCCGGGTCTCCAGGATCGCGCCCTGGGCCAAAGGCAGGTGCCAAACCGCTGCGCCACCCAGGGATCCCTAACTCAGTTTCTTTTAAGGATGAAGCGAAGCAGTGTATGTAAAAGCACGTTACAGACTCTCCAATCCTGTTATCTCATCTCAGTGATAGGACAACACGCATGGAATTGCATCCAGAATGATCTGCTTAGAGGCAAGTTTCCCTTAGCTCAGTTCCTTCTGCCTCCCCACCTAAGTATAAGCCAACTTTTGATCCTAGTTCTTTCTGGTCTTTCGGCCTTCTCTGATCTCTCCCTGTCCCCCAAAAGAACCCAGCCCTCCCTGGCCCAGGGCTGGCCATTCCCATTCTGGATCCAGAAGAACAGAAATACAAGTCAACTTCTTGCATTTCTGTCCCTCAGGACCTACCCTCAATGTTTATCAAATCATTCCAGAGGGGATGGAATAGAATTGGAAGGAATTGAATTCTGCAAGCACGAATTCTACTCCTTCCCTCTCCAATGTAACTAAGGGGTTCTTAAGTGATGAGGTACAGATAAAAAACAAAACAAAATAAAACAAAAACAGTGGGTCTTACCTATTGCCAAAAAGGGGGAAAGATTTTTTTCTTTTTCTTTCTCTTTTTTACTGGGCTCTTCCCAGGCTCTTTTCCCAGGGAAACAAACAAACAAAACTGTCCTCTTTCTTCCAGGAGGAAGTATATAGATCTCTGTGGGAGGATGGATCTCTGTGTTGATTTGTCACTAGATTTTGTTTGCAAGCTTTCATTATGGGCAAAATTATCA
The DNA here is from genome assembly GCF_053574225.1 of Canis aureus. Taxonomy (NCBI): domain Eukaryota; kingdom Metazoa; phylum Chordata; class Mammalia; order Carnivora; family Canidae; genus Canis; species Canis aureus. The sequence goes on along the minus strand of NC_135614.1, from coordinate 72,051,614 downwards.
TTATTTCTCTTTGGTGGCTCTGAAGTTTTTCTAAGAGCCATTGTGAGGAGACCCCTAGAAAAGGCAGACAGTAACTCAAAGAAATCATTCTTCTGGTTTGCTTTTATTGCCTAGTCTAGAAACTGTGGCTCCTGCCACATTCCTATCTGTGGGTTGGGGTTGGCTCTCCCCAAATGGAGGTTCTCACTTGAACAGCACCTCGATATAAACCTAGCTCAGCAAAACCTCCAACAGCCGGTACAAGGCACTAAAGATGCCTGAATCAAAGATGTAAACACCACGAGGGTTCATCAGCTTTGCAGGTTAGACTGTTTACCATGGCAAGGGCCCAGAATAAGGGGCTGGCCTCTCCTTGGAGATCTTAAGTCTTTGCTTGTGGGATGGACTCCCCCCACCCCTTATTGGAATACATGGAATGTTCTGGAATGTCATGGAATGCCCTGCACACTGGCTGTCCTCCTGACCCCGTTGGGATGAAGTCTTCCCTCTGTCCCCAAGGAGCAGCCTTAACACTTGCACCCAATCTCCCTCCTTCTCCACTTGCGAGAGAATGAGCCCCGTTTAGGAAAGGAGGACTTTACCACTATCTGAAAACACATTAACACACATATTTATTTCACCCAGGAGCTACTAGAAGGGAGTGGAGTGGTATCTGAGTGGTCTGTGTCATGACCAGAACTACATTTATCTTCTTAATGGCACTGGACGTGTGTACAGAACATTGGAGTTTATAAAATTGTTTCCACGGGCATTGCCTCATTTGATTGTGGCATCCCATGACTTAAGGGGATTGAGGCCTTCATTTTAGAGATGAGGAAACAGAAACTCAGAGAAGGTCTTTGGACCCAGCTCTTTTCCCACACCCCTTCCCCCCAGCCCTCCGGCAATGATGGAGAAGAGGCAGCAGCTGACACAAGTCAGGTCAGCTGATCACCATGCTCAGCAACACTGTGAAGGAAGGAAACAAATCCTGGGCCCCTCTGTGTCGGGCAGGGGCCGGATAGTCTACCTTTTCTCACGGAAATCCGCCCACTCAGGCTTCCTGGGTCCAAACCCCAGCTCCAACCCTTCTTAGCAGCGTGGCCGTGGAGGCAGGGTACATGCTCAGTCTGTGCCTCAGGCCTCCCACGTGTGAAATGAAGAGCACCATGCACCGTCCTTACAGTGTCATCGTGAGGTTTAAATCAGGCAGTCCGCTAGAGCACACAGACCTGTGTGAAGGAGTCACTGCATAGGGACACCTGGGTGGCGGTGGAGTATCTGCCTTTGGCTCAGAGCATGATCCCGGGCTCCAGGATCGAGACCCACATCGGGCTCCTTGCAGGGAGCCTGCTTCTCCCTCTGCCTGTGTCTCTGCTTCTCTCATGTGTCTCTCTCGGTGTCTCTCGTGAATAAAAAAATAAAATCTTAAAAAAAAAAGTCACTTTATATTACCAATATCACCACTGTTATTTCCTCTTGTTTTACACAGGAAGGAAGAATGCTCATGAAGATTAACATTGCTGAGATTAGAGCGAAGTTCAACTCCAAAGACCTTATTTTCTGCTGCCTTCAGGTATCTGTTTACTTCCTACTTTCTGCTCCTTTGCTTCCTCCTGGGCCCTTGGCGGTGAGCCCGGTGAGCCCCGTTGGCCCTTGGAAGTGTTCCTGACCCTGGGCTGCCTGCATGAGAGTAAGCTGAGACCCTCACATATGGACAGAAGCCGAATTCCTGGAGCCAGGGGCCCAAAAATCTGGATTTTTTCACAAGCAGAGCAGATGATTCTTTTGCACTCTGAGAAGGTCAAGAGCTGCTGACCCAGATGGACCACTTGGGCAGCTGTCATGGCCCAGCCCTCCCGCCTCTCCCTTCACCCAGGAAGTGCTCCAAATCTGTGTTGCTGTAAACACTCCCTCCCCTGCACAGTCTGCTTCTGCTCCTTCATGAGTAGCGACGCAAGGCTGATGCCCTCACTCTGTGGTGACTGGTCGTTCTATCTACTTTGAATAATGGCTTATTGCAGCAATGACTTATGTTGCCCCTAAATCGGGTAGGCTCATCAAAGCAGGCAGGACACAGAGAAGGGGAGGAGAGGCAGGAGGTCAGGCAATCTCCATTTCATGCACAAGACCCACCACGCACAAAGATGCCACAACTGCCCACCTAGAAGATCTCAAACCCTAAAGAGGTCAAGCCTACAAAAATGAGATAACACAACATGGCAGGCCAGCACAAAAGAGGAGAAACTAAATCAGTATTTGCATTAGAGTTTTATCTTATCTCACCAGCACAGCAGATCCCTTCCAGAGAGGAGGCCAGGTGTCAGTAACCACCTGCTTTCACTCATTCCTGCTTTGCAGATAATAGTTAACTGCCCCCACCCCCATCCATGTGTCCACCATAAAGCTTTTACCAAATGACCCACTAAAGAGCTTTTACCAAATGACTCTCTGAGAGTAAGACTGAGCCTCAAATCATAACCCCAAGGCAAACAATAATTCTGTTTTTTTTCTGGTAATTCTCCCCCACCCCCGAACATCTTCTCAACTAGACTTTATCTCTGGTTATGTAAACAGCTGAAGCTATCCTAATTCCTGAGAGGATATCAAAGATCTGTACTTGAGTGGGGGAAGATGCTGAGGGTGCGGGGAAGAATGGAAGGAAAACAAGCATTAATTATTAAACACGTACAAGATTTTAAAAATTACATACCATTTGGCACTTTTCCTCTCCAAAGTACTCTGTCCCCATTAAAGGCAAGGAAAGGCAGGCTTCTCACCATGGCAAATTTGCCTAATTATGTCTTTTCTCTCCTAAAGTGGGAAGGGTTCACATTCACTGGTTCAAGACATGCTTCCTATGGGTGGGATGCTCTGGATGGGAATGCAGTTGCCCTATCTGCTTTGATTTGATGCAGTCTCTTATTTTACAAACTGGACTTGGAACCACTTAACAAAAGGCACTATGCAAATACACGTGGAAAATATGCAAGTCAGCTCTACAGCCCAGAATCCTGGGCATGTTCTTTGAGCAGAACAGAAACCCTGCTCTCAGCTTTATTTTGCTTGCTGGAGCTTGGGGCAGGGCAGCAGTTCAGGGGCTGTGCTGGGAAGGTTAGGCTGGACATAAAGAAGTTCCTGATGTGCCTCGCCCTCCACAAATGGGTAGGCTTGGATTTACCCACCGTGTTTTCCATATCATTGAGTTTCTGCCATAGGTTTCATGTTACTGTTGTAAATACTGTCACCCAATAATTCAGATAATGGGTGTTTGGGTCTGGGGCTGGGAGGTCCAGTCACTGCAATCAAAGAAGTTGTCCTCCCAGCACTCAGATCTCAGGTGGGGAGGTCCAAGTGAGTCACACCCAACAGCCCCCATGACCCTGGTGAGTCACCCAATGTCGAGGCCAAATCATCCTCAGATACCATCCAACTCCCTCATTTGACAGATGGATAAACTAAGGCCCAATGGTCTGGTGTCACTATGACACAGAGAGTTGGTAGCTGCTCAATAAGAATTTGGGCCCTGTGAGTCTTAGTCTAGAAGCTGCTATGTTGCTCTTCACATTTACAAAGAAGAGAGACAATATGAACACATCTTCAGAAGTATTCATTATCTTTAAAAGGAAAGAGACAAAAAAGGTAAAGATAAAGAAGCAAGCTATGTGTCACAGTGGAGCTGGTTGGGGCAGAGTGGTCTGAGCTCGGGCTCTGAGATGGCAGATAACATGGGTCAGCCATTTAGTTGACGGGTGGACTTGGGGTTTACCTAATCTTGTTGGGTTTTAGCCCTCATCTTTAAAACAGAGATAATAGTGCCTACTTCATGGGGTTGTATTAGGATTGAAGGAGATAATACTCAGGTCCTGGCACACGCAAAATACTTAATAAATGTTGGCTCTTGTTACAACCCCAGTGCAGACGTCCAAGGACTTAAATAGACTGCCAAGGCATCAGTCCTGGGGGGCCTGTCCTTAAGCCAGACTTTCTCCTGCCAGCTCCTCTTTCCGGTCCAGGACCCTGGCTGCCCTACACCCTCCCCTCTATCCCTCCAAACAAGACGGTCATGATGATGTTAGTACCCAGCTCCATGGATCTTTTCAGAGAGGAGACAATGTACTGACTAGAAATGAAGTAGAATAAGGACATAGGATAAAGGGTACTGGGAAGGAAACGGCAGTGGGAAGGTTAGGAGCGCTATTTATGGGTTCCTTTCATCTGCTGTCACTTGCTAGGTTATGTAATAAAGTCTTTATAGTATAGGAAATATGAAATATAATCAGCAGCATGCCAGTCTCCATGGCAGTTACACTGGTAGCAAAATGAATGCCCATTACTTTTTTCTTCCCTTGCCTAAGTCATCAGACACCCCAGCTTCATGAATAAGGTTGGTTTCTCCCCTCTGAGACCATTAAAACTGTCTCTGAAAAGGTGACTTAACGTGGCATTCTGATCACTAGGTCTCTGTTCCGTCACTGCACAATGATAATTAATGTTTATAAAGATGACCCTGATTCAACACAGAAAAATCAAATTAATGGTCTCTCAATATAAATACTATGCTAATACACACGATATTAGTTCAATATAGTTTCATGAGAAATACATTTGATCATGTTCTGAGTCTCCAACAGTCAGCCATACACCCAGGGTGCATATTAAGCAGAACACCCTATTTTCTGGCTCTATCAGAAAAGACGATTCAATCTTTTTCATAACTCCAGATCTTCAGTTGTCCTTTCGAGTCCCCACTTATCTTCTTGCGAAATATGTGCCCAAAAGGACAACAGGATAACATTTTCTCAAGACCGTATTTGTTTTGCAGAGTGTATCCCTGATACTGGCCGCTGCCCAGCTGCTGGAGACCCTGGGGGCTGAGAGTCTGAGGCTACAACGTCGCAATTCAAACCCCAAAGCACAGCGGATTTTCATCTGGGTTTCAGAGGAGTCATTATCTTCATTTGGTTTCTGGACACTGGCGCTGAGCCCCCCCATGCCCCCCTCAGAGATAAGAACGGACAGAATGTGTTCCATCTTCCCAAAGATGCTACATCAGCATGTATTTCCCACTTAAAGCTTTTAAGCGTTTGACTTACACATTTGTGAACACCCCCAGTGGACTGTTAGGGTTTGGTTTAATCCCCAAGAAAACTGGCATTAAAATAGACCTTTTCCCGGCAATAATAATCTCATTTACGATAAATTATTCTATTCTCAGTACCTTTGAGACACATGAGAGCTTTTATGTAATAAAGAAGCCATTTATTTCCGAATATTTTAATGCACGTTTCCATATTTTTCTCATTTTTAATGCAAGGGCCATTGACAGTACTGTAAGAGAATGTCTTTTAAAAGCAAATTTATGGCAAATGTTCCAGTGAAATGGGCAGCAACATGCATCATTGTATCGCTGTACTGTGGAGAGGAACAGGGCAGAGATGTTCTAATTCTCATTTACGTGCATAAAAATGTAACCTCTACAGAGAAAGACAATGTTATTGGGTAAATTGATAAGATGTGGAAGACCTCTGTTCAATTTGGGCCGCATCCTTTGATTTGCTGTATGTACTTAGCTATCGCTGGGTCTCATACGCCACATCTGAAATACAGGAAGGACGTGAAAGGACAGACGCTGGGGAAGGCCATGATGGCGCCTGAGGAAAAAGGTAAGCTGGAGCCTTCCCGTGTCAAGCAGAAAGAGAAGCTGTTTCGGAAGGACAGAGAATCTAGAAGCAGATAGAATGGCCTTTGCCAGAAGTTTGATTATTTTGATTTTCTAAACTTTCATTTTAAAGCTATTCATGTGGATGCCATCTATCTGAAAAGCCACCATGATGGTGGTTTCTTGACTGAAGGCGGTAGTAGCAGGGTCTGGAAATACAGGCAATGTCAGAATCAAAATGTCCATACCTCTGGTTCTGCGATTTCCATTTATGCTAGACTCTTGGAGCAGAAAAACGTTTCGAGAAATCTCCTCAGATATCCCACTCTGATACACTTCCTGATTAAGAACCACTGCACTAGTATGAGATTCATTTTAACCACCATCGTATGTAAGAGACAAGAAAGTGGATCCTTGACATGAGTAGCACAGCGCTTCTGGGATAAGAAGCCAACTCTCAGGAATAGCTTACCAAAAAAATAAATAAAATAAAATAAAATAAAATAAAATAAAATAAAATAAAATAAAATAAAATAAATAGCTTACCGATGATAAAAAGCTCTATGCATTTTTTGGACATTAATACTGTCATGAACCAGGTACATTCAGAGAAGACTAACTTCCATCCCTATCTCCTCTGTCCAGTTCCTTCACCCTAAAGGAGACCATTTTGTCAGGTTTTGGTTTATTCTGCCCTTGTCTCTTTTTATCTTATTTTTTTATTTTGTTTATTTATTTAGCCATTTTTTCTTTTTAAGAACAAGCAAACACACACATATTTATATCACTTTTTGCACAAAAGATACTATACTATAAACATGGTCTATAAGTTGGTGGTTTTTTGGGTTTTTGTTGGTGGTGGGCTTTTTTGTTTGTTTGTTTGTTTTGTTTTTAGTTAGAGAATGTCCCAGAGGTTACTCTATTAACAGTACAGAGATCTTCCTTTTTTTCATTTCACAAAGGGATCCATTCCTGGATGTGCCATGGTTTATTGAGTCTGTTGGTCTAGCTGGTCACACTCTGGAGCAACCACAAATGGGCTGGGTAGAGTCTATAGGACAAGGATCTAGTTTTAGCTCCAATCAGACAGACCATTTCAGCCTTGGGGATGTCACCCAACACTGCTCTAAATGTTGCCTCCAGGCCTCTCAGCTCCCTTCCCAGCACCTGGAAAAGGTGAACAATCTAACAAAATAAGAGGGAAAGGATAAGTCAGTGTGAGGATGATTTAGTAAAAGCGAAAACTAAAAGGAGAGAATAACAGGGGCATCGCCCTCCCACACATGCCAGGCACTGTGCTATATGCTTCCTCTGTCAGAACAGAGACCTCTAACAGGAACTGTCTAAGGAGACAGGGCTCATTTGGACTGATGACTCACAGCGCACTGTCTACCGCAGTAGTGAGCGGCACGTGGAGCTGCTGAGCACTTGAAATGAGCAGTGCAAGTTAAGATGTGTTGTAGGTATAAAGTACACAGCAGATTTTAAAGATTTAGTACAAATTTTAAAACTATAAGTTATCTCATTAATAATGAAATATATGTTGATCTGATAATATTTTGGACATTGGGTTCAATAAAATGTATGGGTAAAATTAATTCACCTCTTTCTCTTTTTTCCCTGTTTAAATGGGTAACCCGTAGAAAACTCAAAAATTCCATATGTGAGGCTTGACCTTGGGGCTCTCATTATCCTGCCAGTGGATGCACCAGCTCAGACTGTTAGTAAGACTCAGCTCTGAAGTCTAGGAGGGGAACCCAAGACCTCTGATTTAAGGTGATAATCTGCTGTTACCCAGGACCTCACAAATGTTCTGAGCTCTTCCTACGGAATGAGCCTCTGAGTCACTAAATTCCAGGGGAGGCACTTTGCATCCACTAGGGCTACACCAATGGCACAGGCTTTGAGCCAGGGCCACCAGGAAGAGCTGGGTGTCCTCTCCAAATGGAGAGAAGAGCTGAGTCTTTATGCAACCAGAAAAGTGGTGATAGGAAAGTGTGCGGTGCTCCAGAGCCATGTGAAATGGCTGTGGGGAAGAGTGGCCCTAGAACGTGGTTTAGGGGAAAAGGACCTGGAGAAACCATGAACCAAAGGGAATCTGTGTTTGCACTTTTCAACCTTCAGATTTCAAAAACCGAACAGGAATATTGTTAGTAGTAAATCGGATTTTCACTGCACCCTTCGGCATGCCCAGTACTGTATGAGAGTGTTGACATGCACCAACGCCTCTAATCCTATGAAAAGCCCTATTAGGCAGGCATTAGTATGATCCCATGGTATGAGTGTAGAAACCAAGCCTTGGAGCATCTAACAACATGCTCAGTTTTCACATGTGTTAAATGGCAGAGCTGGGGTTTGAAGCTGAAAGTCTAGACTATGGTCTATACCAATGCACAGCTCAAAACACAAGGGCTCTGATCTCAGGAGGTTCAGGAGGCCTTGGGAGAAGACAAGGGGTGGGGATACATCCCAACCAAATTCCCTGGAGTCATTTTTAGGACAGTCCTAGGAGCTGCAAGCACAAAGAAAGGAAGTTAAGGTAAATAGCTGGTTGTTGAGAGTCTCTGTTTGGGAGACTGAGAGAGAAATGCAGGTACAACATAGTCACTGAGAGGGTGGACTCTGGAGGCCACTACCTGGGTTTGAATCCCACTGTGACCACTTCCTAACTGGGTATCCAAAGACAGTCCCCCAAGCTGTAAAGTTGGTTAATTCTGGCGGCTGCCTCAAAGAGCTGCAAGAATTAAATGAGATAGATGCCTGGAAATTGCTCAGTAAGCACATATGGTGAGTCCAGCAATGAACACTGGCTGTTCAGGCAGGAAGCCCTGAGTGGGTGAAGCATCTTTCTAGGCAAGAGGACCAGCCAGGTCCCCTAGGACAGCCCACAGTAGGCACAGCTCCATGGTCCTGCAGAGCAAGGTGGGCCAGCAATGTTCCCAGGAACAGCCTGTATTAGAGGCTGGGGGGTGGGGGGGCTGGGCCAACACACAGGGTAGAGGCAGGACTTAAGGCACTAAAGAGCCTCTGCTCTTCGTGGTCAGGGAGTAAAATGGTCACAGCAGGCCCCAGAGAAAACAGTGGACCTTAGGGAGCTTCTGGAGGCTTCTGAAGTAGAAACTCTTTCTGCTTATAATTCATGTAGCCCACTTCCCTATCTTTGGAAAGGATGTTTATTTTATTTTATTTTTTTTTTAATTTTTACTTATTTTTGATAGTCACACAGAGAGAGAGAGAGAGAGAGGCAGAGACATAGGCAGAGGGAGAAGCAGGCTCCATGCACCAGGAGCCCGATATGGGATTCGATCCCGGGTCTCCAGGATCGCGCCCTGGGCCAAAGGCAGGCGCTAAACCGCTGCGCCACCCAGGGATCCCTGGAAAGGATGTTTAGAAGCTAGAGATACTTAAGTGTGGTTTTCCAAGACTTGGGGCATTATCTAGGAGCGGCTACTCTGAAGCTCAGGCCAAGATGACCACACAGAAGGAAATGTTATTATGGTCAATGGAAGGGAAGGGAGCACTTCAGAATGAGAGCACTGGCTGTTTCATTGCATTACAGAGGAGTCAGGTGGTGGTTCACCTTGGATGGGAACAAAGGAGAAAGGGAATCTGGGGCCAGACCTTGACTTGAAGGGTGGTCTCTCCTTCCTTCCTATTTCTCTATTAAGGACCACAAGTGGGGCACCTTGGGTGACAGTCGGTTAAGCTTCTGACTCTTGATTTCAGCTCAGGTCCTGATCTCAGGGTTATGAGCATGTTGGGCTCCGTGCTCAGGGAGGAGTCTGCTTGAGTTTCTCTCTCTCACTCTCCCTCTGTCCCCTCTCCCACAATTCACTCTTGCTCACACACTCTCTCTCCCCCAAATAAATAAATAATTAAAAAAAAGAGTACATGTTACAGACAATCTAGACTCTGAGCAGAGAAAAGCAGGTCCCTAGAGACTACTGGCAAGAATTATAACATCTCATCAAGGAAGAGATTCTCTATCACAACAGGGAGTCTCAAATTAGTCAAAGACTTGGAATGGTTTCCTGATACATGAAGTGTAATCAATTATGGTGACTTCTTCTGGGGCTGTTAAATGTCTTGTTCCTTTCCCTTTGTTTTCTTTGGATTGCCACTGAGGTCAAGTGCAAAGTTGTTGATCTCACCACAATAGCCCAGAATACATGAGCACATCTGCAGCCCAGGACACAGCACTCAAATGACCAGATGTAAAATGTGATATTAAGTGAACCAAGCAGCTAAGGAGATACAATCTGGCAACAATTGTTAGTGATTAGAAAGCTGTATATATTAGGGAAAAAATCTGTATGTATCTTTTAAATGATATTTTAAAAAGAGATATGACAACACAAAATGTTGGAGCAACCTCAACTGTCATCCATTGCTGGTGGGAATGGAAATAAATATTACCACTTTAGAAAACTCTTTGGCAATATCTCCTAAGCTTAAACACATAACTATCTCTGTTCCAACAATTCCACTCCTATGAATATACCTAACAGAAATATGTGCACGTGGGCACCAAGGCGCGTGGGTAAGAACGCTCACAAATTCAAAAAAGCCAATACATGGACATCTCTTTTACACAACTTCAGAATCCACTTGACCTTACCTTTGCTCTCACAGCTGAACTCATGCAGACTTTGGCTTCTTGCAGGTGAAGAAGGTCCATGCCTCGTCGAGGACCTACACCACATACATTTGACTTCCTGCCATGGAGCACTTCTGACGTGGGATTCCTTTGGAAAACTCATGCATGCACGACCTTGCAGAACAGGAGAAGCTATATTGGTGGGATCATCCCTGACCAACGAGAGGCAGGAGTCGATGGGGAATGGATAAATGTTCCCACTTCTGTTCTCCCTGGTGAACAGTTCTGAAATACATTTCACCTGGCCCGTCAGAAGACGCTGGCAGGATTGAGCACCTGTGACTATGGCTGTGGTTAGCTTAGCAACACACCAATCTATTGGCCACCCTTCTTCCATGTCACTCTCTCCGTGGCTTGCACACCGACTCCCAGGAAACACACTCTTGAATGAAGTTTTCACAGGTAAACCTCTGTCTTAGGCTCTCATTTTGGGGGAACCCAGGCTAAAATAGCTCAATTTGGAAAACCCCCAAAAGTTGAATGAATGAATAAATTACGGAATATTTACAGGAAAACAGTGGAATCCTTCCATTCCAAAACACGACTGGAACTCACAAATAGAATGTCGAATCAAAGAAGCTGGATGTAAAATATATTTGCCCACAAGAGAAAGCAAACTGAAATTATAGTGTTAGAAGTTGGGAGAATGGTTACCTTTGGGAAGGAGGAAGGGGGTAAGTTACCAGGGGGCCTCTGGTTCTACTGTAATTATTTCCTTTCTCAAATTGGATATTGTTAAGTGAAGCTCATTTTACCATAATTTCCTGAGCTGGGCTTTTTGGTTTTGCACATTTGTGTTATATTTGAATAAGAAAGTTGTAAAAGAGCCTAAAGGCAAGACTGTGATGACTAGTTTTTTTCCCCTACTCAACAATACGCAAGCTTGCTTTAGGAAGGTCACCATCTATAGCCACGGTCTATTATAGGAGATGAGAATTCCAGCGCCTTCCCCAGCCAGGGGGTAACATAAATATGGGAAGATGGCCCAGTGGGACTATGTTTTTCTAAACAGGGTGAATTCTCTTTAGTTTCAGCCAGTGTTACAGTGATAAATTGGCACTCCAAAAAAAAAAAAAAAGGAGAAAAATAGTAAGTAAATAAGTGAGCAAGCAAGCCAGAGTAGAAAGAGAGGAAAAAAGGAAAGAGGGACGGAGGTGGTAAGAAATAAGGAAGGAAAGAAAAAAAGGAAGAAGGAAGGGAGGGAGGGACAGAGGGAAGGCAAGGGAAATAGAAGTTCTAATTTGTCATTTGGCCAGTGTCTGTGGTATAAATAATCCCACTGCGGCTGGCTTCAGGCTATCAAGCGTTTAACAGTTGACCGACAGCATTTCTGAACACTCTACAATTGGCTTGTCCGGGCCAGTCTGAGTGGGCTCCAACATACCACCGGCCCTGGCCAATAGTGGCCATCTGTGAAAATGGTTCCAGTGTATCCTAGTCTTGGAATTTGTCAAAAGAAGCCAGAAATCTGGATTTGTAGGTAAAATCCCTTGATTTTTTAAATGATATCAGCTAGTTCAAATTTTTCAAAAATACTTTACAAACCAAGAAAAAAAAAAAAAAACACATCTGCATCTGCAAACTAGATTTGGCCCAGAAAATGCCAGTGTCTGACCTCTGGCCTACAGGCTAAACCTTTTAAGGAGAGTCTCCAGCCTCACTGATGCAGCATAGCCTTTTGGGTACATAGGGTGAGGACTAACTGAGCAGCTGTACAATACAGCAGTGTCCTGCCTGGGTTCTGGCCCCAGTTTTCACTATTACATTTGCTTTACTGACCTAAGTCTCAGTTTCCCCATCTGTGTTAGGATGCCTTCTGAAGTCATTCTTCTCATATTAGAGCTTCTGGGTTAATGTAATGAACATAAAAATCTGTGAGGTTATCCTTTGGGACTGGACAGAGTTCTTGACACAGCAGGGATAATTCAGCGGTGCTGGGTCGTGGGACAGGGATCGCAGGTCACTCATCAAAGAGAAGGTGTGGCTTTCTTCAGGCCATCAGTAGAATGATAGCCATTGGCCTGCTGGGCGAGGCCAGTCTGGGAGCTCCATAGTCCTCAGACTTCTTGATTTCTGGGAGGTAACAAGGCCACTTCCATGAAAGGAAACCGATTATAGCAGGAAGACTTGAGCCTTGGAGTTTGTCTGCCTTGGGTTTGTACTGCGGCTCTGCCATTTGGTAACTAGGGTCTTCAACCTCACTTTCCTCCTGAGCTCCTCCCCCCTTACAGGGACTGTGACAAGAGCCATCATCTGTTTAAAGTGTCTAACTCAGTTTCTGGAACAGTGTCAAATAAATGTTAATGGCCATCATCATCATTACGATTTATCAAGGCATCTGTGTAGAGGTGCTGGACGGCCAACAGCCCAGATACTCATTAAAATTTAATCTTATGTTTCCCTTTGTTTCATTCTGTCTCCTTTACTCTGTTGTTTTAGAGATTCAGCCAGAGTTAACATTTCTGCAAGATCCAGACAGGTCTGGACACAGATATTCTGATCTAATCCAAATTTATGGGCTCCGGAATGCTCATAGAGAGATGCTGCTATGGATCCTGCTGGAGAAAATTCACATACCGGGAGGGAAAGATTCAAACTTGGAATATCTGAGAAGACAATTAGGTAGCTCAATTTGTGTGGTTAACTTATTTTAAAATAATATGTATAGGTTCCCTAAAGACAGGATCAGTAATTATATCAGAGCTTGAGACAAAGGGGAAAATCATTCATACTGATCCTGTTTCTATTTACAATTTGGATATTTGTTCATCGTGGCCTTTTTCCCATTAATTTTTATTTTTAAAATATCACATTAAAATATCTCCATCACTGCACTTTTTGGTGCCCATTACATTTTGTACTTCTTCACCCTAGCCCCAGCCCTGCCCCCTGTTATAGGAGTATCCTAAGCCAACAGCTACTTGGAAGGATTTTTATGTTTTTGAGAATTTCTAGTTGAATTCAATCAAGGATAGGATTCAAGTCTCCTTACATAGTGAGGCAGGTTTGTGTAGAGAAAACCCTTCACAACGAGTCAGAAAGCCTGGTTCTCTAGTTTTAACCTGGGTGTACTATATCACTAGAGTATACATTGCTAGACTTTTCTGAAAAGTCTGTTTCCTTGACTTTAAAATAAGGATAAGCACATGCATACTTTCTCTTCAGGGCTGGAATACCTAAAATGTTTACTAAAAGGGTACATGAAAATATTAATTTGGCTGCAGAGTTTTTTTGGTATGCCCTATATGTGCAAGGACGGGGAGTAAGATGCTTGGTTGCAAACATCTCACTGTGGCTACCTCCATGGCATTCACTGGGCTCCACTGGTGATTCCACAGTGGAATCTGGGAAGGCCGGATCATTAGGCTTGGCAGCTCCTCAGCAAGGACCAACATTCTAATTAATTGTCCCCGGAGACACTGCTATTACAGTGCTATAGGGGAACTGCTATTAGGACCATCAAAACCCCTGCCTCTGCAAACTCTCCTGCTAATCAAAGTCCTGCATCGGTGCATCTAAGGAAGCCAGACCGATGCTTCTATCCAGCTGCAAAGGAATCTGGGAAAAGAAGTTTCTGGCTCCTTCCTGAGGAAATGGAATCATAAATCTGGAAAATTTCAAACTGACAAGGGGTCCTGGGAAAGTGCTGAGCTGTTATATGTCATGATGGATGTCCACTGCAAAGGGGTAGCTTTTGCAGGCTGGAACAGCATTCACGGGCATCTCTGCAAACATGGAGGTGCACTTGGAAAATCACCTCCCTCTCCCCTGAAGTCACACATGCTTGAAGCCACTCCGTGTCCCTGCATGTCCTGGAAACAAAAGTGTTTATGAGAACCTAGGCTGATACTCCTGGTGTCCCATCATTCACTTCAACCTTTAGATTCCCCTATTTCCTGGTAATCTGATAATAACATGACTGTCTTGCCCCATGGGAGGCCCTCTGGACTCATTAATCAGAAAATCCTTAGGAAATGCATCTGCTAAGGCCTATAGCCAACTCTCATCATGGTCAGCTTCCAGACAGGCAGCAAAATATTTTCGAGTTCTAAAATCCTGGCCCCAGCCCATCACTTTACCTAGCCTGGCTAAATTCTCTGTACAGGACACAAAATAACCTCAAAATGACTGTCCTATCTCTTTTATATGGATTACCAGGCAGGGGCTCAGGACACCCACACAAGAAGTTGTGCTGTGAAATGAAAGAGTCAAGTCCCCAGGAACATTTCCTCCTCTGAAGCTTCTCCTCTTTGGTGGCTGCGTGTGTGTGTGTGTGTGTGTGTGTGTGTGTGTGTGTGTGGTTGCTTTGCTCCTTCTTTTATATTGTGAATTGATGGATGTTGGAGACCAGTACTCATCTCAGCTCCCCGCACCCAGCAATGTCTCAAAAAAAAAAAAAAAAAAAAAAAGATAGTTAACAATTATTTTTTTTAAAGTTCTATTTTTATGCAAAAATCTTCATTTTGTTCCTTCTTTTCAACACAAATTAGGTGTATTTGTCCACAGAAAGAATATAGTAAGTGGTGATTATATCCTAAGGGTAACATCACAAAATGCCTATTAAATCAATAGTATTGCTGAAAATTGTTTATTGCAGAGGGAATAAACAAGAAAATTCTTTTTTTTCTACACTACTATTTAAATGAAACATAAAATCAATAATCTCAAGTAAGACATTATTTCCCAAAGATTCTATAACTTGAAGGAGGCCAGAACTCAAAGAGCAGGTCGCTGCAGAGAAGTAGGAGGCAACCAAGCATCTGTGGGTTCCTTAAAGACTCTATAGACGGTAGCACCCGGGTGGCTCAGTGGGTTAAGCATCGGACTCTTGATATCATCTCAGGTCATAGATCTCAGGGTCATGGGATGGAGCCCCTGATAGGGCTCCACGCTTGAGGAATCTGCTTGAGATTCTCTCTCTGTCTCCCTCTGCCTCTCCCCTGCCCATGCTGTCTCTCCCTCTCTAAATCCATAAAATCTTAAATTTAAAAAAAACAAAAAACAAACCAAAAAACCACCTGACTCTAGAGATGTGAAGTTCTGGCAAACCAAAAGATGCCAACACTGGTTCTTTGTTTAATCTAATTTCATTCCAAACACCAGGGCAGTTAAGTCTCTAGAACTATTCTTAGGTTTATTAGACTTAATACAGCTTGTCTTTTGGCTCACAAATGGGACCAAGAAAGGAGAAGGAATGCTCTCTCCAGGAGGCCTTTCTCCCCATCTCCCGCCTCCAACTTCAGAAAATATGTCTCTCTCCTGGGCAATTCCCTAGTTCCTTTTCTCCCCTATATAATATTGACTACATTTTCCTGTGTTTTCTGGTTAATTGGGGATATGTTGTTCTTCTTCACCAAATTCCACATTTCCTGAAACACAGATGGGCCTGTGTCTGAGTTCACGCTGCTGTCATGAAAACACCATAAACTAGGAGGCTCATGAACACCAGAAGTGTATTTCTCACAGGTCTGGAGGTTGGGAAGCCCAAGAGCATGGCCCTGGCAGGTTCCGTATCGGGTGAGAGTCTGCTTTCTCACTGATGGCTGTCTTCTCACTATGTCCTTACATGGCAGGAGGGACAAGGGAGCTGTCAGGGGTCTCCTTTACAGGCACTGATCCCATTTATGAGGGCCCTGCTCTAGCAACCTAATCACCTCCCCATGGCCCCACCAATGTGGGGGTTTGGTTTCAGTAATTTGGGGGTACACAGACATTCAGACCACAGCCACTTGAAATAGGGTTTAGACACAGAAAGTGTTCTATTATTGTTATTATTGTCTCGGTGCATCTAATTCCTAAGTCAGGCTGTTCTGTGGGCACTCAGTCTGTGCTTGCTAAATGAATGAGTGGAGGCTCAAGGCTCTGTTTTCATAGGGATTCCTCTAGCACCCCTCCCCTCTTCCCAGTGTGTACACACACACACACACACACACACACACACAAACCACTCTGGGAGCAACCTGACACCATTCCTTCTACTCTCAGGTACCTGGGGTTTTTTGAGGAAGCACTGCTTTACAAAACAGTGAAGACATCTGTTTTAATGAAGTAAGATGTTTAATTTTCCCTGGGGGACCAGAAAGTTATCAGACCACACTGACTGCAGGGAATGACTCTAAGCCAGGAGGTTGACTCCTCCAGGAGGATTTTCACCCACACAGAGGTTCCCTTCCTCTTTATTTTGGGGAATATTGCTGAAGATTAATGAGGGGTTTATTAAGATCAACACCCACTCCCTGGTCCCATACGAGACCTTGATTTGACTGCCAATATCTCTCAATTAGTTTATGACTGAGTCGCTAAACACATTTTATACAGCTGAATGCTGCATAATGAAAACGTTACACTCTGAAATCCCATGCCTTTGAACGGACACCCTTTCCTCTTACTTCACTTGTGGCTCCCTAGAAAAATCTTCCACATGGTGAGGAAAGCCGGAGCCAGCTCCTGTGTTGGGTAATCGGGCGTCGGTGCCAGGACCTTTGCACAGCCACTCTTACAAGACAAGCAGTGTGGTGTTTTATGCACTTAAAGTACCTCAGAGGTATTTTTAATGTCACCGGATACAATAATAACACACTGACAGCTGAATTCGAAGGCAAAATCCAGACAATTTGATTATTGACTCTGAGCAAGGTGTCTGGTTTGCCCAAGTGTGAATTCAGTTCTAGCTGGAGATGGGCATCTGCCCTATGGGAGGGCTCTTGACATCTACCCCTTTAAATGGGAACCAGCAAATCCAGATCAAAGGTGAGTCCTTGGGGAAGGACTACTTAACAGGGAGACTGTCTCCAGCTGAGCAGAGAAGGAAGCCCCGTGGCTACACATGGCATGCAGAAGCAAGGTCCAGCAGGCCTGTGGGGTTCCCCAGCCAGCCAATCCACTTTCTTACTTCTCCCCTGCCCCTTGGCAGCACCCCCGCCCCCCCCACTTGCCCTCTCAGTGCAAAGCAAATGCCTACAAGGGAGGCAGCTGGCCTTCTCGCCTGCTTGTCTCTGCCTGAGTTTGCAAGTCCCTCCAGGGCCTTTCTGCAGCAGACATTCATCCCCTAGGCTGAAAAGGAGGCCGGTTCCACGGGAACTGTGGGAGCTGTGTGGGATCCGAGCCAGAGATGCTAAGGAGTACATGGGATGGAGTTGGGAGCTCAGTCCCATGGCAACCCACCAGGATGTCCCTGCTGCTCCGAGCTGGCCTGTCCTACAGAGCCTACTTCCTCACCACTGCCTTGAATTATTCATCAGCTCTTGCAGAGAAACAAAAGACAAAGTCATTTTATTTCTTCCAGAACTGACTGTCCTCCTTATTGACCTCAGGGAATCTTAGAATTCAAGACAGAGCATCCAGAAGTCCAATGCACTTTGGGAAGGGGGAAGTAAATGCCTCATCATCTTCCCCCTCCAGACTAGCTGAGTCCTGCTGAGCAAGAGTCTCTGGCGACTTGGGCCTTCAGGCTGTGCTTTGTCTCTTCTCACCTATCATTAGAAGGAGGGGCAGGTATCCTTGGCCTCCTGTTGGATGACCTTGACATCTTGATAGGTGCAAGGGGTCGGAACATATACCCCACCTCCAACCCTAGGGCCATGCCCAGCCTCCTAGGCTTCTCTTCAGAGAAGCTCTACACTCTTGGTCCTGGGCAGCCCTGCTTCATATGAGAGACTGTAAATGGGATAAGCAAAAGGGACTTTGTGCCATCACTGCTGAACTTAAGCTCTCTACCAACCCACCCCCATTACTTCTCCCTGAGCCCCTGATTTCTACTTCATGAAGGATGCAGTCCACGAGGCAGTCCTCCCTCTACCTCTACATTGAGAGGCACCCACTGTCTTCACAGGATCACCTTCTCCTTTCCTGGCTCAAGGAATCTTTCCTCTTAAAACACCACTGTCTCTAGTTATGCCATTTGCCTAAAAGCCCTGCCCCTTGGCTGGTACTCGGCTTGCTTATGTTGGCCTCCTCCTACAGAGGAGCAGTTAGGCAGTTGTCGGGGTTTCCGCAAGAGGGTAACTACCTCCGGTGCTCAGAGGTAGAGTCCTAGACAAGCTCACTAACAGGCGCCTATTACCATAGCGGCCAGTCTGAGATCGAATTCTGCTAAAAGTGCAAACACTTATTGGTAAGCAGGCACAAACCTGTTCCCTTACATCTTTTGGTAAGCTCCACGGGGCCCTGCTCTGCCCTCAAGCACGCCAACAAGCTCCTTGCGTGAAAGAATCACTTCCAGGGTGACTGGGTGGCTCAGTCAGTTGAGCACCTGACCCTTGATTTTGGCTCTGGTGGTGGTCTCAGGGTTGTGGGATGGAGCCCCACTTTGGGGTCCACACTCAGCACAGAGTCTGCTTGTTCCTCTCCCTCTACTCCTCCCTCTGCTTGCTCACATCCACTCTCTCAAATAAATAAACAAATAAAATAGAAAGAAAAAGAAAGAAAGAAAGAAAGAAAGAAAGAAAGAAAGAAAGAAAGAAGAAAGAAAGAAAGAAAGAAAGAAAGAAAGAAAGAAAGAAAGATTGATTGATTCACTTCAAGGCAGATGGAATAATACTCGGACAGCAGGACCAGCCAGCAAGACTGGGAAGGGGAACTCGGGGGGCACTTCCATGTCTTCGAATGTCACACTAAAGTGTATGCTGAGGGGTCCTACGTCATCATGCACACAGTATGCCAGTGCATGACTTAAGCTGTCTGTGCCTCAGTTTCCTCACTCCGGAACATGGCAATCAT
This sequence comes from Canis aureus, assembly GCF_053574225.1. Classification (NCBI taxonomy): domain Eukaryota; kingdom Metazoa; phylum Chordata; class Mammalia; order Carnivora; family Canidae; genus Canis; species Canis aureus. The sequence goes on along the minus strand of NC_135614.1, from coordinate 72,032,598 downwards.
GATGATTCGTGCCTTCTAGGGATGCCGGGAGAAGGCAACGAGTTAGTCAATACCTATACAACATGTAAGATAGAGGCTGGCCACAGTAAGCTCTCATTCAATTTGTTTCTCATTATTCTATTCCTCAGAACTCCTTCACTCCCATCAACCTCCAGGATGCCTCCACAGACCGTACCTTTCTACCAGTTTATACCCTCTCTGTTGCTAAACCTCTTTGAAGGCTTAGCCTTCGTTCTCTGTCTCAGCTGAATCAACTCTACATGAGCTTTCCATTTGACTCCACATTTTTACAGCATTTCTTATTCAATTCCTCAAACATCTGTTACCCTCCTGGCGCATAATACTGGGCCTCCTGTGGCAGGGCCAGGAGGGCTTTCAAGAAATGTAACTCTTCAAGGAGTTCCCAAGAGTTAGAGAAAGGATGCTAAATTGTATATTCCTCGAAGGCCAGGGCCTCGTCTTCAAATGCGACTTTAAAGTAAAGGGAGGACTGTTCACATGTCACAGAGGGAAATGACTCACCACCCCCAGTAGAACACACATTGACATCTTAATATCCCATAGAGTTGTGAGGTTCTAAAAATAGGAGTGATCGACCAATGCAGGAGTCTCTCAATTCAAGGCTGTTTGGTGTTTGGCATAAAGTACTTTCACATATCTTAAGATCTAAAGAAAAGTAAAATCCAGGGGTGCCTGGGTGGCTCAGTTGGTTAAGCCTGCCTTTGGCTCAGGTTATGATCCCAGGGTCCTGGGATCCAGCCCCTTGTCTGGCTTCCTGCTCAGCAGGGAGCCTACTTCTCCCTTTTCCTCTGCCTGCAGCTCCCTCTGCTTATGCTCTCTCTCTGCCAAATAAATAAAATTAAACAACAACAATAACAAAGAAAAGTAAAATCCAAATGATTGGCTTGAGAGGAAGTTGAAATTTTCTTTGAGCAGCAGAATCAGTGACTGTCTAACATGACTGTAAAAGCCATGCCTGGGGACATGGCTCAGAGTATTCCTGACAATCAGGGCAACAGGTAAGGATCGAGTCAGTATCTATGTAACCTCCAGCAGGCTGAGAGAGCCACCCTCAAAGTTCCCTGGGAACGTAACTACCAGAATATGGCAGGATGATCTGAACTATTCCCCAATTTCTTTTATTTGAGAAAGAGGTCAAATTTGGTATAGAAATGCTTAAGGGTATCAAAACTACAGCATTAATATTTTGCCTTAAGAATCTGCAAACATTTGATATTTTAGGCATGTGAACATTTAGGATACTTTGGCCTATTTGAGTTATAAATAAATCAGTGTTGAAATTTCATTTTGAAATATTAATTGAATAACTAACTTAGACTTTTGATTTTAAGTAGAAATCTCACTACGTTTATACAGCATTGGAACATCTGAGAAAACTTAAGCTTCACTTACATTATAAGATTGTGACCTGTTAATTCCTTAAGAGCTTATTCAGGCACTCAGGATGTTTTGTTAAATCAGGCAATTGGGTTAATCAAAAAGGAAGTCAAATGTATTAAATTTTATGTGCAGTCTAAAATATTTAAAGTAGTTTAACTAGGGGTGCCTGGGCGGCTCAGTCTCTCTTCAGCTCAGGTCAGGATCCAAGGGTTCTGGGATGGAGCCCCACATCGAGCTCCCTGCTGGGCAGGGAGCCTGCTTCTCCCTCTCCCTCTGCTGCTCCCCCTGCTTGTGGGCTCTCTCTCTTTCTCTGTCAGGTAAATAAAATCTTTTTTAAAAATGAAGTAGTTTAACTGAATTTGTAAGTGATATCTAAGGACTTCAAAACTGATTTTTCAAATTTTCTAGACTTATAAATATTTATAAGCAGCATTTAAAATTAAGAACTGGGACAGCCCCAGTGGCCCAGCGATTTATCACCACCTTCAGCCTGGAGTGTGATCCTGGAGACCTGGGATCGAGTCCCACATCAGGCTCCCTGCATGGAGCCTGCCTCTCCCTCTGCCTGTGTTTCTGCCTTTCTCTCTCTCTCTCTCTGTGTTTGTCATGAATAAATAAATGAAATCTTTTTAAAAATTAAAAAAATAAAATTAACTTGAGTTTTAAATTGTAGCTTAATAAATTGAACTTAAAAAAAAACATACAAAAATGAACCCCATGACAAATTTTTTTCTTGCATAATAACTGCCCTTAAGTAATTAAAGCAATTAAATAATTACTTTCTACTCACTTAGCCTCTGCCCTCTAAACCCTTACAATACTAACTTAGATGTAAGTCTCATCTCTCTAACAAGCTCATTTGTGGCACAGACTGGCTTGGCTATTTCTGCTGGATTCCCCCGGGGGGTCAGGCACATGGTGAATACTCAGCAAATTCTTTTCTCATGTGGCTGTATGACGTTGGACAAGTCCCTTCACCTCTCTGAGCCTCTGACATCTGAAAAGGAGGGAGTGGCCCATCCTGCTAAGAGGTGGTCTCCATGAGACAAGGAACTGTGTCTATGTAATCACTTGCATCCCCAGAGCCCAGACCTGTGCCCCAGAGCACACAGCAGGAACACAACAAACACCACTGAATGAATGAGTGAACACACTAGATAATTCCAAGGCCCCTCTTACAAGTACCCCAATTGTTATGTTTCCCTGGAGCGGTCCATTAACAAAAAGACAGTAACTGTAGTCACAGCAGATTAGGGTCACAATTGGGATCCAAGAGATGAGACAAAATAGATCTTGACTGTTCCTACCTGGTCACCTTTCAATCAAAACCGAGTGTGCTGCAGACCAGCGTGCCTTGCTCCGCTGCTGCAGTCTTACCTACTCTTGTCCCAGGATGACCTACCCCTGGCTCCATCTGAGAAAGCTAGCATCCTTCAGAGAGGAGCACGAACAAACCCGACTTTACAATTTTGCTTATTCGACTGGCTTTCAGTAGTGTTGTTTTGCTGTGTTCTCATCCTAGACGACCCCATGCTCCCCAAGGGTGGTGGAGAGTGGGGCGGGAGGTAGAGGGGGCAGAGAGGCTCCTGCCCCATATACTTGGAGGGAAGTAAGGGAACGTATGAATTTCACTGCTGTGGCCAGTAGTGGTTAATCAGCAAAGTGACCTGGGCAGTGTGGTGTCTACAGGGTTTTCTTCCTGACTCTGCCTCAAGCTCTGTATGATGCTGAGCAATTCATCTCCTCTCTTTAGCACCCCTTCCTCTGAGTCTACCAAACAGGTACTGAAATAGAAGATCTAAGGCAGCAGTTCTCAAACGTTGTGGTCTCAGGACGCTTCGGTACCTTTAACAATCACCAAAAACCCAGAAAGCTTCTGTTACAGCTATGGGATTGTAGTTACTGGTATTTACTGTAGTAGAAATTGAAACTGAGAAAACTTTAAAACATAATGATTCAGAAGCACACATTTTACTTATCATCAGAGTGAAGATGTCATTGCCCTAAAGGAATTCCGTGATACACTTGAAAGAAACCAGAAAATGCCACCCCCAATTACGCCTCTTTGACATAAAAAGAATTTTGAGCCAAAGACAATTAGAAGCAGTAAATGCAGAAAAAGCTCTCCCTTTTCTGCCCAAAGGCAGGAAATACATGCCCCCTCACTGGAGACAGACTCCTGTCAGTCCTGAGACGCTCCAGAGGAATCTGCCAACAAACCTTGTTAAACTCACTCTGAGCTCTCCACTTCACCATCGCCACCCCTACTCCCAACTTCTTGATTTTGTCCATTCTTCACATATTTATTGTTTCTTTGTCTAAAACTATAAAAGGTGCCTGCTCTGGTCACTTCCATGAGGTCTTCATTCTCTTGTGAAGGCTCCCGTGTACATGTAAAAATTAGTAAAATGTGTACACTTTTCTCCTGTTCATCTGTCTTTGTGGGTTTAATTTTCAGATCCAGCCAGGGACCTGATGAGGGGTGAGGGGATCTTTTTCCTCCCCCGACACAGCTTATGAGAGAATGAAAGTTTCTAAACGCCTTCATGTCATTATGGGAGTAGTTTTGACCTCTCGGACCTCACACCCCACCCTGAGGACCACAGTGATGTCCTCCCATCATAAAGGCGACTTGAGCTTTCATTAAGAAGAGTTATTATTTTAACTATAAGCTGAAGATGCCAGTTCACACCCTCATACCTTCTCCTCGGCCTTCAGAGCTTGGGACCCCAGGGCTGTGGCCCCATGATGACCCCCTTCATCTCCCTGGGTCCCATCTGTGCTGCCTGTGGGGGCTTCTTGGGGGGGCATCAGACCATCCCTCCCACCTGCTCCCACAGAATTTCATCCTAGTAGAATATACTTTTAAGCCTGAAAATCTTGTACTAGTCCCCATATCATAGTTCTCGGTTATAAAATATGTACGTAAGTTAAAATTTTGCATGCTATATTTTTTCTAGATTGAATGTTTGTCTTATTATTAATGCAAAATTGAAAAAGTTAAAGTTTCCTATCACCTTAAGAATCTCCATATTAATATTACAGGTTGATTTATCATTGCAATTTATTTTAGTAAATAATCGGGTGAAATAAAATAAGCATAATATAACATTTTAAAATAATCAGACCATCCCTCCCACCGAGGCAACCTGCCAGGACACAGCTGTCCCTGTGAGAACCAGGACACCATCGACAACAGCTTCTGGAGCTGCTGCAGACCTGTTAAAGGGACCGGCTTTTCCTTGGACCCAGAGAACCTGGTGAACCTTCTGCCCAGACTGCCTTTGCTGGCAGACATCCTAAGCAAGTGGGGAGACTGGGAAACGTCGGGAGAAGAAGATGAAGCAGATCGAGCACGCAGCACCAGCAGAGGGTAGGTGAGGTCAGTGACAAGGGTGCTGGCTGTCACCACCAACAAGGCGGGCCCCTGAGCATGAGAAGCTGTTCTCCTAGTCTCCTTGGGTTCCAGAGGGGCTGAGAGAATCATCTCTGACTTCCACATCATGCATTTTTAATGCCATCTCTTTCCATGTAAATGGCAGCTTTGCAAAGATGCTAGTTAGCATTCCAGGGGTGCTGTTCGCTGCCTGCTGCTCTGTCCCCTTGCACCACCTGGTTCCCCTGCAGACTTGTGACCAATTGTGTGCAGAAGGAGCCGGAGGGCACACCCCAGTTGGGTACACGCGTGCAGTCCCCCGCATCGGAGCAAGCACGTTGGAGGAAGAAGTGTCCTGGCCCAGGGTCTGTCTGCATCACCCTCTCTTGGAAAGCCAGCCGAGATGCTGACACCCGGGCAGAGAAAGCCCAGGGATGAGGAGCGGCCCAACCCCACCTGCAGGCAAAATTGCCCAGGGCACTGGCATTCCTCTCTCCCCACCTTGCATTCCCATCCCACCTCCAAGGGCAGCAAGCTATAAAAATGCTTTGTTCTGGGATCTCCTAACACTTTTGGAAAAACTATGTCTCCTCCTCGCACATTTTTAAGTTAACATTTTTATTACAAGTTTAAGTAATTGAGAAATATGTAACTTCTGGCACATTGACGTTTAAAACGGTTAAACCACTCCATTAAATGTATTGAATAACCACCTTCATCTATTCAAAAAACATGAATAAGTTATTTTTTTTAACAGCCAGAAATTTTCCATCATTTATTAGTCCTCCTTGCAGGCATATTTCCATCTATGTTGCCCACAGAATTTTATCTTAGTAGTGTATACTTTTAAGCTTGAAACTCTTGTACTGGTCCCCATATCATAGTTTTCGGTTATAAAATATGTACATAAGTTAAAATTTTGCATATTAAATTTTTTCTAGATTGAATATTTATCTTATTAATTCAAAATCGAAAAAGTTAGTTTCCTATCACCATAAGAGTCTCCATGTTAATATTATAGATTGATTTATCATTGCAATTTATTTTGGTAAATAATTGGGTGAAATAAAATAATCATAATTTAAATTCTAAAATAATCAGCAAGCATAAAAAAATACTCATCTAGCAATTGCTAGAATAATACCAAATTTTGTGGAAATTACCAGCAAAAAAAGAAGAGGAGCTATTTTTTTTAATAAAGATTTAAAAAAAAAAAAAAAAAAAGATTTTTTTAAAATTTATTCATGAGAGACACAGAGAGAGAGGAGAGGGAGAAGCAGGCTCCCTGTGGGGATCTTGGTGTGGGACTCAATCCCAGGACCTCAAGATTATGACCTGAGTCAAAGGCAGATGCTCAACCACTGAGAGCCACCCAGGTGCCCCGAAAGCCATTAATAGGACCACTTAAATGTAAAGAAAAGCTGAAGCAAGCAGGAGACTTGTGCTCAAATGAAACATGCATGTGTTCATATTGCATAATAATCTTTTGGTAAAAGCTAAAGAAGATTGTTTCCTCATGTGTTTGAATAAGTGTTTAAGAAAATACCCCCTATAATTTACTTCAACCTGAAGCTGGAATCTTAATCTTTTACCTCCTCCAACTTGAAATCAATGCCAAATGTTACTTGACATTCAGACATCAAGATTTCAAGTGAACCCTTTACTTGGCGCACTGGAAGATGTTCCTGTGGGAGGCAGTGCGCCCAGTGAGATGCAGACGCAGGGCAGATGGGGCTTCTTTTTGAGGAATACCCAGGGGGCCACTGTGAAAGGGGAGCTGAGGGAGAGAACCAGCCTGACACCTAGGATGTGCCCCCAGGGGGATCAGTGTTAGAGAAAAGCACAGATGGAAACTAGGATCTGGAAAATGATTCTTTTGAATTTACCCACGACTGCACACTCCCTGATGGGACTTTGTGTGCCTCTACCAGTGGCGCACTCTGTTCATCCTCTTCCCTTGACCGCACCCACCCCAATATCTGTTTCCTTCAAGCCAAAGATCTAAAGCCCTCAATTTGACAAGCCAGCGAGAGCTGTACTCCTGCAAGTGCCAGTTGCTCATTTCTTCTTCCCTCCCCACCCTCAATCCTACAGGTACAGTTCCTGCTTCCAGGGACCTGGGATCCTGGCTCCTGATTGTTGCACAGTAAGAGTTGCCTGGTGAGGAGCTGAGAAGCTAATCTGCAACCCAAAGGTAGATGATTTCTAAAGGCCTTGCCTCTGGTGGGTGACCAAAGCGAGGATAGGCCAATGTTCTCATGTCCTGTATTTTTTCCTCCTCCTCCTGTCCCACCTCTTAGAGACTCTGCATATCTCAGTGTTTCTAGACACAATAAGCTGCAAAAGCTTAAGGCACCAACCAGAAATGCAAATACAATCTCAGTTCTCTGGGCAGAGTCAACCTTGGGTCTCTAGCTCAGAAGGTTCTCTGAAGCCCATTTTCTGGAGGAAGTGCCATAGGAAGGGAGATGGGGTTTCTCAAACATGGTCATGATATAAGCACAGAATCAGAGGATGCTAGATGCCTTAGCGGGTGAGAGGCTGGTCATTAGAACCTAAGAACCCCACTGGGCCCCATCACCCTTCCTCTCCCGACACTGTTGCTGCCACTGGAGGAGTGCCATGTAGCCGAGCAGAGAACAGGACTGGGAAAGGAGGCAGGAACAAAGTGGTGACTCCTAATCTTGAGTTCTATTTTTCTGGATGGCAGGAGAAGGAAAGGAACTGGCCCTGAAGCCACATCTCTAAGCAAAGCAGGATTTCCTTGGCATCCTCTCATCTTCATTTCAAACTCCTCCCATAGCAACTCTCACATGGCTTCTGCCCTTTCCCGCCCCAGCTTCTGGGCAGGTATTTTTAGGCTGAGGGGGGCCCCCCTTGCTGGCAACCAGAGAAGAGGAACACCCAAGCACCTGCACCCCTGCGGTCTCCTTGACTCAGAAATCCAGGGGTTCCTCCTTCTTCAAGCCTCAGCCTGACATATCAAGATGTGTCAAGAACTTTTTGGAAGTGGACCACTGGGTCCAGATGAGTGATCTATTGAATAATTTTGTAGCTATAAAAGGATTCATTCATTTACAATTTTATCAAGGTGTAGTTTATAGCCTGCTTAATAAGGCCATTAGCCATACATATTACAGCATAGTATGCTTAAAATGTTTAATGACTTCTGTGGAGAAACAAGACATTACAGTGTATTAGGTGTGATGTCAGTACTATTATCCTCATTTTACACATGAGAAATAAGTGGTTTGCCCAAATCCACGTGGTCAATATCTGATAGAGAGGAAATGAACTTGGGTCTTCCTTTTACCTAATTTCAAGGCCACACTTGTTCTTGGCTCTATGCTGCCTCTCAGCTTCCAGTGTAGGCCATCAACAATTCCTCCCTCACATTTCACACCTTTTCCTTCTACTCTTTCTTGTGGGGTAAGAGCCAAAATACATAATAACATGACAGAGCCTAACAAGAGATATTATAAAAAATGTCCCAATTTCATTCCTGCACACCCATGCAGATTCCACCCCCCACCCTGAAGATGCCTGCCATCCTACCTGGGTTTATACTGTGTTCTCAATCTTGGCATTTATCCCTACCCCACTCTCTGGGCACTTTCTCTGCTCTTCCTTATGACTCCATTGTGGGAGGACAGGGTTCTCCCCAGCCAAACTTTCTCTCCTTAGAGCTCTATTTCATATCCGTGTAAGATATAAAAGCAGATAGTGTAGATGATTCTTGATAGGGGCAAGAAAAAATAGGAGAATCTCTATTAGCATCACACACTGGGATAATGCTATTAGTCCTTATTGGCAAGAGGGAGTTGGAGATTTTTTTTTTTTTTTAGCAGACTCTTTTTTTTTTTTTCTTTTATTTATTTATGATAGTCACACAGAGAGAAAGAGAGAGGCAGAGACATAGGTAGAGGGAGAAGCAGGCTCCATGCACCGGGAGCCCAACAAGGGATTCGATCCCGGGTCTCCAGGATCGCGCCCTGGGCCAAAGGCAGGTGCTAAACTGCTGCACCACCCAGGGATTCCCGAGTTGGAGATTTTTAAGAAAATATTTGGTCAAATGACTATTAACTGAATAGATGATGCACTACTCTGAAGCTAGACCAGAAAAGCTGCTTTTTCATGTCTATTCCTCAGCACAAGCCAGGAACCAAAGTAGAAAGGCCCAGGAGGAGGGTAGAGAAGGCAAAAGCAAAGAAGACCCTAGAAGAGGAGTCCAGAGAGAGGGCAGGACTATTCCTGAGCCCCATCTGAGGTGACTCATTACAGATGGAAAGGTATCCCCAGGGCAGAGTCAAGGGCTGATTTGAACCACTCTTATGCTGCCTGTTTGTGCTTGATCAACCCATAGCAATGCTTTCTTTCTGCTAATGGGGTTTCTTCCACCTGCCAACAGGTAAAGGGATAATGAAAGGTTAGACTAATGTGTGTGTTTTTCACCTACAAGGTGAAAATCTTGAGAGCAGAATTCTGGTCTGGTTCATCTGAAGTCTCCCATAGATCTGACCCCACATTACCTGACATTGTACCTTGTCGGTAGCAGACACTTGATACATATTACAGAGTTGTGAACAAATTGGCAAATATCCCCATTTTATGAAATGGATAGTTATATCTTGATTACCAAGCACCATCCACCAATTTGTCATACACTTAATGTATCCCTGATACACAGTTTCAAGCCACTGATAGCAATTTTCAGGAATATATCCTCTGATGGTTCTGCGCTATCTATAAAACAGATCTGTGGAATCAAAACAAAACAACAAAACAAAACATCATGTTATTAAGTTCCAAATAGTCTTATCCTAGTGCCATATAGTTTATTTACCAACTGGAAGAACATGAAAGCCGATTCTGCAAAATAAACACTTGATACCTTCTTGAGCAAATTGTGTTCACTGAATTTATAAATCATGATTCCCCTCAAAATTGGATATTTGGGAGTAGGGGCAGAGATTCCTAAAAAAAGAGAATGTGGAAGAGGAGAGAGATAGGGGGTGCTGGCCATCGAAAAATGTAAGGTACTACGCCTGCTTTTCATAAATTTGTAATCTCATTGGGCCAACGACACAAAAAGAAATGATAACCTAACAGAACCCATTGGTGTCTAGGTTCAAATGAGTTATGAATACTTGGGTTGGTAAGGGAAACCTGCTGAAGGAGTTAAGAGGTGAGCAGGGCCCTAAAAACCAATGAGAATTTGGGAAGGAGATGGAAAGTCTATTAGAGAAAGCTAAGAGTTAAGCCTGGGAAGGGTCCAGGATGAGAGGGAAGCCAACTTCCCACGGGTAGCATTTTCCCACCACTGCACGCCCATCTCTGTGCCAGCCTGAGCCCTGGCATTCTTCCCACATTTACTCCCCTGCCAAACTGCGCCACCTTCTCCTCCCAGAGCTGCTACTTTCTCAGCCTTGATGGGAGATGGAGATTTGCTGTGTGTGGCAGAGGCTGCTGGCCAATGAGATAGCTCTTCTCTCTCTTTTTTTTTTTTCCCCTTGGAAATGAAACTAATTGCTGACCAATGGGATATAAACACAAGTGGTTGCACCTTCTAGAAAACATCCTTCAAGGGAATTGATTTATCCCATCCCCACACCCATCTCTTTACTGCCAAAGGGAATGCAAATCATGAGGAGGAGCTCAATCTGAAGATCTGAGCAATAAAGGATCTGAGAGCTTGGAGTGCCAGGGGCAGCACTGGACTGACTGCCCCAGACTTCTTTTCTGTGAGAAAGAAAAAAAGCCACTGTTGAATTTTCTATTGTTTGATTTTTTTTTGTTTTTGTCATTTGTAGCCAAGCCTAATGTTAATTTTGCACTCTACAATTAGAACAGAGGTCACACAAGAAAAATTAATTTGAGTAATTTAACAAAAGGAAAAATCCTTGTCTACTTAGAAGTTAAAGAAATGGAAATTAAAACCATGAGATGCCATTTTGTTGGCTAAATTCTGAGAAGGAAAGAAAAACAACAAAACTCAATGATAATAAGTCCTCAGGGAAACAGGTCGGCTGATGACTGTAATAAATTGGTACAATTCTTCTAGAAAACATGGGCCTCTTAGTTCACTTGCCTCGAGTATGTGTCTTTTTTTTTTTTTTTAAAGATTTTATTTATTTATTCATTCATGAGAGACAGAGAGAGGCAGAGACATAGGCAGAGAGAGAAGCAGGCTCCCTGCATGGACTCCCCGGGACTCCAGGATCACACCCTGAGCCGAAGGCAGACACTCAACTGCTGAGTCACCCAGGCATCCCCTCGAGTGTTTCTATACTATTACCAGTGATTCAGTTTTTCAAAGGTTGGAAAATGCATCATAATCAATGAATTTAAAAGAAAAAAACGTATAAAAATGATGACAGTAGAGTTATTTTAACAGAAGAAAACCAAAATTGCCTAAATGAGGTGCTCTAAGGCAATGGTAAATGATGACCCATTCATTTGATGGAGAACCATCCAGCTACTTAAAATCACATATGGGGGGGCAGCCCGGGTGGCTCTGTGGTTTAGCGCCACCTTCAGTCCAGGGCGTGATCCTGGAGACCTGGGATCGAGTCCCACATCAGGCTCCCTGCATGGAGCCTGCTTCTCCCTCTGCCTGTGCCTCTGCCTCTCTCTCTCTGTGTGTCTCTCATGAATGAATAAATAAATAAAAATCTTTTTAAAAAATCACATATGACGAATACCGTGAAATAACTTGCAAACACATACTTATAAAAGATCTTAAGTAAAAAAGTACTTTGGGAAACTGAATATACATTGGGACAGTAGCTGTCAAACTGTGGCTGTTTGCCCAGTCAAGTGCTTTTTATCAGGCTCGACTCATCTACCTCGTGTCTGGTGAGAACCTTGTGTCCTAGGTCTTTTCATCGCAAATTCCTGGTCCCTTTCTATGTGGCAACCCTTGCAGAAACAATCCCTTCCCCTTCTTTTTTTTTTCCCCCACTTAGTCTTGAATTTTGGGTTTTGAGTTTTACAAGGTGGTTTCCAGTAGAACATCAGGTTGACAAAAGAGCTTCTAAGAATCTTGATGACATTGCTTCATAGCAGCCAGACATGCCCAAAGAAGAGAGACGCCAGTCTCAAAAAGAATTTATGAATGTGGTTTTGGAGCATGTAGTGAACTGAAGTGACAATTATAGAACACCTATGACATTTTAAAGAGAGTTGTACTGAAAAAATAAAACACAACACAGCTACACTTGGGAAAATCGAAGAAGACGATAAACATATGAGTGGTTGCCAAGGTTTGGTGAGGATGAATAAGCAGAACAGAGAGGTTTTTTAGAGAGCTGAAAATACTCTGCATGATGCTATAATGATTGTATGTACTGTTATACATTTGTCCAAAACCAGAGAATGTACAACATTAGGAGTGAGCCGTAAACTATGGATTTTGGGTGATCCTGACGTGCAAGTGCATCGATAGTAATGAATGTACTACTTGGTGGAAGATGCTGATAATGGAGGGGATATGCATGTGTAGGAGAGGGGGCTGATGAAAAATTTCTGCACTTTCCCTTCAATTTTGCTGTGAACCCAAAACTATTCTGTAAAAAAAATAGACTCTTAATTAAAAGCAAACAAACTACAACAACAACAAAAAATAGATAGTTGGCTTAGAGTAAAAAGGGGCTGTGGTTTCACAAACTGTGAAGTGGCCTTTGGGCTCCCAACTTTTTTTTTTTTTTTTTTTTGGTAAGAAGCAAAAGCAACCTCAGAAAGCTACTCAGAAGCCAACACGGGCTATTTCTCAAGCAAAAAAGGAAGGTAAAGCCAAGAGCCAGGCCACAGGCGCCAAGAGTGATAGGGAACAATGGATTGGGAAGCTACTCCCAGGGACAGAACTGGGTCCTGCTCTCAGAATAGGAAGATCTGGCAACACATGCCTGGCAGGGTTCCAAAATTCTTATGAATCAGTGCCTGCTATGTATCTTCTCTTAATTCCCTTTTTGAATGGAAATATTTACTGTGATTGTCCTGGCCCGATCTTTCAATGTTTGTTGAGTGTGTTTGCAGACCATATAATTTGTCTAGTCCAATTACAGTGTTCTGAACTCAAAGGAGCCACTGCCAAGCAACTTGTCCTCATTTGGACTTGATAGAAATCTCAGACCAGGGGCACCTGGGTGGCTCAGTGGTTGAGCATCTGCCTTTGGCTCAGGGCGTGATTCCGGGGTCCTGGGATCAAATCCTGTATCAGGCTCCGCGCAGGGAGCCTGCTTCTCCCTCTCCTTCTGCCTCTCACTGTGTGTCTCTCATGAATGCATAAATAAAATCTTAAAAAAAAAAAAAAAGAAAAGAAATCTCAGGACCCAGGACTTTGAGCCAATGCTACAGGTGAATGAGATCCGTAGGGATGCTCGGAGGGAAGGAATATTGCATATGACAGGAACATGAATAATTGGAATTAGGGGGGAAGGCTATGGTCTATTTTTGTAGTAGAGGGCACCAGTAATTCATGCCTTCAGGTAGCCTCTTCCCACACTGACTTTGGGCTTGGCCATGTGACTGACTTTGGTCAACGGGACATAAGCAAATGAAATGCAAGCAGAGGCTTAAGAAACAGTTGTTTATTTGGGCTTGCCCTTTCTTGCTTTTTCCATGGAGCCCTTCCACCACCATATGAAGAAGTCCAGAGAACTAATGGAGAATGAGAGGTCAGGTGGAGAGAGGCCCCAAGCTGTCCCAGCCATCCCAGGTGAGGTCTCAAAGATAAGAGTTAGACCCACTCCAGTGCAGCTGGTCCAAACAGCCAGCTATCCCATACAATCATGTTTGTTGTGTTAAGCCATCGAGTTTTAAGGTGGCTTTTTACCCAGTAAGTACAATGGGGTAAATCCAAATAGGGAAGAGAGTATAACTAGGGGTAAATCCAACATATGGAAGTTGGGAGAGGACCTTTGAAGCAGAGAAATATCTGGGAAGAAGAGGCACACATGTGTGGGCAGTTTCCCAAGACAAACTAATACAAATTCACAGGGGGAGATCATACTTTGGTCAATGAGGAGCCAAGAAGAAAATGCCAGAAGTTAAGCCTAATGAGAAAGGTGATGATGAAAATTAGAGCATGAGCAACACACTTGGAAGTTTGTGGGATTAAAAAGAAGCTAAGTAGTGGGAGGAATGAATGGGTCAGGACAAGTAATTCAGAAATAACGCTTTGAACACAGAGAGCAATAGGTCTTCTTTCTACAGAGGAGCTCATAGGTAATTAGCATGGTGTGCAGGAAACACTGAATCAGAATCCACCAGGGTGTGACCCTGGAATCTGCACACTTAACAAGCTCCCCAGGAAATTTTAACATATACTTTCTTTTCAGCAAGCAGCCCTACATATGAAGGGGTATTGACAAATAAACTTTGTCAAGTTAACCAAAATTCTCTTACACCCTTTCCCTAAGACAGTAGGTGCTCAATCACTTCAAACATAAACAAGGCAAATCAGTGGTTCTCAAAACTAGGTGCACGTTTAGAATCATCTGGGAAACCTAAAAAAAAAAAGAAAGAAAGAAAAAGAAAAAGAAAAAAGAAAGAAAACGAAAGAAAGGAAAAAAGAAAGCCTAATCTGCATAAGAATTCAATCTGAATCTCTGGGAGTAGCATCTAGGCATCAGTATTTTAAAAGCGTCTCAGGTGATCAGATTATGGGATAGATGACTCTGGAAGAGATGATACCATCTCTAAACCAAGAGCCCATCAGGTTTCCGAGAAATGAGTAATAAAAGCGGAATGTCTCTGCATTTTCATATGTTTGGTGATTGATCTAAACTGCCATTAAACTCAAAGAACAATGTTAGGAATTTGGTGACTAATGGCTATATCTGAGTCAAAAATGAAATAGCATTTATTTTCATGATGTAATAAAAGTCAGGCGAACATTAACTCAGATCCAATGAATCAGCAAGCATGATTATTTGAAAAGAGCTTGAAGTCAAGTTATCTATGAAAATATATTTTGCTTAATTTGTTATACAAAGTTTCAAAATTTTGGTAGTAATGTTTAAACTACTGCTACTAAAAAAAAAAAAAAGTCATATAAATGGTATAGCCAGCCTGATGTTTGAGACAGTATAGAGTAGTTGGGAGCTGTGACAAATAAAATTTTCTTTCTTTTTTTTTTTTTTCAATAGTTATTTTTTTTAATAAATTTATTTTTTATTGGTGTTCAATTTACCAACATACAGAATAACCCCCAGTGCCCATCACCCATTCACCCGACAAATCAAATTTTCAAGGATAGGAAGACTTTTGTGCCAACCAAACCTAAAAGGATTGAAGCTCAATTTAGCCCACACACCGCCAGTTTATGGACCTCTGACTCATAACAGAAACCATTAGGATATAGACATAAAGGTAAGTATGGAATTATGATAGTTAAGGGGTCAGGAAAGATTTTAAAGAAGGGGAGGCATGGAAACATTTTAAAGTCTGAGGATTTTTTTTTTTTCATATTTTAAAGTGTAGTTTAAAAAGTACTGAGCTTTTCATTTTGAAGCGATTTCACTGGCAGGCATGTTACAGATATAGTACAAAGACTTCTTGTGTAATCTTTGCCTAGGTTCTCCAGATGTTAACATCCAACACAACCTCTGTACAAAGATCAAAATCTGGAAGTTTACTCTGCTACAACACTGTTACTAATCTACAGACCTTATTCAAAGATCGCCAATTGTTCCCCTAATGTCTTTTTTCTGGTTCAAGACCTAGGGAGGATCACACTTTGCATTTGGTTGTTACGTCTCCTTAGTTTCCTTTAATCTGGAATAGTTTTCCTTTGTCTTTCACGATCTTCACATTTTTAAAGAGTGTTGGTCAGTTATTTTATAGAATGGCCCTCAATTTGGGTTTGTCTGCTATTTGCTCATAAAGAAAGGAAAAAGAAAGAAAGCCTAATCTAGGTCCTGCTGCATAAAAATTCAATCTGAATCTCTGGGAGTAGCATCTAGGCATCAGTATTTTAAGTGTCCCAGGTGATCAGATTATGGGATAGATGACTCTGGAAGAGATGATACAATCTCTAAACCAAGAGCCCATCAGGTTTCTGAGAAATGAGCAATAAATGCGGAATGTCTCTGCATTTTCATATGTTTGGTGATTGATCTAAACTGCCATTAAACTCAAAGAACAATGTTAGGAATTTGGTGACTAATGGCTATATCTGAGTCAAAAATGAAATAGCATTTATTTTCATGATGTAATAAAAGTCAGGCGAATATTAACTCAGATCCAATGAATCAGCAAGCATGATTATTTGAAAAGAGCTGAAGTCAAGTTATCTATGAAAATATATTTTGTTTAATTTGTTATACAAAGTTTCAAAATTTTGGTAGTAATGTTTAAACTACTACTACTAAAAAAAAAAAAAAAAAAAAGTCATATAAATGGTATAGCCAGCCTGATGTTTGAGACAATATAGACTACCTAACACCTATATACATCCCTCTTCCCATACATGCATTTTTAAAAATGTCCAACCATATCTACCTAAAATACAATCATTATGTCCCCCCAAATACACAACCCAAGTATCATTCAATACTGCATCTAGTTCCATGTCCAGGACTTCTGGGGGATAGGAAATCTTCTTCTTCCCATCTGGCTGTAGTTCTTCATGGTTGGTCAAAGCAGGGCAAAGACAAATCTATCAGTCACCAACACATCCAATACATAATAGTAGAGAAAGACTATGGATGACTACAATGAAAGAAATCTCAAGTATAAAAGAGGAGAATTGGGTAAACACATGTACACTCATGCACACACACACACACGCAAACACAGACTCATTCTGAACAATAACACATGTAAAACAGAATTCTCCATGTGACTTTGGAGGTGAACATGACTTAAATAGTCTAATCAGGACTCTGGCTTGGAAATGCTGGTACCAAGGATATGCTTTTTGCTTCTCAGCCTCCTGTTTTAATAATGCTCTGACGGTAGAGGAGTTGCTTAATCAATTTGGCAGGCTCTGGTTTTCTTCTCTTGAAGGTTTTTTGTTCATTGACACATCTAGAGAAGTATCCCTTCCCAGGGGCTGCATAATCCCCTCCTGTGTGTGTGACTTCAGAGTGTGAGATTGCCATAGGAGTTGAGTAGTCATGGACTGTGGTGGTCCAGGGCTGGGGTTTCTTTGGCAAATAGCTCCTTCATAAACTTATTTACCATCAAGATATTTCACTCATCACTTCCATAGGTGAGGAACTTTAGACAGCCTGTCTCTGGTCATTGTACTTGAGTCTTGGACTTTAGATTGTCTAACAACAGGTCCCTGTCATATGACCGTCCCCTAAAGCTTCAGTGTAATGGCTGCTATTTTTGTGTGGGCTTCTGTTTCTGGACAGCTTCTGACAATAACTTGAAGAGGAATTATTTGCTTCCTGACCTCAGGCTCCAGCACAGATGCTCTTATGTGGTTTGTCAGCTGAGGACCATTTAGTAGGAAGTATTGGGGAGTGGCCTAAGGGGTTCGGCTTGTCTTTTATCCCAGTCTTACTTCCTGTCTTTCCTTGTGTGAATCTTCACTTGGAGTAGGGTAGTTGGTCTTTGCAACACTGCTGGATTCCAGTCATCTTGATCACAGTCCATACTCAGAGAGGGCCTTTTGAAGCAAAATCACACTTCCTTTCTTCTCTGCCTTCAGATCGGTCACTTAATACTGTGTCTTTATTGTAGGACTTTTCTGTAATCAATGATCCTGGATAGTTCCTACCATTTCCCCTGATACGCCTATAGGTCCTGACTCCCAACAGGGCACTGCCATTTATCTCATCACTTCTACTCAGCCAAATCTATATTTTAGGGTTTGTATTTTAATGTATTCCCACTCCTGGAACCAAATTTTTATATCAGTTATGAATTCTATGGTATAAGAAACAGAAGAGTTGCTTCATATCAGCTAGGCAATAAAGGAATCTATTAGCTTTATACCTTGAAGTTCAGAGAATAAGGCAAGCCTCAGAGTGGGGTCCACATACCTGCTCGCTTCTCTTCATGTTGGCTTCATCCTCAAGCTCTTCCCATCCTAGCAGCAAAATGGCCCCAGAGGTTCGTCTTCACATCTTCATCCTCTGGTGTTGAGAGGAAAAGCCATAAAAATGACTTTGATACCAGGATTGCATGCCAGAGTCCCAAGATGAATGCTGATTGGACTGTTTAGATTACACAGCTAGCCCTAAACCTATGGGAAGTGAATATATTTGTCCTAAGCCAACCAGTGCCCATCCCATGGGTGGTATGTGGCAACAGTAGACATCTGATTGAACACAGCAAGCCAATAGAAAGGGGAGAGTGAATTCTAGGTAGGCAACTAATAATAGTACATTACCAAGCCTTTTAAAATAAACTTGTTATCAGGCCTTTAAAAAGTAACTTCATGTTATCTCTCTTTTTAATAGTGTTCATCTGTATTTGAACTTATGTCTCTCTGAAGAATCTAAGACTTTATAAGAATGGGGACCTTATCCGTCTTGTTCATTTCACTTGAAACACAATGCCTGGCATTCAATAAATATTTGCTTAATAAATGAATGAATGCATTGTTTATCCTGTATCTCTGAGACCTTCCAGCATAATGTCTCAAACCTCTAGGGCATGAATATTTCATTTGAGATGCTTGGGCTTAAAGCTTCACAGCTGGTAAGTGGATGGCCAAAACCTGAACTCAGGCTTGCTGACTCCACATATCGTGCATTTCCGACTCTTCCAAGCTGCTCTCGTGTATTAAAATGAGCCCTCAGAGTTTTAGCACAGCTGTGTTCAGGAGACATGTAGGAAATACATAAAATATGCTGACAGCTAGTGTCCAAATAACAATTTGGAAGATTAACAGGACTCTAAAACTAGCATGAATTGATATTTGCTTTTCTGATCTGTAGCTATCAACATGCTCCAACTTAAAATCATATCCTGCCTGATAGTATATGAAAGAATAGGATTGATCTGTCTCTAGTCTACTTTCTCATTTTGTCATGGCAATAATAGAAGGCACATCATAATTTTTCTTGTTGCATATTGCCTCTGTTGAAGATAGATCCTTTTTATCTGCTAGTGTTAGCAGAGAAGACTGATGAACAGAGTGATAACACTGTCTTCGAGGAGCTAGGTACTTCATTCATTCATTTACATATTTTAATTTTTATCCATTTATTGAATATTTTCTGAGTACCTTCCACGTGGCAGGCATTGTGCTAGGGGCTAGGGAAACAACATTTAGCACAGGCTAGGGAGACATTATGGTATATCAATTAAGATAACAAACTGGCATTAGAAAGATGAGTTCAAATTCTGACTTTGCTGTAGCCTGTTTGATCCTGGGCATACACAATTAACTTATCTTTGTCTTTTTGCTTTATTGCATGAAATTGTTCTTTTTTTAAAATATTTTTTTTTGTTAAGTAATCTCTATGCCCAACACGGGGCTCAAAGTTACAAACCTCAGATTAAGAGTCACATGCTCTACTGAGTCAGCCAGGCACCCCATGAAATTGTTCTTCAACCTACATACAGTCATTTTGGGAGGCTTAAGTGAAATAACTCAAATGTAGTACTTGCCAGGTCTGACACATTATAGTTGTTCAATTAAGCGTTATTTTCATTATTAGATGGTCCTTATCCTCAAGTCGCTTATTTATAATGAGTGCAGAAAACAGACAAATGTCTTCACACTTAATTTCACCCAAAAATTTTTAAGTGCTGTTTTTCCCATTTACAAGCAAGGAAATTGAGAATTTCAATAGTTTGTTCAAGGCCTCAATTAATGAGTAAATGCAGCAGAATTCAAAATTCAAAGATGTCTGTGTCCAAAGCCATGTTATCTTCAACTATCTGCCTGAGGAAATGAGACCGTGGCTCTAGCCCTGACTTCAGATTAGTGGGTCTCAACCTTAGAGAGCGCTCACAAAGCACCAACTGCCAGGAGCCTGTTCCAATTCAATTAAATCAGTATCAGGATCCAGGCTGACTAGGCATTGAGCATTTTAAAAATCTCCTCAGGAGATTCTAACAGGCAGCCAGAGTTGAGACCCACTCAACTCTTTCAAGGCTCTTACAGCCTTAATAGTCTAGTACTTTTATATATGGTGGCAATTGTCAGAATGAGATCAGAGCTGGTAAAAGCAGGGACATTCCAGAACTTTCCTCCACCGGTGTTCCATGTCACCACTGTGTGCTTTAGAGGAAAGAAGAATGCAGGTAGATCTCCTTACCCATGGGGGTTTAAAACACAGTGGAGTACCCCCTATGGAGTCCCCAGCAGCTGCATGAGTGCTGGCGAAGGAGAGTGGTGAGAACCCGAGCTCCCTCTTCGCTGTGGGGTTGACAGACCCACAGCATCCTTCACACATGGAGGAAGGAGCAGCCTGGGAAATGTCCCAAACAAATGCAGCTGTTCTTTGTTTCTGGAGAGGATGCCAATAACATTTTGTTCCTTGAGGCTCTTAAGAATGAAAAGTGTGCATAGCTATAAAAACAAACCCATAGGGGTGATTATCATACTCACCTAAATGTCAGATAGGCACTTATTTAAGTTAATTACACCATAACAGATGTTCTGACCTATATTCTACTGGAGACTTTATGTTGAGACATTCAATAAAGGGAAGAAGAATAGTTCACCAGCCATTGGATGCCCTCTGGGATATTTCAGTCACTCAGAGCCAAAGTTTCTGCAGCTCCCAAAACGGGGGTCATTTCAGGAACTCATCCCAGAGTCTGGTCCACATACATCAAACCTGCCCACTCTGATTTGCTCCTTATAGCAATTCTGTGAGATACACAATCAGGTATCACTATTCCTATCTTACAGACCTAGAAACTGAGGCTTCAAAAGGTTAAGTACTTGCTCAATGACTAGGAAATGCACATCCTACATTCAAGCATACCTCCCTGGATTTTTTTTTTTTAAAGACTTTATTTTTTTGTTCATGGGAGATACACACAGAGAGAGACAGAGACAGAGGCAGAGGGAGAAGCAGGCTCCATGCAGGGAGCCTGATGTGGGACTCGATCCCGGGTCTCCAGGATCACACCCTGAGCCAAAGGCAGACGCTCAACTGCTGAGCCACCCAGGTGCCCCTGGATTCTAAATTTTCAAGTTAACATTCAACTGAGTCAGGAGGAAATTACCCTACTTGAGTGCTTCACGGATATGAAACCTCCCAACCCAATGAAAGCAGAGAAATCTAGTAAAGACAGAGGTACTGGATTCTGATTATTTGCTACTGACATGTTAAAGCTTTAACTACCATTCTGGGATCCAAGAAGAATATGCGTAAAGCTAGCAGACAGGACCCAGACTCTGGGGTCTTCCTTACTCCACATGACCCCCATCCCAGGCTCAAGGAGCAGGCAATGCAATGCTAAACCTTCATGTATCCAGGCTCTGGTACAGGCTCACTACCCCATAAACATTCCATTAGAGGATGAATAAGAAAATTACCACCTGTGAAAGACAGTTGAGAACAAGCAATCAGAGCTAGGGATGGACTGGCACTATCCAATTGAAATAGAACATAAGCCACACACATAATTTTAAATTTTCTAGTAGATACATTAAGAGGAGCTAAAAAATAGGTGAAATTAACTTTATTTTATTTTTAAAGATTTTATTTATTTATTCATGAGAGACACAGAGACAGAGAGAGGCAGAGACACAGGCAGAGGGAGAAGCAGGCTCCATGCAGGGAGCCTGACGTGGGACTCAATCCTGGGTCTCCAGGATCACACTCTAGGCTGAAGATGGCACTAAACTGTTGAGCCACCCAGGCTGCCCTGAAATTAACTTTAACAATACATTTTATTTTACTCAATATGTCCAAAATATTTCAAATTATGATATAAATCCTAATTATTTAAATTATATTTATTTGAATATTTATATTCCAAATATTCAAATTATTTCAAAAATTTTCAGATTAGATAATCTACATGAAAAATTAGTAATGAGATAGCTTACATTTTTTTTTTCTTTTTTCATTTTGGTACTAAGTCTTCCAATTCTGGTGTGCACTTTATATGTTAGCACATCACGACTCAGACCAGCCACATTTCACACGTTCAGTAGCCACCTGTGACTAGTGACTACTGTATTGGACAGTGTAGGTCTAAACCACCTTAACATAAATATCAGGCTATGAGACACTATTCTAAGCACTTCACACCTGTTAACTCAATCTTCACAACTCTATGAGGTAAGGAACCTATCACTATCCCCATTTCAAAAAGGAGAAAATTGAGTCATGGAGAGGCTACACAATTTTCCCAAGATCATACGGTCAGGAGGAGACAGGACCAGGCTCAGAGTTAGAGGTCTTAATCACTGTGCTCCAAGTTACCAAATACCAAAGAGCACTTTAAATACCAACCCAGCCCCCAGCCTTTCAGAGAAAGCCCCCCTAGTCATGCTTCACAAATACTGTATCTCCTCTTTCAACAGGCCTGCCTTTTGAGCTCTCAATTTTACATTCTAGATCATCTAAATAGCTCTTGCCATCCAAGTCTCTGCAGAGTGAGTAGAACAGAGGAGCTCTTCAAAACCAGAGCTAGGTTAGAACAGGTTATCAAAGATAGAGGTCTGCTGAGGGGTGTGTTATATAAATAAGGGGAAAGTTTTTATATGTCATATACCAAGACTGCACGTCTCCAAAATTGCTCATAAAACCACAGGATGCAAAGACATGTTTCTCTGGAATCCTTGCTCAGATAAGTGAAATATTGAGGGGCTGGCCCCTCCTCAGAAATCAAGGATGTCTCATTTTTCAGGTATGAAAAAGCCCAGTTCCTCTAACACAAAACTTCAGTCTCTCATGTATTTCAAAGCTCCTCTCCTACCCCATTCAGGCCTGACCCAAGCTCAAATACATGGGGAAGGGAAGTGGATATTGATCGGTTCCATATTTACCCTCAAACACCCTCTCCTCCAGACTTACTCTGCTGCTTCTAACTCGTCCAGAACTAACTCCTTGGGGAGAGGAAGGAGAGGTAAAGGGGCAAAATGTTATACTTGATCAGCCCTGTAGCAATATGGTCATGATGCCTACTACCGGGCGAATCGTGCCTTTTTCTTTCACACATCACTCTTATTGGTCTTTTGGAGACCTCCTTGCTGGGGACATCTTTCTGAACAGATAAATATTTCCCGGCTGACCCTTTTGGTGGGGTCCTTTCAAGGAAACCAGAGCCTGGCTTTCATCTGAGGTGTCCTCCCTGACCCACAGCTGACAAGATGAAATGCACCCCTGCCCATGACAGATGGAAGTGTTTTTTGTGGTTCCTTCAGCCCTTCTCTTCACCCTGCCATTGGGGAAAATTCCATCAATCTTTCCCCTCCAGATTTTACTGGTTCTGTGCCCTGCCAACTCTAGAGAATACTTATTTCAAACTTGCCCAGGAGTTCTCTCTGAATCTGTGGCCATCTTGGGTTTCTGAAGCAATGCAAGCAACTAGTTTGGGGTTGAGTGGTCAACACCCCATATCTTTAATCCTTTTCCAGCTCCTATCACACATTTGATTTGAAAAGGAGGATAGGAGGAAATACTCTGCTCAGAGGAATTCTCTCTCACTAATCTTTTTTTCAGTATTGTTATTGCCTTTGTTATGTGTAGGTGAGGATGGGTGATACGCTATGGATGGCAAAACTCATTCCAACTTCTTAGCAAGTCTTGCTGATGGTCTAGCACCCACTGTCCTCAACTTTGGAACCTGAGCCAATGGGACCATGCTATTTCACATCGTGCTACAAAAATAGGAGAGTTGGCTACCTCTCCAGGCTGGCTGAAATACAGCCCTGCTTAGACACATAAGGAGAAAACTGTAATTAAATTAAGTAATCAATTAGGGAATTAAATTTGAGCAATCAAATTACCTCAAGCTGTTTTCCAACATTCAGTTTTAATATTTATAAGCTTAAGCTTTGTTTGTCTTTTCTAATCATAGGACAATTCCTAAAATTGCTTGAAAAGTGGAGGAAATGCTTTTTTTTTTTTTTAGGCCTATGGAAAAAGAAGCCAGGTATAAAATAGAAAAGTGGTTCAAGGACCCTCAGTTCCACCAAAATACCAATCATTTAACAACAAAGATGCCTTAACAAAAGGGGTATCAGAATATGAGCTTTTGAAAGCAGCCATCCCCTCGTCCACTAGTGCTTAGCTGCTTCTTAGAAGAAACTTGAATTCAGTTGAATTCACAGACTAATTTCTATTTCCATCCCTGGGGAGACCAAGGGAGAGACGTATCAAGAGAATATATATTTTAAATGCTTGGTGAAACTTCACATTCAAAGAAATATAGATCTCTCTTTCTCTCTGAGCGTAGATGTAGAATCTTTTCCATCTGAACAGGTTGACCTATAAGCCATTCTTTTCATGTCATTTTTTCCTCCTTCTTAGAATCTGTATGAATCATTGTGGCCATAAAACTCTATGACTGAACACAGATAATTATGTGACTTTTAACTGGAAGAGAACAATGTTTTAGTTCTCCATCCCCTGATGGAGCCGTCTTACTCAGCCATAGATTTTCTGTCACTGTGCAGCCAAGAGCCGGGCTTCGCTGGCCAGAGGATCTGACGGTCTGTCTGTGGAAGATGCAGGCAGGGCAACCAACAAGACTCAGAGGGGCGGCTTGCTGCAGCTTTCCTAGAATCCTTGTTCAAGCTGGGCTTCTGTCTGGCCAACGGGGGTAGCCCTGTCCCAGAGCCAGCAGCACCTGGGCCTCCTGCACCCCCACGGCTCTTGGCCAGATCCCTCTGCCTGACCCTTACACAGTGACAGGGCGTCTGGGCGTACAGGGACAAACCTCCACTTCCACTCTGACGTGACATCAGCCAGCACAAGAAGTGCCAAAGTACAGCAGATTGGTTTAATAACTGTGATTTAGCCTGTTCCCTCAAAATAAAAATGATGTGCCTTCAAATTACAGCATGTTCCCTTAATAATATTGAACATAATATTTATGGAGCGACAGTTCTAGCGGTAGCACACCTTCCTTTCTAGGGCCCTCATACGCATTAGATCACTGGAATCTGACTCTGAGGGGGGAGAGGGTCGGCGAGGGGGGTACACTGGGCTAATATAATGACCTCTCTTTAAAGCCATGGAGATGGGTCATTGCACTGGATGCAACTTGCCTCGCATCACTAGGGTAGGCACGTCCAGGGTCAGAACCAATGCCCAGTCTCCTTGCCCTCACAGTCTTACTGCATTAACTGGGAAGAAGAAGGCTGCATGGCATTTTTAAAAGAATAGTTTGTATTTTTTTTCTGATTACAGAAGTAAAGAGTAGTCATAAAAAACAAAACAAAAACGCAAAGCACTAGAAAAAAAAAGCAAAATCACCCATATTCCCAGACACAATGACTGCTATTAACATTTGGATATGTAATCTCATATGTACATTTGTCTTTAAAAATGGTTTCCTACTGTGCACACGGTTGTTAAATGAAGTGTCTTTCATTTTCTCCCCAATTATAAAGGTAACACATGCTTATTATGGGAAAACCAGAACATGGATGATCATAAAGAACCTCAAAACCATCCTGTAAACCCACCCACCAAGAGGCGACCATTAAGAAGCACTTTCATTGAATTTGACACTTAGAAAGGCCATAGAGTTGCAACATGTGTCTAAGGCAAGAGTAAGATATTTTGGGGAAGATTAAGGAACCAAGACTCTACCATATAGAATCTAAACTGATTTGACTGGAATGAATGTCTCTTTATTCCAGCTTCCCTAGTCATAAATACAGGCAAGAATTTCCAACTAAGTTCACAAGAATATTTTGGGGATCAATGGTATAACATTGTTTCAGAGTTTTAGATGTTCTGAAAGAAATCTATAATCCCCAGGCCGTGAACCACACTCATTCAGTTTAAGTTTCTCCTTGCCAGGCCAGACCACACGGAATTGAGGACACATGAAAACAGCAGAAGGTGGTTTGGCCAGAGATACACACTTCAGCTTTATCGAGGCCAGGGAATGGAAGGAGCTGACAAAGCAGAGGAGAATGTGGAAGCCCGTCCTTCTATACAGGCAAAACCACCCAAGCCACATCCATGCACAGGTGCTAAAGGCTCTCTGAGGGAGACAGCTCTTTATTCTAGGACTCACATACTGATTTTTTTTGGAATTTTTTGATACATATATCAAATATATATATTTCCTTGAAAATTCAGCATGCGGAATGGTCCACCCTCTAGCTTAAATAGCTATCTTAATCATATAGCTGCACCCACATAAATTGAGTAGACGTGATGTCTTACAGAGCCAAATGGCAGCACTAAGATGAAAGTATTTTGATGCTACAGAACATAAAGTCTCAATAGTAACCCACAAGACAGGTGGATTTTTGGTTGTGGCTGCAAAGAGGACCCTAGAATAAATGTGTCACCATGCTAAGATACAACAGAACTAACTAAACCAATGAAAACAGTAAGTGTACTCTCAATGTATACGACACCCTGTTAGCTCATATATGCTCATGCTGTGTGCTTCCCAAAGCCCGCTCCTTCTCCTCCAAAGTCCTATGTGTTTATGGCAGATGATACCACTGTCAACCCAGGTCTCCCTGAGTCAAATTTCTTAGCATCATTCTTGGCGTCTCCCTCTTTCTCATTCACCATATCCAATGAATTACCAAGGCCTGCTGATTTCATCTTCTATCTATGTCTCAAATTCTCACTTTCTTCCACCCCTGCTTCTGCCAGCACCGTCCAGGCTGCGGTCATCTCTCATGTGGTCCACTACTTGACTTCTCGATGGTTCCCATGTCCATCCCTGCTGTCCCCCTGCCAGAGTAATCCTTCCGAAACACAGATCTGACAGTGCTACTGAAAACACACCAGTGGTTTCCCATAGTTCTTTGAATTAAAGAGTCATTTCCATGCAGTAAAAATCACTCTCTTGAGTGCCTGATTGAGACAGACACACACAGTCATGGAACCACCACAGGATTCCAAATAGAAAACAGATCTCTTTTGTGATTAAAAATAAAGCTTGTCATAGAAACTCAGTTTTTTGTATGTGAAAGTAAGTTTTCAATCTACTTGGGTAAATACCCGGGAGTGATATTTCTAGGTTGTATGGCAAATGCCTATTCAACTGTATAAGGAACTGCCAAGCTGTGCTCCAAACAGGCTGTACCATTTTGCTTCCTTATGTTGTAGGGTCGAGTCTGAACTCCCTATCAATTTTTCCAGGGTCTGTCTTCCTCTTCTGCCTCCCACATGCTGTGTCTTCTGCCCAAAACACTTGCACACTCCCCGTCTTTACCTGAGCCACGTTTTATCCCATTGCCTTAAGGGCCATCTCTGTCAGGAAGCTTTTCCCGAGTCTAAATTATCTCCCCCCATGATTTCTTTCATTTCCTCATTCAGCAAATATTTGATGAATAATCACCAGGATCCAGGCTGTGTTCCAGACACTAGGCTGATGGCAGGGGGTGAAACAAACCAAAGTCCAGGCTTCTCTGGAGCTGACAGACAATGGACAACATCACCACCAACAAAAATATATACTAGAGTATCAGGTGGTGGGAAGGACTATAAACAAATAAAAATAAAATAAAACAGAGCCATGAGCAAAACCAGAGTGGAATGTGGAGCTATTTTAGATAGGCCACCTGGAGGACACCTCTCTGGGGTATGAGTGATACCAGGGAGCAGCTCTGCAGTTGCTGGGGAAGGCTAATTCCAGGCAGAGTGAGCAACAAGGACAAAGATATTAAGGTAGAAAAGGCATGAAGGAGCTGGTATGTTCAGGAAGTAGCCAGGGGACCAGCGGTAGGAGCCCATAAGCCAGGAAAGAGGGCTGGAAGATGGGGCCAGCCAGGGGTGCCAGGGGCATGGTTCACCCCATCACAATGGGTCCTCAACACTTTGCCACAGCCCTCAACACACTGGTGCCATGGCCCCGGTCCATTTCTCTAGCTTAGGTTACTTGTTTAAAGGCACTGGGTTTAATGCCCCATAGCCAGTGCTTCAGGACCACAGTGTAGGAGTTTGGAGAAGGGCCGGTCCCCTTGTGTCTTCCATTTCTCTTTCTAGCACATTCAGGTAGTTGAATCCATAAAGGAAGGGCTATCCAGAGTAGCCTAAAACTCAGGAAGTCAGGAAACAAAGGTGATGCCCCTAAAAGCTCTGTGTATCGGAGGAGATCCCAAGAGGGAGGCAGGTAAGCAACCGTGAACACGGAATCCCCCCAGCCCACTCAGGGCACAGGCTCTTACCTGTGTATAAGCCTGTGTGGTGTGCAGTGCCAGCTGCCAGCACCCCTCCTTCTCCCTTGATGATTTAACTCAGCGAAGTCTAGATTGTTGTTCTCCTGAAGCATCAATGCGTAGCAGGCGGTACTGATCTGAGTTACAGTCTGGCTGCAGAGAACTCTGGAAGAGAGCTAGAAGAAATTTTCCATGCCAGCTTATGTAATCCAGGGTCTACCACAAATCCTGGCACACAGTCGCTGAATAAATCCTCGTTGGAGATGAATGAACTTTGTACAGGTTGCCTCTCCTCCTGCTTCATCTGCAAAGGGAAGGGTTTTCGCTCAGCTAACCCGGAAGACCTCACAGGGCTCTGACCCTGTACTTCGATGGATTTCTAAGTAGTTACAAGCAAAGTAGAGGTCAGCAATAAATACCATGGGTCTCCTCCATTTTCTGGTCATAGTGAAACAGATTTTAATGAGGGCAGAAAAAGAATCGGGAAGGCTCTGGTTTTCCAGGATGGAGCTGAAATAATGCCACTAGTCACAGCTGCCTTTCTCAGCATTGGTGTCAGGGCGCACAGATCAGAAGTTTATATTTTGCATATGAATGGAGTTTATTTGCCAAAAATGAATTCATCACAATTTGCCTCCGGGATTCAAGACACGTGGCTATAATGGGTGTGAGACACAGGTGAGGCCTGTGCGGGCTGGCCAGGTGGCTGGGGCTGCCCGGCTGGTGTAACTTAAAGAACACCCACAGGCTTCCTGCCCAATAGTTTTCTTCTATCGGCCTGCCTCAGTGTCTAAAATCCCCACTGTTAGTCTCACCTTTGAGTTAAGGCCTTGAAAGATGGTGTCCAGATGCTCCAGTATGTGGAGAGATGTTAACTCAAAACATTTGCATCTGTTACCATGTTCACAGAATAAGTTTCTCAAACAACAATGATATATTTGCAACCTACTGTTGAGCACTAACCCTGTACCAAGCGTTTTACACACTGAATGCTTTGTATTTTTTTTTTTAATTTTTATTTATTTATGATAGTCACAGAGAGAGAGAGAGAGAGGCAGAGACACAGGCAGAGGGAGAAGCAGGCTCCATGCACCGGGAGCCCGATGTGGGATTCGATCCCGGGTCTCCAGGATCGCGCCCTGGGCCAAAGGCAGGCGCCAAACCGCTGCGCCACCCAGGGATCCCTGCTTTGTATTTCATGTCATACTCTCATGGATCTATCTGTCTGTCTATCTATCTATCTATCTATCCATACACTTTAGGATATTTATATATCCTTGTTTATAGGGGTAAACGGAGGCTTGGCAAGAGCCAGAGATCATGCAACCCCAAATGGATTCACACCCAGATCTGCCGATTCTAGATTCTCTCTTCTTCTTTTTTTTAATGATATAACTTATATACAATGAAGTGCCCAATCTTAAATGTATAGCTCCATGAGTGTTCACACATGCATACCCTCATACAGCTAGCACTCAGACCAAAATAGAGAACATTTCCAGCACCCCAGGAGGCCCCTTCATGCCGCCTCCCATCTGCCTGCCCGCCCCCTAGCACATCTCTCCTGAAAGGGGAACAGGACCTGAGTGCTTAACTGTTTGGATCTGTGAAGGAGGGGTGGTAGCCCAGGCAAGCTTACAGGGAAAGAGAGGAAGGAAATAGTCAAAAAAAAAAAAAAAATATATATATATATATATATATATGGGGGGAGTGGTAGTAATAGGGAGGCAGCACCGGAGAAAGACAAGGGCTCGTCCTCAGGCACCACCTGCTCCTGCAACACAGCCAGCCCGGCCCAGGTAGCTGGGACAACAAGAAGCACCTCCAAAGCGTGTGTGCAGAGACGCGGGGAGTGCAGGACCTGCATAGCAAGCAGCGCCCGGCTCTCCCACTGCCCGGAATCCCAGTCTCTAACTAGAAGCAGAATGCTGACAAATGAAAAGGAGATGTGTTTGCTGGCACAGTGTCCACGGAGTGGGAACACAGGCCAACCCAGGGCTCCCACAGGAAGTTTCAAACCCACTTTGTAATTCTTAGTTGAGCTATCATCAACTCTTCCCAGATCCAATATTGTGTTTTTACTTTGCTAAGTTTAAACCCAGCTTCTCTGATTGTCTTTCCGTCTGCCCTACAGTCGGGGATGCCAGTTTGGGAACGCTACAACCTCCTCGGGCTTCTGTACGGCATCAGCTGAATTCTCCTTGAGAGAGCTCCTCTGCAAGCTGTCGAGTGTAGACTGGTGGCTTGTAGGTGATTATTCTTACCAGTTCTGCCCCAGATAGGCCTCACTCCATCTCCAGATCTGAAGTCCTCACGAGTTGGCAGGTTTAGACGCACCTCGAGGAAACTCGGTGCCTTAGTCTGTGGGGCAGCTGCAGACAAAGATGAAAAGCTACGAACGTAGGTTTCTGCTGATGGGGAGAGAGGAGCAAGACTTGGCCAAGTGGGGCGTGGCTGAAGAAAGAGGGAGGAAGAGGAGGATGAAGAGTGGAAGGAGGGAGAGAGAAGCAAGAGAAAAGCAGGAAAGGGAAGAGGAGTGAGGGAGGCAATGAGAAAGGGAGCAGGGAAGAGAGAGGAAGAGGGGAAGAAGAATACAGAAAGTGAGTCCAGGATGGAGAGAAGTAGTTCAGACTCTGAGAGGACAAGAGAGGACTCTGTGAGACAAGCAAAATGGACTTTTGAAAGCTTGATTATCTACATTATTTGGCAGCCACATAGCTGGAGAGTGCCAAACAACCTACCTCAGTGGGCGCCAACAGGAAACTGGACACTCAACACGGCCAATCTGATTCTGCTCCATGGCATCCACGTGCGCACTTACGCTTAGGAGACACTGGGGTGACTATACACACGGCGGTGGACATACGTTTGGCCCTCATCAGCCGTGTCCAACTTACACAGTTGAGAAACTATCACAGGTGAGAGAGAAAGGAGCGAACAGAACCGGTTCGGGGCCGCCCACTCTCTTCTTTACAACTGCCTCGAGAGAGTTCTTTAGCTGTAACCAATTGTGCTAAACTAGACACACTGCTTTTCAGAACATTCTATCTAAGAAGTCAGGGAAGCATGAAATGATACCTTGAAAAAAGTTCTATCTAAACTGTTTAAAAACTTTGTCTCATGTTTATAGGGGGTAGCCCCTTCACTGAAACTGAACCCCCTCCCCCAAGAAGGGGACAGCCTCCACCTTTGTCCCCCAGGAGGTCTACAGAGCCCAGGTCCCCCTGCATGTGTGTGTCATCAAAGTTAGAGAAAACCTCCGAGATCTGCTAAGTGGTGCGTCTGTTTGGCCGGGTTTGAGGAGCAATAAAACATTTTACTTTTTAGCAATGACTCCTCACTTAGTAACATCCCTTGCTAGTCAAAAGATACTTGAAGTTCAAAAAATTCAATCTCTTCCCATAAAGAAACTCACTCTGACGCATATAAAAATAGTGGCTAAGTGTATTAATGATATTTTATTGGCATTTTTCCTGAATTGACAAACATGTGCTTATGACAGTCATCGCACAAAAGTTAGAATTCTGAATCTAGCAATCTAAGTTCACATCTTAGAAAATCTGTCCACAGAAGGCATCTTAGTGAACTAGAAACACTAGAAATTAGAGGATTTTAGTTTTACTAAGTGGGTAGAGGAGAACAGAGGAGGGGTGCAGGACCTGCCTAGCAAGCAGCGCTGGTCTCTCCCACTGCCCGGAATCCCAGTCTCTAACAAGAAGCAAAATGCTGACAAATCCACTAAATGGGTATTATTCTTTGGGTAGGTTATATTTATTTACTCACTCATTCCAGAAATATTTTCTTGAGCACTTACTGAATATGTGCCAGACTCTACTGATTTCTGAGGATATAGAGAGGAAAGGCTCCTTCCTACCACCCCGCACTTCCTCAGAGAATGTAAACAAATCATATCTAATTATTTCCAAGCCGATGGTGTAATACTGGCTTCTCATATTGGACTATAAAACCGCACAAGAGAGGCAACTGTGCTATTTGCTGTTCATCTCCTTTTCTCCATCAGCTAAAGCAATATATGGCACATGGTATTTGCTCAGCAAATATTCATTCAATGAACGAGTTTATCATAAGTTAACATTTACATAACTTACATCTGTTATTTCACTCAATCTTCTCAACTATCCTATGAGGTAGGTCCTGATCTCCCCACTTTACAGTTGGGGAAACTGGCCACAGGGCACATAACAAAACTGGAATTCAAGCCCTCACAATTTGGAGCCAGAATCTATGCTCTTGTCCACTATCCTATATGGCCTCTGAATGGACTGATGGATACATGAACTAATAAACGAGTGAATGAATGAAGGAATGAATTTAAATAGGTCACTGACTGTGGGTTTTACGATCATTATATGAGGATCCTGAATAGCGCTCCTAAACTTTTCTACCAAAGTTTAATACAAGTTCTTTTAACCAACCACGTGACTGGATCATCAGCAGGTATGCTCCATTTGTTATTTGAAATGTACTATCCGATGTACAGGAATGGTGGGGGCTAGGAGCCCGTGTCCTCTCTAGCACGTCCTTGTATTTCTGTCCCTGCCACTTGAGTCATATCATTCCCAAATCTGGGTGTGCCTTTTGTGCTTATTATAATCATATGATTTAATTAAGTATTTAAATGAGTAGATTAAGATTACAAAAGAAACAGCTGTGTGAAAACTATACTGATTAGATGGTAAATATGCAAGGATGGATTCTTGTCTGTGTGTTTGAAATAGTTTAAAATAGTGAATGCTGGAAAGCTAAGTAAAAACTTTGGAAATATTTAAGAAATGCAAGTCACTTGTGTTGGCAAACTGCTTTCAAATACTGTGTGGAAGAGACAACAGTAAAAGAATTGTAAAACATCTTGACAGATTTTCCACTTAAATTGCTTTGCCGGTGGCTTTAGATTCTCACAAAGACCAGGCACTTAGGGATATTAGACAGTTAGAAAATCCAATCAATGAACCCACTCTCACAGAAATCCCCTTAGACTGACATCAAAAGAAAAGGAAAATACACTTACAGATTCTATATGTAGTGTTTATATTATATATATATTTATATAAATGTACATATTCACATATATTGTGTTTTAAGATAAAATAAGACGTTTTGGGCAAGCATGCATCAATTTTCTAGGATTCTTGTATTTAATCATTTTAGTAGGTATACAAAGATTTCAAAAAACTTCCTCAAAGTCTCACATTTTATCCTAAAGTTTATATGAGCTTTGTACCCCCATTCTGTGGTAGACATTAATACTGTCCACCAAATATTCCTAATTCGGGATCCCTGGGTGGCGCAGCGGTTTAGCGCCTGCCTTTGGCCCAGGCGCGATCCTGGAGACTCAGGATCGAATCCCACGTCGGGCTCCCGGTGCATGGAGCCTGCTTCTCCCTCTGCCTATGTCTCTGCCTCTCTCTCTCTCTCTCTGTGTGTGACTATCATAAATAAATAAAAATTGAAAAAAATATTCCTAATTCTTCTGGGCACACAGTAGGGTTGCACCTCCCTGACCCTCTTTGAATATAGGTAGGTCTACAGGCACCTGGGTGGCTCAGTGTTTGAGGGTCTGCCTTTGGCTCAGGTTGTGATCTTGGGGTCCTGGGATGGAGTCCTGCATCAGGTTCCCTGTGGGGAGCCTACTTTTCCCTCTGCCTATGTCTCTGCCTCTCTCTTTGTGTGTCTCTCATGAATACATAAATAAAATATATTTTTTTAAAGAAGATAGGTAGATTTATATGACATTCTTTGGCCAATGAAGTGTATGAATGGAAATGACAAATGCCACTTGCAGGTGAGTATATTACAATCTAGCTCATGACTTACCTATTGTCTTTTCCTCCACTAAAACAACAGATAAAGCCCTACAGAGAGTCTGTCCCATCAGTCTGGATTCTGGAAGGAAAGCAACGTGGAACATAGGCCTCAGCTGACCCTCATGTTACAGGAATGAGAAATAAGCTTGTTGTCTTAAATCACTGAGATTGGAAGTCTTTTGCTATCAGAGCATAATCTAATCTGTCCTAATACATACTCCATGATATATTTGTAGTTGTAAATATATACGTGTATTCCCCATCAAATTTGAAGATACACTTAGCACTCCAGAGAGACACAACATATTTACCTAGTGACTTAGTGTACTGCTTATCCTTTTTTTTCCCTTGTGAGAAGTAGAGAACCAGATGTCTCTAGAACCCCTTCAGATGCTAATATTATGTCATGCTACGTTTGAGGAAAAAACAGGCACCCGTGAAAGTTGTGCCTATGTCGCTTCACTAAACTAAATAAAATAAAATTAATTTGATTGGAGAGCTGTTATATCTGATTGTGGAGCAATTGATTAGATTTCCAAAGAGTCAATCTGATTTGGTTGTTCTTGTTTCGATTGTCTTAATGAGGGAACTGGATTGCTCAGTGACCCAATTGATTGTTTTGGCAATTGGCCGGCCAACTGTTGGCTGTTTAGCCAGTGCCACAGCTTGACCCTAGGACAAAAGGTAAAATTAATTCATTTGCATGCTGACTTCGAGCATTTTCCCCTACAAGCTGCTATGTGTCAAGTTCTGTCATATAATAAAAAA
The DNA here is from genome assembly GCF_053574225.1 of Canis aureus. Lineage (NCBI taxonomy): Eukaryota > Metazoa > Chordata > Mammalia > Carnivora > Canidae > Canis > Canis aureus. The sequence continues at coordinate 71,997,998 of NC_135614.1, read as the reverse complement.
TATTTATCAGCTGTAAATATTTAAAATGTATAATCTCCCCTGTTATACATGCCACCCCAAGAGATCTAAATATTTTGTGATGCTATTAACTTTGATGGGGTCAAGCTTCAATTTTAAACTCTGTGCAGACCTCTACTTCCCTGGAGAGCTTCATTTCAATATCTCTTAGGATCAAAAATTGATTATCCCTTGCCCTTAAAAATAATTGATTCTGATTTCATCAATTCAAAATGAAAATACTTGTGCAATGGTAGAAGAAATGGACTCCAGCTCCAGAAGATCAGTGACTTGTTCTAGTCATTCTTGTGTGCACTCAAACAATGCTTGGGCTTATTGTGGGTGCTTAAAGATAGTGAATGCATAAGTGAATGAGCCATCAACTACTGATGGAGAAGAACCACTAGTCCTTTATTTCAGTTATTTTCTAAAAGTGAAAGGAGTGTTTTTCTGAACACATGAAGCAATCAATATAGCTTCATGGTTACGTGCTTTGGGTCTGCAGTTAGTTGAGTCTGAATTTGATCTCTGATCTTGTCAGTATGGCAGATTGCATCTCCCAGAGATGGTCACAATGATACCTCCCATCCCACAAGGCATTTTGCAATATGAACTTGCAGTCCCCCGCTATCATGAGGTAGTCAATTTTTCCACTACTGAATCTGGGCAAACTCTGACTGGTTTGACCAATAGAATTAGCAGAAGTTATGATGCACCAGTTACAGACATAGCACTTAACTAATCAGGGAGTTTCTGCTTCCTGTCTCTTCCACCACCAGGTAAAAAGTAGAACCCTCTGAAGCACGAAAATTCTGGTTGGATTACTTCTCGGATGATGCAAGCACAGAGACAGGATACATCTTGAGATAAAATTGGGTGGATTCATTATTAGACACATTGAATTTGCTTTACCTTTTGGAACACAAAATTTTAGTAAGGAGTTGGCTATAGAGGTTTGAAACTTGAAAGCGAGATACATATTGAAAATACAAATTTGGGAGTTAACAGCAAATAGATGGTACCTGGGAACATGGACAGTTAGCAAGATAGATAAGGAAGATTATTTTTAAAAATAAAAGGCATAAAGGATATGAAAAGAAAGTGGACCTGAGGTCATAAATATAAGGAACACCATTGTTTAAGGAAAGGGCAGAGCAAGAATAACTGTGAAAGAGTTTGAGAACGAGGGTCTAGAAAGGTAGGTGGTAACCCAGGAGAATTCTGCATCACAGAAGCAAAGTGAAAGGGCTTCGAGAAAGAAGATGTGGTCAGTTGTGCCAAATGCTGCTAAGATGTTAACAGAGCTGAGGACAGACCTATCTGGCAAGACTGCAAAGCTAGTCTCTGTTTTCCACTATCTCTTGCAGCTGGGGTTTTAGATCTGAATGAGGTTTCATTAATTAGATGCATTTGTTTGAGATTTGGAAAGTGAAATTGAGCAATCTTTCTGGAGCTTTTGGCTGTTTTCATGTCCTTTGGTGATACAATTAGGAAAGCTGTATCTCAATGCTGCTTCCAGAGAACACACTAGCCAATAATATACTGGCCATCAAGGCCATCAAAAGCCAAGTCCAATAGTCTAAAATGCTTTTTAAAGGACACGATGGATGTAATGTATCCACAAATACTATGAAATTGAGAGTTCACAGAGTGATGCTCCATCAGGCTTTCAGATCTGGACATGCCATGTAAAAAGACTCCAGAGTATCATCTGCTTTAAATTCAAAGAACAAGGCCCAGTGAAGTCACAAAACATGTCAATTTGCATTAATCCACCTGGCCAGGAGAGCTGAATATGGAGAATCAAGATGGGCAGAAGGAATGTTTGAAGAAACATTCCACTGTCAGCAGACAGTCGTTGCCGCCCAGAGCTAAAGGATTATGTTTACTTGTACGGTGTATATGTTACTTCTGACCAAGATCAGAAGACTTTTAAGCTGCTATAATTGGTGACAATTTCAGAAAGAATTCTAGAATGCACAAAGTTTTCCCCATTTAGTATCTCCCTTCCATACTTCTGAGAAAGATAGGAAAAGGAATTAATCTCATTATTCCTTGGGCTAAATTTTGACAAGGCAAGGTTGAGGAACTTTCTAAGGTCATAAGCAGAAGCAATCTCAAGAAGACTTTCGTAAGTCGCTAATTTTGAAGAGATATCCCAAATATGTGGTTGTTTACAGTTTTTAAAGCACTCTATTTCATTTCATTCTTGTCACATCCCTAATAAGGAAGATAAGACAAGTGTTCATGCTTGTTTCCATTTCACAGATGAAGAAACTGAGATCTTAGGGAGTTTGACTTAACTAGTTCATATCACTAAAAGCAGCAGAGCAGAAGTAGGATGTTGGTTTTATCTTTCCCTGTCTTTTGGTGAACTCTATAGGTTGACTCAAGACAGTCCAGCTTGGGGGCACCTGGGTGGCTCAGTTGGTTAGGCATCCAACTCTTGGTTTCAGCTGAGGTCATGATCTCAGGGTTCTGAGATTGGGCTCTATGTTGAGCTCCACACTCTGTGCAGAGTTTTTTTGAGATTCTCTCTCTCCCTCTCCCTTTGACCCTCCCCCTGCTCGCGTGTGCACGTGCTCTGTCTAAAATAAATAAAATCTTTAAAAAGACAGCTCAGCTTGATTTGCAAAAGTTGGGGTTTGCACAGTTACTGAGCCTATAAAATTCATGAAAAATAACCAAGACATTCTGGGATAGCCTGGGACTTCGAGGTCAAGAGAAATATTCCACGCTATTCTAACCAAGCTGTGTTAAGTAACAGCTAATTTGATATGGTGAGAAAATAATATGCAAATATAGTACTTTCAGCATTGATTATCAGCACCAAGTGTCTAAAACTGCCTCAGTTTCCTTGTATCCTAAATTTTCCCAGTCTGGGGGGAGGATGCCTGGAGGTTCAAGGGGGTCACAATTATTCATAAGAAAATGGCCAATTCTCTCATGTCCTTATGTAGGTCCATTCTAACCTCCTCCCTGGAAACTGAAATATAAAGCAGCACAGCTACAAAGTACGCACAACCATTTTTCACAACTTTTCCTTTTGCTTCTACCAGAGATTAGAGTTTTGGCATCTTTATCATGTCATTAGTTTTAGTTAGGTTCAGAGTAAGGAGGTCTTCAAGGCTATGGGTGACTGACAGTGTTTAGACAAGTCCAATTAAATTTCTTATGTTTGGATAATCTTGGGAAGATAAATAAATCATTGAAACTTTCATTATAAAAACCGCCATTTGGCAAAATGGCAATGTTTCTCCTGGGAAAGCAATGAAGATTTATGTCAGAAGGAAGGGTACAGCCAGTTGCACATACCCCGCCAGGAGGAGCATTCCTATCATGGAATGAAGTGAAGGAAACATCTAGGTCAACTCTGTGCACATGACTGTTCTCCCCATCCTCAAACCCCTTTTCCAGCCTTTTTTCTTGGTAAAGTTGTCAACTGAAGATACTTCCTTCATCAAACTCTTCAGTCAGGTTTGTTGTGAGGAGGCAGTGCCCAAAGGCGATCGGTGATGCTCTGACCAACACACCTGCATCCTGCGATCTGATTCCCAGGGCCTCTCATGACCCCATTCTGCCCTTAATATGCCTGCATGTTTTCTCCTGGGATTCCTTTCCACTTGGGTGTAGCTCTAAAACAAGTGAAAATTGAAGGAGTTTTCTAGTTCTTCTATAATTTTCTCTTGGAGCGGTAACCACCCTCCCATGTCTCTTGTTCCTATTCCCTCCCTACAGCTCCAGGGCATCTGGATGCTTATGAAGATGCTTATGAAGATCTTGGGAGTCATTAAAAATATCAAGGAAATTTGTATGCAAACTAATCAGTCAATGTCCTTACAGGATTTCTGTTAAGTTTGTTAATGCCGTGGTGGTTATGTACATTTTTTTAAATGTTCATAATTTGGAGATATATCCTGAAGTACTACAGAGGAAATGGTATGATATCTGGATTGCTTTTAAAATACTTCAGAAAAAAAAAAAAAGTGGTCATGATGGAGACAGAAACCACACCATTTATTGTAACAGGGAATAAAGAATTATTAGCCAGGTGACTGACAAGCAAATAGAACCAAAACTATCATGGAAGGATCATGGAAGGAGCAACTGCCGGAAGTAGTTACTGCCCTAGGGTTGGGAAACAAGAAAAGGGATCAGAATTATGAAGACCTCGAGTCTTGGAGGAAGTGCCCCACTTAGCTGGACACAGACCTTTGAGAAGACAGCTAAAGTCTGGGCTCCAGGAGGGGCTCTGGAGACCACAGACCGGTCGCTAGAGAGTGTGCTCTGGCCTCCTGAGCCTGGTGCCTTTGAGGAGGATATGAGGCTGGTTGTGTGAGTGTTAGAAAACCTGCAGGTAGCTACTACCATTACCCTGCAAAGCAGCCCTGCAGGGTGGTATGATCAGGAAATAAACAGGAAGAGTTAAGTCCTTTCTTCCTCCTCCAGCCTCAGTCTCTCTAGTACCTGCCATTGGCAGAGTCCAACAGGGAGCTGGTTGATAAAATCGAAATGAGGTTTGAGGAGCACTAGTCCCCAGCAAAGGTGGGTTTGGAGGTGAGATGATAGTACAAGGGGGGCACACAGCCCTGGATTACCAAATAAAGGCTAATGGTTGGAACTGGGTGATGGATACCTGAGGCTTGACCCACTCTTCTCCCTGCTTTTGTACTTGTTTGAAATTTTCCTGTAAAAACATGAAGTTAAGATGAAAAGGAGCTCACTTGAAAAAGAGGTCTTTTAAACTTTTGGTATTATTATTAATATATCAAAAATAACAAAATGATTTTAATAGAAATTTAAAAAAAAATTAAGATCTGTCTACAATACTGCCATTCATAAAAACCAAATTTGCTTTTCTAATAGCATTAAAGAATCCTAAACCCCAGAGGGAAACTGACCCACACAGTTCAGTGTCACCCTTCCCACACCTTCTCTAAGATGGGTTCTCAGCCTCCATCTCCATTTAAGGGCACGTCCTAGCTCATTGTCAGACTTCCAAAATGATACATGTAAGTATGTCTCCCTTACCTTTTCTCCGTGTATCTTTTCTCCCATTCCTCTCATCATTACTACTCTCTTTTTAAACCCCCTCTAGTTAATCCATAGACACAGTATAATCTGTAGGCTTCAGTGGAATCTTGAAGAATGGCTGTTGCTGGAAATGACCAGTTAGCACAAATGATGCTCTCTGTGTCTTCCAGGCCAACGGGGTGGCATTTCATTCTTCTTTCCAGGCTACCAGTTGCCTCTTACACCCAACATGAAAATGATCATAAAATGGGTTGTGTGGCAACTGAATATATGAATGGTTTCATGCAGACTCCTACTCTGCCCAATTGGAACAGCTTGATGTTTTAGAAATATTGTCCCTACTGGAATGTGGAGAATGGATTGAAGAGGAGCAAGATGAGGGCCAAGGAGGAAAGTCAGGATTCCAAAAGAAGAATCTAGGCAAAAGTGGATGATAATCTGAACTAAGATAATGGCAAAATGGATGGAAAGGCTTAAAAGGGTCCAAGAAATATTAAGGAGTTGGAATCAACAGGACATGAACACAGATCGGAAGTGAAATGACGAGGTAGAAAGAAAAGTCAAAAATGACTTCTATAGTCTGTGTGTAGGTGAGAGAGTGATGCTCTCACTCACTGAGGCAGAAAATACAGGGGAAAAAACTGGAAAGAGGAGATGGTAAGTTTGCTTTGGGGACATGAATGTGAAGGTTCTAAGGGGTATCCAATAGTAGAGTATCATTAGCAGTTGAGTATATGGTCCTAGAGCTTAGGTTTGGAAGGATTTGGGATAATGACATAAATGAAGAGTTATCTTTTGATTTTCATAATCACACTTTTTAAAAAGATTTCACCTATTCATTTCAGACAGAGAGAGGAAGAGAGAGAGTGAGCAAGCCTGAGTGGGGGGAGAAGCAGAAGCAGAGGGAGAAGCAGGCTCCCCACTGAGCTGGGAGCCTGATGTGGGGCTCAAACCTGGGATCATGACCCAAGCCAAAGGCTCAGCTGACTGAGCCACCCAGGCATCCCCACATTTGTTTTTAATTCCACAAAGATATATATAAGTTGTAACAAGTTCAACCAACATACACAAATAGAGTAGCTCTTCAATGTCCTCTCCTTACCCTAGATCCTCCCTGAAGGTAACTGCTACTGTCATTTCACCTCTACTCTTCTAGATTCTTCCCCCCCCCCCGCCTTTATATATATATATGAACTTACAAAACTGTGTGTTGTTTGTGCTTGCTTACCTGAAAGGTATGTGCCTGAAACCTAGAGTGCCCTAGGTTCCCCAGAAAATAAACTTTGAGATAGACATTTGCAGGCTGGATTTTTAATGGGAGTGGGGGGTGGGGGATGAATCACTGGAACAACACCCGTAAGGGTGGGAGGGAGCAGGGGTGAGCAGAAGGACAAGTTGATCTGTGATATGAACACAACTCATGTCTTGGCCAATCTCATGGGGCACTCTGGAACTGGGAGTTAACCCCCACAGAGGCAATGTGTACCCTCACGTTAACCAGTCCTTGGATGAGAGCTGCCCTGAGGAGGGCATGTTCTTCAGAAAGCATGACTCCCTTCAGCTGAGGGAAATTCCTAGAGAGGGACTCCACTCTGATCCCTCAACAAGCAGTGCTCCTGGCAGCTGCAGACACGAGCATGGTGATCCTAAAGGGAAGACCTGGGAGGCACACCACAGCATCCTCTACACAGGCTATACTGATAGTTCTGAAACTTGCCTTTCACCCAAGGTATTTATCCTGGAAAGCTGTCTTTTTTAGTAGTTAGATTGATCATATTCTTTTTCTTCACTATATAGTATTCCAGAAGATGAGGTACCACTGTCTTTCATTGGTGGACATTCAAGTTGTTTCCAGTTCCTTACCATTAGAATCAATACTGCCTGGCAAATGGGTTTCTGGCTTCTGGTTATGGCTGATTAAGTCCTTACCAGAGGATGCTCCTTCCCCTCTGGAAACAATGATAAAACCTGGATAAAAGACGAAGGCAAATACCCAAAGTCACCGGTGAGTGAACAGAAGCAGAAAGACTGTGTGTGGGTAGTAAATGCCTGGAGGAGAGGATCCTTGGAGATGGTTCCCCCAGTTCTGCTGCTTTTAGTCTGGGGTGGATGTGGTCCATTTGTTGTTTGGCAGCCTAGTGGTGAAGGCACTGACAGAAAAACTCATAATCTTCCCAGTGAGCAGAATCAGAAAAGTGAAGTGGGGAACTGCTTTTGAAGTAAATGGAGGAATCCTGGAAGGGAAGAGAAAGGAGACAGAGAAAGGATCCCTGAATTCTATCTCCCCACATCTCATGATGACCTCTGAACCATGCATACCCAGGGCAAAAGAAAGCAGGTTGGCTGAAGTGATTTGAACCAAGAACAGAGTTGCTGCCTAATGAAAAAAAGTTTGCAGTTCAAGCCTCGCCAAGAAAACTGCCTGCTAAAGCAAAGCAAACAACACACATTAGAGAAAAATAACAGAAACCCAAATCTTCATAACTTCATAGTCATAATATACATGATACTTTCCAAAATAATTTGACATATGAAGGATTAAGGAAATGTAGTACATTCTCAAGAGAAAAGAAAACGAACCACATCTGACCCCAAGTGAACCAGATGTTGAAACCAACAGATAAGCAGCTATTATAACTATCCTTGATAAAGTAATCAGAATATTCTCTCAATGAATGAAAACAGAGAAACTCAGAAGAGACATTTAAACAATTAAAAAAAAAAAAGGAAACTCTAGACCTAAAAAAATGCAATATCTGAAATTTAAAAATTACCAGATGAACTCAATAACCAATTGGAGATGTAGACTTGAAAACAGAATCAGTGAAATTATCTAAATAGACAAACAAAGAGAAAAAGATTGAAAAAAAATGAACAAGGGACCTCTCAGATAATACCAAATGGTTCAACACACAGGTAGCCTCATAAGAAGAAAAGAGAAAGCATAGGGCAGAAAAAGTATTTGAAGGGATCATGGACAAAAGTTTTCCAAATGTGTTGAAAACCAGAAATTTACAGACCCAAGATGCTTTGTCAACACCAATTAGAATAGATATGAAGACTAGCATTGAAATACATGATAGTTAAATAGTTAAGCCAAAGATAAAGAACATATCTTGAAAGCAGAAAAAAAAAAGACACATTACATACATCTCAAACAAAATTCAATTAAGAAATAAATTTCCATCAAAAACTATGGAGGCCAGAAGAGAATGAAATAATACCTTTAAAGTGCTGGAGGGGGAAAAAAACCCTATAAACCCAGAATATCTTTTCCAGCAAAAATATCCTTCAAAGATGAAAGCAGAATAAAACAATTTTAGATAAAAGAAAACTAAGAGACTTTGTTGCCAGCAGATCTGCACTAAAAGAAATGCTAAGGGAAGTTCCTTAGGCCAAAGGGAAAAGAGTCTAGATGGAAATTTGAATTTTAAAATTAAAAGTAGATTTTAAAGACTACTATTTACAAGTGAGACACTTTTTTTTAAAAGATTTTATTTATTTATTCATGAGAGACAGAGAGAGAGAGAGAGAGAAAGAGAGGCAGAGACACAGGCAGAGGGAGAAGCAGGCTCCATGCATGCTTGACGTGGCACTTGATCCCAGGACTCCAGGATCATGCTCTGGGTGGAAGGCGGCCCTAAACTGCTGAGCCACCCAGGGATCCCCTAAAGACACTTTGAAGATACAAATAAGCTCAAAGTAAATGAACGGAAAAATTTAGATATATACTATGTAAACAGAGAGCATAAGAAGACTGCAGTGGCTATATGAATATCAGGCAAAATAGATTTCAAGATGTTGTGGGTTGAATTTTGTTTTCCAAAAAGATATTGAAGTCCTAACCCGTGGCACCTATGAATGTGATCTTATTTGGAAATAGGGTCTTTGTTGATGTAATCAAGTTGAGATGAGGTTATAGTGGATTAGGGTGCACTCTAACAACCAGGGTCCTTATAAAAAAGAGAGACACTGAGACACATGGAGAGAGGAAGGCATGTGATGACAGAGGCAGACATTGGATTGATACATCCACAAGCTAAGGGACACCAAATATTGCAGACAACAATCAGAAGTTAGGAGAGGAAAACAAGCCTGGTGCCTTCAGAGGAAGAATGGCCCTACCAATACCTGGGTTTTAGACTTCTAGCCTCCAGAAGTAAGAGAGAATACATTTCTATTGTTTTAAACCACCAAGTTTGTGGTACTTTTTTTTTTTAGATGTTATTTATTTTTTCATGAGAGACACACAAAGAGAGGCAGAGACACAGGCAGAGGGAGAAGCAGGCTCCATGCAGAGAGACCAACGTGGAACTTGATCCTGGAACTCCGGATCATGCCCTGGGCCAAAGGCAGATGCTCAACCCTGAGCCACCCAGATGTCCCTTTTGTGGTACTTTTTTAATGGCAATCCTAGGAAACTGATACACGAGACCAAAAGTGTTATCAGAGATAAAGGGGAATATTTCATTATAATAAAAGGGTTCATTGAGGAAGGCATAACAATCATAAATGTGTATACAACTAGTAAGTGTTTCAAAACACGAGGTAAAAACAGCATTAAAGAGAAAAATAGACAATTCCACAATCAGAGATTTCAGTACTATTCCATTAGCAATTAATAGAATAACAAGGCAAAAAAAATCAGCATAAACATAAAAGATGTAAGAAGAACACTACCAACCGCATAAATATATAAAGGAAGGAAGAGCTGTTAGCCTTGGAACATATTTTTCTGCTTTCTGCAGTTTTCCTGATGTCCTCAATTATAGTCTTGGCCTTTCTTCTGATCTGCAACATATTTACCCTATTTTCCTCTCAAACTTGTGGTTGCAAATGTTTTTAATTTGCTCTTAAAAAATATCTTTCATCTTACATCATTTATGCCTTTTTTTTTTACTCTTTCTTTTTGGTTAATCATTTTAAAGTTCTCTTTTCTTATCAGTGTGTATCTTCCACTCTTCCACACATTTCTTCTTTCTATTTTGTTCTAAATTCATACTTCTTCTTGTAGATTTCTCATTTCCTTAAAAAGATAACCGTAAACACTTCTAAATGCTCTCTATATATTCAGTCTTTTCATCGTTTACAACAACCATAAGAAGTAAGGACAATTTTATTCCTAGATGAGGATACAAAGGCACAGAGAAGTTGAGTGACTTACCTCAGATCACAAAGCAGTAAATGGTGAAGCCGGATTCTCACCAGGTAGTTAAGTCCCAGTATCTGTGCTCTTAACTACAGGACTATGGAATCTGTCTTCCCAGACTGCCAATTAAATATTTTGGTTCCTTTTTTTTTTTTTTTTTAAATAATAACTTCTCTTTTATTTCCTCTTTACCAATTTTCTCATTTTCAAAGATTTTGCTCATTCTACCAGTTATACTATTCTTCATTAAATTACTTCTTGCTAGCTCCTTTATCATCATGAAAACAATTTTCTTTCTAAACCTCCTATGGTAGATTTAAAAACACCCCTCTCAAAGATAGCCATTTCTTAATCTCTGCAACCTGTCCACGTTGTTTTATAGGGTTGAGAATCTTCAGATGAGGAGATTATTTTGGATGATAAACCATGCTGGCCTTGGAGATTGGAGTGGTGTCACCATAAACCAAAAAATGTGGTAGTCCCCAGAACCTGGGAAAAACTAGCAATGGGTTCTCTCCTCCAGCTTCCAAAAGAAGCACAGCCCTGCTGACACCTTGATTTCTACCTAGTTGGGCTGACTTCAGACTTCTGGCCTCCAGAACTGTGAGAATACATTTCTGTTGTTTTGAGCCTCTTAGTTTTTGGTAATGTTACAACAGCTGCCAAAAAAAAAAAAAAAAAAAACACAAAAAACCAACAAAAAAACAAATATACTCCTTCTCTCAGTTACATTGTTTTTTTTTTAAATTTTTATTTATTATTTATGATAGTCACACAGAGAGAGAGAGAGAGAGAGAGAGAGAGGCAGAGACACAGGCAGAGGGAGAAGCAGGCTCCATGCACCGGGAGCCCGACGTGGGATTCGACCCTGGGTCTCCAGGATCGTGCCCTGGGCCAAAGGCAGGCGCCAAACCGCTGTGCCACCCAGGGATCCCTCTCTCAGTTACATTGTTAAAACATTTCACTTGTTGCCTTCTTTCATGGAGAAAAATAATTTTAGTCATTCATGTTAACACACATTGTATACATGCCTACTTTGTGCTAGGCTGTAGGAATAAACATGTAAAATAGACAGTGTCTTTATTCTGAAAGAGCTTGGGGCAATGGTGGTCAGTGCTGGGAGAAGTAATTTCAAATACAATACAATAAAGTATATATTTTGAAAGTGAGAAAGACTGGGAGATCACGCAAGAGGGGTGTGAACTTGACAAGACCAAGGCTGGCTTCTTCATGGAGGTGATGGGAGGGAAGAGTAAACTAGACACAGTGGTGCTCCAGGCAGAAGGAACAGCATGTGCAAAGACAATTAGTTCCTCTCTCACGTCCTTTGCATCTTAAGACACTCTTATTTCCTTCAGTTAACTGATAAGACCCATAAAATGTCACTTCTTCGGGATCCTTGGGTGGCGCAGTGGTTTAGCGCCTGCCTTCAGCCCAGGGCGTGATCCTGGAGACCTGGGATCGAATCCCACGTCAGGCTCCCTGCATGGAGCCTGCTTCTCCCTCTGCCTGTGTCTCTGCATCTCTCTCTCTCTCTTTGTGTGACTATCATAAATAAATAAAAATTAAAAAAAAAAGTCACTTCTTCTATACCAGGTGCTTGGTGGTGCTGATCATTGAAAAGATAAATCCTACTTTTAACATAACCAGTTTCCTTGCCTTGTTTTCTGACAACATTCTTGGTAGAAGGATCAGCTGCGGAGGGTTGGAGATGCAAGTCCTGGTTCCCATTTCCATTTCTCATGTGTACATTTTCATAAAGTAGTTCCCCCACAATCCATGTTTCTTGATAGAACACATGGGCCATAACAAACATGAATATGTGTCCAGAAATAAAAGATGTGATCAAAATGGACCTCACTCTTACACCCATTCAACCCCTAAACATGACCTTCAGAAATTGACTTTTAACTTTCAATATTCCCAAAGACTCAGGAAAATTCACGGGATGATTCTCCTGTTTACACTTAAAAGGTCTTAGCCATTTCTGGGCACACTGGCAGGACCTCGCCATCCTGTAGATCATTAACTCACCATGGGCTGGCACTGACGCCCACCGTGCTTGAATCTGCCCCAGCTCTCCAGCCAGAAATTGTACATAGGAGGTGAAGAAAAGCACGCATAAACAGCTGTGTTTTCCTTTTTTCTTGCCTTCACTGGGAGAGACCCACGTTTAGGTCCATGTTGTGCACAGCTCAGAGCTCATGAGGACTTATCAACACCTGCTAAGATATTTGAAGATGTTTCTTCATTATCCTTGCTCCCGTCATGGTGCTGATGGGATAAAGAGGAGAAAAAGAAAGAAAGAAAGAAGAAAGAAAGAAGAAAGAAAGAAAGAAAGAAAGAAAGAAGGAAGGAAGGAAGGAAGGAAGGAAGGAAGGAAGGAAGGAAGGAAGGAAGGAAGAAAGAAAGAGGAAAATGGTCATGTGCAAGCTTTGAACTCTTCAAACAACTCCGAAGGTCAGAGGAGCCTTTGATCATAATGAGATAAAGAATTGGGGCATATTTTTAAACTTTCTTTTGGAACTGGAGGCTACTGGTGGGAGAGGGGTACAGCGGCCCAGGAAATGGATAACCGTGGGGAGGAGGTGGTGTCATTTCAGAGCACAGCTGAACACATAGAGCTAACCCCCTTTCCTCCTCCATTTAGCAAACATTTGGTTGGCTGTTATACAGCTCCCAGCTCTGCTTCAGAAGGTCTTTGTTTATCTTTGCAAGGACAATTAAGTGACAGGAATGTGTAATATAGTGAAGTGTTGCCAAAACAAACAGCCCTCTTAAAACATGTAGAAGTGGCTATTCTTGCCTGTGTTTCTGCAACAGTCAGAAACCACTTGCTAATAGCTTAATTCCATTTCTCTGCAGACAGGCCGATCCTATTGCAGAAGAGGGAGTATGTGGTCTGCTGGGTAGAGAGAAGTCCTGGAAGCTTGAACGGGCCCACAGTTTCTAACATAGCTGAACAACTGACTCACCCTGGAACCTAGGGTTGCATCGCTAACCCCAGAGGGCTTGTTGTCCATCCAGCTGGAAAATTTGGTAGGATGGGAGACTGGACTGAAAATTATTTGTGGCACAGCTGCTCTGCTTGACCACAGGTCCGGTCTGAGGCTGCTGGCCCTGCTTGGCTGAGTAACAGCCCTGCGGCGGCTGTGATTAGTATAGGTGAGGCTCACAAGACACGGTGAGAGTTCAGGCCCGTGAGAAGATCCTACAGAGGAGAGGGAAACCTCTCTGCAGAATCAGTAGATGAGTATTTGTACTCTGTGATCCCCTCCGGCCTCACTCAATAGTCATATTTCCCTATAAAATGGATCATAAATGGAACTCCACAGCATCTAGATCCCCAGCTCATTGGCATGTGGCGACCGTGCTTTGCAGGGGAGGTACCCTTCATGCCCTATGTGGTCCTTGCTCCAGACAGCCACAACGTCTGCAGACACTGAGGGTCAGGTCAGCTATGGTGAGACAGAAAGGAGCTGGAGGGGAATGAAGAGTAAGCCCTTCCCTGGATCTCCAAAGGGGAGAGAGGCATATGCAACTTTAATGGAAAGATAACTGATTGAGAATTGATGAGTTAGGTTGAAAGAGAAAACAATGCCGAAGGAGAGAATATCCATCTCCTAGGAAAGGGACATTCGGTATCTTGGGTTTCTGATGGGCAGTAAGCATATCCCAGCAGAAGATAGGTGACTTCAGATCCGAGACCTGGAATGGTCAACATTTCAATCATGCAGGCCTGGCCTTTGAGGGTGATAAAACCTACAAAGATCTAGATGGCTAATATGCAGTTTCTTACTAATCTTATATCCTGCATTCCTGTAAATGGATTCCCCTAAATAAAACCTACAAAAATCTAGATGGGTAATATGCAGTTTACCCTCAGGCACAAGGGAGTTTCCAAGCTGCGTGGGAAACTGCTAAATTGTGCCTGAATGGTCTCTGTTACGCCCACAGTGATAATAATTGGTTTGTGCTTAAGACACCTATTGGCCAGTCTAGTCCTAAAGAGGATGAAGGAGAATGGTTTTGGATAAATAACCATGGGGAGGGAAGCAGAAGTAATAAAAACAGTAACCATATGGCTGATTGCTGTACTAACATCACAAATCCACAGGCAGCCACTGACAGTGACAGCATTTATCTCTTCATCTGGCCACAGATGCAAACTGTCACCCCTGGAAGAGGGGCTGAAAGACAGTCTGAGTAGCCTTGTGAATCAAGAGGAAAACACTGACATCATTCTGGGTTGAATGTGATTAATGAGAATGATAAGAGTTAAGAAATGAGAATAAGATAAATTCAGAGGAATCCAAGAGAATCAATGCTTAATAGTAGGATTTTGAGCTTAATTTACCTGAGTAGAGAGGCTGGGCTGACAGAGGACATCCTAAGACCCCTGTACTCAAATGACTGACAACCACCTTTCATTCTCATTCATTCGGCAAACATTCTTGATTGCCACTCACTGGCACAGTAACTGCCATAGGTACCATGCAGGATTCAAAGATGACAGACAACATGACAATGCATAATATGTAAGCACAGATCCAAAACACATATGACGAATGATAATATATACATGCCAAATCAGTAATTCAGTTATATGGGCATTGCGATTAAAAAAAAAAAAGATAGAAACGTCATTTATTTAAATAAAATTGAATTGGAAAAGATAGAGCAGTATTCATCACAAAAAGAGTAACATAAATAAGTAGCCAGAAGGCTGATAATGCAAGATATGTTCTATGTATAGGAAGATCCATTTAGGGGAACACAGGATATAAGATTAGTAAGAAACTCTGAATGATAGACTTCATTCTAAAGGCAATGGGAATATGTGGGTGTTTGGGTCATTCATTTATTCATTCATTCAACAACCATTGCTGGAGAACCTTATGTATGCCAGGTCCTTCAGCGGCTTTGGAAATTTAAGAAAAACAAGAACTTGTCCCTCCCTTCAAAGCACATACACTGTAGTAGGAAAACATTCTGCAAAGAACTAACTGGCAGAAAGTGACACAGTAGCATAGTGAATACGGCCAGCTTTGATATCAGACAGGGCTGGGTTTAAACTACACATGTGCCACATACGAACCACTGGACCCGGACAAATTACTAACAATTTTCATCTGTAAAATGAATCTAATGATGGCATCTGTTCCATAGGGTTGTCATGAGGCTTAAGAAAAGTAATGAATATAGGGATCCCTGGGTGGCGCAGCGGTTTGGCGCCTGCCTTTGGCCCAGGGCGCGATCCTGGAGACCCGGGATCGAATCCCACGTCGGGCTCCCGGTGCATGGAGCCTGCTTCTCCCTCTGCCTGTGTCTCTGCCTCTCTCTCTCTCTGTGACTATCATAAATAAATAAAAATTTAAAAAAAAAAAGAAAAGTAATGAATATAAAGCATTTAATAGAATTCTGAGCATACTGAAACACTCAATGAATGTTTACAATCAAAACAATCATTTTCAACGCTGTTACTAGTATCTACAGAAAAGAAGCAATCAGTGCCACTGGAGGGAGAAGAGATGTGTCCAATAGGAAAGCTTCTCAGAAAACAATGGTGTATCAGCTTTTGAGGGGATATGTTGAAATTCACCGAATATGGGGGTCGGAGCATTCCAGGTGACTTGCAGAAAGGCATGGAGACAAGCAACAGGACTTTGAAGGTCTTGTGAAAGAGTTCTAGGTGGCTGAGCATCAGGGCACAGAGGCATGTAGGACAGTAGCTAGGACTGGGCTGGACAATTGTCTTGAGCCTGGTATGCCTGTGAATCAGAGAGCAACCTGTCAGCTTCAGGGCTCCTTATTCTGGCCAGAGTCTCAGAGCTTCGGCTGTTCCTTGTTGGTTTTCATCACTACCAGCTTGCCATTTGAGATCTGGTTTCCTCTATGACTAGCTGAACAGGGTAACAACATTGACCCAACTCTAGCCACTGATGAATGAGTTTGATGGGTAGCGGTCTGTGAGTGAGTCCCCAGTCTCTACACCTCTCCCTTTGCTTATAAGTACCATCCCCTGACTTCTACTCCTGACCCTTGTCATGCAGGTACCATGCTGTTTCTTGTCTGGGTGATATTCCTTCCTTTTCACCCATCTATTACCTGCCCAACTTTTAAGACTCAAACCAAAAATTACTTTCCATCCCTTGTTCTTGGATAGAACAATTCAGCACCAAAAAAAGGGGGGGGGGATTAGTTTCCCCAAGTTAATTTATAAATTTGATGCATTCCAATACAAATACCAAAAAATTTTTCCACAATGGAGCTACATGAGTTGATAGTAAAATTAGAAAAACAAAACAAGAAAAGGTAAAAGAGGACTAAGCAGATTAAAAGATGTTATAAAGCCTCTATAATTAAAACAGTAGGGTACTGCTGTGTGGACAGGCAAACAAGAATAGAATTTTTAAAAAAAGTAGATCCAAGTACCTATGGAAAATTAGTTTATGAAAAAGGTAGTATTTTAAATCACTAAAACAAAGATGAATGCTTTAATGAAGCTGCTGAGACAAACTGGATAGCCATTTGGAAAAGGGTAACACTAGACTCATATCTCATGTTGTAAATAAGAATAATCATCAATGAGCCAAAGACCAAAAAATGAAGGAAAAAAAGGTAATCACACAGATGGGAGAAGAATATGTGGGTAAATTCTCTATAACTTTGGTGTAAGGAAAGACTTTTGACTATGACTTAAAATCCAGAGGCAATAAAAGAAAACATTTGGGACCTCTGGGTGGCTCAGTGGTTGAGTGTCTGCCTTCAGACCAGGGTGTGATCTTGGAGTCCCGGATCGAGTCCCACATTGGACTCCCTGCATGGGGTCTGCTTCTCGCTCTGCCTATGTCTCTGCCTCTGTGTGTGTGTGTGTCTTTCATGAATAAATAAATAAAATCTTTAAAAAAAAGATTTAAAAATTCACACACACACACAAAATGCTGCATGTCAAAACAAAAACAAAAACAAAAACCCCGCTATAAACAAAGTGGACAAAGACAAACTGGAAGCTATTTGCAACATATATTATAGAAAAAGAGCAAATATCCCTAACATACAGGGATGCCTGGGTGGCTGAGCGGTTGAGCATCTGCCCTTGGCTCAGGGTGTGATCCCTGGGTCCTAGGATCAAGTCCCACATCAGGCTCTCTGCATGAAGCCTGCTCCTCCCTCTGCCTACGTCTCTGCCTCTCTTTGTGTGTGTCTCTCATGAATAGATAAATAAAATCTTAAAAAAAAAATTCCTAACCCATAAAAAATTCATTTAAAAATCACAAAAGAGAGGGCAGCTTGGGTGGTTCAGCGGTTTAGTGCCACCTTCAGCCCAGGTCATGATCCTGGAGATCCGGGATGGAGTCCCACATCAGGCTCCCTGCATGGAGCCTGCTTCTCCCTCTGCCTGTGTCTCTGCCTCTCTGTCTCTCTGTGTCTCTCATGAATAAATAAATAAAATCTTTAAAAAAAAACAAGCAAAAGACCTAAACAGAATACACACATACACATATTTGAGACCACTAGAACATATGAAGACAAAACTTTAAACAACTCTGAGGTACTATTTTTCACCTATGTGATTGGCAAAAATTTTGAAGTTTGACACTACATTTTGTGGGTAAGGCTTTGGGAAAACAGGAATCCTCCATACTTTGCCGGTGAGAATGAAAATTGGTACAATGGTTAGGAGGAGAATGTCACAGTATTAAACAAAACTAAATATGTGTTTACCTTTTGACTCAGTAATCTCATATCCTCACTTTGAATTTACTTTGAAAATACACCTCCCGAAACATAGAAATATACATACAAAATGTTACTCAATGCAGCACTGTTTGTGATTATAAATATTGGAAGTGTAGCAAACTCATTAAATCACCTATGTTGTATTCAGTAATGGAGTACTACACAGCCATAAATATAATATAAGGGTGATATTTGTGAACCATATTTTTAAGTGAAAAAAGCAAATTACAAACAGATATCTACATGGTGCTGCCTTTTCTATAAAACTAGAGAAAAGAGGATGCACATGTCTCTCCTTAAAAAACAAAGAGATATAAGAGATAAATGTGAAGAAGGTAGAAGAGGTGCGGGAGTGACACTCCTCTGAGCATTTTTGTATAGTTTTGACTTTTGGAATTATGTTTACTCAAAACAATTATGTAATAATAACATTTTTATAAATGGGGAAAACAAAACCTAAAATGGAATGCAAACAAAAATAAACTAAACTGTATTTCAAATCAATGACATAATCTTACCAAAGAAGGGGAAACAACTAACCCAGTTAATTTTTGAACACTGTATCATATACTGTCAGACTAAATATAACAAGAACTATAAATAAATATGAACTCCCGGATGGCTGAATCTGCTACAGTTTGTCGCAGTTGTATGGGTCAGTAAATATAAAACTGCTTTCAGTAGTCTTACAGGATTCAACAAGTAAATATATGGAGGTAATGAGGCAAGATTTCTTATTTTCAGAGAAGGTTGTGTTGGATTAGAATTGGAGTTGTTAATATGGCCTAGTGGTTTATTTTATAACATTACAGATATATATTTTACTTCTATATCTTTACAGGTATATAGGTATAAATGTTATGTGTACATCTATGCAGATATAGAAGTGTGTATAGATGTGTGTATACATATATCTATTTATTATGTCCACTGAGAAGATCTAGAAGCAATGACATTCCAGTAGCATTGGACACTCCTATGGCCAGATTTAATTTCTGAATTTCAAACTATTCTCCACTAAAAGAAAACAGTTATTTGGAGACATGGCTGATTTCACAGCTAGCATAGGAAAAGTTCAAGATGAATCTGGAATATCTTCTTGTACAACAAACTAAGGAAATTGTCCAAGAATAAGGGCATAGAAGGAAGTTTCAAGGGGTCCCTATGGCCAAATCCAGGATAATGGAAGAATTAAAATAAATGATACTTACAGATTATCTATTGAATAAAATAGGAATCTGTAAGTTCATACTGATATGAATAAATAAATGAATGAATAAATGAGGGAGTAGAAAAAGCTATTCCCTATAATATACTGCCACAAAATAAATATAAAAGAAATGGGGAATCCCTGGGTGATGCAGCTGTTTAACGCCTGCCTTCAGCCCAGGGTGTGATCCTGAAATCCCGGGATCGAGTCCCGCATCGGGGTCCCTGCATGGAGCCTGCTTCTCCCTCTGCCTGTGTCTCTGCCTCTCTCTCTATCTCTCTGTGTCTCTCATGAAAAAATAAATAAAATCTTTAAAATACATATGTATAAAAGAAATGAAAGATCTTTAAAAATCATTTCACAAATATCCTTGTAATAATCTATTCAGCAAGAACCATCAATAGAAGTTAAAACTAGTGGGTGAAAGTTTGATAAGAAATGGTATATCTACCTTTTCTCAAAATATCTTCTCACAAAATCCTTATTAATGACAAAAGGAAATGGTAGGTTTAAAGAAGCAAGCCAGGCAAACACCTTCTGAACCTTGTAATCCAATTGAATATTGCCAGTAATGGGACAAATTGATATCATATACCTAGTGATGTGATGCACTTAGAAAGACACAGCGTGACATCTGTAGTGCTCCTGCCAAAAATGCATAAGCTTACTGCCATTGTGAGCAAACATTACAGACACTGAAATCAGACTTTCCTCTCTGGTTCATATTTCTCTGCAAAGATTTCTATCATGCATTTATCACATGCACTGCAATTATGCACTGATGGGTCTGCTTCCTTCTGGACTTAGGTTCTTAGAATCAGGGACAAGGTTATTTATCTCTGTATCCTTCTAACTATATTGCCTTCTTATGCATAACTCAATAATCGCATGTATTATGCTATAGTTCAAATACTACTTTGCCTGGTTTTCTCCCTTGGTTTAGTAAGAAAATCCAACTGATAATGGATTAAATAAGAAAGGCACTTCATTACCTTATAGAGAATTACATCTAGATGCCCATAGTTCCAAAGTTGGATTAGCAGCTTCATGATTTTATGGGATTTTGTGAGGATCTCTCTGATTCGACTGGCCTTTCCTTCAATTTCAAGATGGTGACTACTGCTTTATGTATCATGGTCTTGGGGAACAGGGTACCAAGAAGCAGGGAAGTAGGTGGTTGGCTCAGGCCTTTCATCAGGAGGAGACTTCTTCCCTAAATCCTCTGTAGATTTCCCTTGAAGTCTCATTCACAGGCTAATTCCTAGACAAATCACAAATCAGCCTCTCTGGCCAAACACATTACTGTCTGAACAAAACCGGGGTTCTGGTAAGAAGGAAGAACACAGGGGATCTACCGAGTGGGCAGCATTAGTGCCTGCCATCCTCCACTAAACTGTAAATTCTCTGATGGCAGAAACCAATCCTTACTCATTTTTATTTATTTACGTTTTACTTCCAGGGTACAGCATAGCACCTGACAAGAGATGCTCAATAAACATTTGTTGAATGAATAAAAATGACCAAGCACAGATAGTATAAGAAAATAACAAACATGGGGAAGTAACAAAGTTATGGAAATGTACAAATTCTTATAATCTTGGCCTCTGGCCTCTAACTCTCAATTCCCTTCACTGAATGTAACTCCGAGAAAGGAATGAGTCATAAAAGTGGGTTGTATCTCAGGGCGGTTGATCTAGCATGAGTAAGATGGAAAGTCGGAAGCTTATGGGCAGAGAGACTGGGATAGCTGTTGAGATGCTTTGAATTTAAAAAAGAACAGCTGAGATTGTTCACGGGAAGCATGCACAGCAAGGGCAAGCTCCACGTGCCCCATGAAAGGCGTGGTTGCCGGAGATTCTGCGATCACACCCAGAAGCTGCACAACCATCCCAAAGAGGCAAAGAAATGGACTCTTTGATATTTTAGGAGCAAAGAAACCTTTGCCCAAAGCATAGTGGTATCTCCTCAGATTTCTTCAAAAAGAATTTGGCCACATGCCCATTCCTAAACCAGCCACTGGAAAGGGGACTGGAATTAGTGTGGCTGATTTAGGTTGACCGTTCGGGGTGGGATGGATGCCAGTGAGAAAGTGGCATGGGGGCCAGACCTGTGTAGGGGTGATTGCCGCAATGCAGATTAAGAAATTTCAAAAGCCTGAACTCTTTTTATTTATTGCGGGTAAAAATAGTTATGGAAGTAGGATGTAAGAGATATTTTAAAGAGAAAACAGTCACTCATTGAACATGGTTGGGGAGGTGCAGTGAGAGGAAGAAATCCAAGAGGTTCTGAAGTTGCCTTTCTCCTCAAAATTGATCTATGGCAACAGGGGATAGGGAACCACTTACTATTTCCAGAAACTTGGAACCTATACCCAGACTTCAAGTTCAGTTGTGGTTAACAATGAACAAACAAACAAAACCCAAAGCAACTAGCAGGATGCAGGACTCAGAGCACTTTATCATGTGGCTAGCCAGGGCTAAGGTCAGCTAAGAACATCATATGCAAAGAATTCTTCATGTGGCTCATGACCACCTTACCTCCCGGAAGGTTGAAAAGTGATAAGGAGACACGTGATTCTGCTGCAAATTTTGAAAAGCTGGGACAAATTCGCTAAGGACAACTCTGCAGAAAGTAGCAGCTTAGACTTTGGGAAGGCAAAGAGGAGGAGCTCAGCTCAGTCAGACATGGGCTGTCACCATCAGGCGGGTGGATCCTGGGAGTTCAGAGAAAAGATAAGAGGTTGTGTACTCCCAAGAAGACGTTCTGACTACAATTCCATCTGGTGTGGATGGCACAGGACGTGGAGAGTGGGGGGCACAAGATGTTTCATGGTTTCCCAAGGTGCTTTCCGATGACCCTCAATTTTAGAAGACTATTTGTTAAAAGATGGAAGGAGTTACCATCCCATAACAGGTAAAACCATGACCGTGGGTCAGATAGAATAGAGGATAAATCCTGGCACTGACCCTTAGGAGCTGTGTGGCCTCAGAGAAGTTGTGCAACTGCTCTGTGCCTTCATTTCCTTATCCTTAATCTGGATGTAAGAAGTCCTTCCCAACTGGGTTGTTTAGGATAAAGATGCTAATATATGTAGAGCACATTTTCATGACGCCTGGCACAATGTCACTGATAGCTGTGTAAATATGTTCTACAAGTATATTGGAGAATCCACGATACAGATTGTAGAGAACACAAGAAAAAAATATTATTTTCATCTTTTAAATACTTTTTAATAAAAAGGGAAGAATTAGGAAAAAAATCAGAATCAGTTTCCACAGTTCTATTTTCTAGAGGAGTCTCTTCAGCACGCTTAGAGAATTCAATCAGTAGAGAAAAATGCAAAAGAAAAACGGGAAACCCCCTGCCCCTGTTAACAAGCCTGCTGAGCTCCCCTCGCCAAATGTAACCACCACTAACAGTTTATGATTACTTCCAGAAACCATTCAAAAACAAGTTTTACTTTTATTTTCTTATTTTTGTTTTAAAGATTCTGTTTATTCATTCATGAGAGACGCAAAGAGAGAGAGGCAGAGACACAGGCAGAGGGAGAAGCAGGTTCCCTGCAGGGAACCGGATGTGAGACTGGATCCCAGGGCCCTGGGATCATGACCTGAGCCTAAGGCAGACGCTCAACCGCCGAGCCACCCAGGTGCCCCAACAAGTTTTACTTTTAATTAAATGCAAAATAAGATGCAAAAAACCAAAATATAGAAGTTAGTCAAATACAGTGCGTGGTACAATATAAATCAGCAGCAGAAGCAAAAGAGCACACACACCCAGTTCTCCTCCTCTTCCTCCCCCTTCCTCCCACCCCCTCCCTCTACCCATCTCCTCTTTCTTCCCTTCTCCCCATTTCTTCCTGTCCTTCCTTTTCTTTTCTCCATGCCAAATTGGGAGACTGGCACTCACTGGCCTGAGAGAACTAAAGATCCAGCCAAGAGAGGAGCCTGCCCTGTGCCTGGCAGGGCTGAGCAAGGTCAACAGGTGCACCTCAGTGATTTATCTCTGGGAACCAGGAGGGCCCAGGGAAGAAATGAGGGAAATGCTGCTCCTTGCATTTAAGGTACTTTGGCGACAGGAGAACTGGATCCCGAATCTCAGAAAGCACATCAACGTGGATGCCCCCAACAGACTAGTAGCGAGCACCTTCTAGAATGGGTTAGTAAAGAAGCTACGGGAAAGGAGATTCTTAAAGGCCAAACTGGACCTGCCTCCTTCTCTTTTCTGACAGGTTTACTAGACCTAGAATCTACAAGGAACGCTGTAGACACAGTGAGTCTGGGTGTTGTGAGGCAGTTGACAAAGTTGTTGGTGATATCCCTATGGGGAAGTAGAGAATGTGATCTGGGGACAGACGTGCCTGTGGCTTCCTAGTTGGTGGGGCCACCAGAGGTAAAGGCTGCTGAGGAGGGGACTTGATAGGTGGTGTCCAGGAAACTTCATCCACATCCTCCTCCTCAGCAAGGCCGTGCTTGGCAGGAGAACTTAGCCTTATCTGATATCCTTTTTCTTTTTTAAAAGAGAACATGCTTTGGGGCACCTGGGTGGCCCAGTTGGTTAAGCATCTGCCTTTGGCTCAGGTCACAATATCAGGGTCCTGGGATCGAGTCCCTCATTGGGCTCCCTGCTCAGGGGGGAGCCTGCTTCTCCCTCTGCCTCTGCCCCTCCCCCAGCTCGTTCTCTCTCTCTCTCTCTCTCTCTCTCTCTCTCTAACAAATAAATACATTTAAAAAAATAAATAAAGGAGAATGTGCTTTTTTTTTAAAGGTTTTATTTATTTATTCATGAGAGACACACAGAAAGAGAAAGGCAGAGACACAGGCAGAGACAGGCAGAGACACATGCAGGCTCCATGCAGGGAGCACGACGTGGAACTTGATCCCAGGTCCCTAGGATCACGCCCTGGGCTGAAGGTGGCCCTAAACCACTGAGCCACCCGGGCTGCCCAAATCACATACATTTAATAAGAAAATATCCTTTTGATGCTTCCCCACCTTTGGGAAGGGAAATTTCCATCATCTAAGTTCTTTGTGCTGAACTGATCGCAAAAATTGCTAGAATTATTCCCCCATTCCTATATATCCATAGATATATAGGACCAAGACCTTGTGGCATCTTCCATCAAGAGATGTTCCTGTCAAAAAAAAAAAAAGAGATGTCCCTGTTCCTCGAACAGAGGGATCTAGCCACTTGCTGTGGCTAATCAAACGGGGGCGTGGTGGTATAACAGATCTCAACCCAAGTCTTGAGTAGCTGAGCGTGTGTTTTCACTTTCACTCTGCCACCTCGATACCACCAAGTCCAGGCTCGCCTGCAGTGTGAGAAGAAACACTCACGTCGACACCCAGCTGACAGCTAGCACACTGCCGGCATGTGAGCAGGGCCAGCCAGCCCCAGCCAGCCCCAGCTAGCCCCAAATCTGCCACCTGGCCACTGACAGGTGAACAAGCCCAGTCGAGATTGGACAGGCCTGGCCCCGATCAGCAGAACTTTCCAGCCTATCTGTTGACTCGTGAGCAATAATAAAGGCTTATTATCTTAAGTCACTGTGTTTGGGGTTGGTTTGCTACATAGCAAGAGCCAATTGTTACAGGCCGCACGCACCTCCTGCTCTATCTGTCCTGCTACGCCGGCACTCACACTCTTTGCCTCAGCTATGTTCTGAACACACCGTCGTGTTTGTTCCTCAGCCTCACAGATGCAAAACCTCTGCCTGGCTTGCCCACCTGCTCCCTCCCCCATCCTTCATCTGGCTGATTCCTCTCCTCCCTGGAGCCTCATCTCAGGCATCACCTTTGCAGCATTCCCAGGGCCCCCCTTCCTCCAGCCTCTCCCCACCTCCTGCCTCTCCTGCGTGTTGCTGGTCCTCATTGCGCCTCCGTCACAGCCCCTACCCTAGGTTACAGCAGCTGTGAATTTAGCTTTCCCTTCTTGCTTCACTAGGAATTCTTTGAAGGTAGAAATCTTGTCCGCGGTCTGTTACTTCAACAACTACTTCAATTCCTTACATGCGGCCAGGACTCTCAAAGTGTTTGTGCCATGGTATGGTTAAGTGTGCCAACGAGCTAACGAACAAACCCAAAACAAGAGAGTGTATTTAGTCTTGAAAAGAGAAGATACAAAGGGCATTAATGATGCAAAGTTAATATATCATGGTATATATATACCATGAGCTTGGAGATAGGTACAGGTCACCAAGTAGGTCTTCAATGGTCCAGCGCAACCAGTTGATACCTTTCAGCTCCTTTAGCCACCCACTCCTCGCAGGCAACAGGTGCTCTTCAAAGCCGAGGTCACCACTGATGAAAATGCTTGTCTTTGTGAGGAGTCCCTGAAAATATCCTATGAAATCCGTCTTTTAGCTGGGGCCCAAGATCACGCATCACAATGCCTGGGAAGCCTGTGGAAGCTTCCATCCACAACTGAGCTGCTGTTTCCATCACGTTGAGGAAAGGCAATCCTACACACAATATGATGAGAGCACCCACAGCATTTATTGGTCACCTCAAGGAAAAGACTCCAAAGTAACAAGATAACTTTTTTCAAAGAATTTTTTCAGACTCGTCATATGGAAGAGAAACCCTCTGTCAAGAATCCTAAAAAAGCCAAGCGAGGACCACTGGAGGTTGAAGTCAGATATGTGTCTGAGGGGATCTCCTAATAATTAGATTTGTTTTAAAGTGGAGTGAACAACTCATAAGAAATAGTGCCCCTTTTTTTGTCCTTGGAGATGTCCAAAGAGAAATTGGCTGACAACAAGGAAGTTTCATGCTCTGGAGTCCCCTGTGCGTGGCTATTCAGCAAAAGATAGCTCCATTTGAGAATTACCATGTGCCCGCTTCCCAGGAACTATCTGCACTGATGACAAGTATCTGTCGAAGGGCGGTAAACATGTGTGATGATACCTGCTTAACTCCAAGACTCTTTTCATGCAAACGGCATTACAGCCTCAATCATATTTGCAGAGAACACCATCCTCCAGCTGGACTAAACAGACCAGAGGTGGACACTTGACACGAGCCTGAATGCCAAAGATGGAAATTTGGGGATCGTGTGGACACAGAGAGCTGCTCTGCTGAGACACACACAAATAAATGCTGAGCGAGCAAATACTATGTGCCAGGCACTGTTCTGGGCGTCGGTGAGCCTGCAGGAAACAAACCAGATAAAAATCCCTGTTTCACGAAACTCACATTTAGTACAGGGCCAGGAAACAAAGATAAGAGGCAGAGAGACAGAGAGCAAAAGAACAAGGCCTCAGTTTCCTGGCAGGCCCCTGAGAATTGCCTGTGGGTTCTGTGAGAAACCTCAATGGTTCTCCAATAAACTCCCTGCTTGCTTATGCCCACCGGAGTTGGTTTCTGCTGTTTGCAACCCCAAGGGGCTTAACTAAGATTCCACGTGAAATGCATTTGGCTTCACCCCCATCCTCTTCACAACCACTTTGGGGCAGGTGGAGCAGGGCATCTTTTTAAGATCGATAGGTCAGAAGCCAGTGGAAGAGAACGAGAAAACTTTCCTTGCCATCCTTCTACCGATCAGTTCTCGAATTTAGGGGCCCTGGCTTTCTACTTTCCATAATAAGGAAGACGGAGAGAAGCTGCTTCCCCAGATATTCAGGATGGCAGAGCAAAGGTTACATGATAGGCAAAGTTTCATGCTCTCTACCGCGTCCAGGTATTATTATTATTTAATATTTCTACAAAACTGTGTGATAAGCAAGGAAGTACATTCTCCACCCAGGCTTAAAATAATAAATAAAATCATTCCAAAACAAGGGGAAAAAAAGTTCTTTCCCCAAGAGCTTAGAGGGGAGAGGCACGTCGAACAATACAGGACAGCGATGTGGCCTGAGATGTGTTCAGGAAGTTTTAAATAGACCGTGTCGCAGTGTGGTCAGGTTTCCAGGGGCTTTTTGAGAGAGCAAAGGGAGAGCTATTTGGATGGCCTGGGGCCAGCGTGCTTATGGGAGGAGGGGTCCAGGTCCTAGGACAGTGTACCCCTCCTCCAAGGAGCCGCTGGTCCTCAGGCTTTAAGTTTTGGAATCTTCAACTTATTAAGAAAGAGGGTAAGAGATTACAACAAAACAAAACAAAACAAAAACAAAGAAAAAAAACAAAAACAAAAAACCCAACCAACCAACCAAACAAAACCAAACAAAAGCGCCTTGGCCATTTCACCAAATCTGCTTTTATTTTAATGACTCTGAGATGCAGATCTTCTTTCAATATTCTGCTTGCTGATTAATTTCCTGTTGACTCTGAAGGTAACTAAAAACCTCTTGGATGAAGCAGAAATAGCCCTAATGCAAGTGATTCTTAGTAATGGGATTGAGTCACTTGGGACAGCCTTCAGGGGCTTCCTCTAAGCTCCTCGTGAGTGGGCGCTTTTTGGCACTTGATAATGTAAAATGTGTCCTCTCATAAACATGTTCAACATAAAGTCATTCTCCTCCCTCTTCCAGTGTCCTGGGAAGGTCCACCTCTGTTCACTTCTAGAGGCACAGCACTAGCCAAAGTTGTGAAATCCGCTCTGCCTGCTGTCCTCCTTCTGCCCAGATCACTTTCTTTGACCTTTCCCAGCAGTTTTTGACACTTACCTCTCTCTCCATGTTCAGGTTCCTCATTTTGATGTAGTCACTCAGTTATTACAACCTGCAGAAAGAAAACACTTTTATATTAGTCATGTACACTTGAGTATGAGCTTACATCAGATTACTTCTCCTAGGGGCACCCACCTATAAACCCTTGCATTTGAAGGGCAGGGAGGTTTAAGGGAAAAAAAACAGGGCGAT
Organism: Canis aureus; assembly: GCF_053574225.1. Classification (NCBI taxonomy): domain Eukaryota; kingdom Metazoa; phylum Chordata; class Mammalia; order Carnivora; family Canidae; genus Canis; species Canis aureus. The sequence continues at coordinate 71,970,071 of NC_135614.1, read as the reverse complement.
GGTTGTTCAAAGACTCCAAAATCCCCTTCAGTTGAGTTTCTTGGGCCAGGCACTTCACTTCTTAGCCTTGATTTATTTTCTTAATTCTATAACATCAGAGGTTTAACTGGATCATTTCTAATAGCAGGGGGGATATTTGAGGAGAGCTGGAGCCTCCCCAGGTCTCGGAGCCAATCACATTGTGTTCAGCCTCTTTCATCTAAATGCCAAGGGATCCGAGGGCACCTTCCAGCAACTGAGATCCAATGTCTGAAGATTTTCTGTCTGGGAAAGTTCCTGCCAGGATTTTATGCAAGGAAAGCCACATTTATTATTCTGGGTATTTATTCACACCTAAAGTTCCTAATACTAACTTCCTAAGACTACTTAATACGGCATGATCACCACGAAATAAGTTTATAACTAAGAAATGTAGGAACACACCAGCCCTAAGCTCTCCGTGGAACTGCCAGCCGCCTCTTGTCCCCACGTGTGCCCTTCCCACGTGGCTCCCCAGACAGCACAGTGGTTTCCAACCTTGGCTGCACATAAATCCCCTGAGGAGCTTTTAAAAGTGTGGTGCCCAGGTCACCTCCGGGACCAGCTACGTCAGCCTTTCTCTCTGCAGTGGGACCAGACCACAGTATCTGAAAAGCCTTTGGAATTCCAGCTTTCCTCAGCATTGGGGGGCTCCTTTCAGGATGTACGTAGGACCCAAGGATCCTCGGAGGGGAGCACATCTCCCAACCCCTGGCTGGCTGGAGGAGTTACTCTGCCTCACTTTTCTTCTTCTTCTCAAAATCTCTGTGGGTTGAGGAGTCTCCATTGCTTTACTTCATTTCACTTGGAAAATCATACTTTGTATGTACCTTCTTCTATTCAGCCTCATTTAACCTTGAATACCCCACAGGTCAGCCTCTTGGGCATCCAGTCGCTCAGACTCTGGGGTCTTCTTGTCCTTTAATATGCTCAGTTAGGGCCACCTGGGTGGCTCAGGGGTTGAATGTCTGCCTTTGGCTCAGGGTGTGATCCCAGGGTCCTGGGATCGAGTCTCGATCGGGCTCTCAGTGGGGAGCCTGCTTCTCCCTCAGCCTGTGTCTCTGCCTCTCTCTCTCTGTCTCTCATGAATAAATAATTAAAATACTTAAAAAAAAAAACATGCCCAATTAAATTTAAGTGCTCGCTCAATGTATCTAAGGATTCCTAGGGATCTGCATTTCCAGTGACACCTCTTCTGGCCCTTCTCTCTACTCTCTGTATTATCTCCTACCACCATCATCCATCTTTCCCATTTTTCTCCATGGTCAACACCTTTCCCATTCCTTCATTCTCTCAAAGCACCATTCACAAAGGACTGTGTGTGTAACAGGTTTTATGGATAGTTTCGTGCTAATAACAGGCATTATTGCACGGAACACCACAGGCATCAATTTAAAATTGAACATCAAACTTCACCATCCCAAGATCCAGCAGCCATGGAAAATTCCAGTCACATGGAAGTATTTTTTATTTTTTGGCCACACCTACTCAAAAGACTTTGTCATCTCTTCTTTTGCTGTTAGACTCTATTCTCCCAAATTCCTGATCATTTTTTAATGCGAGGAAATTCACCTTTCAACACCTTGGGCTAAATAAACTAGCCCCTGATGACTTTAACACATCTCCCTATGCTCATTTGCTTGGCAAAACAGAGGGCCCAAAGCATAAAGGAATGCACAGAGATCAGCCTAACATTTTCCTTTTATCCCACTCGCTTTTCTGAGCAGAGACACTCTCTGAGGTCATGACTTCCATGGGTCTGCTCTCCTTGTTCTGTTGTACCCATTCTGGTCTGATATCAATTCCTTGACCTAGCAATCAGTCCATAGCTGAGGAGCTACGAGATCTCTCTGCTAGACGCTGGTGTAGGCAGCAAAACATCAGAGCTGGAGGGACTCAAGGGTAGCCCAGCTCCTCCACTTAGGGGTGAGTAAAATCAAGAGCAGCCTGGTATCATCAGCCAGGGAGAGCGGAGTGGTCTGTGGTGGGCACTCAGGCCTCCCGGATTCACACACAGTTGTACAGCAGTGTGGCCTTGGACTAACTTCTCTGTGTTATTATTAGCTTTGAGGCTAATAATAGAATCCATCTCATCATGCCAATAGGATAAATGAACGATTGCATGCAAATGCACTGGGAATAGTGTTTGCACACAGTACATCCTCAATCTTATTATGACCTAGGGTCCCACAGTCAGTTAGGAAAAAAAAACAGATTGAGAATCCAAGCCTTTGATCTCCTGTCCTCTGCACCTCCTACACGTCGAGGTAATAAAAGATCACATAGGTAAGTTTTTCACAAAATCTTGCCATCTGGCTGGGTAAACAAAGCCAAAACATCTAAAACAGTCAGGGCCAGCCATTAAGGAATGACTGAAGGATTAAAGCAGTGCTTCTTAAGCAGGGCTACACATTAGCATCATCTGGGAGATTTTTCAAAGTCCTGATGCCCAGACCATACCCCAGACCAATTAAATCAGAATCTCTAGGGGAGCGTGGGACCCTTAGCAGCAACATGTTTTAAATCTCCCAGGTAATTTCAGTATTTAGCCAAGGAAGAAAATCACTGATTGGAGCAATCATGACCCTCGCCTGCCCCCCTGCCATGGGCCATCTCAGATCAAAAAGGGGACACGATTTGCTTCTGATCACAAGTACTTTGGAAAAGAATCTCAAGACTCCTTATTCAGTTATTTTTTTAAACTCTTATTTATTTTTTAAATTCAGCTATAATTAACATACTCTTAAGTGGAATTTAAGAAACCAAACAAATGAACAAAGGGGGTGAAAAGGTCACTATTTTTTTAAAGCTACCATTGATTAGGACTTTTGTGTGCCAGGCTAGACCCTTCTGGTGCCTTACCTCGCTGACACAGCACAACGATCCAGTGAGGCCGGTTCTATAATGAGTCCTGCTTTATAGATGTGGAAACCAGGGCTTGGAGAGATGAAGTTACTTGGCCAAGTAACACAGTGACAATGTTCTTGGATCCGGGACTCAGGCATAGGCCTGCCAGCCCCGAGCCCATGGACACAGACCGTGACTTGCTCTCACCTCTCTGCCCCCTGAAGCGTCCTTTCTCAGATATCCCTCTCTCCCCTGCCACCCACAATCTGCAGGCAGAGCACTTCCCAATCTGTCACCACCACCTCCACCCTCCTCAGCACCACGACCCAAACCCCAATGTCTGTCATTTTTATAAAATATTGTTCTGCTTTTGCCTTTGCTCCCATCTCCCTGCCCCCAAAGAGACCAACTGTCCCCTCTCTCTCACAAATATTTATACAGCCTTTTTCTTGCTAATTCCCACTGTTAGTTCCCTTCCCATTTCTAGCTACTTTTACATCTGGACTGCTGAACTTCTTTATAGCCTCCCCAGCCTACTTCTACTAAAAATATTCAGCACAGTGTAAGGCAAACCTTTGTCCTCATCTGCTGTGTTCTCATCCCCAGTCTTTCAGAGTATAATTACCTCACTCTGAAAAGCCTTCATCAAAAGAGCTTACATTTTCTTTTCCTTTCTAAAGCTAAATTCCTTACTATGATGTATTAATTATCTATTGCTGTATAACACTATTACAGCAAAATTACTAGCTTAAAACACCACACATTAATTATCTCATGATTTCTATTTATCAAGAGCCCAGGAACAACTTAGTTGGGTGCCCCATCCAGTATCTCTTGAGACTCTCATCGAGGTGTGGATTGGGGCTGCAGTCTTATATGAAGCTTAACTGGGGAAGGATCCACTTCTGAGCTCATTCAGGTGGCTGCAGCATTCAATGCCTTGCAGTTGAAGGTCTGAGCACTTTGATTAGGAACCCAAACTTCAGCTCCTTGTCATAACATATCCTCCACAGACAGCTCACAACAGAAGCAGTTTTCTTCTTCAAAGACAGCAAAGTAGGAGGTCTCCTTGCAAGTTAAGGATTACAATCAGGGCAGCCCGGGTGGCTCAGCGGTTTAGTGCTGCCTTCAGCCCAGGGTGTGGTCCTGGAGACCCGGGATCGAGTCCCATGTCAGGCTCCCTGCATGGAATGGAGCCTGCTTCTCTCCCTGCCAGTCTCTCTCTCTCTCTCTCTCTGTGTGTGTGTGTGTGTCTCATGAGTAAATAAATTAAATATTAAAAAAAAGAATTACAATCATCTATACTATAATCACCTACACATAATCTTAGTCTAATTCCCTTTGCCATGTCCTGTTGATTAGAAGCAAACCAAAGGGTCTGTCCACCTTCAAAGGAAGGGATAAAGACATGGATACCAAGAGGCAAAGATCATGAAGATAAGCCTCCTTAGACTTTGTCTTCTACAATGGGCTGCCAGCACTATTCCCTCCCCCAAATCCTGCTGCTCCTTCTGAGTGTTCCCTCTTCTTTCTACACCTCCTCTTCCTGCCTCCTGGTCTTTGCCCAGATTGCCCCAAATTTGGAGGGCAAGGGAAGTGAAATTTCTTCCACCTCCCAACCCTTGCTCTAAGGACAGGAAAGGCATTTAGGCAGAAGCCCTTCAATGTCAGTTAAGGTCATACAATTTGGCAATGTAACCCAGGGTAAAAGGGGTCAAATTCCACCCCCCCAACATAAAAGGGGCTCAGCACAAGTTTACATGAAATAGTCAAATGTATACAGATGAGAGGAATATAAGTTTGTCACGCTAATCAAATGGCTATAGTTGGAAGGAAATTAACCCTGTTATGATGAGGTGAGTTTAATTTTGGACATTCAAAGAGAAAATAAATCATAAGCCAGGGTGGAAACCCTTCCACTCTTTCCCACTGGCCCAAACTCACCCATGTAGATGATATAGATACAGATACAGATATAGAGATAGAGATAGAGATAGATGATAAAGATACAGATACACTGCCCCCTTTAAGCCAGTCATCTCAGAGATCAGAACTCACTCTTTTTCCTAATGAATCAGCAGAAGTTAGGCTGAGGAGAAAGCCCATTACAAAGGATGTAAAAAACAAGAAAATACCAAATGGTGTAGGACTTGATCATTTTCCTAGGGAGTGGTAAGTTTTACCTTGGGAAAAAGGTATATGAGAGTATGAATCAGAATTAGTTTGAGCTATAAAAACCACAAAATTCCCAAATAAGAATGACTTAAACAAAAATGAAGATTGTCTCTCTCTCTCATGTTCAAGAAGTCTGAAGATAGCCAGAGCAAGGTTGGTAAATAACCCATGGGGGCAGAGAAGCAGACTCCTCTATGCTGCTGTGCCAAGTACAACCTCCATTCTCAAGATAACTTCATGGTCAAAGTGATTGCCAGAGTCCTCCACATTGCATCAGTCTTTCGGTCAGTAAGAAGGAGAAAGGAGGAAAGAAAAGCATCCTCTACTGTATCTAAGGAGACACTATGGAAGCTACACACAGACTTCTGTTAACTACTCCCACTGATCCCACTGGTATCATATAGTCACATCCGGCTGCAAGAGAGGCTGGGAACTGTAGTATTTATTCTGGTCAACTAAGTGTCTGAATAAAAATCATCCATGTCAAAGGGGCAAGTGCTTATTGGTAGACAAAAAGCATCCTGCTACCCAGGTGTAGTGACATGAAGATGCACCCCTGCCTGTCCCTGCAAGGGAGGACATGCTACCCTAGCTCTTGGGAGTACCATCCATGGACAGCCTCCCACTCAAGTCAGCTGCAGGGAGTTGCCTGACTCAAGGACTTGTCCACGTTCAGTGGCTGAGATGGGGGCATGGAAGTTGGCCTGTCAGCCAAGTGGAGGACAACTCTGACAGGCCATCTTGGCTCCAGAGCCCCTATGGCGTTGGCCACGGTTGCCATTGGGGAACTTGTAGGTTCTACTTCTCCTCATCTCAATCCTGCTCCCACTTCCTCCTTTTCACAGCTGTTGACCCCAGAGGACTATGTAATAAACACTCTGTGCCCCAGGCTCTGGTTCCCAGGGAACCCTACCCACGAGAACAGGGGAAGAGGATTTAAAGAGAAAAGATGCAGAAAGTAAAGAGAATAGAGAGAGTTAGGAAATAAAGAAGTACATGAGGCTCACCATTAGTCAGAGTTCCCCAGAGAAACAGAACTTCCAGGATGTGTGTACATGGGTGCAGGTATAAATATAGAGATTCACTCTAAGGAATTGGTTCACACAATTTCAGAGGCTGGTAAATCTCAAATCTACAATGTGGCCTGGTAGGCTGAAGGCCCAGGACAGCCAATTGTGCAGATGAAGTCCAAAGGCAGTCTTGGTTCAGGGAGGCTGGTTTTTTGGTTCTGTTTAGGCCTTCAACTGATTATTTGAGGGCCACTCACCTTATGCAGAGTAATCTGCTTCCTCCAAGTTTGCAAATTTAAATGCTAATCTCAACCAAAAACACCCTCCATGTTGACACATAAGATAACTTTCAGAGACAACCTCTTGGGACCCAGGAAGCTCCCCAATGGAACCTCCACAGATCTCCCTTCATCCCCCAATAATCACATGCATACATGTACACAGGCCAAGGTAGTAGACATTTGCACTTAGGGTAGTTCACCAGAGCAAGATTCCTGATGTCAGCATCCCCTCTGATGCCCTGAAAAGCTGTAAGACTTCACTAAAACCCTGGGTAAAGAATCAGTCCAGGTATTGCATATTAACTTCAGGAAAAGTGACAGGGGTTGGGATCCAAAAATACAAAATGGAGAGTGTTTCCTTTCATCCAGGACAGAAATGGCAACAGCTGGAGCTGCCATGCGACATGTATGTACAAACAATAAGTGAGGCAGGAAAGGTCATTCTGTCCTGCCTTCCATGTCCAAGTGAGAACAGAAAAGAAGAAGCCATCAGAAAGATTCAGCAGGCAAGGCCTAGCATATCCTCCCAGCTCAGGGCTGGCCTGGCGCCTTTCAGGTTTCCCTGCCCAATTCCATCCATTCTTTACCGTCCTTATACTTATGCACCCTTTCACAACCCCTTTTTGTTCTGTTAGCTGTACGTTAAGTATGTATTATAGTCATTTTTGTCTTTTCTGTTAGATTTTGGCAACCCAACTACAGTGATGATGTCCACTCTTTAATATGTACTTACAAGAGCCAAGGATGGCTTCACTTCTCATGTGCCCTCAAAAAAAGTCAGGACCAAGAGCCTATCATTAGAAAGGCAGATTATAACAGAAGGGGTGTTGGTCATATGTTACCATAGCTTTCCTGGCCAAAAAAAAAAAAAAGAGTATATACCCTATAAATGACAGTGGGAGATTTAGAAAAAAAGCAATTACTTGTCCTCCTTTTCTTTGTTAGGATATATCCAAGGTACAAGAAAAGAAATTTGGAAGACTCAGAAGAGAGTTTAGAGCAGGGCAGCTTGTGCTGATTAAAAAGCCCAATCCTCCTGGGAACCGAGACAGAGAAAGAACATGATTTGTTCATAGTCGGACAGTTCATTAGTTGTGAAGCTGGGTTCTTAACTCAAGTCTTAACTCCCATGATATGCTATAAACGGTACTCAGGTTTCCCAGCTTCTTATTTCCATTCAATAAACCTCATCATTTTCACAAAAGCAATATCGCATGCCAATGGGACTTTCCAGTGTTTTCTGATGGGCTGGCAGATGGTCCTTAGACTCTTGCTGAACCCTGACTTGTCTTCTCATTGCATCCCCAACTCCGTCCTCAGTTTCCTTGCCAGGCACAGGGCAGGGAGAGGATCCTGCTAATGCTTCCCAGTAGCAGCCTACAGAGCCCCAGTCTCTAGGGATTTGCAACACCTGGCATTTTATTGGTTTATATAATGGTCATCTCCTCTCCACTCCGACCCTCATCAAAAGTGCAATCAGGCACAACAAAATGACTTAAAAAAACAAAAAGATATTTAGCATACCTCCTTGAGACAAACACAACAGCTATGCTTCTGGCATCGCAAACAAAGGCCCTCACAGCCCCTCCCCCCAGGAAAATTAATAATACATGGAGATTTTCAGGAATTGCTAGAAGTGTGACACCCACCCTTTCCAGATTTCCCGGAAGAATTCTGATTCGTTTCTGACAAATAAGCTCCTTTAAGCATGTAATGAGATTTGATTTGATTTTTAGACCTTTGTAAATGTTTTCTGTCCATCAAACCGTGCATCAGAAGAAATCACCCTGCACTGGACCTTGCGGAGGGCTATCACCCAGTGTAAAGAATGAACTGGAACAGGAGAAGGCAGGCTGAGCACCTTCAGGCAGGTCTGGTCTCCAGCTCCTGCCACCCCTCTTCCGGCCTGCAGGTCAGTGACCATAGGAAGGCAAACACCTACACTCTCGCCTGGCACCCGATTGTGGGGGGCATGCTGCTCCCCACAGAGCAAATTTCACTTTGCCTTTTGCAGAGGATGAATGTTACTCACTTTCCCTTCTGAGGGTTATGTGATGACCTGCTATGGGCCACATCTTCAACTGAGTCATGAGTGCCAAGTTGCCAGGCATGCCCACTCGATCATATTTGACACGCAGAAGTTCTATAGAAGCCCCCACCCACAGAAGCAACTTGACAGCACAGTCCAGACCAGCTCAGCTGCAAGGCAGGAGGACTGGCGGGGGGTGGATCTCACCCAGTCCCTCAGACATTTGCCCTGCACCCGGCCCAGACCCTTCCCTGTCCTTCCCTCCCTCTCCACGCCCACATCTCCAGGCTGGTCAAATCCGGGTTTAAAGGCACCAGCCTGATGTACCCTTTCTTCAGGAGGTTGTGGCCAGTTTCTGGCTGCAGGAATGCGGCCCCCTCCAACAGCCCTCAGCCAGAGCACACTGTGCTCCTATTTCTCTTCCTGTCACCTTCCGATTCATTTCCTGTAAGCTGTGACCCTTTCTGGGGAACATTAATTAACCATGATGTTTTGTTTTTTTTTTTTTTTTCCATCAGAATTCTAGGAAAGTGACATCTCTCTGACTCACACTACTGCGGCTTAAAAAGTATTTACTAAAAGAAAAAAAAAGTATTTACTATATTCGATTGAGGCAGATGAGTTTTGTGCTAGATACTTACTGTATGGATTTACGACCATCTGTAACCATTCTGGGAAAGAAAAAAAAGAAATCAGCACCACTAGCTGTGAATAAAGCTCGCCGTATCACTAAAACTGAGTGAAAACATATGGGATGAAGTATCTTTAAATGATCTCATAAATGTCTTTATTTAGAAATACAACAGACTTCCTTTATAAAGCTAGTTTCAAAAATAAAGTTAACACCACCCTTGGACCTTATAGTCCACCACTCGTTGCTTGATAAGAGAGTGGTTTTACAACCTATATTATCATCTACCTAAAGGGTTTTACAATCCATACAGTCATAAGCTTGCAAAATAAACTATGCAAATTTATGTGGACCAGGGTCTAAATTAATTTGGGTCTAAATAAATCAAACCCTAGCGAGACCATGATTTAATTAAAAATTGAAAATATGACTCATGGCACTTAAGTCTACTGATGTGTCCTGCCAAGGGAGGCGTCATCGCTATGACAGAGACAAATGCAGGAAAAGCTGGTGGATTCTTCAACGTCTAAATAGAGAGAGGTATCAAGATAAACACGGAATTCTAAGAGTTCCTATAATTGCTGAAATCAATGTTTTTATGGCAATTTCAGAAGGAGGAAGCTCTCAACATCCATTCTGCAAATAAAAAGGCATTAGTTTTTTTATTGTCACTTTTTCTCCCTCTACTTTGGGGTTTTCATGGTTCCCCTTACCATCTTGTGACTATGTATATACTTCTTACAAACTTTATTTTTGTTCCTGTTGTTACTTTGCATATTACTACTTGTACAAACTAATTTTTTTTTACATTTTTTTTTATTGGAGTTCAATTTGCCAACATATAGCATGTCACCCAGTGCTCATCCTGTCAAGTGCCCCCCTCAGTGCCCCTCACCCAGTCACCCCAATCCCCCACCCACCTCCCTTTCCACTACCCCTCATTCATTTCTCAGACTTCTATTTTCTGAAATAGGCTCACTGCTAGCAGGGCCCCTGCTGTGTCCCAGGAGTTTCTGCAAATCTGTTTGTTAGGCTTCCTTCCTGGGATATATGCATATCATCTTTCACCTGGCTGAGGCCCCTCTTAGCCTTGTGTCCCCAACAGGGACCTGTGACCCCTGTTGGGTGACCCTGGGCATGCAGCAGATTTCAGGTCACAGCATGTGAGGCAGGGATGCCTGAACCAAAACCAGGACACAGGAGCCGACTAGCATCTGTTAAAGATATGGGGATGGTACTAGGTTTTCCTGGAAACCTTGGGGGACCCAGTCTGGGAATCACAGATCTGCATCTGACTCCCATGTTACAGGCAGTACAGGTGGAGAGGAAGCAGGGGCCCCAGCAAGACACCAAGTAGATTAGGTTTGTCTCCATTCCAGCTCTCTCCCTGGTCTATGTGCAGCCCACCCACCCCATCCCGCTCATGACTGGCTCCTCCCCGAGTGCTCTGTGAGCAGTGCCATTTTGTAATAGATTCTTTCTCCAATTTTTCCAATTAAAGCCTTTCCATCACATTGGTGTTTTGAGAAGAGTCTTTCATGCCTTCAGGCAAATGAGTCAGCAATTTGGGAGTTTGGGGTCTCTGATAGGGTGACAAAGGGGATTCTCTTTGAAGCCAAAAGGTACTTGGATGTTCTCCAGACCATCCGGGGCTTCTGGAACCTGTGCTCTATCTCACCCCTTTCCTCCTCCTCCTCCTCCACCTCCACCACCACCACCACCGTGGGGCCTTCCATTCCTCCACAACAGGCTGGCCCGGAGAGCTGCATGAATTGGGAAAGGTCATCCTGTGGAGGCTGGGAAATACTGCGGCTCTTGGAAGATTGGGATTTCCCCACATGCTGACCTTGCTCAGGAGACTAGGAGGGAGCTGATGCAAATCTCTGAATTATCAACCCTTCCTTGGGTCCTTCTTCCCCAAGCTCTTACACAAATTTTGAGAGACTCAGAGAGAAACATATTTAGGATCAAGTCTAAGTAAGATGCCCCAGAATGTTCCTCAAGAATAGCCAAAATCTAGGGCCTACACACCCCCTCACCGCCAGCTGTGACCAACCAGGAAGGGGAAGGGGGAAAATAAACACTTCCTAAAATGACAGAGGCCAGAGGCAAATGGACCTCACCTCCTGTCAGTCGAGCTGATGGTCTTCTCCAGGATAGAAGCAGAGAAGCTGAAGCTGGTTTCTTCTCTTCATTCCTACTATCCCACAGGTGGCCACTCCGCAAGCTAAGAAAGGCCCATCTGTGAGCCTATGGCGCCACCTAGCAAAACCAGAGGGTCCTCGGAGAAACACTGAGCAGGGAGGCTCTTGGGTTTTGTCTTGGTTTGGTTTTTTTCCACAACCAGAAACAGGGGGTTTCCATTTCATTCACGGAGTTCTGGGAAATGGAATTTGTATAAAACCTTTCTTGCACATGATGGAAAACATGTATTAGCATCTAATGAGCGAACTTGGCCCAAAGGCAATTGTAATCAAAACATGAGGATAAGAGTTTAGCTCTCTAAACTTGCATTTTTTCCCCCAGCGACAGCTGTGACTCTGCAGTTTTTGCTTCAAGAAGAATTTGGTTCTGCGTTAAGTTATACATTTTGAAAACTGACAGAGCTACCATTTCTCCTGTTTGCTTTTCCTTCCCCCCCCCCCCCTTTTCTCTCCCAGGTCAGATTTACCTGTGAATGATGCCCAGAAGTCCTGAAGGGAATCACCACCAAGGACAGATTCTATAGGCGAGTGTAGGTACAGTTCAGTCAAGGGGACAGTCTGACAATTTTACAATGTCACTGTGCCCCTCCGGGCTCAGGGGACAGAGATGAGGTTTCCCCTGTTCCCACAAACCCAGCCCCATAAGGAAACACTTGCCATGCACAGTTGAAACCACAGATTGCCAAGGAGTCCAGGTATACCCTAACCATAAATGGCCATGGCCCTGCCCAGAAAGCTGGAGCAGCCCTCCCATCAGAGATGCGCGCAGCTCCGAAGGAAAACAGAGATTCAAGGTTGCATCTCAGCTTCTGCCCAAATCTCTTTTGAGACCACATTGGGAAGAGGCAAGTCTTTACCTCTGAAAGGGTCAGGAGACCATAGAGGGTCTGAACATGGTCTTCTGGAGCCAAATGCCTAGGTTCCATGTTTGCTTCTTTCAATTTAAGCCTCTCCTCAGTTCTCTGGACAGGAAGAGAGAATTCTAGTACCTGATGTTTCCATAAGGTGAAGATTACATGAGATAAACCATACCAAATGCTTAGGATAAGGCCTGGCACATGGCAGGTGCTTCATAAATATTAACTAGTGTTTCATTATCCCAGAGTGTAAAGAAACACACCCGAGTTTCCTTGCACTGTAATAAATCGACTATGGTTTTCTTTCACATCCGAAGATTCTCATGAATCAGCGTTGCAAACTGCTTGTGTAGCCACCCCTCAGTGGCAAATTCTCTGGACTGTTCCACACTGGCAGCAGAAACAAGAGGAAATATACCACCTTAAAAAATTCTCTTGAGGAAGCATGCAAAAAAGTTGGAAGACCACCGATCTACCTCAAATGGTCCGACGGATGCTCCATTAATGCTGTTAGCGCGGTTTCTTTTCACTTGCCTTTATGATCATTCTGCAAACCCCAGCACCATCTCTGGTTGATTCAGTGAACATTCCTGAAAGGTCTAATCACGACAAGGCTCTCCTTCATGTTTTACCTATTAGACAAGAAGTTTCTTAGGTGCAAGAATCCTGCCTAACCACTCCGTGCCTTCAGGCGACTAGAAACTGTTTTGCACTTTTGGATTAAACACCTAGACAATTTGAAAAATGGTGATTCGGAGTCAGATACTACTTGTCTACTGAACTGACATTACAGCCAAATGAAAGCAAGGCTTAACTTTTGGAGCATCTCTTCAGGGTCCGCCTCTGGGCACTGTCATCGAACCTGGTCCACGACTGTCATCCATCAGGGCCTCCCGAGAATCAGATTACAACACAGCATTACGGACAGCCCATTTCATAGGAAGTGGCAAACTGATGTCTTTTCCCGCAAGGTGAGGGCCTGAAGAATTTACCAGAAAGCCTCTGACACAAGTGAGTAATGCCAGTGAAAAAGCACTTTATCTTTAGAAGTCATGGGATACACATCAACATATAAGACTTTTAAAGCTGAAGCCAGAGTGCCTTGCCTCCTTGAGCTTCACAGACCAAGACAAATGAGACTGTGCCCGGGCGTTGGTGGTGGGGAAAATGACGTGACAAATTTCAGATGTCCCATATCTTGGGCTTCATGTGGCTTTTTAATGTAGCTCTAATTGAACTGCAAAGCAAAGATTATGAATATTAATTTGATCTATCAACAGAGTGGTCTACTCTTGTCCTAATTTTTTAATGCTCATCCTGGGGCTGCGTTGCATGATCACACACTCTCATCTGAATGGGGTCAGCAAGTCCTTGCTGAAAAATTCTTACAAACTTTTTATGGATGGGAAGACATGGACGGATATAAAAAGCTTTATTTGATTGCTGTATTATTTAGCATTTGATTCCGAGTCTAGCTGCAGTGTTCATGGGAGGCATCCCCAGAAATACAGTCTTTACCTGTTTATATTGACATACTTAAGTAATAGCAATTGCAAACCCTGACATCTTCTGACTTAGGGAACAGCTCTTTATAAGTGAAAACTCTGGGGCAGCCCCAGTGGCCCAGCAGTTTAGCGCTGCCTTCAGCCCAGGCTGTGATCCTGAAGACCTGAGATTGAGTCCCACGTCGGGCTCCCTGCATGGAGCCTGCTTCTCCCTCTGCCTGTGTCCCTCATGAATAAATAAATAAAATCTTAAAAATAAAAAACAAAAAAAACCTCTGTTCACTGCAATTTGAGCACAGGATCTTTATCCTTCCTTATCATTACTTTACAGTGATGTACTGGAGCCAGAGAAGAATCACTGGCTTCATGTACCTTCATACCAAACCAACTTCCTGCCTGTGATATGCCCCTAATGAAGTATCAGGCTGTACAAATGATCTGTTTGGCTGCAAAATATGGTCAAGTATATATACACATACACTTAAAGATACATGACTTTCTGAATTCAATATAATTCCCATCAAAATTCCCCTGGGCTTTTGAGGAAACTTGGCAAGCTGATTCCAAAATATGTATGAAAGAGCAAAAGACCAAGTATAGACAAGACACTCAAAAAGAAGAACCACATGGGAGAACTTGACTTCCAGATATTAAAATTATTCTAGGGCTAAAGCATTTAAGATAGCATGGTATCGGTGGGAAAAAGTATAGTTGGACCAGTACAGTGGAATACAGAGCCCAGAAATAGGTCTACTTTGCATTGAAATGTGACCAGTCTTTTTTTTTTTTTTTAAGATTTTATTTATTTATTCATGAGAGACACAGAAAGAGAGCCAGAGACACAGGCAGAGGGAGAAGTAGGGCCCCTACTGGGAGCCTGATATGGGACTAGATCACAGGATCCCGGAATCATGACCTAACCCCAAAGCAGATGCTCAACTACTGAGCCATCCAGGTCCGGTCTTTTCTAGCACTGACATTAGAGATCCCTGGGAGAAATATTTTTTCAATATATGGGTGTGGGGAAAACAAATTATCCATATGTTTTTAAAAAATAATATTGAAGCCCTTACACTACAATTTCTGGTATATTAAAAACTCAGAAGTAAAAGTAGAACTATAAAATTTATCAAAGATTAATATAGAGGTATAATTTTATGATTTATAAATATTTCTTTGAAAAAAATACATACTATAAATGATTCTTAAAATGAAATCAACTGTTTTAAAATTAAGAGTTTATATTCCTTAAAAGACACAATAACGAAAGTAAAAAAGTTAAGGCAGAAACTGGAAGAAGGTATTTGCAACACAAAGGATTAATCTCCAGCATATATAAAGAATCCTCATAAATCAATAAGAAAAAGACAACTGATAAGTGAGCAAAAGTGTTAAGTGTGTATTTCTCAGAAGAACAAGAAATAGACAATAATGTATTATTCTGAGTGATTTCATTAGAAATTAGAAAAAAAGATACAAATTAAAACCACAATGGTCAGATACCCTTTACACAAACAGTGAGAATCCTGATAATAACCAACGTTAACTGAGAATGCACAGCAATCGTTATGCTCTGAAGATAATTTGACGCCATCCAGTAAGTTAGAAAAGTAGATAAATTCTCTGACTCAGTAATTCCACCCCAAGGTATAGTCCCTTGAGAAATTCGTGCACTGTGTACTAAGAGACATGTGGAAGAATGTTTCATAGCAGGACTGTTTGTTTGTAATTGGGGAAAGAACCCTGAAAACAGGCCAAATGTTAATAAACAAAAGAATGGATAAATAAATTGTGGCATATTCACAATGAATACATCAATGGACAAGTCAAAAAGCTACACTCATTACAGATGGAATTCAGAAAGAAAACTCGCTGAGTGTAAAAGCAAGTGATAGAATATATCCAGAATGACTCCATTTAGCTGACATTCCAGAACATGCAAAACCAAACAATATGTTCTGTGGGGGTGTAAATACATCAGAGGTGACTATAAAGAAAAGCGAAGGGATGATGAATACAAACATCCAGGTAGGAGTTCTCTCTGATAGGGAGTCAGGAAGGATCACACTGAAGGCCTTCCAGATAATGGTAATGGTCTTTCTTAAGCTGGGTGGTTGGTAATGGATTTCTGCTGTGCTATTATTATTCAAACTTCCCAGTTTTAAAATATTTTTATCTTGAAATAGTTATGTATTCACATAGAAATTTAATTTATTTTTAAGATTTATTTATTTATTCATGAGAGACACACAGAGAGAGGCAGAGACATAGGCAGGGGGGAAGCAAGCTCCTTGCAGGGAGCCCGATGTGGGACTCGATCCCGGGACTCTGGGATCATGCCCTGAGCCAAAGGAAGACGCGCAACCGCTGAGCCAACCAGGCATCCCTCACATAGAAATTTTTAAAAGGGCAAAGTGAGTTCCCCTGTACCCTCCATCTAGCTTCCCTGAGTAGTTCCTATAGTTCAGTGATCAAAACCAGAAAGTCTAGACGCCTGAGTGGCTGAGAGGTTGAGTGTCTGCCTTTGGCTCAGGGCCTGATCCAGGGGATCTGGGGATTGAGTCCCACATTGGGCTCCCTGCATGGAGCCTGCTTCTCCCTCCGCCTCTGTCTCTGCCTCTCTCTGTGTCTCTCATGAATAAATACATAAAATCTGAAAAAAACAAAAACAAAAACAAAACCCCAAACCAGAAAGTTGACCTCGGTGCCACACTATGAATAACCTGCAGCCCTTACTCAGATGTCACTGTTTTTTTTGACAGGGGCTACCTGGGAGTGAGCGTGCACGTGCGTATACGTCTATGAAGTTTTATTGAGGCGTAGATTCCTGTAACCACCACCACAGTCAAGATACAGACCTTCTAGGTTACCACAAATACACTGAACCATCACACCCTCCCCTGAGCTCTAACCCCTCAGCAACAGTCTGTCTGTTCTTATTACCAAAATGTTGCTACCCTGTTTTTCTATCTATCTATCATCTATCTATCATCTATTTATTTATTTATCTTTGTTTCTTTCTTTTTTAAAAAATATTTTATTTATTTATTCATGACACACACACACACACACACACACACACAGGGAGGCAGAGACACAGGCAGAGGGAGAAGCAGGCTCCACGCAGGGAGCCCGACCTGGGACTGGATCCCAAGACTCCAGGATCATGCCCCGGGCCAAAGGCAGGTGCCAAACCGCTGAGCCACCCAGGGATTCCCCCCTGTTTGTTTTTCTAAATGTTCTTTGGTACCTATTTAATACTTTTAAAAAGCTCAGATTCCAAAGGGAAGAATGCGCAGCACATGGAAAGGAGAGGGCCACCCCCTGTCCTTAGCCAATGCGGGCAGGTCTGCTGAACAGCCGGGCGCTTCCCGTTCCACACAACTCACCGTCCCCACCGCCTCGGGGACCTCGGGTACAGATAAAGTACACTTGTTTGTCCTCTTCCGAGGGTCATCTGGGGATCAGAAGAGCCCCCCGGCTTCCCCAGCCGGCCCCTCCCCCTGCACCCCGGCCACAGCGACGGGCAGCGGTTGATGACAGCCCCTGTCTCGAGGGTGAAGTGAGCCCAGGGTGCGGAGAGCTCACCGAACAAATGAGACACAGATGGAGGAAGCACAGGGGTGCTTTCAGTTACCTGATCGTGACTGACTGCACCAGCCATGTCTCTTGGAGCTTCCCCCCTGTCCCCTCGGTCCGCGAGGCTCCTGCAGGGCTCAGGCTCGGGGTCAGGCCGCTCCAGAGGCAGCCGCCCTAGCGTGAAGCCAAGCGTCTCCTTCCATTGGAACCCCAGCCTGGCTGCCCGTCCTGCAACCTGCCCCACCTCTTGGGCAGTTGCCTCCTTCTCCCCAACCAGCCTCATGGGGAGGGAGCCTTCCCCCGGCCTAGGCCTCTTGACATAAAACCAAAACTGTATCCCTTTTGGGCTTTTCTAATTCCCACGATGCTTACCACATCTTTCAATCCTGGTTCCAAACAGCCTCCACCTCCTCCCTCCTTTTCTTCCCCCTCTTTCTCATTGAGGTGTATTTTGTTTTGTTTCCATTTTACAGTGCTCAACCAGGCATGTATAGGCAGACCCTGCCTTTGCCACAATCAATCAGTTCTTGGAATCCTTCTCATGAAGGGAATCGTATTTCCTTCTAAGAACAGTGCCACGATCAGAGAATGCATTTCTGAAAAAAAGTCCAACCACAATTAAATAGGTTGATTAAACTGAACTCTTAGGATACTAACATGTCATTTGAGAAAGGGGTTGTAGACAAATCTGGGAAACACTGGATTTAACGAAGTGAATCCCTAACCCCTGCCACTGCAAGAAGGCTCAGATCTTTTGGTGACTCATAGACATTTTGGGGGTAGAAAGAGGAGGTTTCCATGGGCTACTTGAATGTAGAACAACCACCAAATTAAAGCACATGTATGACAATAATGTATCATTTCTTAAAAAGCAAAGTTAAAAGACCTGAAGACGCTCTATTTTCCAACTCCCATAAAACGAGCACAAACACGCTCCTTCTGCTAATTATGCTCCTGCTTGCTCTCCAGACCTACCCTCCACCTCGCCATCTCCCCAGGGCACCTGACAGATACGAATGGCTCTTTTGTCCTTCACTAGGCTGGTCTTGTCCACAAGCATTGATCCCAGGAGCACTTCCCAATAAATGCATTCCAGAGAACTCAACCTCAGACAAGAGTCAAATATCTGTGTAGATCTTATGAGAAGAAACAGCCCCTCCCTTTTAATTTCCATTTTCCAGAGGCAAGTAGTTCCAGCTCCTTGGTATGTTTTTTGCATATCTCTGAAAAAAATGTTCATGTTGCTACTTTTGAATAATGCTGTTTTAGATATTACTCATTAACTTTCCTCCATGGAGACTCAGGATATTGCTCTCTTACACACACACACACACACACACACACACACACACACTCTCTTCTCATCCACCTATGGTCTCAGTAAAGTCTGAATCAATACTCAGTAAACATATTATTATCACTATACATAAATGATAAAGCTTAGCAGTGTAATATCACATGACTGCTTTTTTTCCACTCACATTTTCTTTCCCTAAAGTTAGCATGTCTTGCTTTTCCATTTGCTCAATTTTCTATATATTTATTTATTTCCAAATGCTTCCCTTCTTGATAAATCTCTTGACAAATTCAAGTAAATTAACATTCCATCAATTTCATCCTCTTGAAGATATCTCTTCTAGAGACTCTGGTCTACAGGTTCCTGAATGGATTGACTTCTAGTGCCACCCCCTCTGTTTTCTTGGTCTCCTCTCCCATCATCTCCAGGACTTCCTTCACATCTGTCTTGCACTGGATCTCTTGTTTTCCTCTTCACTGGTTTACTTCCCTGTTTTAGTGGGTCATATCCTTCAGTAGTTTTAGCAACAGCGCATAGGAGGTCAAGTTTTTGAGATCTTGTTTATCTGAAAAACCACTTATTTTACCTTTGTACTTGGCTAATTTGGGATGGCAGTGGATCTAACGCCTCCTCCTTCTCTAAGCATTTGGCAAAAATTTGGCAAAAATCTCTTCTTCCTTATGTGGTTTCTCTATTGGCTTAGGTATCCATGCAAAAGGAGTCTTGAACAGAGACCTCAATTTATAAGTGAAACACATCCTCAGGATAAGAAGTTGACTTATATGCCATAGCCAAATATCAGTTTAGGTCATGTGAGGAACTAATTATTTTTTAAAGTCAAGTTCACTTTTACTTAATGGTTTAAGCTTAGATGTTTAATTTCAAATATTTTCATTTCTCAAGAAAGTATATATCATTATCATTGATATTAAGGAAAAGATTTAAATTCCCTACTGAAACACAGAGGTCTTGATAATCGTACGAAAAGCATGAAAGCTAAAGAAGTGCCAAAGTAAAAGTTTCCATATTAGGATAAATACACAGAAAAATAATTGTAGCAGACATTACCGCATTTTATTGTTTGTATATATACACATTTGCATATATATGCATATTTTATATATGTGTATGTATATATAAATAAATATATAGTTTGACCCTTGAACAGAGTGAGTTTCAATTGTGAGGGCCACTTATATCAATTTTTTTTCATAAATACAGTACAGTACTATAAATGTATTTTTTCTTCCTTATGATTTTTATTTTTTTTTAAGATTTTATTCATTCATGAGAGACACAGAGAGAGAGAGGCAGAGACACAGGCAGAGGGAGAAGCAAGAGCCCGATGCAGGAACTTGATCCCAGGACCCCAGGGATCACGACCTGAGCCAAAGGCAGATGCTCAACCACTTAGCCACCCAGGGGCCCCAGAAAGCAGTTCTAAGAAAACATATTTCTTCGTTGTAAAGGCACATATCAACTTCTTAGTTTCTGAGAGGCTATTGCAGAAAGGGCCAAATAATTATAAAGAAAGAAAAGAAAGAAGTAGCATATGGTAGTGAAAATTGGGTGTTATTGATGATTTATTGAACTAGAGGACAAGCAAGCCACCAATGCTTAGAGTGAAAATGGAAGCTCCCAACTATATAGCTCCCCACCCCCCCACACACACACCACTCCCTTATTTTCAATAAGCCCTTTGGTTACAATATTAAATGTCTTGGGATTTAAACATTGGACACTAGTCAGAAAGGCAACGTTAGACTAATATAGCAACTGATGCTGCAGTCTGACAGCGGGCTGGTGAAACCACTTTGAAAATGTTTCTTTCTGTTCAAAAGAAGAACAAACTTTAAAGGAAATTTTAATGAAGACACTAAGAAAAAAAAAATTCAGTCAAGATGGATAATTCCCCAGAAGGTTATTCAAGAGCAGTAACAGGAAGCATTTAATAAACTGGCAGCAGAACAGAATGTGAAAATCTCCCGTTTTTAATTTATTTAAAATACATAGAATCAAAGTGTTCCAATTAAAGTGAGTAGCTAACATGATAGGTTCAGTGACATGTTTTATAGATTAATGTCTCTGTGGTTTACACATTCTGACACTCGGAGAGGACTATTTATTGCAGTTATTTGAAACAGTTGTAAACTGTGTCTTACACCAAGAAATAACTGAATTTTCTCTTTAATAGAAATGTATACACCACACTTATTTAATATATATTGACCCTCTTAATGATATTGGGTTTTTTAAAGTATATCTTTTAAAGATATGATCTTTATAAGTAAAATGATAGGATATTTCAGAGTTGCTTCAAAATTACCCCGTGGAATGAAGGAAAATAGATAATCATATAGATGGTGTAACATGGGACAGGAATATATTATTGTTTAAGTTGAGTGATGACTATGGGGAGCTTCTTACACTACCTTTTGTTATTTCTGTATAGGCGTATAATTTTTCTTAATACCAAGGTTTTTTTTTTTTCTTTTTTCTTTTTTTAAAGATTAGACCCCATAGGTAAGAGGCTAGGCAGCTGTGGTGGTTTTGATGGTCATAGTTTCTAGAGGGTTGAGTTTAGAATATTTCTCTTGATCTCTGGACACTATCTGTGGGGCATCTCCTCTGTGCTGATGCTGCTTCCAAGGCCGCCTACAACAATGAGCATGGCCTGCATATTGTTTAAAAACTGCCAGTTCGCAAAAGTCATCCTTCTGGTGGTGACACATTTAATCCTTGAAAAGGTAAAGAAACAAAACTAAGGGATCGTTAACCTATGTATATTTACCCTGGGTTCATACTTGGTCCAGGGCCATGAGTCCTTCATGACTCAATTGTCCTAGGCGTGGGCTGCCTTCAGCTCTGAGGCACATATTTTCTTGACTCAGTTTAAATGGGAAGATTGATTTGGAATAAGTCAACATATAAAAGGGAATACACCTATTTTTTTAACAGATTATTCGAAAAGAGCTTATTCCAAAGGTTTCGTGGTTTTGTGTGAAGCAATCATATATATTAGCAGAAGCCCTGTTAAAGGATGGTGGGAGGCTTCTGAGCCTCCTATGATACTCTTTGGGCGGGGGGGGGGAGGGAAGTGCTCAAGATCAGATGCATTTCCAGATGAAAACTGCATCAAACTGTTGATGGTTTAGCATTTTATTTGGGTGATTTATCTGAAAAAAACGTAGCAATATAATAAATGTTTTCTCAGGCCGTTTGTTGCCTTGACATCTTTTTTAATGGCAAAAAGGACTGAATTTGTCTTTCCAACAATACATTGGTATTCATGCAAGATCATTCTTTTTTTCTAATGGGGTTTTGTTTTTGTTTGTTGTAGTCTGAGAAGAGTACAAGGTTCAAGAGGGGGAGCTGTGAGAGAAAGAACCTAAAAAATTAGAGGCTAGTGCAGGGAGACTTGGCATGTTACATTTCTATCAATAGGTACAGGAGTCCTTCACCATCCACACACACGGGTGGCCAGTCTCTCTCAAGAACGTCCTTTCTCTGCAAAAGCCAAGTCAATCTCTTCACCCTGTCCTACTTTATTTTGTGAATTGGCAGTTATTAAACAATATGCAGGCCATGCTCATCGTTGCAGGCAGCCTTGGAAGCAGCATCAGCAGAGGAGATGCACCACAGGCAGCGCCTGGAGACCATGAGAAATAGTCTCAGCTCAAGATTTATAATGGAAGTTGGAATAGATTTGATTAATTTTTTAGAAAATATTAATCTCCCTCCTCCTTCCCCCTGGAACACAAATATACTTCTCCACCCCACTGACTTTGGACTTGACCATGTGCCTCATTTGGGCTAAGAAAATGTAAGCAGACATGATAAGAGCAGAAGCTTTAAATGTGGCTGTGTGTTTGGCTTCTCCCTCTGGCTTCTGTGATCCAGGGAAGAACATGCTCTGGGTGACTGCTGATCAAGGAGACTGTGAAGATACACAGAGTACACCTGAACCCAAGTGAAGCCTGAAGCCCAGGTGACCAGCAGCCTGGAGCAGAGCTACCCCGAATGATACACAGACCTGTGAGCAAGAAAATATAAAAGCTAGTATTGCAAGCTACTAAATTTTTGGTGGTTTTTTAGGCATCAGTATGCACCAGTCGGTAGCTGACTAACAGAGAAATCATCTACATATAACAAGGAAACTGAAACACGGGAGTGGATGTATTTTCTAGGCAGACTGTGTATAAATAACAGTGACTCTTGACCAAAGTTGTAGACTTCCTGAAGAAGTACTGATCACCTTTACTAAATTCTTCTCTAGGCTTCCTTCATTCCCTCTGTCTCCCTGTGTCTTCACGTGAGTCCATCTGATTGACAGAATCTGAAACATGTTTAGAGTCCTAGCTGCAAGGATGTTTGGGATATGTAAGTTTTTAGCTCTCCAGCCTTTACGACCCAGAAGGAGGCCTCAATGGGACTTGAGTGGGTCATTCTACTCTTTCTAATATACCACTGTGAGAAGAAGGAATTCAGGGAGGAGAATGAAAAGATGAACCTAGAGAAAACTGGAAGATAGAAATTATGGCAAGATGGTGTATGAAGAAGTGAATGAGTTAATCACTTAAATGATGCAGAAGAACACCATGTAAAAATGCAAAGGAGCTACTGAATGGGGCAATAACAATATCCCTACAAACACTGGGATGGTGAAAAGACAAAGTAGAAAAAATAAGGCCTAAAAGAGTCCTCTTTCCAGAACTTTGGTGGAGCAGGGGAGGGAAAGGATGTGGTTAGCATCCATGTGTTCTTGTGTAATAGTGAATCATTGCTCACTAAGGGATTAGTAAATTTGGTCTGCCCTGAATGGACTAGAAACAGTCTTAATTTATCTCTTCTTTGTAAATTTTTTTTTTTTAAACTTGTCCTCTCCTTATTTCCTGAATTAAGGATCTTCTTCTTCGGTCTCCCAAGTCTTCTTATGAGTCAACAGAAGTGACTCTCAGATTCCCTGTGCATTTTCTTATTGTCAAATCATCACAGCCCATAACTGTGAGAAAGGTCCCCAAAACTGCTGTCGTTGCTCCGTCTGTGCTCTACTTGATCTTTGCTCCACACTGTCTGCATCTCATTACCTCCTGGCAAGGTCCTTCTCTCTCATTCACTTTCTTTATTCTATAATTCATCCCAATTCTCACATTGTGCTCCCAGATCTCAGGCCTCATAGTCTTCCAAGTTGAACCGTGGCCTCAGGGCATTGGTACATATGCCTAATGATCTCTCGATATCCATCTTCCCTTCTTCCTTTTAGTAAAAAAATCTTCCAGGTTGTTTTTTTTTTTTTTTTTTTTTTTAATCTATCTAAGCCTAAGAGAGACTAACTTCTTGGCTTCTCAAGCAGCTGGATAGGCAATTACATCTGAACCCAAGGGAGTCTCTCTCCCCCTTCCTCCTGCTGGAGAAAGGTGTTGGCCAGAATGCTCTTGGACCTTGTGTATTTTGCATGTCAGAGCTGCCCACCTACCTGGACCACTCACCTCCTGACTGTTAAATGAGGAGGAGATCAATTTAGGTGTTAAGTAAACCACAGCAGTTTGCTTTAGACTGTTCCTTAAATAATACAATGGCCATGAGACATAACCCTCTCCTTGGTGACAATGGCTGTGTGGTCCTGCTGCCACACGATGTGTAGGACTGGCTTCACAAAGACCACTGTGTCTTCTGGTCTGACCTTCATGATTTGTTCTCTGTTTCTTATCAGTCTCCTCTGACTAGAACAACATCTAAAAATGTTTCTCATCTATTATGACATTTGTAGCTTGGAGGGGAAAAGTGAACAGTACTTGATAGGATTCTTCTGGAAGTTTTGTCCCCTCGGGAACAACATACACACTGTCCATGATTTTCTGGCATTGGCGTCAGTCAGTTTGCAACAATTCCAAGCTCTACCACTTAAGAGTAATGCTATCTAACCTTTCTGTGTCTCAGTTACAAAACAGGGATTATTATCATTGTACCTGTCTCCAAAAGTGGCTATGATAATAGTTTTAAGTGCATACAGTGAAATTATCTTGTTTTAGGACAAAATGTGACCATTTGAACCTCTCCCTGGATCTTGGAAAAGCTTGTGCCATTAGCTTCACAGGAAACTTATCTCTGCCTACCGTACAGGGTCATGAGAGTATGATACAAGATAGACCCCGGGCCACTAGCACATAATGCATATTTGTGCTTATTACATACACACAGTGACACCCGCCCCCCCTCCCCAGGCAACACAGAGCTAGCTTGACTTGGCCAGCAGAGCAAGGCTAGATTTCAGCCCTCACTCTTCCCCTTGACTGGGAGCCTCCAGCATTACAAAAACTCAATGCTGCTGACATGTTGTGAGGTTGATGCATGCCACCAAGGTGTCTGGCCAACTGGGTGGGGTAGGTGGGAACTAAACTCAAGTCCCCTTCTCTCACCAACTTGTGTGTCTCAGCACGCAGGGACACATGCCTGCCAACAGGGCATTTTGGGCTTCACACAAAGGCTCTGTCTCTCTGCCAAGTCCTGCACCCACGTTTTGCTAATGAGCATAGAAGCACCTTAGAGCTGTGGGTGGTCCAGCCCATGATACCAGTGCATGCAGCAGCACTGATAGCTGGCACACAAGAAGCACGCTGTGATATGAATGGTGCTCTTCTGGGCCCCCTATTCTCTCCTTCCAGTGTAACCATCTCCTTTCTTGCTCGATCTTATATAACTAATGGCCATTTGAAAGGTTAATTTGCACATTTTAAAAAAGATTTATTTGTTTGTTTGTTTATTTATTTATTTATTTATTTATTTATTTATTTATGACAGACATAGAGAGGGAGAGAGAGGCAGAGACACAGGAGGAGGGAGAAGCAGGCTCCATGCCAGGAGCCCGACGTGGGAATCGATCCCGGAACCAATCCCAGAACCCCAGGATCATGCCCTGGGCCAAAGGCAGGCACCAAACCGCTGAGCCACCCTGGGATCCCCTAATTTGCACATTTTTAAAGTAATTAGAAACTTAAGTTGCTCCAGGGAATTGCTTTCCCGGTATGTCCCTGTGCTTTCTGGAGGATCTACACAAGACATTGATTTTGCCAGCTTCCTTGGCTGGCTGTGTCCTTGGCACACTGGTGGGAAGGAATTCTGGGCTGCATCCATCTTGGGAACACTCTGATCTCATTTATGGCAAAGTTGAGCCAGAGGCCTGTTCCTGGCCTGTATCAGAGCCTGGGAGCGGGGAGTGGGTGGCCAAGCATCAGTACCCTGTGATGGCCGACTTGTCTTTGGGCACCAATGTGGGAAGACAATGCAAATTCCTGAAGGAGTCTATTCTCTAGAAAGCTAGTGGCCACTAGAGGGCTCTATAGGGTCGGTCTCTCTCACTCTCTCTCTCTCTTTATCTCTCTTTCTCTCTCTCTCTCTCTCTCTCCCTTCCTCCCTCCCTCTCTGCAGCTTATCCCACTATGAGCTGAGAGGTTTACTGAGCCGCTCTGGACCCTAGGGCCTGCTAAGGGATTGAGGGGGATAGTTCTATTTTCCAGGTTACGAAAGCAGAAGCAGGAGAGCAGAGGCCTTGCTCACCCACTCACTTTATTTCTGCTAAGGGAGTTACCCTGAGGCAAAGAGCTTCTTGGAAGCTCAATTTCTCCAAAGTAAACATGCATTTACAGTTTTGATAATATAAAGGCTAACTTATACTCCTACCAACAGCATTTGAGAATTAACTGTTGATCCACGCTCTCATTAGCATTGGACGTGATCAATGTAAATTTTCCAATGCAATGGAATAAAAATACACATTGAGCAAATTTTCTTGTTTTTAATGAGCATCTGTATTTTGTCTTAGTTCTATTCTCTCAATGTTCTTTGCCATATATGAATAATAAAAAAAATGATATCTATTTTTTAAACCACAAAATCTCCCTGTGCAAAGGAAAAATGCCTTTCATGTAGCTCTTTCCTACCAGAATATCCAACCACCTTGGCCTAGCCCTCATCCTCTCCCAAACACAGTGTCTGTTTTCCTACAAGGACATTGTTCACTATGTGGATTGCTCTGTTCTCATAGTTTTGTGACTGAGCCTGTCAATATGTGGATATTGTCTGCTTTAGATTAAAACCACCTAAAGGGCAGACCTGGTTGCCTGATTTTCTCTGTTCAACAAAAATGTATACTATGCAGTAAGCATTGCAACTGGCAAAGATAAGTTTCAGACTTGTCTTCTCCTTCCCAACACAATAAATCTAATATGCGATTCTGGCCACAGTTAATGTATAAAACAGAGGATTTGGCTAGCATCTACGCTATGAGGAAAAATAAGCACTAAACCAGAGAGCTGCCCTCTGCTGATTAAAGGGAAAAAAAAAGGCTTACTAGCATAGCTTCAAATTCATAGTCTGTAGCAACTTATAAAGGAATTTGAAGTGTCAGCTCTGGTTTCAGATGCTCTGAGGATTTCTTCTCCACTTGTGGAAAAAAGCCCTGTTTTTTACATTATACATATTTCTTTTCAAGGAATATATGATCAAAATAAGCAATTTCTTCAAAAGTATAAAAAAATGACTTACAGCCTTATCACTTAAAAATAACCACAAAGAACATATTTTATATTTCCTTTTCAGTATATGAGAATGCATACACATATATAAATATTATGTTTCCCAAAGTTAGTGACACAAGATTCTGTATCTTGCTCTTTTCACTGAACACTGTCATTTTCCTGTCATTACAGTCTTTGAAGCCTGGTATGTATGTATTTATTTATTTATTTATTTATTTATTTATTTATTTATTTATCTTTTTTTTGAAGCCTGATATTTAATGGCTGAATATTTCACTATAAAGGTATATCGTTAATTTATTAACCAAGTTCCTTCTGCGCCCAGACATTGTCTTCATGCCTTCCTGCTCCTGCTTCCTCTTCTTGGGCACACAGGATGCTTCCATGTCCCAGACTCCCTTGCAGTTCAGTTGGGACCATGGACTAAGGTCCAGCCAGCAGAATATGGGTGAAAGTGGCCCTGGCCTTAAAGCCAATCCTTGTCATCCTCTCGCCCTCTCTTCTGCTACTGCAGCATCGGGCAGCCCTGGGTCCAGATGGCATGGCTATCACCTGGAAACAGCCTCCATCCTAGAACACCACTTGGAATAGGGAAGAGCATCTGGCATCCAATAGGAACAGAGGGAAAGACCAACCTGCCTGTGCTCTCTGCACACCACCTAGTGGTGCCCTAGGTGAAGATAATGTAAGACCTGGGAGTTGTTCCCAACTTTCCAATATTCCAAGTAAATAGCAACGTCAGGTAGCACCCATTAGGATTTTCCTCCTATTTTAAATAAACAAGTAGCTATTGTTTCCTTCTTTATATGCTTGTATAATTTTATAGCTTTCTATAGTCTTTTTTTTTTTTTTTTTTTTTTTTTACAAAGTAAAAAGTGGAAAGAAACAAGAATTGTCTTTGAAGTTGAGGTTGTCCTGGGGATGGAGGACTTCCAGCCCTGCCTGGAACAAGGGCTCCCTCTTCCCCCTGGGAGAGTCTGTGCCCCAACCCAGGCCCCTGTGGGTTAGGGGCTCTCTTTCCACCAGCTCTATGAGGCCAACTTCTATAACAGTTGCAGGGTGCCAGGAGCGGGATCTCAGACTCCTGCTGCACAGCTTGTCTCAACAGAGACCACTTGGAACCTCAGGTCTGTTTGTGATGGAAAAGCCCATAGTTGGCAAGCTTGGCCCATTTACACATAACATTCAGATCAGTGTATCCCATTTTGGGAGGTGGGGGGGGTGTCATCACAGCACTTTAAATTCTGATTTTTCTTACGAAATAATACATCTATATATACAAAAATTCAAAAGATATAAAAGGGTAGAAATAGTTCCTCAGCCATCTAGTTTCTCAGCCACCTAGTTCTCTTCCCCAGAGGCAATTAATGTGGTTTCTTCTATATCTTTAGAGAGATTATAATTGATTCTAACTTGTGTGTAACAACCAAAACAAGTAAAAAATGAGGTCCTTCCTCAATCAAGTAAGGCATTCTTTGATTTTAAAAATTATTACATTTTAAAAATTAAAACATTCGTGACAAAAAGCCAGTCTACATAGACAGGTCTAAGATGAAAGGACAAGCCTCCCTCACACACCCCACTTCATTCTTAGACCTTCTCCCCAAAAACAATCACAGTTAGCAATTTCTTGTAATCTTACTCAAAACATTCATAGGTATCTATCTCATAAACATGAACAAGTTAAATAGGTACCATGGACATACTAAATACACATTCCTGACTCTTAACTTTTTTCTTGGGTGTATTTCCATAGCAGTACATACACATAGTCTTCTTTCTTTTGAAAGAATAGATCATAAAATTGGAACATCTCTTTTTTTAAAGATTTTAAATTTTTTTAAAGATTTTATTTGCTTACTCATGAGAGATACAGAGAGAGGCAGAGACACAGGCAGAGGGAGAAGCAGGTGGGACTCAATCCCCGGACCCTGGGATCACACCCTGAACCAAAGGCAGACGCTCAACCACTGAGCCACCCAGGTGTCCCAAGTTGGAACATGTTTGGGCTGTTGCTATTTTGCTATTATAAACCATGTCCTTTTGACCCCATTTTTCCCACAATGTTTTTGTAGTGAGTGTTGGGGTTTGTGTGTCCTTGTGTGTATTACAAATTCGCAGCCATAAACATTTGTAAGCCTAAATTTCCAGTCATGTAGAATATTCTTTCTTTCTAAGAAAGGGAGAGTTTCAAAATAAATTGTTACCATTCTTCTTCAGAACATTTACACCTTCATCCTTAGGCATCATTTTCCAAAAATTTTGAAGAAGACAAATTTTTATGATTATCTTTGCTAGAAGATTTAATAACATTGAATAATATTTCTCTTCTTCTTGGGTGTTTCATCTTATTCTAGTTTAACTTGGTTATTTTGTGTTGAATTTCAGCAAACATTTCTCCTCAAATGCCTTGGGCATGTGGAAATTACCTGAGCATTATTCCAAAGTGACTAAGCATCCTCTGATGTTTGGTAATGGACAAAATAATTGCTGTTGTGTTAGAACTAGATGAAGATGGTGACATGTGAGAAGCTGACAAGATTCCTTTGGGAAGTTTTCATTTCAGTCTGGGTAAAATTAATTTAAGCACAACGGAATCATGAAAATAAAGAGATGGCTTACTGTAACTCCCTCAAATAAATTGGTTTCTGGCATTTGAACAAAGTTCAGAGGAAATACAAAGATAAGTTTGACCACACCTCTTTGTTGCTTAAAACTCTTTCCTCTGTAGTATAGTGCTATTGAAATGTATAAATCTTCATTCTAAAGTGATGTTTAAGACAACAGATTGATTGGGATGCCTAAGTGGCTCAGTGGTTGAGTGTCTGCCTTTGGCTGAGGTCCTGATCTGGGGGGCCTGGGATTGAGTCCCGCATTGGACTCCCCATGGGGAGCTTGCTTCTCCCTCTACCTATGTCTCTGTCTCTCTCTGTGTCTCTCATGAATAAATAAATAAATAAATAAATAAATAAATAAATAAATAAATAAAATCTTAAAAAAAAAACAGATTGGCTTTACATGATTTCAGCAGTTTTTCATCAATTTCCAGATTGAAGTAGAAGACAAGCATATTTCAATCTTCTGGAAAATCTAGATTGTTTCCATAATAGTCTAGTGGAAAGAAATCTAACCTAGCAAAGGAAAAGAGTTCACGCAACTTTCCCTCAACAAGCTAGTAGTCACTTAGCATGTGAAAATACAACTGTAGGAGTGCCACTTTTAGTAATAGATGGGTAACTGCTATTAAACTGAACCACCTTCACATAACAACATAAAGCACTAGAAAAAATATTTTTATTTTTTATTTTTATTATTATTAATTTTTTAGAAAAAAATAATTTAAAAAAACCCCACATCTAAATGAAGTGGAGAATAACCAACAGCAGAAAGATTAGGGGGAGAAATGTAGGTGTCAACACTTGGAGGAAGGGAAAGAGTCAGTTTCCTACACTTTATACCCTTTAGTCTGAGACTGGCCCAAGTCTGTGTAGTGAGGGGGTGTCTAAAAGTCTGTCAGAAAATACACAATATTTCTGGCTTGAAGAACCAGAGATCACAGTTTGGGGCAACCATGCTCTTTGGAAAGAATGTGAGTAGGGAAATTGCAGGAGAGAGAGAGCTAGAGAGGAATACACTGGGTTTAAAGTCTACAGCATGCTTAACTATGTCTGAAACGTGCTTCTGCATGGCAAACTCAAAGCAGCTCTTCTTGAATTTGCAAATTCAAGAAGTTTAGCTAAGCCCCCCAAAACTGAATTCTCACCAGAGCTACTATTTACTGCAAGTAACATCAAGTCTAACCATGTGAACTATTCATTCAAAAATAAAATCAGTGCCATTGGCAGAACATAACAGAATCCAGTCTTTCTAATAACATTATATTCACAATGTCCAGGTTACAATCCAAAATTACTTAACAACCCCTAAACAAACAAATAAACAAACAAAGTAGAAAAATGTGATCTTTTCTCAGAAACAATCAATGGAGACCGGCTCCACAATTATCCAAATATTGGAATAATCGTGCAATGTTTTATAAAAGCAGCAATTATTTTTTTAATAATAAACTTATTTTTTATTGGTGTTCAATTTGCCAACATACAGAATAACACCCAGTACTCATCCCATCAAGTGCCCCCCTCAGTGCCCATCACCCATTCACCCCCACCCCCTACCCTCCTCCCCAAAAGCAGCAATTATAACTACACTCAGTGAGGTAAGAGAAATATGTCCATAATGAACTAAAAAAAAAAGGAAGTATCAGTAAAGAAATAGAAAATATATTTAAAAGAACAAATAAATAAAAATTCTAAAACTGAAATATATATCTTTTAAATATTTAAAATTTAGACTTTTTAATTTAGAAAGATTTAATAGCAGAAAGAAGATAGTGGGAGAGAAGTCAGCAAACTTAAAGATAATTCAATAGAAATTATCTAGTGTGAAAGACACAGAGGGAAAATATTTAAAACAATTAAAAGGGGCATCTGGGTGATTCAGTCAGTTAAGTGTCTGTGTTCAGCTCAGGTCATGATCTCAGGATCCTGGGATTGAGTCCCACATCTGGCTCTCTGCTCAATGAAGAGCCTGCTTCTCCCTCTCTCCTGCCCCTGCTTATTCTTTCTTTCTTTCTTTCTCTCTCTCTCTCTCACTCTCACTCTCTCTCTCTCTCTCTCATTCTCTCAAATAAATAAACTATTTTTTTTAAAATAAAACATTAAAAGAGGGGCACCTGGCTGGCTCAGTTGGTAGAGCACACGACTCTTGATCTTAGGGTAATGAGTTTGAGCCCCACATTGGGTATGGAGCTCACTTAAAAAAATTAAAAGAGCCACATGGGTATTTGGGACTATACGAAGAGGTCTGGCATATTTGTAACTGGAGTCTCAGAAAGAGGTGGGAAAGACAACGGGGCAGAAAAAACATTTCAAGAAATACTAAAAAATGCTCACATATGGTAAAGAAATTTGCAAACTCAAGAAGCTTAGCAAATGCCAGGTAGGATGAATAATGAAAACCAACACATTATATACACAGTTATTTGAACAATTGATGATTTGTCAGAAACAATGAAGGCCAGAAAACCATAGAACAACATCTTTAAATTGTTGAAATAAAAACACTGTCAACGTCAAATCCCATATCTAATAAAAATCTCCTTTAACGATGAAATGAAGTAAAGCCATTTTAAAATAAAACCAAGAGACCGTATTCCAATGGACCTCCACTAAAACAAAAATGCTAAAGGCAATTCTTCAGGATTAAGGAAATGAGATCACATGGAAACAGATCTTTGGGAAGGATTGAAAAATATTGAGCAAGGTAAACATGTGGGTAAATTGGAAAGACTGTCCTCTTAATTTCTTTAAAACATATATCACATTGCAGGTTTTAGTTTGTCATAGATATGATACATTTTAAAAGTATAATGTAAAGGACAGGCAGTGCAGTTAAATGCACCTATTCAGTGAAATAGTACAATATTATCTCACATAGATACTGAAAAGCAGGCTATATATTGTAATTTACAGAGCAAACACTAAAAAAAAAATGACATAGCAAGGAATAACAAAAAAAACCACAAATTAAAATAGAATTCTAAGAAATATTCACATAATATAAAATAAGGCAGAAAAGGACAAATATAAAGACAAAAAAAAAAAAAACAAAAAAACCCAGAGGAAACAAAGAAGACATACAGTAAAATGGCTGGCTAAACCCAACCATGATATTCATGCCTTAAATGTAAGCGTGCTAAACACTCTATCAAATTAAAATGCAGAGACTATCAGACTGGATTTTTTAAAAAGTCCCAACTATTTAACTGCCTGTAAGAGATGCTATTTAAAATATAGATAGGATTACTTATTTTAGATTAAGTTTGGCAAAAGTCCCAAAGGTTCCCACTGAATTCTCTCCAAGGACTACCCCCATTGTATTACTATTCCATCCCTTTAGCATTACCTCTCTCACTCTTACTTATTCCCAGAAATGAGAGCCAAGAGAATAAAAGCAGCAATCTAAACAAATATATTCCACATTCTCCCTAAGGCCAAGGGGGAATAAAATAGAAGATCCAAGAGTTCTCTCGCTGTCTGGTTTCTGAAGATTTCTAGAACACAACGTGAACACAATTACGACATCCAGCAGAGGGCAGATTGTGTAAAATCGATCAATTAATCCATCAATCTTCAAGTAATATCTAGTTCAAATAAAAACTCCTTTTGAACTATTAAGGATAATGTTATCCTTCACCAAAATTCACTTAATAGATATTGAAAGGAAAGCAAATCATAATTAAGTAATTATAAGGGATCCCCTGAAGTTATAAAATGTGAATGTAAAAAAATAAATAAATAAATAAAAATAAAATGTGAACGTTCCATGTGGCTCTCTAGCACGTTATCAACCTCTCGCCTCGTCATTTTTATATATAAAAAGTTGGAAGTGATAGACATCTCATAACTAATCAAGCTTTACGATATATCAAATTAAAATATTTTCTGGAATCCTATTTAGTTTTTCACATGAATACATTTACAAAATAACTTTTTAATTTCCATTTTCTCTTCAAAAATAATGCCAGTATTGCCCACAATCATACTTTAAGCAGCACCCTCACAGCAGCATATTTTAAGACCTAGACGTGAATCTTTAAAATATCAAATGTGATATATTGCCCCCCAAATAGAGAATTCTTATCCACAGGCACAATTACAAATTAGCATCTACTACTTACCGGATGAAGCTACTTTTCTTCAGGAAATTCCCAGCTTCTTTGAATTCCATCAGTGTGGTTATCCAACATTGCCAAACGTGTAATTTTAGATATCTGTAGTAGTTGAACAGACAGGATCAGGATTATATTTCACAATTTACATAACTGATTTCATATATCTCTATGCATATCTATGCCCATACCCATATCTATATCTAGTGTCGCTAACAGTTACAGACCTGTTTGTCCTCCAAGAAGTTGGATAGGGTAGGGGTACATCCCACTCATGCTTTCCCTATAATAGGTACACAGATGAGACCTTCTGGTGGATGATGGAGGATGAGGCAGGACAGATTAGGGATCATTTCCAAGGTCTCTTGATTTGGTGTCTAAATTAAAGTTTGGGCCATTCACCGAATATAAGAGAATCACATAGAGGAAAGTGAAGACTTTGAACTTGGACACATGGGTTTTGATGCACAAATAAATTGGCCTGGAATTCAGGTGAAATAACTGCAATCAACAGAAGATTTGGGACCATCTGTGCACAAGTGATCATGAAATTCAGAAGCATGGATGTGTTCACTTGGGAGACTGTGGATTCAGAGGAGAATGTCAAGCGTGGAGGCCTGGACACAGCAATGTCTAAGGAAGAAGGAGAAGGCCAAGAAGGTGATGGGGAAGAAAGTCAGGGAAAGGGGGCAAGTGGAAAGAGTTGTGTTACTGAGTTCAAAAGGAAGAGAAAGGGACTCCTGGGTGGCTCAGTGGTTGGGTGTCTGCCTTTGGCTCAGGTCATGATCCTGAGGTCCTGGGATCGAGTCCTGCATCAGGCTCCCTGCTGAGTGGGAAGCCTGCTTCTCCTTCTGCCTATGTCTCTGCCTCTCTCTCTGTGTCTCTGATGAATAAATAAATAAAATCCTTAAAAAAAAAAAAAAAGGAAGAGAGAACAAGGTGGAGGAGGGTCAGATGAACAGAATAAATACGTATTTTCCCAACATATTCTTGTGAGTGCTAGACAAGGAAAGGTACTTCAGCTCTTAGATTAATACGCCTTTGGCATTTTTTATCTTTTTCATTTCAGCTATTTTCAGGCTAATTTAAAAAACTAACCTTCAGAATACTGAGGCCATGCATGTTTATATATCAGTTTGCCAGGGCTGCTGTAACAAATTGCCACAAATTGGTAAAATAATTAAATAATTAAAATAATTTATTATCTCATAGTACTAGAGCCCAGAGGTCTGAAATCAAGGTGTTGGCATGGTGAGTGCCTTCTTGGTGAGTAAGGAAAGGGATAAGGCACTGGCTGGGAGAGATGGGAGGCTCCAGACTAGGCTCTGAAACTATTTGGCAGAGAGATTAAGACAGCAGACCAAGAGATAAGGAAACAAACCACTCATCCTGGATGTTAGGGAGGATTTTTTTTTTTTTTTTTTTTTTTGGTGGCAACTACATTGTAACCACAGAATATGACCAGACCTCAAAGGAAAAGTAAGCCATGACAGATGTTATCAAGTCTTTGCTCAAACCAAGACAGCACAAGAATTTCAAGGCCACAAGCTTCCTGGTCAGTTCTCAATGAAGGGCTGCCAGTAAAAGCCCACAGTGGCAAACCACTCGGAATCCCTCTTACTCAAGAGAGCTTTTTCCTTTCCTTTCTGTCTCCCCCTCACTTAATACTTTTTTTACTTCCCTTCACCCTTTTGTGTCTGTGAGATTCATTTTTCAACTCTGTGAGTCAAAGAACCCGGCAATCCTGCAACGTTAGGGGCTCAGCGGGAGAACCTGTTCTGTACCTTTCTCCTGGCTTCTCCCAGTGGCCAGTGGCTGGCCAGTCTTGGCATTCTTTGGCTTGAGGCAGGATAACTCCAATCTCTGCCTCAGTATTTAGATGGCATTCTTCCTGGGCGTCTATGTCCAAATGTCCCTCTTCCTGGAAGGATGGCAGTCATTGGGTTAATACAGCAGGCTCTCATCTTCGCTTGATTAAAGCAACAGAAATATTTCCAAATTCATATTCTGAGGTTCCGGCTAGCCATGAGTTTTTTTTGGAGGACACTATTCATCCTAGTACGCCACCCTAAGGGTATAATCACAAATTTACAGGAGCTATAGTTGCTAAACTCTAGAAAGAGGGATACATTTAAGATATTAAAATGGTACACAAAATAAATGAATTATAAGTGGGCACCTGTTAGAGGAGGTCATTGAGAAGACACGGCACTGGTTGACCCATGAATTGGACCTGGGGAAGCAGAGGCCCTCACCCCCTTCACCGTCCTTGGAATGTATGTTCTGCACAGTGAAGCCACTTCAAGGACACTGTCTTAAGAGAGCAATGTGTTACTGAGACCATCTGGGCTTTACACCAGCTGAACCCCGGTAAGGCTTCTACATAAACTCTTAAGATTTTGATTTGCAGCTGCCCAAGACAAGCCTAGTATGTGAGCTCCCTTTTGAAATTCTCAGCAGGGCACTTCCAAGGTTGGAACCAACAGAATGGAATTTTCTGCAGCTTGGTCTCCTTCAGTCGTAGTAGGAGCTCTAAGTAAATTAAGGCTCACTTTGTAGAAATTCTTCACACTTAATGTTTTTAAATTTGGCATCCCATCTGCTCTAAGAGGCATCTCTCAGAACTGTTTCCATAAAGAA
Organism: Canis aureus; assembly: GCF_053574225.1. Lineage (NCBI taxonomy): Eukaryota > Metazoa > Chordata > Mammalia > Carnivora > Canidae > Canis > Canis aureus. The sequence continues at coordinate 71,933,731 of NC_135614.1, read as the reverse complement.
GAAATTCAAAAAAAATTTTTTTCACTTACTGAAACATAGAAGCTTTCCCAACCCTTTGGGATCTGGTTTGGTAGTTTGGATAGCCGTGCAAATGGCTAAACTAATGGACACTTTAAAACCCTGGAAGTAATGAGGTGTGGCAAAGGACCATACGTTTATTTAGACAAAAGTACCTTCTCTTCATTTTCATCAAATATTTACACTGCACCATGGTCTTTGTGGCACCATTAGGTAGTAAATGTATCGAGGCCTAAAACAAAATTCTCGCCCTGGGGTGACAATGGGAGAAGCAAAAAATTGTGCACAAACCCAGAAGGAACATTTGGGCTGATTCTGACATGTTTTGAGCCACTCAGTCAATTCAAGAAGTGATTCTAGGATAAGAAGATTCTTGAGCAATCCTTCTCAATCACTCCTCCTACAGTGCTTGGCATTCCTGAGACTTTCCAGGGTCCCCAAACCGGACCAGAACAGGTCTAGCAAAGCTCCATGAGTAATCCTCCAAGCCATCAGGCATCCCAGTCCTCCAGACATTGGAACACCACCGCTCTGTTCTCTGGGTCCTAGCGTGTCACAGAAGCGTGGTGGTTCTCGACCCTCTTGGGAGCTTCCCACCTGAAATCTGAAACTGGCCAGTACTTGCAGGGCAGGGAGCCATCTAAGAGAGACACTGGCCACTCCAGGTTGGTAGGTGCAGTTCTAATAAGCAAAGTGGCCTTATGTAGGAGGCTTGTCTCGAGTGGCAATAAGATGAGCGGATCCCCGGATCCCTCTGCCAAACCTTACAAGATAATGCAGAGGCCTTAACAAGGTCTGGTCACTATGGGTGTTCTCAAGGTTAGGTCACTCCCTCAAGGCTATGCCCACAGAGCAGCCCCTGGGAGCCCAACCAGCAAGCAGAACCCACTTTCCAAAGACAGGGGAAGCTCAGGATTGTCCAGGTGCAGCTCAAGGGTCAGCTGGAGGTCATATCTTTTCCATGACCTTCCCCAACAGGGCAATATTAGCATGGTCTCCATTCCAGCTCCAGGGCTCTCCACAGTCCAACACACAATCATAGGAAAAAAAAAAAAAAAAATAGGTGCCAAATAGGTATTTCAGAGGCCCCGTATTTGAAACGTGAGTTTGGAAGCCTGGATGGCATTTTTAAGAGGAAAAGCAGGTGGTGGCACACACGGCCCTTTTGTGAGACAAAGGCTTTTGGGCCGTTGCTCCCGGTGAACCCGGGTCAGACAGAGGCGGCCCGGGCAGGAGCGAGCGAGACCCAGGGTCCTGGACCTGTTCAAACACCTTAACGCTGCGGCCGCCGAGGGGACGCACAGCCTGGAGCCTGGGGCGCTGTCCCCTGCCCGCGGGGGACTCCGCGGTCACCGGTCACCGGCCCGGGCCGCCGAGGGCCGCTCGCCCTCCCCAGGCCTCCCCCGCCTCCTCGCCCCCGCCCGGGCCTCCCGCGGGGTCCCGGCCGCTTCCCCCGGGACCCGGAGGGGAGAATTCCTGTGGGTCCCGGGAGCGCCAAGAGTGCGCAGCAGGACGGGAAATTGCAAAAGTCCTCAGCCCTCTGCCCTCCCCCGCGGTTTTCCCGTAACTCCCGCCCCTCGGCGCTCGCCCCGCAGCTGATTCATAGCCCGGCGCGGGGCCGGCCCTGCACGTCCACGGGCGCCCGCCGCCCGCACCCGCCGCCCGGGACCCGGGACCCGGGGCCCCGCCGCCCGCGCCCGCCGCCCGGGACCCCGCCGCGGGGTGAGTACCCCCGCCGCCCGCCGCCCGCCGCCCGCCCCCCTGCGCGGACCCGCCCCGGGGCTCCCGGCGGGACCTCCGAGGACGCCGCCTTTCCCCGCCGCGTGCTTCTGCCCTGCCCGGGAGGGAGGTCTGTGCCCGCGGCGGGAAGGGCTACGGAGTTAGGACCCCCGCGGGAGGCGCCTCTGCCCCCCCCCCCCCCCGCGGGACTGCGCCGCCCGACTCCCCCGCAGCCCCTCGGCGCCCCGAGACCCGCCGCCCCGCTCCCGGTGCGCGTGGTCGCCTGGAAGTGGGCGGCGCGGAGCTGCGGGCGCCCCCGGGCGGACCCCCCGCCCCCCGCCTCCGCCACGTGCAGCGAAGGGGCGCCGGGCGCGCGGCCGAGCGCGGGAGACCTGGGCCTGCAAGCCCCCCTCCCCCGCCCGCCCGCCCGCCCGCGTGGAGGGGGCGCAGGACCCGCGCAGTGGGGTGGCTCCGGGGAGACCTGGCCCTGACACCTGCGGCCTGCGGGTGCCCGCCCCGAGCGAGCGAGCGGCGAGGCGCGCTCTTGGGTGCCTGTTGGGTGCCGCGGGGAGACCCCGCCCAGGAGGAGTAAATGTGGGGGTGAGCGTGGAGGCTCCGATGGCAGTGAATGCAGCAGCGTGTTTGCTACGAGCTGCAGGGTCGGGGAGCTCGGGGTGTCCTGCCCAAGTCTAAAGCTGACTTGGGGGTTGGTTCCAGTTACTCATCTGCTCAGCCTCGGCTTCTCCTGTGCGGAGTAACAGGTGCCTCTTAAGTTCCTACTCAAGTAGGAACCAGGCAGTGTCCTGGGTGCTTTACATACACCAGCCCCTTGCAGCTCCGCCAGTGAGGTCGGTAATGGTTTTGGCATTTTCTCTGCCCAGGAAGGCCCAGTTCTCTGAACTTCTGTTCAGGAGCTCGTCTGTGGTCACACAGCTGACAGGTGAGTCAGGGACTGGCTTTGAAGTCTGCTTAGGGGCACTATGTTGTGCCTCAGCCTCCGGGACCCTTTTTGGAGTGGTCCTGGGGGCGGGGCCTCATTCCAGTCCTCCTTGGTCTCTCTCCTGGGCTGCTGAGATGGAAGGGCTCCGAAGCGCTGTGCCTCAGTATCAATCTTGGATCTTTTTTTTTTTTTTTTTTTTTTAGATTTTATTTATTTATTTGACAGAGAAAGAGAACACAGGCAGAGGGAGCAGCAGAGAGAGGGAGAAGCAGACTCTTTGCTGAGCAAGGACCCTGTGGTGGGCCCCATCCTAGGACCCTGGGATGGTGACCTGAGCTCCAGGCAGACTGACTTTTAACCGACTGAACCACCCAGGCGCCCCAATCTTGGATCTTTTTAACGCATTGAACTCCAGCTTCAGCTGCCTATTTAGAACCTTCAGGTCATGCTCACTTTGTGTCTGCCCTGGTAGCATAGAGAAGTATTAGAAACTAAGAGTGGCAGGGACCTCCGACCTGATAGTGGTTTGCTGGGCAAAATTCATTCTCAGCTGTAACTTGCTTCCTGGTGACTGACACCCTGGCCCCAGGCCTGTCTCTTGTTCCAAGCAGATGTGTCTGAGCCTTTTACATCACAGGCAAGCTTGACAGGGTCCAAAGGACTCAGCCTACGGCGGGGGGAGGGGAATACTTACACACTGGGTCTCTCCTTCTACCCCTTTCTTTAACCTGAAAGACCCACAGAGACATGTCGAGGTGTTTCAGAGTCTCTGATGTTCCGTATAACTCCTTTTTTCCTGAAAAAGGAACCAAATCAAGAAAACTACTATGGTTTTGAAAGAGCAATCAGTGGTAATATGCTCCCACAAGAGGAAGGAGAATGTTTTCTTTGTGGGAACTGGGCTGGGACATTGTTGGCTCGGGTAGAAGGAAATCTGAGTGTCATCTTGCTCAATTACAGGAACAGTGAGACCTGGCCCTCCTTTCCCTCGAGAGGGAAGTCCTACTTGATCTAAAAAAAAAAAAAAAAAAAAAAAAAAGGGACATAAAGTGAGCATTTCTTTCCCAGCGACTGGTACTGGCTCTACGCCCTTCCTTCCCTTCTCATTTTAGTTTTGCAGTTGGTCCTGGAACGAGGCAGGGGATCCGGGTGCCTAAAAATCTGCATGTTAACTTTCCTGCTTCTCCCTCTCCAGTGCTTGTGCTCTCTCCTCAAATAAATAAATAAAAGCTTTTAAAAAAACTTACCATTTTATCATTTTTAAGTATACAGGTCAGTGTTATTAAATACACTCATATTGTTGTAAAGCCATTGCCACCATTCGTCTCTAGAACTCTTTCCGTTTGGCAGAACTGACCCTCTCTACCCATTCAACAATAACTCCCCATTCCTCCTGATCCCAGCCCCTGGCAAGCAGCATTCTACTTTCTCTATGAATTTAACGATCTCAGGTACGTCATATGAATAGAGGACTTAGCATTTGTCTTTTTGGGATTTATTTCACATAGCAAAAATGTCCTCAAGACCATCCATGTTGTAGCAAGTATCAGAGTTTTTTTCCTTTTTTAGAATGAGAGATATTCAATGGTATGCATACACATTTGGTTTATCCATTCATAATGCTTTTGTTTTTAGCTATGTTTTGCTGCACAGAAATTTTATTTTTTTATTTTTTGTTTTTTATAGAGCACTGCCTCTTTATTTGTGAAAGGAGTCATACATTTGAAGATAATATATAGTGCTAGACAAATCTATCTTTTTTTATTGGAGTTCAATTTGCCAACATATACCATAGCACCCAGTGTCCATCAAGTGCTCATCAAGTGCCCCCCCTCATGCACAGAAGTTTTACATATTTGTATAATCAACTCTGCACTCCTAGGATTTTTTTTTTTTTACTCCTAGGATTTTTAAAAAGATTTTACTGATCTATTTATTTTTTAGAGAGAGAGAGCTAGAGTGAGTAGTAGGAGGAACAGAGGATAAGGGAGAGAATCTCAAGCAGACGCTGCACTGAGCTCAGAGCCCTCCCCCCGACAGGGCTCCATCTCACGACCCTGAGATCATGACCTGAGCCAAAACCAAGAGTGGGTCACTTAATGGACTGAGCCACCCAGGTACCCCTGCAATCTTACGATTTTTGTGCTTCATCTGGCTTAGGGAGATCTTTTTTCACCTAGAAATTATTTTTAAAATTATCTTCTAATACTTTTTTTATTTTGATAGGTACAGTTAGCTCTTTACCAGATTTTTGTATAAAGTGAAAGGTAAGGAGGTAACTTAATTTCTTTCTAAAGTTTTTATTTTTTATTTTTATTTATTTATTTATTTATTTATTTATTTATTTATTATTTATTTATTTTTTCTTTCTAAAGTTTTAGGCAGTTCACCCAATACCATTTAAGTACCCATATTTTTTTCCAGCTCATTTGAAATTCTGTTTTTATGGTGAAATAAATTCCTACTCATACAAGAGTCTATTTCAGGACTCTGTTCTGTTTCATGGATCTGTTTTGTCTCTTCTTATGCCAGTACCACCCGTGTTAAATGCTACAGCTTTGTTTTTATATCTAGTTGTATACATTTGTATTTTTCCCCCAAAAAATTCTTTTGGTAATGATTCTTGTACATTTTCTCTTTTGTATAAACTTGACAAATAGCTTGTCAAGTTTTAAAAACTGTTGGAATTTTTGTTGGGACTTCTTGGGTTTATAATTCTTAATAATTCTTTATGCCTTGAACTCCATTTTGGTATGAACTCCAAGTATGGAGGAAGCAGTGGGAGGTGGAAAAATGCTGTGCTTTGGGGTGTGACTCACCTGGTTTCAAGTTCTGGATTAACTACATCACCCTATGTCAAAGTTACTTTTGACCTCGTTAGCCTGAATATCTTCGTCTGTGTATGTGGATAATAATAGAATTTCCTTCATAAGATTCTTGTGGGGACTCAAAAAATTCATTAATTCTCTGGCAGAGAGTTAGATCTAATTCATGCTAGTTAGGATCATTTCATATTAACTTTCATATCTTACTGTGGCCTCTGCAGTGCACTTCATATAGAAGGAACCAGTAAATCTTCTGTATGTATCAGTAGTACCCTAGGAGACAAAAATATGTAATCAATATAAAATATGGTAGTGCTTTTATTAAGCTTCAGTGTGCATATGAAGTCACCTAAGGGTCTCGTTTAAATGCAAACTTTTGGGCTCCCTGGGTGGCTCAGCGGTTTGGCACCTGCCTTTGGCCCAGGGTGCGATCCTGGAGTCCCAGGATCGAGTCCCGCGTTGGGCTCCCGGCATGGAGCCTGCTTTAATAAATAAATCTTTAAAAAAAATAAATGCAGACTTTTAGTTGGTAGATCAAGGGAGTGATCTCAGATTTTGCGTTTCTAGCAATCTCCTGGTGATGTGTTTATCCTTATGTTGAGTATATGGTCTTTTACTGGTATTTAAAATCATGCTGCTAGTGATACTACTTCCTATTGGATTAGATATGGTCGACAGAAAGCACTTTATTTTCTTTCTTTTTTAAAAAAGATTTTATTTATTTATTCATGAAAGACACACACACACACACACACAGAGAAAGAGAGAGAGAGAGAGAGAGAGAGAGAGAGAAAGGCAGAGACACAGGCAGAGGGAGAAGCAGGCTCCATACAGGGAGCCTGACATGGGGCTCGATCCCAGGACTCTAGGATCACGCCCTGGGCTGAAGGTAGGCATTAAACCGCTGAGCCACCCAGGGATTCCCAGCACTTCGTTTTCTGTAAAGTGCTTTCTTTTAATATTACACGCTAAAGAACTAAATTAGAGTTGTGTTGTTTCCTTCCTCTCTTCCTTCCTTTCTTCTTTTTTTTCCCCCCAAAGGAAAGAAGGTTAGTGAGAGCACTAAATATGATACCAAGTTCTAGTCTTAGATCTGAAATCATTGAAGCAATTAACTACCTAGATTATTTAAAACTGTTGCTTTCAGTTGAAGACAGCCACATAAAATCTATCTAGTCCGAGTATAAAATCTAAAGTCAACGACAAGAAAAATCATAATTTCAAGAGTCTTACCAAATAGAAAAATGTAAGCTATAAGGAACACCTGGAAAAGTATAAGATAAAAAGAACTCTTGGAAAACATGGAATCAGGTCTCACTGTGTGAGAACATAGCATGTGTCAACTCTTGAGAAGTTATAAATCAACAGAAGCTTTACTGTCATGTGAATAAATTTTTCACCCCTCACGTGATTTCTTGGTCACTTCTTTCTACTCCCAGGCTTCCTAATGGGGGGCTTTGAGCAAGCATGCTGGTCTGTCAGAGGGGAATGGCAGTATGTTTTTTTGACCTAGGACATTGATTACTTTCTATATTTGAAAATGCTTTTTTTTTTTTTAATGGGGGAGGAGCAGAGGAAAGGGAGAGAATCTTAAGCAGGCTCCACGCCTAGCACAGAGCCTGATGTGGGGCTCGATCTCTTGATCCCTGAGATCATGACATGAGTTGAAACCAAGAGTTGGACGCTTAACCAACTGAGCCTCCAGGCTCCCTAGAAAATGCATTTTTAAAATGCCTGTATTGTCACAGGACCCAAGAGATCACATTTTTGTACAGAAACACATGACATGCTCATAGGCTGATCTAGTACCTAGAAAATTCCAACCTTTTTTTTAGGTCTGTTTGACTGCAATGGATTGGGTTTGAATCACAAAATACTGTCAACTAGTTTAACTTGTTGAGGTATATGGTTCAACTACGAAATTAGTGGAATTGCAATTACTTGCATTCGTAAATATATGTAGAACATGCACATGTTTTAAAGAACACTTTATGTCGCAGAATTACATCGCGTGAGAGAGGTAACCATAATTTCCCTCATCCTGCTCACCTCCTTTACCTCATCCCAGCTCTAAATTTCTAAGTGTTAGTAGTTGGGTGTGTCTCTTGGGGCCAGTTTGGATGCTTGAAGTAGAAGACAGCAAGGCAGAAATAGATGTGCAAGAGATTTGGGGGGAAGCCCTGAGGGGTAAAGAAAGAAGGGAGCAGGAGGAGGGAGAGAAAGCCTACAGACCCAGTGCGAGGTGACAGGGAAGCAGGAAGATTGAGAAGGAAGCGCTTCCACCTGCAAAGCAGTTCTGAGAATGTTTTGCCCGGGCCAATGGCGAGACTTCAATCAAATGTTGCGTATTAGCGAAGTCCTGTGTTGAGTAGAAAAGGTTTGGCTTGATCTTTGGCTGGGAGCAGCCTGAAGAGACTGTGGGCTGGGGTGTGAATGTGCAGTGGATCCAAAGCTACAGCCGTGGAAGCTGCCAGTCATCTACATTCCTGCAGTAGGTCCTTCTAATGAGGGTGCTAAGTGGCACGGTTGCACGGTTGCACACCATTCTTGTAGAGGTGTTTGTGTGCATGCGCTATTCTGAAACTTGCTTTTTCACTCAGTATTTTTTGAATATTCTTTAGTGGCAGCACGTAGATCAGTTTCATCCTTTTGACAGTTGCATAGTATTCCTCAGTGGGAACGCATCATCATTAAATTTTCGGACTCTTTTTCACAGATATTTGGATTGTTTTCATTTTTCCTAAATATTAAGAATCCTACATGAATATTCTTTAAAATACATAAATTTTGTGTACAGACACACATACACAAGCATGCTGTCTATAGGACAAAATTCCAGAAATAGGATTTCTGGATGAAAGGGAACACACACTGAAAAAATTTTTTTTTCACACACTGAAATTTTAATAGCTATTGCCAAAATGACCTTGGTAAAGTTGTACTTTTTGACCATCAGTGAGTAACAATGCCTGCTTCAAACTCTGACCAGTGCTAGATATTAAAATCTTTTTTAGGCTTTGCCTGTTGGACACCACACAGACACTCTTACAGACATACACAATTACTATTGTAATTTGCATTCATTTAATTATTAGTGATATTGTCTAGTTTTTCTTTATTCCTTTTGGTTATTGATATTTCCTTCTTTTTGAATTACATATTCATATCCTCTGCCATTTTTCTGTAGGGTTGCTTGTCTGTTTTTGACTGATTTCTAACTTCTGAGAGCTCTTTGTGTTTTAGGAATAGCAACCCTTTGCCCTAAGTATTGAAACTATTGTTCCCAGTTTCTTGTTGGGCCAATTATAGCACTAAAATTTTTTCAGTGTTCATTTAATGAGTGTATACTCTATTGCTTCTAGGTTTTATATCATGCAGAAACAGATTATACAAATATTCTAGTAAGTTTAATGTTTGCATTTCTTGCATTTATATCTTTGTTCATCTGGAATTTATTTCATTGAAGGGAGTGAGGCAATAGCGATAATGATTAAAAATTAACTTTAACTGAATTTTCTATGTACAGATTCTCATAATCTCATTTAATCTCCATGCCCATCCTATGAAGTAGGTTCTTTATTCTCATTTTAGAGAAAAGAAACTAAAGCTTCAATGGGTAAAGTACCTTGCCCACGTTGATATGATTATTAAGTGCCAGGGCAGTGATTTGACCCCCAGCAACGTTACATCAGGGCCCACACATTTGACTATTCCAGCTTTCTTTTCCCTCTGCTTTAATCCTAGCTGGAATCACAAGATCCATGAATCTTTAGTAAAATATTACTTAAAAAAAAAAAAAAAAGAAAATCAGCTGTGCATAAGGGCTCCTAAATAAGGAATGACCTTACAAAACTAGTAGAAACACTTACCCAGGTAGGTGAGAAGAGCGGGGAAGGTGTGCTTGAACCTTCTTCTGGGCACACCTCCCCGTGGTGGATACTTTAGGAGGAAGGGATGGTGGAATTGGAGTGAAGCCCTACAGGTGGTCCATCCTGTGCTATTATGGTGGAGGCCCTTTCAAAAGGGCCCCCAAAGGACAAGTAGCAGTGCTCATAAAAAAAGAAATAAAGACAGATGAATCTGAGAATTGGGGGGAATGGGCAGCTCTTCGTGCTGCCACACAGAACTCTCTCACAGGGAGCACACACCCCAACACCCGAGCACACGTCCTGGATGAATAGCTTCTTTCTTTAAGACAGTATTTGCATGTGACATCATGAGGCACCCAGCCAATTTTGAAGCGGTTGGCAACACACTCATGTTCTTGGGAAGCAAATGACTGGTCATGTTGCTTCTCATGCGGATTATTTATGGTGAGGAAACCTCCCAGGAATAAATATTTTGGTAATGACAGAACAAGAAGTGCCAGTGAAGGAGGGCAGACTTCTTCTACCTCTGGTGAACCTTGTGCTTTGTTGTGCACGGGAGTGTTTGTACTGAGGGACACTCAAAGGCATCTCCAGTTTGCCCAGAGACAGGATTTGAATGAGAAGTTCTACAAAACGAGTAGGTGATTTTTCGACTTCCCTCTTCCTTTCCTCCCCGGCGAGGACACGTATGTGAAAGACTCTGGATTGGGCAGTATTTGGCAATAGAAAAAGTGCAAGGGCCTGAAAAGGAACCTATTTCGTAAAATAAAGTTGAAAGCCAAGAAGGAAGGATGTGAGAAACTTGGTTCACGTTTTGATTCATTGACCCGATACTTCTGGGGGGCAACCGTGTCCTCGGATGGTGACCGGCAGTGGGGGGCCCCCAGCCTGTCCTCCCCCAGCTCCGAGCCTGGTCAGGAATCAGGGAGATCTGAACAGCAGAGAGAAATTAGGAATGGATTTGGGGTGACGTGGGGTGGGGGGGCTGTCTGAACCCTGCTGCTTCCCGCCCGGCTTCCCTCTCCCCCGGGGGGCGCCAGCACCAGCGCTCCCCCAGGGATGTGGGGACCCAGAGGCTGGGAAGGAAGAGGCGCAGGGCCTTGTCCGTCGGAGCCGGGCGGGGAGGAAAAGCAGCCACACCGGAGCCCCGAATGCCTGGGAGAAGGTGCCAGAGCCGCCAGCCTCCAGGAAGGGGCACGGCCCCCATCCCACACTGCACCCTCATCCTCCAGGGGGTATAGGAAGCGGGGGGCTGAGTTGTCGGGGGTCTGCGGGGGCGGGGGGGGGAGATGAGGTGCTGCATTGTCAGGGGCCTGTGGGGGGTGATGCTGCATTGTCAGGGGTCTGCAGGGGTGGTTGCTGCATTGTCAGGGGTTTGTTGTGGGGGAGATGAGATGCTGCATTGTCAGGGGTCTGCAGAGGGCGATGCTGCATTGTCAAGGGTCTATGGGGGGGTGATGCTGCATTGTCAGGGGTCTGTGGCAGGGAGATGAGATGCTGCATTGTCAGGGATCTGCGGGGCGCGAGGAACAGTTTAGGGCGAGAGCCCTCAGAGCTCCTGCGCGGACCCCTTTCTCTCTCTGTGCCACCTTTCCAGGCCACCATCCGGAGCATCACCATTGCCCTCCCTTTAAAATCTCCCGAATCCCAGCCCTCTTCCCACCCCCACTGCCATCACCCTGGCCTGAGCCAGCGCCACTGTCCCTGGACTACTGCGTCACCTCCTCTCCGCTGCCCTCCCACCCGTCCTGTCCCCTCCAGCCCTTCCCGTCGCTGTCACCGGGCCTTCCTGTTCCTCTGAGTGACGCCGCATTACTCCTTTCCCGAAACTCCCCCGTGGCTCCCACCTGGTTCGGGGTAGAAGCCGCAGGTGGGACGAGGTTCCCCGCTGCTCCCCGTCTGCGGCCCTCTGACTGCACGTCTGCCTCTCACCTCCTTGCCTCCTGCAACACCAGGTCCTCTTGTCCCCTGAATAAGCCCGGCACTGTCCCCCCTCACCTTGGGGTGTTGGCACAACCTGTCCCCACCCCCCAGCTCCTTCACGGTCTAGTGGTACTAGTGGGGAGCTCACCAGCAAGGAGCCGGGGCCCTCGGGGTAGGGCCCAGGTAGCTGGAGGCGATGTACAGGGGAGGGGAGGGGAGGCCCGTGGGCTGGGCGGTCAGTGGCCTGGGGCCTGGGGGCAGCTGGCTCAGAGCCCAGGCTGTCTCTGGGATGTTCCCGGCTGCTGACTCTCTTTCTGCAAGTTTTGGTGACCTCTCCTGCTTTTACTGGAAGGTGCTCAGGCAATAGCTAGACCCCATAGTCCCTCAGCAAGCGGTCCTGAGGTGGCCTGGGGCCTCAGGCGTTGGCAGGGCGGCTGGCCAGTCACACGGCCAGAAGTAGCCGCGGGGACCGCTGGGTCAGGGTTGCCACCTGTCCAGCATGTGTAAACCTGTGCACATCGGCGGGAGAGATGAAGGAAGAAACGGCGGACCTGAACGGCTGCTGAACCTCACCTCCCCGGGTTCACAACCTGCCACGGGCAGGACGGTGGGGAGGGGCAGGACCGCAGACAAGTGTCCCGGTGATTCTCAAGGACTTTCTGTGATCCCCAGGCCGTGGAAACCATGGAAACAAGTCCCTCGTAAATACTATTTTCTTTTCTTTTCTTTTTTTTTTTTTTTTAAGATTTTATTCATTTATTCATGAGAGACACAGAGAGAGAGAGAGAGGCAGAGACACAGGCAGAGGGAGAAGAGGCTCCCTGCAGGGAGCCCGACATGGGACTCGATCCCGGGACTCCAGGATCAGCCCTGGGCTGAAGGCGGCGCTAAACCACTGAGCCACCCGGGCTGCCCCTATTTTTCGATGCTGTTACACGACAGCTTTTATTGTTTCATTTCTGGTTACCCTTAGTTGATAGGTGGCTTCCAACTTGTAGTTTGAAATTCCTCTATCCCTACAAATTTGTTTAAATTTTGCGACATGAAATATTTGATGTCCCAGAACTCCAAAATTTGAAAAAAAAACAAAACACATTTTAAACAGCCCTTTCCTACAGAGAACACGAGACAACCTACATCACTCCCTGATCATCTGCTTTCCAATGTATGGGATGAGATTTCCTTACAGTGTGGTGCCTTGCATTCCTCAGGGGGTTGGATCCTGTGTCCTCGGGGGATGTCAGTGTTAGGAGGATCCGATCTGTGCCCATAGACTGGGACTGGAAGGATGGTTCAGTTGCACACTGAGTGACACACACTTCATAGGTTAGCATTTTCCTTTGCCTTGCCTTTGGTTCTGAGCAGAAATGATTTTCTCTTGAATTTGTGTTCTCCCTGGCTTTGGTATTTAGTGGTAGTAGGAACCTACCTGAAGTTGTCAGTAGAGATTTGAGAGAGGTGTCAAGGACCTGTTTGCCAAAAATAGAAGGAGAGGAAAGCGGGCTTAAAGGCATATGAGTAAAAGCTGTTGTTTGCAGACTTTTCTTCTGCTGGCACTTGGGCTCCTAGGGAAGCAGACTTGACTACTGTAGAATAATTTAAGGGCTTGGTGTATTCTTTTTCTGTCTTCACTGTTGTTACCATTTAGTTGTGGGTAGTGAAAATGGATGATCTGGGTCACTGAATTTCTTCTGGCTTTGATGAGGGCCAGGTGGCTAGACAGAGGCAAAATGGACTCTGGTTTCATTGCCTGTCTCTGGGATGAGTCAGACTTTGAAGTAGAAAAGTGAAACTCCTCGGGCTTCCCTTGACTAACACACTTATTATTAAATTAAGAACTCATTAGCCTCCTTGAAGTCATCTAGGTTCACTCGTTGTGCCCTCAGATTGTCCTGTGGTCAAAGGACCCGATGAATCAGTGACGCTCTTTGACCTGCTGTTTACAACCCTCCTCTAAAGTGAGGAAAACCGGAAATTATTTTGAACAATGAAATACTGCCAATCTCCTTAGGTGGAATGTGCTGGGGTTAACACGGTGAAATTTCAATGAGGGAGACAGGGAAGATCGAGGATGACTCCCCTATAAGTAATTAATTCAAATTTAGCTCGTCTGAGACCATGGTCCTTTTTTTTATTTTTTTATTTTTTATTTTTTTATGTTTCACTACTGTTTCTTTGCTTTACTTTTCTTTACTAGCCTTCGCTTGGTTTGAAGAAATTGGCAGGTCACTTCTGTGCTGGAACAGTGGTGAGCACCCATAACTCCTGCATCTGGGGTGGGGGCTCTGGGCTGGCTGCTGGTTGACCAGCTGGCTGACCGAAGCTGGCCCCAGGGGAAGTAGCCCTGCTGCCTCCCCTCTTGCTCCTTCTCCTCCTGGCTCCATGGAGGGTAGCCCAGACGTGCTCTTCTCATGCCAAAGGCGGAAACACGAAAGGGCAAGCAGAATTACACAGGTCTTTTGAGGCCCAGGCTCAAGGTGGCACACCATTGCTTCTGCAGTTAGGAGCCAGTGCAAGTCACCTGCAGCAGGGAAACATACTCTTCCTTTGGGAGACAGGGGGAACTCCAGACTCACATGACAGGGGGTGCGGATGGAGGAAGGAGAGAAGAGTGGGAGCCCCCAACACCGTCATCTACCACCATGTGGTCAAAGAAGTTTTAGCTCGGAGCTAAAATTAAATAAAATTTTCCTTCTGTGTCATTTATCTTTTCCAGCAATCTAGAACCTATGGCTGTCTTTTCAGTCTTTCAGACAACATTCCTCTTGGCATTGCTGTCCTTGAGAACTCTCCAGAGTGAAGGTAAGTTGTGGAAAGAATAGTAAAAGAAAAAGAAAATCACACAGAAGAAAAAAAAAAAGGGTAATTGGTGCTGAAGAGGAAAGTTGCACAAGTCTTTTCTTTGGAAATTCCTTGGAATTGGTGAGTGGCAGTGTTTCCTTAGTCCTGAGCTAAGGTCTTGGTAGCTCACCGTGTAATTAGCCACACCTTACCCCTCATTTTCTGGCCAGTGCACTGGCCACCAGGGCGCTCATGAGTAGCTCGAGTTCCACAGAACTTCGTGGTAGATATATTGTGAGTGGCTGTCTCCAGGGGAGTTGCCGTGTGGGGATGGGATGTACCAGACCGGGGTGGGCCACTGGGTTAGAACAAGTTGTGATGTCCTTCAGCGGCATCCACTGAGAAGCTATGTGCTCCAAGATGATATGTTAAGTGCTGAAATCCTGTTTATGGAAAAAGAAACAGTATTTGTCACTTAGCTGCTGTCCCAGTGAGGGCATTTTTCAGGAAGTCAGCTTTGTGAGTGGTGGCAATAAGAATTCCACACGTACAAAATGTTTGTAAGTACTTTGTGTATTACTTTGAACCAGTCTGAAGGTACTCAGGCTTGAGAGAGCCTACTGGTTGATAAAGTTTGTGTTGCTTCTGCCTGTGTTTTACTAAGCTCTGCATTTTCCTCCTTCTGTGTTTATTCTCTGCTGTACTGCCTTTGTAACAGAGTACAGGCATATGCTCTTAGTAATTACTCACAGATTCCCTTTCCATGGATTTCTGAAAGTGCTGTTGGCAAGAAATACCCATAGGATTTTTCTATTTCCCTTAAAGCTCTGTGAGAAGATAGTTGGAAATACAAAGGAGATTTTGTTCTGGTAATAGCTCTGTCCTCTGTCTGGTATTCTTTAAGTTTGGGTCCATTTCTTTTAGGTTCAGCATACATGAGAAGATGCTACTTTTTTGGCTTCTTAAAACTCGTAGTTTGTTGGCAATCTCCCTTGATCTGGAGCTGAAAGATGGGAATTAGGATTTCTCATTTGTAGTGTGTATACCCCTCACCCGATCTGTCCTACTGCTGAGCGTGACACATCTGGGCTGAGGGGGCAGTCTGTACTGTAGGAAGGTTAGGTCCAGTGGGAGCTCCTGATTCTCAGACAGGCCCATGCCCCCAACTCCAGGCTCTCCAGAAATTCCTGGGTATTTAAGTCCTAGCTTTTGGCACAGCTCACTCCCCTTGTGAAGTCTCATCTGATCCAATGACGATCAACTATGTACGTACAAGACACTCTGTTCTCAGAAGCAGCTTGGGTGAGGAAAGTACCCTTTCAGCTTCATTTATGTCGATCAGCCATGAATTTACCTGTTTCTCTCTCCACCAGTCTTTGTTTCTGCTTCCAGCTTTCTCAGCTAAGTGTGCCTGCTTTGCCAAGTAATCTTGTCTTTGTCCTCACACTGCTTGGATTTCTTGTCTCAATTTTTGTGCATCTGCCAAGTACCTGCTAAACCTCCACTAAAACGAATGGGCCTCCCACGCGATAACCCAGCCAGGCTTGGGGCTGAGACTCCAGTTCAGATGTCCTAGCTTCTCCTGACCGATGAGACTCACTTCCAGTAAGCACTGGGGCCCTGTCTGCTTCAGTCAGAGGTGGTGACTGGTTTGTATTTTGGTGGTCTTTTCTTCCATTCTCTTATCTAAATACATACAGACCAAGACGGAGATGTAAATATGTAGATTTTTTTATAGAAGTGAAATTATACTATATATACTAGAAATATTTATACTCTATATAGTTATTAAACTATATATAAAGTATTATGTTGTATATAGTATAAATATATATACTGGGAAATTGTACTATAATACTTAAATATAAGTAAAGTATTAAAAAGTATATCCAGGTAAAATATGTGTATTTTGTTTGTATACTTTAATATATACTTAAAAAAATTTTTTTTAAAGATTTTATTTATTTATTCATGAGAGAGACAGAGAGAGAGGCAGAGACACAGGTAGAGGGAGAAGCAGGCTCCCTATGGGAACCTGATGTGGGACTCGATCCCAGGACCCCAGGATCATGACCTGAGCCAGGGCCGATGCTCAACCACTGAGCCACTCAGGCATCCCTATACTTTTTAAAGCAGTACAACATATGATGAGGGTTTTTACCTTTGGTATTCAGTGTTCTTTTAGAAATAACATTCTATTTAATGGCTCCGTGATGTCCCAACTTCTAAAGGGACATGGTTTCTTTTCTTAATTATTGTTGGGGCCATAGAGAAACTGGGTGAGGAAAGTGGGAGGAGAGTCTATGAGTAAGCCCCAGGCTCTCTGATCACCAAGTCTGCCCTTCTGGGCCACAATCCAGTACAGCGTCATAAAAAGAGAGCTGGGCTCAGGGCCAAGAACCCTGTATTCCTGTCTGGTTGTGTTGAGCTTGGGAAAGTCACTTCGCTTTTTTTAAACTCAGCTTCCGCATCTGAGAAATAATAGGGCTAGACTTAAGAACCTGTGCGGTCCCTTAGTCTCCCTGACTTTACCTTGACATTTCCCACTGTTTCCCAAGGAAGTCCTCATTTGCCTTTGACCAAATTCTTCCTGATTGATGTCTCTCAACTACCCTAGTCATCCCATACTTACTGATGGTATACGTCAATACCTACTTCCTTTTCTACCTAGAGCCTCATGCAGTAGCTTTCTAGAGCTTCCAGAAATACAGTTGATACTGGAAGCTGACTCATTCATTCAGCAAACGGTCACTGGGTATCTCCCATGACAGGTGTGTTATTAGACCTGGTGTCACCGAGCTGAGTAAGACTTGGCCCACCTGTGTTTAGCTCACAGTCCTTAGAGAAACAAACCCGGGACAGGCTCTGATAGCACGCTGTGATCAGTGCTTGAGCAAGGACTTAGAAAAACAGCCCTGGGGAGAAGAGAAGCCAAAGATGAGTAGAGGGGTTAGTGAACTGTTGCTTGTCATGCTCTTGAGAACATGTGGAGATCCTGGGTCTGTGTAATTTGAGGTCAACATCCGCCGCGGGGAAGAGGTTGTGCCAAGTGCTGGGGACAAAAGTCTGTACAAACATGTCTATGCCAAACATGTCTATGCCTCTACCCTCCAGGGAGTTTGCATCTACACTGTGAAACTGACGCCACAAACTACTCTACAGACAGGATGGAACGAGGGCTAGGGAAGACAGGATGATTCTATAGGCACCCGGCATTCTCTGGTGCTATTGGTGCCAAAATTATTAAAACCACTTCCTCCTATTCCACAAGGGAACTGCTCTTTCATTTTCCTGAATCTCTCTTAGGTTAGCTTACATCTGAGGCTTGGAAGACTCACCCAACGGACTGGTTTAAGAAGAAGATGAATAATGGCTGTTGCCTTTAACTAGAACTAAGAATAGGGAGATTTTATTTGCAAAGTAGAGAAAAAAGTCTCTAACCAATAATAATAATAGAAAGTGGCCACCATATTTTTGGGGCTTTGAGCGTTCAGAAATTCCAACTTACCTCATTTAACTTTGTCCAAACAGGGTCTGATAAAGGATTCACTCTGCCAAAGCTCATCAAGAATCAGAATACTAAATAAATAAATAAACAAACAAATAAATAAAACAAAAGAAGACTCAGAATGCCAATTAGTTAATTTAAGTGGGTAATAAGACTGGAAAAATAACTGGTGCCAGTCTTTTGGTACAAATTGACCCAGAAAAACTAAATTACGCATTCTGAAGTATCATCATAGTGGAGTGAACCACTATGAAGAATATTTCTTGTAAAATCTAGCATATCATATGGTTCTTAAAGTAATGCATGTTTCTGAAGAACATTTACAAAATACAGAAAAGTATAAAAAAGCAAACTAAAATCACTCAACCTCGCCATCCAGAAATAATGAATAGTCACATTATAATTTTACTTCCCTTTGTAGTACATAAGTACTACATAAATAAGTACTTTAAAAAAATAAATAAGTACTTAAAAAATACATAAAAAATAACATAAGTACTTTAAAAAAATATAAAATGGAATGCATAGTCCAGTGTATTTTTTTCAGTGTTTGGGAAAGATTGAGAAAAACACATAGTTAAACTTGGCAATGGAGAGAGAATGGAATTGGTAGGATGGTGGGTTCTCAATTTCTGTATCATTTGAACATTTTGATCATGATTATGTCTATGTAAAAAAAAAAATTGAGGTGAAATTTGCATAACAAAAAATTAATCATTTTATGGTTAAAAGGAACAAATCAGTGACATTTAGTACATTTGAAATACACAACTAGCACCTCTGTGTAGTTCCAAAACAGTTTTATCACCCTGTAATCATGAAGCAGTATTGCTGTCTTCCTTAGCCCCCAGCAATCACCAATCTGCTTTATCTCTCTGTGGATTTTCCTGTCCTGAACCCCTGTGTCTCTCCAACTGGGTTCCTTCCTTGAGCTAAAGACATTGTCATCATTATTTTACTTCACGCTAAGTGTCTTGCTGGTCTCATCCACAGAGTTTAGTAAATTAGTAAATTCTTGCCAGAGGTGTTTTAAGTTTAGTGCATTGAGATATAAGCAATCATGTCTAGAGATAGGGTATGCTCCCACTTTATGGTTTTTTAATAAACTGTGAAATATTGATTTCCAAGCAGAAAACTCATTTTTGATTTCCAGAAATATGAAATTTACAGCCAAAAGTCCTCTTATATAGCCTTGCTAGAAATTTCTAAACCAGTTAGATTGTCCAATAAAGTATCCTTTTGTTTTGTTTTACTGTTTATCTCTTTATTAACTTGCTATGAATTGTTGAGTAAGTAATTTCATTTATCTAAGCCCTAATTTCTTTATCTACCAAGTGATTTCTGAATTCCCTTACAGACTTCCAAGATGTCTGCTTCTAAGACGCACATGTGAGCAATATTTTCCAAAACTAAACAGTGGTGGTATTGACCTGTTTATTATCTGTAACTATTCAATTGCGCTCCCATTAAACATTATTTCGTATTTGCTTTTGGTCTTTCAGTTTTGTCTGAACCTTTGCCATGGGCCCCTGAATCCTTGAAAGTTTCCATCAATTCTACACATCAGTGTTTGCATTTACAATGGAGTGTCCACAACCTTGCTTATCATCAGGAATTAAAAATGGTTTTTCAGATAGAAATCAGTCGAATTAAAACATCTAATGTCATCTGGGTGGTAAGTATTTTTTTTTTTTTTTGGCTCAACATTTTAAAAATCCTTTCCTGACACCATGATTTGTTTTTTATAACATCCGCAAAAATGCCAATATGCAAACATTTTGGCAACTCAATATGGTTTTCCAAAAACAATTACATTTCTGTGTTTTTAGTTAAGAGAGTATGGGACCAAGTAACATGACAGCTTTGGTTCAGTAGGTTGGATGAGGTGTGTTAAGGAAGTAGATCATTTCCTCATTTCTGCTCTGTCCCCTAAGCAGGACACTGGAGCTGCCCTTGAGCCTAATTCCAAAAATCCATGACCATCAACCTTTTTCCTCTTCCCTCTTTCTTCCCTGTCCACCAGACATTTTCCTAAGTAAGATATAATTGTTTGGCAAGATCCTTCTGGCCAGTGGCTTCCTGTCTGTTTCATACTGTGCCAAAATACGAGGTAGGATGAGTCTCAGCACTGTGTGTTCTATCCAGCAAAGAGCTTCTTCCTGGACCCCACCCACCATGTTGGAGAGTAGCTCAAGATGTCCTTTGTTGTCTCACTTGTGGCTTTTTCTACAACAAATTAAATCATGAAAGTCCTTCATTTCACAATCATTTTGCCTTTGAGTTATTTGGGGTAGATTTTCCACTTGTCTTGGTTCAACTCATGGCTATGTCCATTTAGTTGATGCTTCTCCAAAGTGTTGGGACACATTGGTGGTTTCTTTCAATTTCCATTGTCTGGTCTGGGGAACCTTAATAATCTACCTGCATATACCATGTTCATTCATTATCCCCGGATGTTGAAGGACAACACGATGGAATGTTTTCTCATTGAAGGGGAACTTGCCTGGTGAGAAGGGGAACACAGGGATGTGTCACTCCTGGGGACCTTCATTAGCTCAGCAGAAGGCTGCTCTTTTCTCAGGCAGTAGAAGCATGGGCCCAGGGATTCAGAATGGTTTGTTTCTTTTTTGCTTTTTCTTTTTTTTTAAAGATTTTTTTTTTTTTTAAGATTTTTTAATTAATTAATTTATTTATGAGAGACACACAGAGAGAGAGGCAGAGACACAGGCAGAGGGAGAAGCAGGCTCCATGCAGGGAGCCCGATGTGGGACTCGATCCCGGGACTCCAGGATCACACCCTGGGCCGAAGGCAGGCGCTAAACCGCTGAGCCACCCAGGGATCCCCTGGTTTGTTTCTTTAGTAAAGTATAAATGCTGTTAATTTTAAAGCCTCTAGTTATATTTCATATTCATGAAATGCATTTGAGATCTGAGTGAGAGCCTTAAAGTATATATAAATTTACTTTATATAAATATAAATTTACTTTATATAACTCTGATTCTGTCAATTTAGGATTGATGCCAGGTCTCCATTTCCACTCATCTAAGAGTAGTTTCCCACAATGAGAGTTGTTTCGTTTTTTTTGTTTGTTTGTTTTGTTTTTTAATGAGAGTTGTTTCGTGTTGTGATTTTAAGTGATTGCATTGCTCATGTACAGCTGCTCACCTTTCATTATCGGCGCATCTTCCCGCTATTGTACCTCATACCAATCATTTTTATATTTTCATATTTTTATATTCTTAACGGATACACTCACCAGTTGTTGACTTGGACCCAGTACAATATTGTACGAAGGATATATTGAGGCCAGTTGTCTAAGAAAAAGGAATTTGAGAGAAATGCTGGAAGAATTCATGGAAAACTAGTACCGAATAACACCGTCAGCAGAAGGAGCGCTAACCATAGACCCAGTGGATCCCATTTTAAATTTTTCTGACAGGGAGTTGTTCATGTCTGTTTTCACTTACTCGTTAAGAGTTCTTTATTCAGGGTAAAACAGCTTGTGAAACCTCTTCCGGGAACCTACTGAGGCCCCAGATCTTTGAGACTAGAGTTCTGCTTGTCCAGGGTATGGTCCCCGTGTCACCCAGGCCAGCCTGACTGGGGAAAGGAGAACACCAAAGCCCGGAGAGGTCCGTTGTGCTGCTCAAGGGGCCAGAGCCAGGAGAGCATCCACCGCCTCCCAGAGGCCCACACGGGGGTGACGGCCACAGGCACCCCCGGTCGTCGGTGGCTGGTCATGCCTCCCGGCCCAGCCAGTGCCTCCAGAAGCCCTTGTCTGACCCTCACAGGCCCGGAGTCCAGGAGACCCCTGAGATCCCCCTCCGGTTGCGGGAACGGAGCCCGCCTCGGGGCTGCTTCTGTGAGGAGCACAACCTCCCCTCGCGGGCCAGTTCCCTGGAGCGCAGGCCCCGGCCCGGTCGTTGCTGCTGAGGAGGGGCCGCTTCAGGACTCCCGCGCGGACGGCCGGCCCGAGAGGCCCAGGTGCTTGCGGCCGGGCCAGGGACCCGGATGGATGGCGTGGGCCGCCCACAGCCCGTTCCGTGTCCGCCCTCCGGCCACTTGCTCTGTGGTCCTGTCAGTGGCAGGAGAAGGCAGCGTCGGGTGGCGCTCAAGCCTGAGGAGGCCCGAGCCGAGGCCGCCAGGGGTCGTGTGCGCCTCAGGGAAGAGTCCGGGGCCTCGCTCGCGCTTCCAAGAGATGTACGCGCCCGTTTCTTGCGACTTACTGGCATCTGCCGAATTAAACTTGCCGCCTCAATGAATGAAGACAGCCCAGGGCAGCCTGGGGGCTCAGTGGTTTAGCGCCACTGGGGACCCGGGATCGAGCCCCACGTCGGGCTCCCTGCGTGGAGCCTGCTTCTCCCTCTGCCTGTGTCTCTGCCTCTCCCCCTCTCTCTGTGTCTCTCATGAAGAAATAAATAAAATCTTTAAAAAAAGAAAGAAGAAAGAAAGAAAGAAAGAAAGAAAGAAAGAAAGAAAGAAAGAAAGAAAGAAAGAAAACAGCCCAAACACGATTCATCACATTAAAAAAAAAAAGTCACTGAATCGATGCATTCAAGGAAAGTTTTATCTCCTCCATTAAAGGCTGTAAACAGTACGAAGCACAAGTTGGGGTTGGACAGAGTCCTTGCCAGGAGTGTCAGAAAGATAGAGCCCTCTGCACATGAATGAGCCGCTGAAATCACTCAGCACATGGTTCGGGACCGTGAGCCTGGGTCCAGCAGTTCAAGGCGTAGGTCTGTCAGTGCTGAGGGGACGAAGCCGCAAACAGGAGTGTCCCAGGTGTGGGAAGGGCGGTGCTGGTTGCCGACAAGGGGCCTGACCTTCTCCGGCAACTTGGAAGAAGGTCTCTTGGTGCCACCAGAAGAAAGAGGATTAGAAGCTAATTTTGCCGGGAAGGTGGAGAAGAATATTCTGGGGAGAGCCCATGGCCGTGAGCTGAGGCCCAGAGGGAAGGGCTGTGAGCTCCCAGGCCTGACAGCATGGAGCACAGAGGGGCAGGTGTGGTGGCCTGGACTGGACCACACGGGATGCTGGAGGTCATGCTCAGTTTCCTTCATTATCCTGAGAGCCACGGAAGAAGAGGGGTGACAGGATCTGGTTGGAAGTGTTTGCAAAGTCCTCTCTGGCTGCACAGTGGAGAACAGGTGGGGAAGTTGGGGAAGGCAAAGCATTACCGGCTGTGGGCTGGGTCCAGCAGAGAGGGGCCTGGAGTGGCTGGTGACCCTGGGGGTGACAAAAGTGGCCAGATTCCAAAGAGATAAAGGACGTAAAATCCAGACTGTGACTTGTCGACAGCAAAGTCACCATTACTGATAGAGTTTCTGGGTTTGTTTGTTTGCTTTTTGGTATTTGCTCTTAAACAAAATTTAATCAAAATGTACTCAAGACTGCCCATATTGAAAAGTTGCATAGGTCAGGACCTCAAAACTTGTATTTAAAAAATATATTTTGGGGGCACCTGGGTGGCTCAGGGGTTGGGCATCTATCTTTGGCTCAGGGTGTGATCCTGGGGTCCTGGGGTCAAGCCCTGCATCGGGCTCCTCACAGGGAGCCTGCTTCTCCCTCTGCCTCTGTCCCTGCCTCTCCGTGTCTCTCATGAGTAAATAAATAAGATCTTCTTTAAAAAAAAAAAAAAAAGGTAGAAGCATATAAATGAATGAATGAATGAACAAATGAATGCATGTCTGGCTTCTCTATCAACGCCTTGTGAATCTGGTTAGCATGACTTAGTTATTCTGATCCAAATTTACCTGCTCAACTTGCAGGAAGAAAGTAATGCAATAAACCAAAATGGAACCATCTTCTAACTTGGAGTCCTGCATAGAGGGCAAGGGATGCGCACTGTTAGATGTCGCCCAGGTGGGCGGAGGTGGCCTCTCCCCAGGGCTGTGTTGGCCTCTGCCGGGGGCGCCGGTCAGCAGCCTGGGAAGGGGAAAAGGCGTCGGTGGAGAGAAGGCCTCAGACTTTGCTGGTTCCATGTTGTGTGTGACATGCATGTTGCCCGTCCTCATGACTGTAGGGCTTGAGATTGGCCCCAGGAATGGGGATGCAGACTCAGTTTTCCAGGACATGCAAGTGTTTGTTGTCCCTGTCACCCAGCTGTGGAGGAAGAAGGCCAGTGTCCTGGGGGGCCCCACCGAGGAGCATGAGTGTCCATGAAGAAGCATGAAGCACAGTCTCCGCTCTCTTGGGGCCATGCTCCAGCCGGGGACGCAACCACAGAGGAAATGCCAACAACTACACAGTGCAGAGGCGGGGATGGATGTGACCCACTGCACGGGCAGTGTGGGGACATGAAGCCAGGGACACTGTGTGAGCAAGTGTTGAGGTATAAAAGTACAAGGTAGACCACTGTGTCCAGAGAGGAGACGCCTGTGAGGGAGAGGTAACGAAGGCAGGATGTAGATGGCTGGGAGGGTAAGTGGTAAAGAGCCATTGCAGCTTATTTTGTTAAAGAAAGTATTTTAGAAAGATCAAGCTTAAAGGCTGTTTGGAGGAAGACCAGGGTGGCTCAGTTGGTTAAGTGTCTGACTCTTGACTTAGGCTCCAGTCGTGATCTCAGGGTGGTGAGATCAAGCCTTGCATTGGGCGCTACACTGAGTGTGGAGCTTGCTTGGGATTCTCTCCCTCCATTTGCCCCTCCCTTGCTCATGCATGTGTGCTCCCTTGCTCCCTCGCTCGCTCTCTCAAATAAATAAATAAATCTAAAAAAAAACCAAAACAAAACAAGAAAAAGGCTGTTTGGGAAGACCAGTTGCAGTTCAACTTGGGCAAGCTTCCCAAGAGCACAGTGTAGGACAACCTGTGTGGTTGACCTCTCTGGAGACTAAAGATTCTCACAGAAGAGGATATGGCTCCTTGGCCACCATATCTGCAAAGATAAGAGACCAAACCAACTCAAACAGAAAACAGATAAAGCCCAAGGGCCTCATGGAGACCCACCTGCTGGCTTCTGGGAGCCATCCGTTCTCCTGGGGACCAGATAGGACTGCCCTCTCTACCAAGATTTGGCCAACTTGATCTGACTGTGGCTAAAATTAAATATTAAAAAAATACTCCTCAGTCTTGCTTGCTTTTAAAGAATGACTCAATTAGTTCTCTAGTTTGCAGAAATTTTCTCAGCAGGCTCCGTGTGATGAGCGCGGTGCCAACCTTCTGGCTTGGATCTCTTCCCCCAAGACTTAGGTAGCTTCAGGTTTCTTTCACTTGCTCCCCACGAGCCCCCTGGAATCGGAAAGCCATAGGGGGCGGGAGCTGAGGGCTCCAAATGCAGGAGGCTGGGGCAGGTCCTGCTGAGACATCAGAGCAGGGCAACCGGCTGATTAGGAATGGACTGCACCTGTGCATATGTGGCCACTGCACTGGGCTCCGGGGTGGGGAGAGCTTTGGGGTAACTCTAGTCAAGGCATTTTCCAGGATGGCTTGACTGGAGTCAAGGATGGCATTATCCATGTTTCCAAGTTTTCTCTTTATTTCTAGGAGAACTATAGCACCACTGTGAAGGGGAACCAGCTTCTGCACTGGAGCTGGGAATCCCAGCTGCCTTTGGAATGTGCGAAACATTTTATAAGAATGAGGAGTGCGGTGGATGATGCCACAACCCCTGAGCAGAGGTTCTGGAGCAACTGGAGTTCCTGGGAGGAAGTGGATGGTAAGAAGGAAGGTGATAAAAGAGGGAAAAGGCTGAATATTTAATATTTAAATATTTAATATTTTGGAGGGATCAATTGTCAAATAGGAGAAGTCTCTTTCGAGGAGACTGAGTAGAAACCGCGATTATTTTTCTTTGTCTTCCATCGGAACTGAGAAGTATGCGTGTGAAGCTTGCCACCAGGAGATAGACATCTATGATCTTGCCTCAGAATTTATTCTTAGAGGTAATTATGCAAATTCAGGCAGTTTTGTATTCGTTTTCCAAACACGTGACCCGTGTTTATTATAGAATGCTAAGAGAACAAAGCAGGACATAAATTGTACCTATGTTTTTATTAGAATAAGACAAAAACGTGTATGCCTCTAGAGCAGAGGCTGGGAAGCTTTTGTGTAAAAGGTAAGATAAGAAATATTTTAGGTTTCACAGACCCTATTGGTGTCCGTCAAGGCTGTTCCAACTCCGCCATTGTACCATGAAAGCAGTCCTAAGCAATATGTAAACAAATGAGAATTGTTGTGTTCTAATAAAACTTTATTTAAAAAACAGATGGCAAGCTGAAATTGGTCCATGGGCCATAGTTTACCAATCCCTGATGTAGAGAGAAGGGGTGAAATACGGAATAGGGAAATCAAGCCTTCATTTGAGTAATGAGATTAGGGATAAGTATGTTTTAAGTGTCTCTTAATTTTGATAATTTAATTTTGTTATTAATTAAAACTTAGAGTGGAATTTGCCACAATTTCTTATGCTTCATTTCGACTCTTGGCTGGTTCTAAAGCCTTGGCATTTGGTTCTCTCCATTTGCATACCTTGCCAGATAATCTGCAATTCTTGCCCATAGAACCATTCCTCCATTAAGTGTTTATGCAAATTTATTAAGCCAAACTGAAAACACATGAACCCACAAGTAGCCTAGTATTTATTTAATACTGGTAACAAATCTGCATTTTAGCCATGTCCTAAGCACTCTACATATTAATTTAGCCCTCAAATCAACCCTTTGAAATGTATATTATTCTTATCCCCCCTTCACAGAGGAAGAAACTGAGCCACAGTTAGCTTAAGGAATCCATTAAGGTCATCAAGCCACTGAGCGGTAGAGCCAGAATTCCAGCCCAGACAACCTGGCTCCAGAGGCTGCCCTCTTGACATGACCTCCTACTGCTGACAGAGGGGCACCCAGGAAAAAGCAGAGACTGAAAAGATAGTAAGAGAGAACTACATTATAAGCAACTGTGATAGAATGGACTAGATTTCTCAAACTCTGTAACTTCCAAACTAACTCAAGAATGAATGGAAAGACCTGACTGATTATTCCTAACCCCCAAACGCTGGCTCTCAGCCACGGTTGCACATTTGAATCACCTGGGGACCTTTATTTTATTTTTTAAAAAGACTGTATTTATTTATTCATGAGAGGCACAGAGAGAGAGAGAGAGAGAGAGAGAGAGAGGCAGAGGGAGAAGCAGACTCCATGCACGGAGCACAACGTAGTACTTGATCCCGGGACCCCGGGATCACACACTGGGCCAAAGGCAGATGCTGAACTGCTGAGCCACCCAGGCATCCCGAAAAGGAGATTTGAGTGACTGGTATTCCCAAGAAGGTGGGCAGAGATGAGGTCAGTGGTACAATTTAGAGATTAAGAGGGACACACGGGGACACCCGGGTGGCTCAATCAGTTGAGCGTCCAAATCTTGATTTTAGCTCAGGTCCTGATCTCAGGTTGTGGGATTCAGTCCAGCATCAGGCTCTGCACTTAGCGGGGAATCTGCTTGAGGTTCTCTCTCTCCCTCTGCCCCTCCTGCTCATGTTCTTTCTCTCTCTCTCTCTCTCAAATAAATACATACATAAAATCTTTTTTTTTAAAGAAAGGATGGGGGGCCAGGTGGCTGCGGAGATGGACAGACCTGGCAGGGGTTTGCCGCTTGCTGGGTGAGTGAAGGTGGGCCCAGGCCTACCTGTACGGGTGATGGCACTGGTAGGAGACAATGTACGGCCCACGGGACAACGTACATCCCACGGAATGCAGAGCCTCCTTTGTGGCTGCAGCCCATGGCGAGCAGCCGTGGGCGTCGTAAGCAGGGCTAGCAGTGCCACAGACTCCCAGGGCGACAGGACGTGGTCTTTGTAGTAGGAACAGCGGCAGCATTTTGCCCAACAGTGGGAGCCCTTGTACAGGCAGCAAAGTTTATAGGTTCATCTAGAAATTGAGGCTCCTCTGCTCTCCAGCAGGTCGAGGAATCTAAAGCTGTCTGTTGAGAGTGAGACCAGAGGGGCTGGTTTGAAATTTGAGCGATGTCCTAACTGTGCTGTGTTTTTTTAAATTTTATCTTGTAGTACAGAATTCTCTTGGACACGAGCCATTGTTCGTTTTCCCTAAAGATAAGCTGGTGGAAGAAGGCTCCAATGTCACCATTTGTTACGTTTCTAGGAGCCAGCAAAATAACATATCCTGTTATTTGGAAGGCGTCCGGATGCAGGGGCAGCAGCTCGATCCAAATGTCTCCATGTTCAACTTGCACAATGTTGCCTTCATTAGGGAAACGGGGACAAATATCTATTGTAAGGTGGACCGAGGAGATGACATAAAGGGCATCGTTCTCTTTGTGTCAAGTGAGTATGCACGTCCCTGTGCTCTTCTCTTCCCGCTTCTATGGAATAGATGGAATTTCCTTTATCAGAAGACAAGTCAACATTTCTGCTCATGGTCTGGATGCTCTTTGGTCCCCAGAGTCTTCTAGGAGAGACTCCGGAAAAGACACCCTGAAGGATTTCCTGTTGTTTTCTTGTCCTTCTTGACAATTTGATTCCTAGAAACCAAAATTACTAAAAGGGAGAAAGTTCAGGGCAAGGCCGTGCCTCGCCTTGGCCGTGTGGAGTGACCGCAGATTGGCACTGCGGGGACACAGATGGCCGGCCAGCCGAGGCCAGGGAGGCAGCCGGTGGTGTGCCTGGGGGGCCTGGGTTTGGATCTTCTTCTCATTCCCCCCATGGCCATGCACAGGGGGAATGAGCAGGTGGAGGCCGCCCGTCCCGAAGCGGGTGTGGGAGACGGCAGGGGCCCCCGTGGCTGGCGGCGGGGGCGGGGAGGGAGCGTGTCCCTTTCTCCAGAGGTCTGGGTGCCGGTGCCCAGTGGCCTCCTGGGTTTGCGGGAGACCTCCTGCCCCTGTGCTGCAGGGAGGGCAACGGCTGGGACGGCTCCGTCCTGCTGCTCTGGGCCCCTGGCGCCTCTGCCCCCCTGGCCGAGGCCCCCGCCTGTCACAGGGGCTCCGGGGGGGCTGCCTTGGTCCGTGGGTGCTCAGTGCCCTGCTGCTGAGTGTAGCAGTCCCCCAGATGGGGGCTTCCTGGTGTCCCAAGCATAATAGCCCCGAGGCCCCAGCTTCCACGGTGAAACAGCGGGCAACACTGATTGCATTCATTCCTTCTTTCGTTTGGTCGGTCTGTTGGTCTGTCCGTCTGTCCCGCAGCGATACTGGAGCGACTACCAGCAGGCCCTGGGGGGACAGCATCCCTCACGTGGACACAGTGCAGGCCCTGCCGGCTCCCATCACCCATCCCGGGTGAAGCCTCAGAAAGGAACAAGGGAAGGAAAGAGAAGGGGCCGAGATGAGGGGCCCGAAATGTGATGTTCTGGGGGCGCTGGTGTCCTCCTATCAGTCAGGGGGACCCTGAGGCCTCAGACCCAAACAGAACTTTGCTGTTCCCCTTGTCTTTCGATAAAGGGGTTTAACCCTTTTCGATAAAGGTCTTTTCATCTGTTTTTCTCTTTGTTTGGACAGAAATACTTGAGGAGCCCAAGGATTTTTCTTGTGAAACCCGGGACTTTCAGACCTTGAGCTGTACTTGGGATCCCGGGAGAGACACTGGCTTGCTCAAGCAGCTTCCCCAAAGCTACACTTTATTCGAATCGTAAGTCAGCTCTGAGTGAGTTCTTGACAGATGCCTCCTTGTTCAAGGCGCTTCTGACAACAAGAGCCACCCTGAGGTGTTGCCGTCGAAAATGTGAACAGGCCGTTTGCAACCGCCCTGCCAGGAGGAAATCTTGAAGCGGTCGCAACTATAGGAGACTTACCACCTGACTTTCATGAAAGGAAAACGCAGCTTAAAAATGATAAGACCATTAACGGTGAATCTTGATGTGAAAATAGTTCCATCTGATGATCTGGGTCTACCTAATTTCTAACTCTTTAAGAGTCTTTAAAATAAATTAAGGAGTATTCTCACCACCCATGTTGGATGGTGGCGGGGTTGGGGGGCAGTCACTGATTCATGGTTACACAATTAACCCCAGAATCAAATTTGTTGAAACGACAGTTTCAGTTGTGGTATTTGTTGATGGGGGACCGATGCCATCCTGTGGAACATAATGTGAGGAGCGACTGAGTGTGCCCCGAGCACAGGGATACGTACCTGTGTTGACAAAAGTGTAAACCCTGAACTTGTGTTTTGTGTGTTTTTTTTTTTAAGATTTTCTGGGAAAAAGACACTTTGTAAACACAAAGGCTGGTGTAATTGGCAAGTAGCTCCAGAGTCCCAAGAAATGTATAACTTCACCCTCACGGCCGAAAACTACTTAAGAAAGAGAAGTGTCCACATTCTTTTTAACCTGACTCATCGAGGTGAGACTGGTGTTGTAGCCCACTGTGGTTCCGCTCCTCCGCTGTGTGACGCACTGTGTGATCCAGGGAATGTGCTGTTGATTTTTGCCTAATTCATATCCTAAGTGAAAGTTTTAATTGATAACTCTCGTTGATGCCACACTTCTCTTCATGGATGCATGCGTGGCCCGTGGTCCCCTGTTATTTGTTTTGATAATGTCATAAGCACGTGCATGCTCAGTACTCACCTTGAGACTAGAACAGTAACTCACGTCATCTCCCATCCCACAGCACCCCCACCCCGCTCCGTCCCCCAAGATAATTACAGATTTAAATGGTGGATGTGTGTGTGTGTGTGTGTGTGTGTGTATTCTCATTTCTGGTGTCATCCTTAAATGCTGTATTTTTTATTTTGATTGGTTTTGATGTATGTAAAAGACCTCAAGCCATATGTAATAATGGAGTAACTACTGTTTCTGTGATATTAAATTATGGACAGCGACCCATATCATTGAGTGTTATTATATAGTCCGTTGAGTTCTACTGCCGTAAAGTATTTCATTGTGTAAATGTATGGTATTTTGTTCAGGCATCCCCTTTGATGGTTTTTCAGGTTACATGAAGGGTTTTGCTCTTGGGTACGGTGCTGATGTGAGCATTATCTACGTAGGACTCGCCATTAGTTTTCTTGAGTGTGTACCTAAGAGCGGAATTGGTGAGGACATAGAGAATGTAGATGTGCAACTTTGGACACAATGCTGATGGTTTTCCAAAGTGGCTCTACCAGTTGTAGTTCTGCAGTGTGTCCACATTGGTATGGTTGCCCATTTCATCTTGTCAGTTTACCGGGAATACCGTGGTATTCTATGATGGTTTTGATCTACAAAGTTGAGTATCTCTTCCTACGCTTTGACCACATGTTTTCTCTTTTATGAAATGCAGAATGGTTACCCGTGTTCACTTCTTCTAGAATGCTCATCTTTCACCTTTTGCCCTCTTAATTCCTACACATCTTTTAGATTTCAGCTTAATCATCACTCAGTCAGCCAGATAATTACAGAGTGGCTCCAGTGTAGCCAGGCAGTGGACGAAGCTGGGTAACTGCCCCTGGTGAGCTTGTAGGCTAGAGTGTGTCAAGCGGGGAGGGGTGCTGAGGTTGGGGATTGGACACATACAGTAAATAGACAGTATTTCAAGTATTGAGATACGCTGTGGAGATTGTAAACTCAGGTAACGTGGTAGAGAATGCCCGGGATGCTGCTCAGTTAAGATGAGGCAGTCCAAGAATGAGACAGGAGCAGAAAACATCGAGGGGCAGAGCATTTGAAGTAAAAAGAATAGGATTTGAAAAGGTCACGGGATGGGAACAAGCTCTGGGTTGTTTGAGAGACAGAATGTTCTTTTTTTTTTTTTTTTAAAGATTTATTCATTCATTTATTTATTTATTTATTTATTTATTTATTTATTTATTTATGATAGAGAGAGAGAGAGAGACAGAGACAGAGACACAGGAGGAGGGAGAAGCATGCCGGGAGCCTGATGTGGGACTCGATCCCAGGACTCCAGGATCGCACCCTGGGCCAAAGGCAGGCACCAAACCGCTGAGCCACCCAGGGATCCCCGAGACAGAATGTTCTTATGCCCATACTATGAGAGAAAGGTGATTGGAGTGTCCCGGTCACGCAGTAACTGTGGCACGAAGAGGGTAGTCTTGCCGGGGTGTGTTAGAAGGCGTTCATCAGGACAGATAAATGATATGACTTACGCAGTGGGAAAAGATCGCTCAGGCTGGAGTGTCCGGGCCGAAGGTGGAGACAGGGAGATGGTTGGGAGGCTGTTGCAGTCATCAGGCCGAGACATTGCACCAGATGGAGTGAAAAAGTTGGTGGGAAGTGGTCATATTCTGCATTCACTTTGGAGTATAGTTGGTAGGACTTATTTAGGGAAGGCATGTGTATTACAAGGGAAAGAGGATTTTAGGATGATTCCCAGGGTTTTGACTTAAACAGTTGAGCTAATACTGGAACGATTTCCTGAAATGGGGAGGATTTGGGGGGAGGAGCAGCCCTGAGCAGAAGCACAGAGTTCTGTTTCAGTGGTGTCAAGTTCAAGATGTCTTTCAGATATCTCAGTGGAGATTCTGAGGAGACCGTTGGGTATAGAGTTTGGAGGGCATAGGAGGAGAATTAAAATTTTGAGTCATCAGGCAATTGTATATGAGATAAAGATGAAGGCTCAGGATAGGGGCTTCTAGAACTCCATCTTTTAGGTCAAAAGGCCTTTTACACTTTCACTCTTGTCATCTCACTTTCAATGTTGCATTTATTTTTGTGGTTATCGATTCATGTTTGCTCCCCTGTTGCGCTTTGAAGGCAAGGTCCATGACTGGTTTTATTTTCTCTACCACCTGACAATTTCTCTTTTTGTTGGCATGTTTAGAACATTTATATATGGCATAATTATTTACATGGTGGGACTTAAGCTTACCATTTTATTATTTATTTTCTAGTTGTTCCCTCTGTGTTTTGTTCCTCTGATCTTTCCCATCCTGCCCCCTTTTGGATTATTTGAACATTTTTTAGTATCCCACTTCAATTTATCTATGACTTTTGCCTACATCTCTTTGTATCCCTGTTCCCCCGCCCCACCGTGGAAACTGAAATATGTTATTAATCTTTCATAGTTTTCTTAGGGTTAATATTCTCCTCTTCAAGTAAAATGGAGAAGCTTTACAACATGTCTTCCTTTGCCCTCCACTGAGGGCAGCAATACTTCAAATTTGGGTCTTCTCCAATCTGCCTACTGCTATTAACCTTTCAGAGTTCTGAAGCAGAATATTTAAGAATATTCCATGCACTCTATTGACTGGATTCAGTGAGATATACAGATTGGGAGTGCTTATCTTGTCTTTAGAAGACCTGAACTCATCCAGTCAGTTTTTCACTTCAGATATTACATTTTTTGGTTCCAAAATTTGCATTTGATTTTTTAAAGCATAGTTTCTATTTTTCTGCTGAGAAGTGTTTTTCTTCTATTCATTTCAAATGTGGTTACTTTTATGACATGGATCTGTCTTTTAAGTCTTTAATAATTGTAGCTACATGGGTCATCTTGAGGTTGCCATCTGTTGATTGTATTTTCCCTTGTAAATTGGTGATATGTTTTGAGGTTTTTTATGTAGAATAATTTGGGGTTGTTATGATTGACATTGTTGATGTCATTTTTGTCATTGTTGATGTTACTTTGTTTAGACTCTGGGTTCTGTTGTACTCTCCCATGAGCCACTTCAAATTTTGATTCTCCTTCACAGTGTGCTTGCTTTTTGTTTAAGAGTCCTCAGTAGTTTCTTTTTATGTTTTGTTCAGAATTTCTAATATAATCAGTAAGAGAGAAAGGCTGTAGTTGGCAGACTCTATCTTGGCTAGAAGTCTGGTTTCATATAACATGTTTTCAAAAGTAAACAAAAAAATACTACTGAATAAATAAATGAAGAAATGAACTGCCTGTTTACCAGAATCTTTTTGGATTTGTGTTGAATTTTTTTTTACTTGCGTGTGTATGTGTGTGTTTTTTCTTTTTGGCAGTGCACCCAATGGCTCCCTTTAATGTATTGTTTAAAGATGTAAGTGTCACAAATGCCACCATGACCTGGAAGGTACACTCCACTGGGAATTATTACACACTGTTGTGCCAAGTTGAACTCTATGGTGAAGGAAAAGTGATACAAGTAAGAATGCTGCTTAATTTTCTATTTTCAAAAAATCTCTTTATGTCCTGAACAGAGAGACTAATGAATAAAACCTCTTTACAACCTTATTTCTGGGGGAGGTAGGCGGGGGTGAGGGATAACTGGGTGATGGGCATTAAGGAGGGTACATGATGTAATGAACACTAGGTGTTCTATGCAACTGATGAATCCTTAAATTCTACGTCTGGAACTAATAAATAAAATTTAAAAAATCTTATTTATGTGTGGGTTCAAATGGTAAGGGTTATCTGTTTCAAAAGGTTCATGAAATTTAAATCACAAAGTTTAGAGTTGGGCAGAGTGTCTTAGAGATTTTCTTTTATCAGAGAAGTAGTCTTACCCTAAATCAGAATGGGCCATGCTGTGATTTGACTTTGCACTGAAGCATGCTCACCAGTACTCCTGTCTTCTCTGTTCTTTCTTCTGCTTCTTTCTTGTTTCGTTTTTTCTTTTCTTCTCATTTCCTTTCTTCCTTTCCTTCCTCCCTCCCTTCCTTTGAAGAAGCACAATGTTTCCGTCAAGGTGAATGGGGAGCTCGTCTTAAGTGGTCTGGAGCCAGACACAGAGTACTCGGCCCAGGTCCGCTGTGCTAATGCCAACCACTTCTGGAAATGGAGTGAGTGGACTCGTCAGAACTTCACCACAATGGAAGCTGGTATGTTCAGCTCCCCAGTATTTAACTCAAGGATCTAAACTGACCCACGGGAGGTGGGTTGGTCTCCATGAGAGCTTTGGATTATACCAAAACCAAGGGGAAAATACTACAACAGAGGCTGAATGCCATCTTTTTGAAAAGTGCTGAATTAAATGCTTAGTGGCCTGTGGATGGGAAGACATCCACCTCAAACATACGTCAGTCAGTGTTCTTTCTTTCATACACTTTCTCTTCTTTCGTTTTGCCAAGATGGTTTATAAGCTACTGGTATTGCTGGCTTCCCATTGGATCTGGGGCTCTGTGAATTAGCATAGACTTTGAAAATTAAAGACGAGGGACAAACAGTAGTGTCCATTGCCAAGGAAAGTGTTGATCTCATACCAACAACTCAGGCTATGTGTGGACGTGTAATGACATTTGGAAACTTAATTTTCATTGATATGTCATTCATTCAGCATCAGTGAACCATGAGTCCTCTCGACCATTCTTGCGGTGGGACTTCCCTCACCACTGATCAAACCCCGAGTCTTTCTGGCAATAACTGCAGCTTCCAGCTCCAGCAGGCCTCCGGAGGTCAGATGGGCCCGGCCTGCTTTCATCTTCCAATTCAGAACAACAAATTATCATTGTTGCCCAGTTTATGGAGGAGGCAGGTTGCAGCTGTAGATGGGGGAGACTCGCCTAGTTGACAGTGGCGATGAATGGCAGGCAGCAACTGTGGTGGCAGCAACCACTGGCTGAGCGCCACCCATGGCTCACGGTGCTTGCCGTGTTTTTGTCTGTTCCTCCTGATGGCAGGAGGCCGGAGGCACCAAGGTCGGGGCCTGGCTTTGGATCAGAGGACGCAGAGGCACAGGGAGCATCAGTGCCTTCCCTGGCATAGCCAGCAAGTGACGGAGCTGTTGACTGTGCCGCCCACCCAGGCCCCCAACTCCAGAGCTCTGCCCTTAACCAGAGCTGGACCCTGTGGGTTCTGTCCTTGAGGATATTATTACAACCTTGAGATCTTGTCGGTTCAGGTCCTGGCTCTCTTACCCCAAAGGAAGGAGTTTATGTATTCACCGCATTCCATCTTCTCTTGGTGAGTGTAGGCCGGCAGGGCTCTCTCTGTCCCCCCACCCCATGAGGACCACTTTATTTTGTTTTAATTTATTACTTTATTACTTACTTAATTTATTTGTTTATTCATGAGAGACAGAGAGAGAGGCAGAGACACAGGCAGAGGGAGAAGCAGACTCCATGCAGGGAGCCCGATGAGGGACTCGATCCTGGGTCTCCAGGATCACGCCCTGGGCTGAAGGCAGGCGCTAAACCGCTGAGCCACCCAGGCGTCCCGAAGACCCCTTTAAAGCAGTGACTGGAGCTGAGGGGGTGACGAGGACAGCTTGTCCCAGACTAAACGTCTGTTGGTCACTGGTTGTGCTCAGCAGCCTTCCTCTCCTCATCTGGGGCTCCTGCCCAGCCTCACTCCTGTACTCCCCGGGGCCTCCCATAGATCTTTCTAGAGGCATAGGCTCCTCAGGAATCCCTGCTATGGAATGGCCTGCTCCTGACAGTAACGTGGTACGCTCCTCACTTGTTTTTATTAAAGAATCTTTGCTTTAATGATACCGCTCTGCTTTGGGTTTTCGGGTTTTTTTTGCTAATTCATTTTAACATTATAACTAAAATTAAGTGCAAAAGGAAAATGGCCGAAGGACAGGGTTTTTAGGGAACTGTATTTCTTTTAGTTCAAAAAATTCTGAAAATCTCAAATTTTGCTTTTGATGATAACAAGAGAATGAGATGAAGCTACTGGTGGTGAATCTGTAAATATATATAGCTAGGTATAGATAGATGTACATACATGTCTATATATCTATAGATACATCTATATCTACATATACATTTTTTTTTTTTTTACTGACGACATT
Source organism: Canis aureus (assembly GCF_053574225.1). NCBI lineage: Eukaryota > Metazoa > Chordata > Mammalia > Carnivora > Canidae > Canis > Canis aureus. The sequence continues at coordinate 71,897,573 of NC_135614.1, read as the reverse complement.
TTGCTTGATGCTGGAAAGGCGACGTTTCTGTGTATTATAACCGTACCTCAGTGTAATCGTAGTGAGCAGATGGAAATGGCACCAGTAGAAATACAGTAGAAACTCTATGGGCCCAAATACAGAGCGCTGCAGCTGTGCTTCAGGGCTGTCCTCACAAGGACTGACTTACAAACCAGCTGAAGATTTTGCATTGAGCTGAGAGTCTCGTGCTCTTTCTGAGTATTTCAGTAAGTTTTTGAATGAATATTGGCTTCTCCCATGGATTATTTAGGAAGTTGAAATCTGCTTCAATATATATTATAAAATGTATGGTCATCTTTAAGTTGAGGAGAAAGGGTCAGCAACTAAAAAGGGACTTCCTTGAATTGCAATTCTTGGGGATAGTAAACTATTTTTTAAAATTTTTTATAAAAGAATTTATATATTTTTAAAACAGCTTAATCTTTGTGTTACATTCCAAAATAGTTCTTCTTGCACAGAGAAGTTTTGAATCAAATCACAAATGTCCTCATGGTTTATTGGCGGTAAAGACAGGCTTTTCTAGAACACAGTAGTGACGGCAGTGAGTGGATGTCTTGGGTGTCCAATAGGCAGGTAGCTGCCCCGGGCAGGCTGGCAGCTGGGAGAGAAAGGGGTGTGGGGAGGAGGGGGATGTGGCCTTCCCAGTGGAGGGGGATCAGAGAGGGGTGCCCAGGCTAGAGGACCGGTGAGAGGACCAGCCAATGTGAAATCAGGGTCACATGTAAGAGCATCCCCGGCCCCTAGGGCTGCCACTTAGTGCACCTCTGTTGCAACCTTTGCAAATGAAGCAAGGAAGTAGCAACGGTCTGCTGCTCCTAGAAATTCAACCAATGAGAAGTTCACCTAACTAACCTCCTACAGTTGGTCTAACTGATGAATGATTCCAAAATTTTCTGGTGCTTCTGGAAGCTCAGGCTCGATGTTCATAAGAACTTTTGGTTTGAGGCAGCAGACCTTTGGTAGAGCACCTACTATGTGCACTTAGTGAGGCGTGAACGATGTGGCCGTGGACAAGTGGGAAGAAGTCACAGAGGGTGAAAAAAGTGAGAAGCAAGTCTCAGGCAGGACAGGTCATCATCACTTCATTTGACTGAACTATATTGTCCTACACACATGTCATGACCCCCCCCCCCCCATCTTTGGTTAATTTCAGCTCCCTCGGAGGCTCCTGACGTCTGGAGAAATGTGAAGTCAGTGCAGGGATATTGTGTTGTGACTTTATTCTGGAAGGTAAGATGCACGGATTCCACGAGACAGATTTGCTGGGCGCCGTCTTTCAGCGGCTCACTGGCTACGGTGCTGTCTTCCAGTTGGGGGAGCATCTTAACGTGAGTCCAGTAGAAGGTCTTACCCCAGTGGAGGAGTCCCCTTCCACACCCGTCTCCCGAAGGCCCCGGCTGCCCCTTCCTTGGCAGCCCATCAGGCGGATGGCCAGTTCTGATTGGTAGAGCATCTCCCAAATGTCTTTTCCAGCCTGCTCCAATGTTTGCAGGGCCCTGGGCAGTAGCGTGAGGGGAGAAGCAGACACCATGTCAAAAAATTATGAATATTGGGGATCCCTGGGTGGCTCAGCAGTTTAGCGCCTGCTTTCCGCCCAGGGCGTGATCCTGGAGTCCCGGGATCAAGTCCCACATCAGGCTCCCTGCATGGAGCCTGCTTCTCCCTTTGCCTGTGTCTCTGCCTCTCTCTCTTTCTCTCTATCTCTCTCTCTGTCTCTCATATTTACTTATGAGTAAATAAATAAAAATTTAAAAAAAGAAAAATTATGAATATTTAGATATTGAATGCAAAAGGTGCAAAAGGAAAATGGCCTTAGATACGGTGTTAATCCACCTGAAAGTCCAGTGTGTGTCAGGACTCTCAGATCCTCAGCTCGTGTTTTCACACCCAACATGACTGTCCTGGCTCTCCTTCCCACCTCACACTGGTTGTCTCTGCAAGGAGCCCTGGGAGCTCACACAGTCTCTGTCGGGGCTCTGTGCTCAGCCCAGCACACAGGTGGCCCTTTCGGACCCAGGGGCGCACACACCCTTGAGAGGGCAGGCTGGGGGCAGGTCCTGGCAGTGAGCTCGGGATTGTGCGGGCAGGGAATTCTCTTGAAGCTGAATGGAGGTCTAGAGGGGGCCGTGTGCTCCATGAATGGCTCAGGGCACAGCTGTGCAGAGAGAAGACGGCCGGGGGAGGGGAAGGGAGGCAGGGGCCAGGCTGCTCCCTCCAGGGTCTGCTCCTGTCTCCTCATGGTGCCCACGGACACCTTTCTTACCAGGCTGAAGAGAGCCCTCCTCCTCCGGCCTGCTCACTCTTCTCTGGACACATGCTCTTGAGGAGCCCAAATGGTCCTCTTCTCTACTCAGCTTCAGTTGGACTGGGATGCCTGACTTCAAGCTTGGTTTAGAGTGTTATTTTGTTAATTAAGCTATTTTTAAACACTTATTTATTATTTGAGAGAGCGAGAGAGCGCATGAGTTAGGGGGGTTAGAGGAGAGTGTATGAGTTAGAGGGAGAGGGAGAAGCAGACTCCCCGCTGAGCAGAGAGCCCGACACGGGCCTTGATCCCAGGACCCCGGGATCATGACCTGAGCCGAAGGCAGGTGCCTAACTGACTGAGCCACCCGGGTGCCCTAAGCCTTTTTTAAAAATTTGGTGTGTGTGTGTGTGTGTGTGTGTGTGTGTGTGTGTGTAAGGCAACTGATGGACAGAAAAGATGAAAAAGTAATTATACAAGCTCCTTTCAAAGGAAAGCCCATTTTGAAATGATTATCCATTTTTTTTCAGCCACTCTCAAGATTGCAGGCCAATGGGGAGATCCTGTTCTATAACATCGTCGTCGAAGATCTGGACAGACCCTCCGGATTGCAGCTCCTGTCCGTTCCGGCCCCCGCCAACCACACAGAACTAACCCTCGACCAGCGTGCTTACCAGATCCACGTGACGGCCAATAACAGTGTGGGCACGTCCCCCGCCTCGGTCCTCGTGGTCTCTGGAGATCCTGGAGATGGTGAGTTTCGTTTTGTTTCTTTTTCTTTTTTTTTTAATTTTTATTTATTCATGAGAGACACACAGAGAAAGAGAGACAGAGACACAGGCAGAGGCAGAAGCAGGCTCCACGCAGGGAGCCTCGATCCTGGGTCTCCAGGGTCACGCCCTGGGCTGAAGGCGGCGCTAAACCACTGGGCCACCCGGGCTGCCCTCGTTCTGTTTCTATCCTCTGGGAGAGCATGAGGGATGCCATCCAGGAGGCGTGGACAAACTGGAAAGGCAGTCACCCCGGTGGGGGGACAAACATCTTGCTGCCAAACGCTGCTAGTCGTTTTCCTCTGTCTAAGCTCAGCTGCGGCTTTCCTGGGACAGCCCCCCCTCGGCGTGGGGAGAATGGGGGTTCGGTGTCCCAGGACACTGCCGCCTGAGACGCTCCCACGGGCTCGGAGAATTAGCCCACCTTTGCTCGAGGAAACACGCCGCCAATTCGCAAGCCTCCCCTGAGAGCCGGAGTTGCTGGAAACACGCTTTGGGCCTGCGTTTATTATGCTGTGCAATATTTGGCCATCATCTTTCCAGAAGGCTTCGCTGAAGCTGTAAGATGAAATACGGCCACTGGCCACTAGCCTGTGAGACACCAGACAGGGCAGAAATGACCTGACGTGCAATCAGTGGCCACTTGACCCACGTCCCTGGGACAGCGGAGAGAAGAGACCGGACCCACTGCCCACCCCCAACACGCACCCGCAGGCTCTGCGACGGGCATTCCGCACCGGCCGTAGCGCCCTTCTTCCTGCTCGTGGGGCTTCCTGCTCATGGGGTTGCGGCACGTTGGGTTCCACTTCTCTTCCTAGTTAGCCTTTGATTTGGGCTGAGAAGGCTGGATCACTAGGTGGTGGTGGTTTATTTATTTTTGAAGAACTACCCAGTGTGTGTGGGGCACCTGGGTGGCTCAGTGCTTGAGTGTCTAGGCCTTTGGCTTGGGTTGTGATCCCGAGGTCCTGGGATCGAGTTCCTGGGGCAGGGAGCCTGCTTCTCCCTCTGCCTGCGTCTCTGCCTCTCTCTCTCTGTCTCTCATGAATAAATAAATAAAATCTTAAAAAAACTATCCAGTGCATCAAGTTAAAAAAAGAAATCTGGATGGTGGCACAGAAGAAAAACTAAGGAGTTACTTAACATGACCTTTGCTTGTCAAGAACTGCATTAGAAAAGAAAGTGAAAAGTTGTATTTTGTCTTCATTCGGATAAGAACAGGAAACGTGAGCATTTCATTCACCTTGGAGGAGCTGATAGTTACAGAAACACTGCCTTGCGTGAAGCACCGTCCAAATAACACTGATGAGCACTATCAGCTGTTTGGGGGCCTTCTCTATCTACCCTACTTTCCTTCCCCACACCCTGCCCTCAGGTCCCCATATCTTCTCCAGTGAGGCTCTATCCAGCCTTCCCTAAGTGGCCCATGTTCTTAAATCACTACAGTCTAAAAAAATCCCTGTTGCACTAAAAGGCCAAATGTTAAGGTTAAACTAATTCGTACTAGAGTCCGAATGACTGAAAAAAAATTTCCTTTCTCCTTCCCTCCTCTGTCTCCACTTCTCAAAACATATTTGCAGTTTTCAAAAGGCAGTATGATAAGGGTTAGGATTCTGAGTTCGGGACGACATTTTAGCCAGTGTGAATAAGGAAAGTGAAAAATGCCAGCTTTGTTGTGAAAGAGATTTCTTTCTTTCATGGAAGAAGACAAGGAGGCCACAGAGGTGGCACATACAGAGGCCCTCACGGGGAACCCTTTGTCTTACACCTAGAGCTACACATTCCTTTAGGTGTCCCTGGCTGGGTAGTAACTGGAAAAATTAATAGCCCTGTGCTTTCACCCCCATGTCCAGCTGTAATTAGGAGGGCCGAAAAAAATACAGGGTGCCCAGTTAAATTCAAATGGCAGATAAATAATGAGTAAATTTTCAGTGTAAGTCTCAGCCATGCAGTATTTGGTCCTCATTTTTTTTTTTTTTTTTCTGAGCAGCTGCCTGCAGGCCCACTCCTTGGTCTATCTCCGCTGTCCGTGGAGCTACCAGCGGGGACCACTGCCTTATTAACAGTGGCAGGCTATGAAGGCAGCCCCGGGAAATAGGAGAAATGCTCATCCCCCAAGGTATAGGGTGACTCTGCTTGCAGTCAGTAGGACTGGGAGTCCCTGGAGATCTTGCTTCCAGTAGAAAACTACCCTGGTGCAGAAAGTACGTTGAGGTGGCGGCGTTGGTCACGAGTTAGCGTGCACATCTCCACATGATCCAACTTAGGACATGTCCGAACTTCTTTTTCTTTTGATGGACTCGCTCACTTTCTACCCCTAACATCACAGAAGTAGTTAGCTCAGGAGCAGCCAGCGTCACATGGCGGGAATGAAGACATACTACTCATTTGTTCAACAGGTATTATTTGAAAGTAGCAAGTACCAGATGTGGGGACAGCAACTTTGTGGGTAAAGGGAAAGATAGTAAGTATTTTAGGCTTCACGGATCACCCGGCCTCTGTTCTATATCCTATAGTCTTTGTTTTTTGCAGCTTTAAAAAAAATCTTAAACCTCTTCTTAGCTCAAGGGTCACAAAGCAAGCTTTGGAAGCTGGACTTGTCCTGCTGGCAGTACTTTGCTGTGACCCTTGTTTCAGCGACCGAAGTCTCGCTGGGTCTCAGAAGATTAGGACAAGAGACCTCCGGAGGGCCCAAGTGAATATTTGCTGGGAAACATTATCCTGCTCTCCCCCAAGCTTCTGTAGCCATTGAAGTGATAGGGCTCTTAACTGTCAGAGACAGTGCACGTTCAAGTTGATTGTCGTCTTTGACCCCTTTTTAAACACGTACGATGGCTTATGTCTGAAGCATGGCTCTATTTGTAATGCACAGAAGAAGTTGAGGAAGAAAGAGTCAAAGGCACAGAAGATGGATTCTCTCTGTCATGGAAACCCCAACCAGGAAACATCACGGGCTACGTTGTGGAGTGGTGTGACCGTCCCCGGGACCCGCTCTGTGACCTCCAGTGGAAACACCTAGGTCCCAACACCACAAGCACAGTTATTAGCTCAGGTAAGAAGCCTGCGTATTGCCATCTCGTTCCCTCCACCTCGGAGCAAGTTCATCTGGGACCTCTGGCCCATCTCACAGTTTGTGCCAAACTAATAATTTTGAAATGACCGACCCAGCATGGGTGCTAGGAGTTCAGAATTTACAAGGATGTGGCCTCAGATTTGGCCTTCAGTCTACTTTTACAGAGATTGTCTGGACCTAAGGCAAACCCTGGGATGGGTTTTCATGTTGTTTATGAATTGGTGCCTTGAAATCAGTGGTCTCAAATGAGTGGCAAAGGGACATTACAACCCTGCCTCTCCAGAGAGCTCTTACAAAAGCAAAGACACGTATGGATTTGGGAGACATTTAGGACATAGAGTTTAGGAGTCAGTCGTCAACTCCTTCACTTTCAGTGGGAAAAAATAGACCCTGACCTCTCACCTTCCGCCCTGGAGTTGTCATTTCAAGGTTCCTAGTTTAGCCAAGTCAAGGAAGCCTAGGTTCATGGCTTGAGTGGAGGGGTCAGCAGCGCCATCTGCTGGGTTCAAGATAAAGATGTGGGACTTGCCAGTGTCCAGAGGGTGCCCGCGGCCCCGGGAGAGGGCATTCTGTGGCTGGTGGGGGTGAGGAAGTGAGGTGGCCCTTGGCTAGAGCAGCGTCGTGCTGGAGATGGATTGCAGAAGGGCAGGTGCGAGGGGAAAGCCAGGAAGTGCCAGCAAAGCCTTCCAGATGCTCAGCTTTCGGGGAGGGGCGGGGGCAGCGAGAGAAGACAAGTCAGTGGAGGGGATTTGGAGTCCAAGAGACTTTAAAACGGTTTTCTGCGTCTGGCTGAACTCCCCGCCCGGTTTCATGCATGCGGACAAGAGGGCGTGAGGGCTCTCGTGGCAGAGCACGGCGTGGAGGACAGGCCGCTGCAGACAGTGGACGCCGCCGAGGCCACCGGAGGCGGGGGGATGGTGGAGAGGAGCGCAGAAATCCTGAGGAGGGAATTACGTAGGAGACGCCAGTTCATTTCTCATTCTGCTCCTTTTCAGAAATAAAGAGAATGTCACTCTGTGTTACTGAAAATCTGTTGACCTTTCTTCCTTAGATGCTTTTAGACCAGGGGTCCGCTACAACTTCAGAATTTATGGAATTTCTACAGAAATGGTTCCTTATCTATTAGAGAAAAAAACAGGATACTCCCAGGAGCTGGGTAAGTTTACGGCATAACACGGGGCCGGGGGCAGGGTCGTTCAGAACGATGCAGGGACCCCAGCTGTGCGGTCGGGGATGTCTCCGCACCTTTCCTGATTTTCAGTGTCCCATTGATTCTGGAAATCGGGTTTAAAAAATGACTTTAAATCATAAACTGTAAACCGTTTATAAAATGTCATACCAAAGAAGAAAACAAGCTCACTGCCGATGTCCCCACCCGAAGGCAGATGCCCAGAGTAAGTATTTGGTGTATAACCAGGTATTCCTTCTCCCTCTGTACAGATACACATTTTTAAATAAGGGTGGGATCTTAGTCTAGGCAGGTTTGACTCATGTCACTAAATATTATTTACGTCACTGCAAGGTGTTTAATTGTTTGCATGTGTCAAGTCACCTGTCAGTGGACATTTAGGATGATTACAGTGGTTTTCAACTATAAGCCACAAAATTCGTCGTCAGGTACCTTTCCACCTGCAGCGCCCAGTCTCTCTTATCCTTCGCCCAATCTCTCATGCCCTGAGTCACCATCACTTGAGCGAAATCTCCATCCATATCCATGGTGATGGTTTATAGAGGAAGTCTCAGCATACTTGAGTCCAAAGGTTTGACTTTAGTTTCTCATTCCTTTTACAATTTTTAAGATTTTTGACACCTGTTGTGAAACCACTGCCTCCCCCCCCCCCATCCCGAAATTTCACTGTGATTCCGCCAGCAGTGGAAGGCAATTTCGATCCCACTGAACTCTGGGCCCCTGGGACCTCCCCGCCTTGCACCTTGCATCAGGTCACCTCTCCCAATCTCCGATCGAGGGTGCCCTTTGAGACCCGCAGGAGGGGTGTTGGTGGTGCGCGTGTCTGTGTGCACACACGTGTGTGCACAACAGGCTCCGGAAGCCTTCAGAATAAATGCTCTCGGATGGTTTGAGTGACACTCGGATGGCTTGGCATTGTCACAGCCTGGGAACCGGAGTTCCTCAAATGCCCTCTGCAGTCCGTTCTCTGGCAGGGTCCTCTCTGTCAAACACTATTTCGAGTTCAAGAGCAGAATGAAGTGGAAGGAACCCTTTATTCTCTTTCCCGCTGCGTGACCTCGTGCGAGCTCTTGAGGGTCTCTGGCGGTCCCTTTCTTCACCCGTGAAAGGCCGGGCTTGGACAGGAAGATGGCTCAGCTCTTTCCCACGCAAATGATGTCAAGGCACGAATACCCCAGAGAAAAAGAGAAAACCTGTGAACTGGCCTAAGTGCCCCCGGGCTCCCGACTTGGTTGTGGCCCTACTTTTAGTTTACACGAGTGCCGTGAGAATGTTTCCAGGTGATGACTCTCCTTACCCCGCCTGCCTTCCAGCTCCTTCGGACAACCCTCGAGTGGTCATGAGTAACCTGACCTCCCACTCCTTCACTCTGAGTTGGAAGGATTATTCCACTGAATCTCAGCCCAGTTTTATCCGAGGGTACCACGTCTACCTGAAATCCAAGGCGGGGCAGTGCCACCCAGGATCTGAAAAGGCAGTTCTTTCAGGTGACGTTTCTGTTTACTCTTTCAAGCCCTCACTATGCAAAACCGTTGGAAAGGTGGTCATGACGCCTGGTGGCTCAGTTAAGTGTCTGCCTTTGGCTCAGGTCATGATCCCGGGGTCCTGGGTCTCCCTTTCAGCGGGGAGCCTGCTTCTCCCTCTCCCTCTGCTGCTCCCCCTGCTTGTGCTCTCTCTCTCTCTCTCATGAATAAATAAAATCTTTTTTAAAAAAGAAAAAGAGAGCAAGGTGGCCACGTGTGACCATGGCCATGACCTGTTCTTGCAGGCTTTTATGGCCCAACGTGTTCTTCAACAGAACAGTGGGCCAGAGGGCAGGGTCCGTATTTTAACTTCCTTAAAACACCATGCCTGGTAGTTCTGGAAGCATTTGAGGACCATCAGTGCCTTAAGAAAACCTGCCAGTTATGAAACTTTTCTTGCTAACTCCTTTTGTTTTTTTCTCCTTTGATTTGTTTAAGGTTATTACAATGTAATAACCTTAACAATATTTTTAAAATATTACAATTTTTAAAGTCTCTCTCAGCTCTTACGGGGTCTGGCAGACTTGTGTGCTCTTTCTGGATGCCCAGCGTCCCTTGTTCAGTGGTTGCTCTGCTTTGCTTGCCATCTCCTAGAAATGTTACCAGTGACCCAGAGTGATGAAGTTATGATTTAGTTTTTGATGGGTTTACGATGTTGACCGCATTGAGACAAGAATATTAGCCCCCAGCCCTGTCACAAGATCATCTCTCTCTCTCACTCTTAATGTTATCTTTCTTGAAAATGATTTTTTTTTTTTAAATGACAGATGATTCAGTGTGTTGCAAGTACAAAATTGACGACCCAAAACAAAAGATGTTCGTCGTGGGAAACCTCCAGCCAGAATCCTTCTATGAGTTCCTGGTCACCCCGTACAGCGCTGTGGGCGAGGGCCCCCATGGCGCTTTCACAAAGGTCACGACTCCCGATGAATACTGTGAGTTTTCCCAAATCAAACCGCTTCCCTTAGATACCGCTGGAAACTAAGGGGTCACGCACCTGCTGCCGTGGGCTTTGACCAGATCACGAGCTTTTAGGCCTTTCTTCTCTTTCTGTCTCTCACTCTCTACATGCGACTCTGTTTCAGGAAGACTGTTATGCAAAATCCCACTACCTTAAGTAGGAAACAGTGGGGCCGGTCTGACTGGCTTATGACCTGGAACCTTTCTCTGGCGGGCCACGGTGGCCCTAAGACACACTTGGAACTTGGTCCCAAAATGGTTTGAAAATCACAGAAGGCATGGTTTTCTGTCCACTTCGAAGAGCCCCAAACCTGCTCTCCTCGGCAGAGCTGCTGTCTGCAGGCCGGCCTTCTGGCTGGTTCCCCGCCCTGGCAAAACCGCTGCTTCCTGACTTTGTGTTTCTGGAGGCAGTTGAGAGAGTAGAGGTGGGGTTGGCTGGGGAGGGGCCTGGTGTTTGCTGATTGGTGGGGGAAAGTGACCTCAAGAGATCCACTTTTCTGGACTCCTGGGTGGGCTCAGAGGTTGAGCATCTGACTTTGGCTCAGGTCATGATCCTGGGGTCCCAGGATCAAGTCCCCCATCGGGCTCCCTGTGAGGAGCCTGCTTCTCCCTCTGCCTGTGTCTCTGCTTCTGTCTCTGTGTCTCTCATGAATAAATAAATAAAATCTTTTTTAAAAAGAGAGAGAGAGATACACTTTTCAAAATGCATGTGGCTTGAAAGAGAGAGAAGAGGGCGGGGAGCACGGTGGGAACCAGTTGACGGTCAGTTAGATTGTCAAGGTAAACACAGACCTGCAGCCAAATGGATCCTGATGGAGGAAAGGGGGGCAGTGGGTATCACATGGTGGATCGTGGAAGACACTCCTCCCCGCTGCCTGCAGTTACCAGGGGCCCTGGCTCTGTCCTCGGTCCTTGGTCTTCAGGGCTCAGGGCAGGGTCCCTTTGCTGGGGGTGGCACTGTGGGCTCAGGATGGTGCAGCAGGTGGAGCTGCTGGCCCTGGGGCGCTGACCGGGGCTGAGGACAGCCGCCACTCAGCAGGCAGGTGACTCTGCCAGCAGGTCGGGCCACCACGCAATGCCCACTCCTCAGGTTTCCAACTCTCAGAGTCACACTGAGATTTCAGTCAATGATTTGCATTATTTGCTGCCTGGGGGTACATTTAAAATATTTAAATTTATTTTCAGGCTATTTTTATTCCAGCTTTGGGATTTATTTAGCTGGTAGAGGACTGTGTGTGTGTGTGTGTGTGTGTGTGTGTGAGTGTACATGCACACATATATAATACAAATGATTATCTTTACCTCCAGTATATTTTCTAGGTTTCATCTGTCTCTCTTCTACATGCTAAATCTCCCTTAGCCTTGGCTGTGACTCTGTGGATTATATTGGTTATTATTAAAAAGGAAAATACATTCCTGCATAATCACAGCAATGAAAATGACATCCTGCAGTGACAAAGATCACGTGGGCAACTCTCACCACTGCCTTGCTGCCTGATGGAAGGCAGCCCCGACCCCTGCTGTGGGGGCTGTGGGGGCTGTGGGTCCGTTACAGAGAGAGGCAAATGCCCACCAGACAGTGGTTACCTGGGGAGGGGGTCACGACTGGACGGGGCGGCACGCGGGCCCTCTGGGGAGTGTGATCCTGTTCTGTTTCTCTCCGGGGTCCCATCACATGGCTGTTGTCGGCGTGTGAGAATTCATCCCTCGAGCTTCCTTGATGAGCACCTTCCCAAACACAAGTATTGCATTTCAATAAAGAGTTTAGCCGCGCCAGTCTGCGACTTGGAAACTGCCGTGGTTAGGTCCCCGGGCTTGTTCTCAAATGCGTCCTAACTCTACAACTTCACCAAATCTTGAAATGGGTTATAATTGTCAAAAGCTCAGATCTGAGAGCAAAGTGTTCTTTAGTGGAGTGGACAGGAGTGTTTCCCTCCCCTCCCCGCCCTCGGGGTTCACTGTAAGCCTGTTGTTGAGGGGCTTGCTTGGCTCCTCTTCCCCCTGGGTGTCCCTGCCTCTAGCCCCCTGTGCCACCTCGCAGCACCGGGTTGGGCATCTACCCACGCCTGCCCCCCCTTACCAAATTCCACATTAGCTACCCTGTCCCCATCCCCTAATTAAACCCAGCTCTGGCAAGAGCACCTAGAGCAGCGACTAGGATTACAACTACTACCAGCCCACTGGCCGAATAGTCATGTGACCGACACCCCCTCCCACCCTCCCCACCCCCAGTCAAGGGCCCTGGTGTATACCCACCTCTGAGGCTTTGGCAGAGGTGGGGACTATGATTTTAACACAAGGAGGCAGTGAACAATTGGAAGCAGTGATCCAATTTGTTAGAAGAGGGAACAAGGGGTGCCCAGGGGGGCTGAATAGGTTAAGCATCTGCCTTGGGCTCAGGCCACGGTTCTGGGGTCCTGGGATGGAGCCCCACATTCCCCCACATCGGGCTCCTTGCTTAGCGGGGAGCCTGCTTCTCCTCCCTCTGCCCCTCCCCTACTCCCGCTCTCTCTCTCTCTCTCCCTCCCCCTCTCCCCCTCTGACCTTCCCTCCTGCTCAGGCTCTTGCTTGCTCTCTTAAATAAATAACTTAAAAAATTTTTTTGAATCTTGCATAAATAGACTTTTGAGGAATAACAGTAAAATTCATCTCAATCTTTAACTTTTGTTCCTTTGAGGAGGGAAAAGTACTCATTGAAAATACCACTTTCTGTTCTCTTCTCCAGCCCCTATGCTGATACGTATTATACTCCCTATGATTTTCTGCATTTTGCTCATCATGATCCTATGCTACTTGAAAAGTCAGTGGTAAGTGTGTGGGGAAGATTTTTATCCAAGAAGAAAGAGGGGGGTAAAATCTAGACAGGAGTTTAGGAAGCTAGAAATCACATTGAATAATGAGAGAAGGTGCTGAAGAGGCAAAGGGCAGAGAGAGTTGAAAATATGACATTTTTAGAAGAGTTTTGCTTTTCCAGGTCAATACATAAGGAAAACAATAGCCATTTGAAAATATCTCAAAGCCTGTTCAAGAACGGTAGCTAAAGGGGGATCCCTGGGTGGCTCAGTGGTTTAGCGCCTGCCTTTGGCCCAGGTCGTGATCCTGGAGTCCCGGGATCGAGTCCCCTGTCAGGCTCCCTGCATGGAGCCTGCTTCTCCCTCTGCCTGTGTGTCTGCCTCTCTCTCTCTCTCTCTCTCTCTCTCTCTCTCTGTGTGTCTCTCATGAATAAATAAAATCTTAAAAAAAAAAAAAAAAGAACCGTAGCTAAGACCGGTAGTGCGCCTACTGTGCACTTGGCAGTAGTCCAGGGGCTTTCCGTACATCTCCTCAGTCCTCACACCACCACCACCGTGAGCGCCGGAATTATCTCCACTGAGTCAATGAGTAGATGTAAGCACAGGGGAGCTAAGCAGTCTGCCCAAGTTAGCAAGTGACAGAGCAAGGACTGGGACCCGGGAACGGGACTCCACGCTTGTCTTAACTAGTCACTATATTCTAAAAGTCAAGTCCAGTTTTCACTGTTTTCTAGGATGAAGGAGAAGTGTTATCCTGACATTCCAGATCCTTACAAGAGCAGTGTTCTGTCATTAATAAAATCCAAGGTAAATGCTGGGAAACTGTATGTGTGCCATCTCTCTATTAAAAACTAACCTGGGGATCCCTGGGTGGCGCAGTGGTTTGGCGCCTGCCTTTGGCCCAGGGCGCGATCCTGGAGACCCTGGATCGAATCCCACGTCGGGCTCCCGGTGCATGGAGTCTGCTTCGGTCTCTGCCTCTCTCTCTCTCTCTCTCTCTCTCTGTGACTATCATAAATAAATAAAAATTTAAAAAATAAAATAAAAACCTTGATTAAAAATAAAAAAAAAATAAAGACTAACCTGGGGTTGGGGCTATCATCCTACTTTTCTAGACCTCCTCAGGAAGATAGAACAAAGCAACAATCCCCTTGGCTCCCACAGCCGTGAAGTGGGTGCCTGGAGCTTTGAGATTTCTTCCAACAGGGGAGATCCTTTGGTTTGCAACACCGGCCCCAGTTAACTTGTGATAGGATGAAACACAAAAACCGAAGCCTTGAGTGCATTTCACATACTTTGTATACTCTGACACACACATACACACTCTTAATATTTGCATGCTTTTTTGGTCCGTTCCAGGAGAATCCTCGCCTAACAATTATGAATATCAAAGACTGTGTTCCAGACACTATTGAAGTTGTAAACAAGCACGAAGGCACTGGGAAGTCACCCACAGAACCTGAGGCTGCCAAGCCCACCTACCTTTACCTCCTCCCAGCAGAGGAGAGCTACTCCGGCCCTGGCCCCTGCATCTGTTTTGAGAACTTTACCTATAATCAGGCAGCTTCTGACTCTGCTTCCTGTGGCCATGTCCCAGTACCCACGAAAGCCCCAAGTCAGCTGGGACTGTTGACATCATCTGAAAATTTACTAACGGCACTAGAAAAAAACTGCATGAACTCCTTAGAAGAAATCCCAGCTGGAGAAAGTAGTTTGAATTATGTATCCCAGGTGGCTTCACCCGTGTCTGGAGATAAGTCCAGTCTCCCCACAAATCCACCACAGCCAGAACTCTGTTCAGAATATAAAATGCAAATGGCCATACCCTTGGGCCTTGCCGCTCCTTCTTCGAGCGGGAGTAGCAGCCTGTCTTCCATTACCCTTTTAGACGAAGGTGAACACTACCACTGACCAGTATACCCATCGCATGCCTTTATGCTACATAGACGCGAAAAAGGAGCATCGACGGCACCATTCCACCACCAGATGCCTCGGCACCTAATTCCAGTGAGCGGTCACCGTTGACATATGAGACCTCTACAGTCTGGCTCGGTCTCAAAGGTCAGAAGCTGTGGAACTTAACATCTCTCCTTGGGGCAGACTTGCCGTAGAAATGGCAGGGTCACAGAAGTAGGCTTACCTTGCTGCTGTGTGTTCCAGGCTCACCTTTGCAACAGCAGGCCGGTCACTTGACATGCGGATAGACCTTACCCAGTCAGTACTGGACAGCGTGGCTATGGTCCTAGGAGTTCAGTTTTTAGTGAGGAAATATTTCCCTTAAGTTTTACCCCTATGCTCAGTATCTTAAGGGTAAAGGAACTAGATTTAAGGTTTTGATAAAGGCCACAGAAGATTTACTACTAGAGCATAAGTTGTCAATGTTAATTTATTCTGGGTGTGTTTAATGAAAAAGTCACAGATGTTTGAGAGTAAAACAGATTTTAGACTTGCCTTGAAGTGATAACAATTTGTAGTTCGTTGATGCAGTAAAATGAACCCTCCTGGGGGCACGGACCTTATCTGATAGGTAAGACATGTGAATAATCAGTAAGATTCCCACAACTGCATTTCCATTTAGCTTACTGCAGTTAAAGAGTGGGATTGGCAAGGAACTCTTGACTGTGTCAAGATAACACTACTTGGTAGACATCAGTCTTTGACCATAATTTTTGACAACTACCTCAGAATAGAAAAAAGAAAACGTTATTATAAATTCCATTCACATTTTATGGTTCCTCTTTTTTTTAAGAACTAATATATAAATGACCTGTTTTCATTTAGTTCCCTTTGGTCTTTGCAATTGTCTGGGTCAAGAAAACCTTCACGGTCTCATTTATACTCCTATTATGCTAACAATGAATATAAGGAAAGGTCATTGTTGGACATGGTTTAGAGATAATTGTAAAAAACTATATAGTGGGAAATTCTATATTCTCTCAGCAGCAGCCTTGTCTCTTTGAATCAATATATACGATGCACCTGATGCACAACAGGTGTTCAATACACACCGGTTCCTTTCTCTTCCTTCTACTCATCAGCACTTTATCACATTTCTAAGCAAGGATGACTAGGAGTTCCTTGTTTGCTGTGCTGGAAATGACACCATCTAGGCCTCTGGTACCAAATGCCCAGCACTGTTCATCACCACCATGGAACCAAGAGTGAGAGCAGAAGACCCACATCTCCAAATAAGGGTCAACTAGCCTAAATATATCAACACAAACTAGGGCTTCTGTTTAGGTTTATTCAGCTTTTTCCTTACACAGAACTGAAACTTTGGCTGGAAAAAAACGGTTATGTATTGCCAACATAATACAACAAGTTATCTTGGTTAGTCTGATAGTTTCCAGATGACTTTGGGGGCCAGTATTGTCATCATTTAGCCCATTTGTTGCTTTCTCATGATACAATTAATAAAAGAAATGTCAATGGCAGTGAAGACTGACTTGTAAATAGTGTCTTTCATATAGATTTTCTTTTAAAAATAACCCATGAAACCTTGAAGTCATTTGTGTCACAAAAAGCTGTAATTAAAATATTTCACCACTGCATTGTGTTTTCTCTACCTCAACGAAATGAAAATCTAACCGTAAGTAGAGTCAATAAATCACCTTGTGAGCTTACTGAAAATGTAAATTTCTAGATACCACTCCCAACCTCCTCATCAGAATCTCCATGACATGAGGCCTGAAATCTACATATTTCATCAGCTTCCTCCGAGGCATTCGGATGCACACTCACTTTGAGAATCACTCTCCTAAATCAGATGATGCCTTTCTGAAATATAGCAACATTCCAACAGGAAATGCTGAGCTACATAACTGTTTGTGTCACTATGACTACAGTTTTGGCTCTAAACATCCCTTTCCTATAACATCAAACACATTCATATTTAAAACCTTAACTATCAATACCATATGCCATCTTAACAGCATTACTTTAAGAAGCATTCTTCAGAAACTTTGTAATTTGTATTCCTGTGTCAGAATTATTAGGATGAAAAAAGTACTCATGGAGGGATGCCTGGATGGCTCAGCGGTTGAGCGTCTGCCTTCAGCTCAGGGCATGATCCCGGGGTTCCGAGATCGAGTCCCATGTGGGGCTTCCTGCATGAAGCTTGTTTTTCCCTTGGCCTGTGTCTCTGCCCTCTCTGTGTGTCTTTCATGAATAAATAAAATCTTAAAAAAATATATGGACAATTTCAAATGACACAGAAGTGTAACCGTGTAATAAACCCTTGTATATAATATCATTGGCCCTAACAGCCACTAACCCATGGCTGTTTTAGCCTATCCATACCCTTCTCCACTCTCCCTCCTATCTGGAAGCAAATCTTACATGACTTCATCAGCAAATATTTGTGTTTCTCTAAGCTCTTCTTTTCATACTGTAACCATAATACACCTTTAAAAGGTATTTTACCAGGCAGCCCCAGTGGCTCAGTGGTTTAGCACTGCCTTTGGTCCAGGGTGTGATCCTGGAGACCCGGGATCGAGTCCCACATCAGGCTCCCTGCATGGAGACTGCTTTTCTCTCTGCCTCTCTGTCTCTCATGAATGAATAAATAAAATCTTAAAAAAAAAAAAAATTGAAGGTATTTTGACTGGGGGTGCCTACATGGCTCAGAGGGGTAAGTGTCCAACCCTTGATTTCAGCTCAGGTCTCAATCTCAGGGTCATGAGTTTAAGCCCTGCTTACACATGGAGCCCACTTTTTTTTTTTTTTTTTTTGAAGTACCTAAAGCCAAATTAGTAATATCTCTTTGGAAATACTGGTATTTTGGTGTGCAGGGGTCTTTGAAAATATTGGTAATTTGATGGTGTGCAGGGTACTGTGATCACTGAGGCTCAGAGCAAGGGCCTGGCCACAGAGCAGAACCATGCACTGGCCAGAGGTTCTTGCTCCCATTCTAGCACCTACCTGACTCAACGCTGATTCTAGCGAAATTGATTCTCCACCAGAATGTGTATTGAGAAAATCAAGTAATTGAATTAGACAACATCTAGTATTTCTTCAAAGAGCTCCGTGGAAAGAAAACTAGCTTTCATCTCAAAGAATTTACAAAACTATTAAACATTTTGCATTAAGTAGAACTTTAGAAACCCTTGAAGAGATACAACAAAGTCCTTCAGAATTAGCAGTTAAAAATTTACAACACAACTAAATATATTGTTTAAAGTACCAAGCAAACACAGTTGACTTAATCCCTTAAGATAAGCATTAAAGAAACGAAGTTCTAATATATTTTGGTTTTTGAAATCAATACAGAAGTAGTTGCTATAGTCTGAATGGTTGCACCCCTCAAAATTTCTATGTTGAAATCTTAACCCCCAAATATTATGGTATTAGGAGATGGGGCCTTTGGGAGCTGATTAGGTTTGGAGGCTGGAGCCCTCATGTACTTGGGATTAAGGCTATTAGGAGATCCTGGAGGGCTCCTTATTTTTTCTGCTATGTAAGGACACAACGAGAACTGTGGAACCTGGAAGAGGGTCCCTCACTCAACTGTGCTAGCATTCTGGCCTCAGACTTTCAGCCTCCAGCACTGTAGAAATAGATTTGTTGTTTGTAAGCTACCCAGTCTGTGTTTTGTTATTGTAGCCTGAATGGACTGAGACAGTACTTTATTTTTGAGTACTTTTATATACCAAAGAGTTAGGTTTTTTTTCGAATGAAACAAACTTTCTGAAGTTTAGGTCCACATTTTTCAAAGATCAGTTATATGATGATTATTAATTGTGCTTTTAGTTTATTTTGGGGCCAACTATGTTTTTACTGAACAACATACATATGCAGAAGGCAATGGGGAAAATGATATATACAGAAATGTGCCTAAGGACCAATCTGGGTGGCTGTCGGTTAAGCATCTGCCTTTGGCTCAGATCATGAACCTAGGGTCCTGGGATTCAGTCCTGAATTGGGCTCCCTGTTCTGCAGGGAATCTGCTTCTCCGTCTGCCTGCCACTCCGTCTGTTTGTGCTCTCTCTGTCAAATAAGCGAAACTTAAAAAAATAAAATAAAAATAAAAAAAGACCAATCTATCCAAAAATTTTTAAAAGATTTTATTTATTCATAAGAGACACACAGAGAGAGGCAGAGACACAGGCAGAGAGAGAAGCAGGCTCTACGCAGGGAGACTGGTGTGGGACTCAATCCCGGGTCTCCAGGATCAAGCCCTGGGCTGAAGGCAGGAGCTCAACTGCTGAGCCACCCAGGCGTCCCTCCGTCCAGACAAACCCATTTCTGAAAGTGAGACATACATTTTACCACATCTGGTCAACTACAACCTAGCTTTGACCTGGCTTTGACACTGAATTTTATTCTCCAGCTGTGGTAATTTCCCTTGTGGTATTTTCTTTTACCACTAGGTGGCTGTACTGATAGTTCATCTGATCAGGACAGTTGCTGCATGAGCAATCAAATACCTTTCACAGAAATGTCATCAACATACTTTCATCACTTACATTGTATATCATTTCATCAAAAAACTCAGAATTGTTGTATCTAAAGACAGACCCATTTTATCAAACCCTTTATAATTATTTGAAGTTGAAAATAAAATCTGTAAGGCTATTTGTTTGATTAGATCATAAAGAATGTTTAAGTACAGATATTTTAAAACATTTGGAATAGCCACTAATGTGTTACTAAACTAGGCTCTTATCTGTGCAAACTAAAAATCATTTTTACTGGGAGTCACATGTAACAGCCTCAGTGGTTCATAATTCAACAATGATTGTTTTAAAATTTCAAACAGAACAACACAAGTTTTAAGAATTTTAAGTACATTTTATTAACAATGTATCCCTTTGATAAGATTATGCTTCAGGAGGCTTTTAATGCCCTTGACATAAACTGTACACATTATACAAAAACAAGAAAACCACACACAAAAAAATCAAGGTGAGCAAAACCATCTGGGGACAAACCTTCTTTAAATTATACACAACTCAATGAAATATTCTTACGGAAAATATATAAATACTTTTTCTTTCTATGTTACAGTTATACAATATAAATCAGATTTCAATGTCTGTTCAGTGACCTACAAACACCAGAACCTCCAAATATGTAGCAGCTTATAACTAAATAAAAAAAGGATATCACGTGGTTAGGGCGCATTGAGATTTTCTTCACAATCCCTTACCACTTCTCAAAACTAATTTACACCATTTGTTTTATGATGCAGCTTCAGGGTTTCTGCCAGGCTGGGAATGGAACATTTGTCAACTATTATCTATGAAAATTTTTTTTATCTCCCCTCCTCTGCCCCAAGACTTTGTATTTTGTGCTAAATCAACCTATTCAGTGGTAAAAATTACAAGGTATTTTTTGGCATAAATTATATTTTTCAAATTAAATATTTTGTAAAGAAAATCAAAGATGTGCAATTAATGCGTGCTGCGGCCCAGCTCTCCACCTACATTATAAAAATACTCCAAAGGGGGCGGGGAATCCACATGCTGTGTGAGTCATATATATAAACCTACTATGAATGAAAAATACTTTGGGAACCTGGAACTAAAAGGAAAAAAGAATGTTCCTAGAAAGATTCTCACAGATTTCAATATTGTCTGATAAGCACTGCTATCTATTTCACTAGTACTCTTTTATAATGAAACTCTCACTGTAGTGATACTCTTCAAGTTAGGCTGGTAATAGTGGATTTCCTGAATGGGGGGAGACAAGGGAGACCTTTCCCAACTTCTATTTTGGAAAACCTGAAATGTTCTCTTTTATTCCATCAGCTCTTTTCATAAAACTCTCTCAGTTAATTCTACCTTTTCTTTTTTCCCACATTTAATGGATTGTGAATTTGAGACAACACTGGAAGCATAAAACAAAAGGGGGAAAATCTTAATTCCAAAGGACTTTTCCCAAGGTAGTTTACAAAGCTAATCTCACACAAAATTAGCACCTCACTCTTACCATGCAAAAACAATTGCAGTTATAATTTAGATGACAATTTGATTAGTTTTTATTGCTCACTGATCTGTGCTTTAATGCAGGGATAAAAGGCATCCTCTGAATGGAATGAAAAAGAATTTATAAAGAGCAGTAGACAAATCTAAATAAGCACTGACACCTCACTGTTGAACATTTTACTACCGTAAATATGACCTGAAAAACTCAGCTTTAATTATCTCAAGCTCTGGATAAAAGAGCTGAAAACTATTAAAGCTACCATTTCAAAACAACTTGTACACATGATGTTAGAAAAACTAGCATAAGAATGTATATCCCTCCAAAGAGCCTCTTTTAATGTCACTGTCTTACAGAATGTACTTATGCTACTCATCTTTATTAGAAAATTTTTATGAGGGAGACTTCTCTCCTCTCCTCAAATCTACCTAGGTATAAATAAGAAAAGTGTAAGAAATTTTAGACCATATTTAATTATTAATACTAATTTCTAATTTCCTTATTATTTATCAGTATTTACTTAGTATGTGAAGTGAAATCTGTTCTTGAAAAAAATTCAATTAGAAATGACAATTCACTTTACAATTAGATATTCAGTTTACAACCAGCACAACTGCCCAAATTCTTTCAAATTATTCAATAATTACCAATAGTACAAATTTATATGGACTAAGATTAATTCTAAAATCTTGAAAAACTACAGTATTGACATTATTTTGGTATTTTATAGTCTGGTAGTATCTATTACTTATAGATGATTTTCTCAATTATTTCTATTACCACTGACACCATTCCTAATCTTTTCTGCTATAATTTAATATTTTTAAACACTAAGGTAAATCACTTGGCACTGCATGTGAGCATTTTTCATCATAAAAGTCTACTTTTATACAGATGAGTACTTGAAAACGTATTAGACCTGTCAGTGAAACATGGATAAACCAAATAGCACTATACATTTAAGTATAGACATTTTTTTTCTTAGATTACTTATAACCACAAAACTCTGTCTCCCCAAACTAAGTGCTATAGGCAATTATTATAATGTATACATACATGTCTTTCAAAGTAATAGTCAATGAAACTGTTCAGGTTAATAGTAACAAAGACTTCATTTGGGGATGGATGAGTGAAGTGGGGTCCAGGATGGGGACAGTTGTGTATATGACAAAAAAAAAGAATTACTGTTAACTTTTAAGGGATTAAACCACAGATTTTATATTCTATATTAACTGAGGTAGTGTTTAAAATGAATGTCTAAAATATGTCAACCCCATTATGAATAAGATTACTAAATTACCTCCTTTGGAGTTTTTAACCACTATTTGGTCTAGTAACTCTGACATTTGGTTCTCTGGAAGGCATTTTAATCATCCAAGACCAAAGACCAAGGTGACAGGCAACGTTCTTAAAAGTACTGTTAACATTTAAATAAACACCTGGGTTCAGTGATAAATTAAAGTTAAAAAAAATATTTTTATTTTCACTTGGATTTTATGAGAGAAAATCTGAAGAACCACTTTTTAACATAAGCAGCAGCTTACAGCCCTTTTCTGCTTTGTTATAATGTAAGTTGCTACACAGTGCATGTAAGAACAATTCACTGAAGTGCAGTCAAAGAGGTGTTATGAAGTGAGATGAAATGCTTCATCCCAATTGGAACTTTCAGTGCCAGTAAATTAAAAACAAAACAAAACAAAAAGTATCTCTGTGAGTTACATTTTCTAGTTCACAGGGTTCTTTACAGAGATCTCAAAGAACAAGCCCGTTATAAAAAGGATCTGTACTATGGGAAATATTAATCAAGGTACTAGGACTGTGTCAAAGCTGATGTGTAACTGTAAAAATGGTATAAACAAATGAATTAAAAAAAGGGTCCTAATCAGTCCAGCTGGATTTTTTCTATTTATATATAGACCTCAAAAAAGATAATCCTTTCATTTACAAGCATTCTAATGGTGATGGCCATGCTATTTTTTATATACAAATTTGCATATATGTTTAATTCCTGTAAAGATTCTCAAATATCTTTAAACATATACAAATTAAACAAATAAACAAAACTTTGCCCTCATCAACCTAACAACTTCACAAATATGAGAAAGGCAATTACTGTATTGATAAACTCACCTATCACTGCATTTAGTTTGTGCAAAACAAGAACACTGATATAAAAATTAAATTACTGCTGCTTTAAAATTTGGTACTTAAGGCTTTTCACTACAATTTTTAATCATAATTCAAGTTGCATTAATGATTGTTTTTTAAAAGGAAATATGGCTCTTCTTTTCCCACGGAATGTGTAAATCAGAGGCAAACTTCTCTCTTCCTCAGAAGACCCAAAGTGTTATTTACTGCTTTCTTTTGCTTTACGTCTCAATAGTGCTTGTTCAAGTTCCTCTTTCAAATGGTGATATGGGAAGTTGATGAAAATGAGAAGTCCAATGAAAACATGTGCATTCTACAAATGGGAAATACTCAGAATTATAAGAGGACATTCTGATTTGAATCAAGAACTGTAGTGAAAAACCTTAATTGGTTCAAATAGCCTATAATAACATATTGCCACAAAACTGAAGAGACAGAAAACAAACTGTTGCAAGTCTAGTAACATAAAAATAACTTATAAGTCCTGGGTTGTTGAGGCTCTTCTTTTGCTTTGAGGTTACAAACCTCTGAAGTAGTGTTACAAATATTAAGAAAAATGTGGCAGGGCCAAAGTTCTCCCTCTAATACCAGCAGTTACAGCACACCCCACTGTGGAACAGGGTGCAGCCTCAGAGACACGGACTCCTGGTTTCCATGAGTTAGTTAACAAACAAGGCATCTTTATATTTACCCTAAAAAAAAGAATTCAGAAATAACTGTGTGAAGGGTGCTTCTGCATATCCTATTATTGTTCCACTGTTATGCTCTTAAAATGAAAAAATAGAAAACCTATGTAGGTATTCAGTGCTTGGCTCTTGCATATAATGGTAACTAAAACTCTTAAAACTGTGGTAATGAGCAACGAACCCCCAGAGGGTTCAACAGGGAAAAGAGGAAGTTGTTTTGGTAGGGAAGTCTGCAGTTCCAACTGTGCATGTACCAGTAATTGCTGGAACAGAAGATACTCCTGTCTTGGCTGCCCAGTTAGTCAGCATTTTCTGAGGCTTTTAGGAAATCCACAAATATGAATATATATAGTATTCATCTACAGACATCATAAATATGAGGTCAGGATTCAGCAGATGTATCAACTATAGGTTGCTTTGGTGGTGTTGCCAGCACAGCCTCGGCTTCTTCATGCATCTAAGAAAGGAGTGGCAAACTGTTAATGACTTTCTAGTGCATCGACAGACAAGACTCTCCTCTTAACCCAAACATAAAACTATTCTTGAAACAGTGAATTTCAGAAATACAAATTCTACTCACTTGTAAAAACTGTACATCTTGAAATAATTCTTGTATGAACCTCCGACACGGAAGTCTAAATGTGCAGTGTGAGAGCAAATGGGAAACCTCAGAGTAAAGGCAGATGTCATCAAATGTCTGAGGGTATTTCTCCTTAATTCTAAAACCAAAGAAAAAGCAATGCTGTGATAAAAACAATTAATAACCACTTACCTATTTTTCCCTCCAAACTATCACTTTTTAAATATTCTTTTTACCAGACATTGATCGATGGCATATTTGGAATGATGGCTTAAAAATATAAAATATTAAATATTCTTACCTCACACTTAAACTAGATATTTTAAGTTTGGGATTGTCTCTTAAAATGATTAAATACTTCTTGGAAAGTCAGAATTTTTTTTATTTTTTTTTTTTACTAGCATGAGAAATTGCAAAATTTATTAGCCTAGGATGACTTAACTTTTCAAAATTAAGTTTGAAATATCTTGACTGGGCTTTCTCTTTGTATCTTTCAACCTTTGAAGTGGCTTTTAGCTGAGACAGTATGTCACAATCAGGGGTGGGGTGCGGTGAGGTAGTACACAAGCTAAAGACCTACTACTGCTGGAGCATCTGGCCAGGCGGTCTGCAGGGGGACCCTGGCATCGTGGTACTGTTTTTTTTTAAAGGTCCACAGGAGACTCAGTGCTGCATTTCTTTTGAGGACCACACTTTTAATAGTGTAGATCAATGATAATAATAGTTCAACTTGAATTTTCCTTTATTGTGTTGCTGTGATTTAGAGAAAAAAATTAAAAATTTTGTAACTTTTATTACAAGAAAGAAGAAAAATAGGGAAAAAAATAAACCAAATAAAATCACTTGTTTTTGTGTAGACTTGCTTTTCTCAAACTGTTGTTTCAAGATTCCCATACTTCCTTAAAAATTAGAGAACCCCCGAAAGCTTATTTTTTGTGGGTTATAGCCACTGATAATTACCATATTAGAAATTAAGGTTGAGAAAACTTCAAAATATATATATGAATTCATTTAAAAACCAAACCCATTGCCTGCTGACATAAACATATAGTTTTTGTTTGAGAGACACAAAGAGCGTACGCATATGAGCACAAGGGTCAGGGGTGTTGAGGGGAGGTGGATCCCAAGCAAACTCCTACCCTGAGTGTAGAACCCAACAAGGGGCTCCATCTTATGACCTTGAGTTCATGACCTGAAATGAAGACTCAGATGCCTAACTGAGCCACACAGGTACCCCAGAAATGACATTTTAATGAAAAATATTTTCTAAAACTAAAAAAGCGAGAAGAGTGGTATTGTTTTACATTTTTATAGATCTCTTTAAAGTCTGGCTTAACAGAAGATAGCTGGATTCACATACCTACTTCTGCATTCAGTCTTATACCAAATGTTATTTTGGTTGAAGTACGTGAAGAAAATCTAGCCTCACACAGGTACACCATGGAGAAATACTGATATAAGCTAATTAGTCTAACTTTTGAAGTTTTTCAAGGATTTTTTTCATCCTAAAAAGTGGAACAAAGAATACTTATGCTTATAGTTTACTTACGTTAAAAGCCCAGTTTCATGACATTTAGTTGAAACTGAACTACTCAAATTAATGACTAATCTTAAAACTTCTTTGCGAAGGAGTATACGGCACATCGGTGTATCATCTGGAATTGTTTTAACACCTGAAAAGAAGATGAAAATATCTTTACCACAAGAGAAATGATTACAATCCATAAGATTTGTTTTTAGACTTCACTTAAAGATCTAAAACTGAGAAAAATTGCACATAATTTGGCAATCATTTGGGAACAAAATTAAATGGAAGAGAACAATTAAGAGGATATATATCAGCAGCTGATACAGGTACAAGTATACCTAAGAAAAAAGGACTTGTCACAGTTTTGAGACAATTTCATTTAACATTATTTATTTATCAACAAAACTAAGTACAGTTTTAATAACAATGCTTGTATATGAATCTGAAAACTTACCTAGTAGCAATTCTGTGCTTTTGGTGCTGCTTGCTGAGCCTTCTTGAGATACTCCATCACTGCATCCAGAAATCCCTGAAAACTTAGAAGGAACCACTTCTAAAGGATTATGGATACTCTGCTCACACCAGTCAGAATACGGAATGTCTTGAAGGTCTGAAGAGAAAATCAGTTATTTCTATTAAAGTAACATAATGGCTTAATTCCTATGCTTTATTATATACCACAGAGATGATTTATCATTTCTTTCCAGTTTTCAACAATTATTTTCCATGATGATCTTCAAAGTAAATCCAGACTGTTCAGATAGTGAGGTTTGTTAAATCCTAAAGACATTTATAAATTTTATTTTCCTAAATTACAAAAATAATACATGAATATATGATTAAAGAATTCAAATAAAGATGATATAGAATAAAACATGAAGATATGCAGACATTATATCTACCCCCTGTCCCATCACTCTCACCCTCACACTAAATACCTCTCCAAAGGGAAATGGTTAAAAGTTTGACATATATATTTTTAAGATCTTTTGTTACTTTAAAGTTCTGTGGGTGTATAAGTGGAATTATGCTATATTATTGTTCTATGACTTGCTTTCCCCCCATTTAATAATTACCAATTTAAGAATCATACTTCCCTGGGTTATAGTTCATTCCTTAGAATTAAATTTACCACACTACCCATGTGTTGCTAAGGTACTCCTAGACAGGATTTTGAAGTCAATC
Organism: Canis aureus; assembly: GCF_053574225.1. Classification (NCBI taxonomy): domain Eukaryota; kingdom Metazoa; phylum Chordata; class Mammalia; order Carnivora; family Canidae; genus Canis; species Canis aureus. Next base: position 71,870,953 of record NC_135614.1, on the reverse strand, counting down.
AAACATCTCTGTGTTGCTAAAGTGACATTAACTTTATTTAAATTTTCCTGAGCACTTAGTGATTAGAACACCATCAGGAAGTCTTTGGCTATCCTTTTAGGGAACAACACTGGACAACATATTAAATCATACCACCTTAGTACTGTAAGAAATATTGGAAATTAAAGTTTTCATCTTATGAAAGAGAAGAGATTCAGAGAGAGGAGACACAACTCAGGCAGAAAGTCAGAGCTCTTGACAGATGGTCTAGTACTAACTTTTTGCTATAGCATGTTGTCATGGTAGAGGGGGAAAAAAAGCTCTATATTTAAAACTTAGGAAACGAAACCAATGTCAATCTCTCCCTATGTTGTTTTCTATAGAATAGATATGATCCTTTCATCTCACCTCTAGCTACATCCTAAGAGTACTAGTTACATAATACAAGTAGAAAATGTTTTGATGCCTTGGAAAAGAAGATCTATAAATTTGCCATAGTTTTGAAATTTTGGTTAAGTAAATCATATGTCTTTCACACACTTAAAAGTAAACATGCTACTTAATCATTCTTTGATTTAAAAAAATAAAACTACTGCCAAAAATTTGAGAACTGAAGATGTACTTAAAAACAGTAAGATTATTTTATAATCAGCTGATAAGCTACTCGGGGACTACGATGACAAAATATTTCAGCACAAGGAACAGTAAGACACTTATACTTTATTCAGTCAACATGTTTCTGAAAAGTCATAAACTATTTCAGCCTCACCTTTAACCTGTGATGACTCCTAATATTTCTAACCTGTTAGGATCATGTCCTATCTTTGAACATTTCAAGCATTCTTGTTAAAAAAATAAAATAAAATCATTCTTCTAAGCACAACAAAACCATAAAGTACATAAAAATCTGTGGTAGCAGATGCAGAATAAAATGTTATCAGATAATCCTATTCCAATAGCGCTTCCTCTAAGCTTTACATTTTTTTAAAAAAGATATTATTTATTCATGAAAGACAGAGAGAGAGAGAGAGAGGCAGAGACACAGGTAGAGAGAGCAGCAGACCCCATGTAGGGAGTCCGATGTGGGACTAGATCCTGGGACTCCAGGATCACACCCTGGTCTGAAGGCAGGTGCTCAACTGCTGAAACACCCAGGTGACCCTGAGCTTTACATTTTTGAACCATTACCACCAGACCACAAGTTTTAAAGAACAAAATGTCTTGTGTTCAGGTTTTGATGTTCCTTTAAAAAATGATCATTAAATAGTATAGGGATTATCTTTCAGTTATCTGCCATGAACAACATGAAGTCTTCTTTCTGATACATAAAATCCTCATATGGCTTACAGGAATGCTTCTCAAACTTTATTGTGCACATGAACAACCTAGGAGTCTCATGGAAGTGCAGATTCTGATTCTGTGTGTAGGATGAAGTCTGAAATTCTGTATTTCTGACAAATTCTCAGGTGATACTGATGCTGCTGGTCCACTAACCATATTCTGGGTAGTAAGAGCTCCGCAGGACCTGATCTCTGCCTATTCCTTTAGACTGATCATATAGCTCCTTCCCTCTTACTGTCTAAGCTCTATTAACACAGGTGTCTTTTTAGTCCCTTCTACTTCCCATGCATGCTCCCATGAGAGAAGGCTTTTGCTTATTAGGCTATTCACTTTGTCTTCAAATTCTCTGTTTTGATCTTTTTTAGCTTCTATTGATTCTTTAGATCTCAGCTCAATAGTAAACTCTTCAGAAGGCTCTTCTTTGACTTGCCTCCTTGGTTATATTCCTTTGCTTGTAACTATTCTTAACAGCACTTGTTACAAATGCAGTATTACATTCATACAATCGATTGATCAAGTGATCAATCAACCCATTCATCCATTTCTTTCTCCACTTGAAGCTTAAAGAGTACAAGAACAGTGTTTTGTTTTGTTTTCTCTCTCACAAATGTTTTCCTGGCATCTAGTTTTATGTCTGACACATGGCAGTGGCATAATAAATACTGAGGGCATGAAATGAATAAAGGTTTGGAGACTTTTTAACCATTTGGCCTTTCTCCCTTCATACTTCTAAGATGAGTATCAGTAGTAAACTGTAATCATTTCCCAATTCAGAATTATTCTTCCCCTGCTGCTTCTTTCTCTAACTTTTCACATCACTGGTGAACCAACTGAGAGGCTCTGACTTTCTGCCTGCTTTCAGTCTTTCACAAGTCCCAAACCTCACAATACTCTACCAATCACTCTCCCAGTACAGGTCACAAATGAATTAGAATTAGCTGTGACTGTCTTATGACTAGGTAATGAAGGGGCTGGTTTCCCTATTTTTTGTTTGATAAAATAAGTAGAAAACAGTAAAGTAAAATGTACAGTGTTTCACAAGTATTTGATGAATAAGTATATAAATGAAGAATTTGCAAAAACTAAGACATGACAGCCCATACACTGAAGGAACTTAATGAGTGGAAGGAAAAAAAAATAGCCAATCAATAATGATTATAAAAAAAATAATGATTATAAGAGACCTATGTACAAAGGGTGAGACAGAGAGGAAAAAAATGTCAACATATGACTTAAGAGTGAGGGACAGCTTCACAGGTAAAATACTGACAGGATGAGGTGGAACTGCAAAAGAGACTGTCTATGTGTAAAGCTTGTGTGTGAGGAGCGGGGAGGGAAAAGAAAGGAGAGCAGGGAAATCATTTTTCATGCCTAGAATTATGAAATTTATATATAGAAATCTGTTGCATTCTTATACACCAATATGACATAGCAGAAAGAGAAATTAAGAAAACAATCCCATTTACAATTGTACCAAAAATAAGAAAATACCTAGGGAAAAACTTAACCAAGCAGGCGAAAGACCTACATTCTGAAAACTATAAAACACTGATGAAAGAAACTGAAGATGACACAAACAAATGCAAAGCTATTCCATGCTCATGGATTAGAAGAACCACTATTGATAAGATATCCGTACTACCCAAAATGATCTACAGATTTAATGCGGTCCCCATCAAAATACCAACAATATTTTTCACAGAACTAGAAAAAATAATACTAAAATTCGTATGGAATAATGAAAGACCTCAAAGAGCCATGCAATCTTGAAAATCTAAAGATACAGTAGAAAGCTGTAATAATCAAAACAATTTGGTAATGGCACAAAAACAGACTCACAGATCACTGGAACAGAATAGAGAAGCCAGGAATAAACCCACACTTATATGGTCAATTAATCTATGACAAAGGGGCTGCAAGATTATACAGGGACGGAAAGGCAGTTTCTTTAACAAATGGGCTATAAATATTGGACAGCTACATGCAAAAGAATGAAACCGGACCACTTTCTTACACTACACACAAAAAGAAATTCAAAATGGATCAAAGACCTAAAGGTAAGACCTGAAACCACAAAACTCTTAGAGGAAAAAACAGGTACTAATTTCTTTGACGTTAGCTACGGGAACATATCTATAGATATGTCTTCTAAGGCAAGGGAAACAAAATCAAAATTAAAAAATTATTGAGACTACACTAAAAATATTTTTTTGTACAGCAAAGGACACTATCAACAAAACAAAGATAATCTACTGAATGGGAGAAGATATTTGCAAATGACATGCAATAATGGGTTAATATCCAAAATATATAAAGAACTTATAAAACTCAACACCAAGAAATCAAATAATCCAATTAAAAATGAGCAGAGGACTTGAACATTTTTCCAAAGAAGGCATAGAGATGGCCGGCCAACAGACAAATGAAAAGATGCTCAACATCATTCATCATCAGGGAAATGCAAATCAAAACCACAATAAGTTATCATCTCACATGTGTCAGAATGGTTAAAATCAAAACACAAGGAATAACAAGTGTGGAGGATGTAGAGAAAATGGAACCCTCAAGTGCTGTTGATGGGAGTGGACTTTGGTACAGCCACTGTAGAAAACAGTACGGAGGTTCCTGAAAAAAAAAAAAAAAAAAACTAAAAATAGAAATATATAATCCAGTAATTCCACTACTGAATATTTACCCAAAGAAAATGAAAACACTAATTTAAAAAGATATATACACTCCAATGTTTATTGCAGCATTATTTACAATAATCAAGATATGGAAGGAAGCCAAGTGTGTAATCATAATGATTGGCTAAAGATGTGGTATTTTTGTGCAATGGAGTGTTACTTGGCCATAAAAAAGAATGAGATCTTGCCCTTCGCAACAACACAGATGGATGGAACCAGAGAGAATAATGCTAACTAAAAGTCATCAGAGAAAGACAAATACCGTAGGATTTCACTCATATGTGGAATTTAACAAAACAAAGGAAAAAAACACAAACAAAACAGATTCTTAAATACAGCAAACAAAATGGTGATTGCCAGAAGAGAGGTGGGTGGGCCTTGGGGGAAAGAGATAGAGGATCAAGAGCACACTCATCTTGATGAACACTGAGTAACTAACATACAGAATTGTTGAATCACTATATGTATACCTGAAACTAATATAACACTGTATGTTAATTATGCTGGAATTAAACATAAGAAAAACAGAATTGTTGAATCATAATATTATACACCTGAAACTAATGTAACATTTTATGTTAATAACAGTCCAATTAAAAAAAAAAAAAGACTAGATTACACAAAGAATCTTGTGTGCTGGGCATGAATAGCCAGTAAAGAACAGAGAATAGCATGAAAAATGAATTGGAAGGGGCCAAAATTGGAGATGAAACATTAACCTCTAATCCTCCAACAGGAAAATGCTGAGTGATTGAACTAAGGCTAAGGAGTAAGAGGGATGGTCAACAGAGCTGCGACATGACTTGTGACTGAGGCAGATTCAAATTAGGTGGAGAAGGATATATAATCACTCACCCGAATGACTACATATTGCACTTAGTTGATTACTGGGCTGGAAACCCAGAATTTCGATACAGACACAATAAAGGCAGTTATCATCTGTATGCTCCTGTAATCCAGTGTCTTCTGTACTTTCTAAAAACAGAGAAGCATCTGAATGGATTGAATTCATTATTTCCGTAAGACTCATCTGCTGTCGTAGCAAGTGAAAAGAGTTTTTTACAAGACCTCCAGTTCCAGAAGGAAGACCTGTGCATAAGTAAATATGAAACAAAATCTAATAAAGATAGTATCAATGACACCTTTTTCAAGATATCTCAAACTATATGAATTTTTAAGGAAGGAAAACTAGGGAAGAAAATCAGAACTCTTTTTATGACTCAAAATCTTAACCTTAATTGAGGAAAACAAAGAATAATTTGCTTAAAATTAGGAAAACAAAGTTAGTAGATAAGGTTTTATTACATAAAATTTTAAAAACAAAATGAAAAATTAAAATTATACAAGTAAGGCATCATTCCAATTATTCTCAGTATTTCCAGAAAGAAATGTAATAATTCTGAGTCTGAAGAGGTACTTGGTTAAAAAAAAAAAAAAAAAAAAGAAGTCAAGATTATGAAGCTTTAAACCTGTGGCTAATATGAATATATTCATTAAAATCTTAGTATTCATAACAAGGAGAGGTCACATAATATATGTATGTTTTTATCTCTCTCCTTTCCCCAAACACCTGTTTATTAGACCTTTGAGAATTAGCATTACAATTTTTTCATGCATTAGTTTTTAAAAACAGAATCAAATGATCAAGTTTGTGTCTTCCTGAGAAGTTGGGTAAAACATTTCTTTAAGCTTCTCACAAAAATACATTGTGATTTAGTTTAAGTTGACTCAAACAATTATTTTGGCATAATTTTTAAGACGACCTAAAAGTAAGTGTACCTGAATTTTTAACGTCATTCTACTGAAAAATATTTTTTTAATCAACCTTGTTTTAAAAGAATTTTCTTTTTAATATAAAGAAAAAGAAATCTCATGAGAACAGAAATCATGCATTACCTCCTGCCTCATGGGCAAACACTCTGGCACCTCGATCGTCATGTGGAGGTATGTTTTTTGTCTGAAAATAGGGAATATCCTTTACCTAAAATAGATAAATTATAAAGTTCACTTCATGAATATTAGCAAAATTAAATGAAATACAATTTAAATAGAATCACTATAGCACATGAACCTAAAATGAAAAATCACTTAAGAAGGTTAAATTACCAAAACTTGATAAAATAACAAATAACCCTTAAAGTTCTTATCTACTCTTAGTAATTTAAATAAATACTAAAGTAATTATTATTAGAATTTATCTGAAATGTCTTTAGACTCCTGAGCAAATGCAGATCCTTTAGCACTACAATCATGTAGATATTTATGAGTACCTCATGGGATTAGGGACACCTTGTATGACTGGGCACATGTGGCTATCCGTACAGGATAAACAGGTTCAAGAATTAAAAAAATAAAAAAAATTAAAAAATCAAGGAGGCACGCCTGGGAGGCTCAGCAGTTGAGCATCTGCCTTTGGCTCAGGGTGTGATCCCAGGATCTGAGATCGAGTCCCGCATCAGGCTCCCTATAGGGAGCCTGCTTCTCCCCCTGCATGTGTCTCTGACTCTGTGTGTCTTTCATGAATAAATAAATAAAATCTTAAAATAAATAAATACATACATACATACACCCAGATGTTTAAAAAAAAAAATCAACAAGAAACATACGTACACTTCAAACTTAATGCTAAATGTGAAAAAAAAAAAAAAAAACAAAAGTAAAAAATGAAAAACAAGGATAAGTCAAATGTGGCTAAAAAAGCAAAGTTAAAAATTCTCTAAACTTCTATAGAAAATATACTGATGAAATCAAACAAGATGCTGATTTAGTATGGAACAGAAGGGAGTATAATGTTCTGGGGACTTGGAAATACTAAATACAAAAGTATAGAATAGTTGAGAAAGGTGAAATAATTTTTATCATAAAGTGTTTTTAAGCAAAACTTCCTTAAAAAATTATCTTCCCCCCAAAATAGTATTACTCCAAACTAATTTCCAGTAAGCAGTTATACAATAATGAAAAAACAGGAAACTAACTCATAAGAAAACAGAATTAATGATACCTGGAATATATCATTGATGTCTACTGGAAGAGCAAGACCAATATAGTCATCTGAACTACCATACGTTGCACTGGACACCATAGACCTCACTGAGGAGGATCGTTGCAGGGTATTTTGATTAATAGGACTTAGTAAGTCTTCTTTATCTAATGAAGCATAACTTAAAGCTTTCATGAACCTATAAAACCATAAGAAAAAAAAAAAAAACCTTTGCATTAGTTTCTTGATTTGTATTAATCATATAGAGAAATTATTTATTTCTGTAACTTAATAAAAGATAAGTAACTAGCCAAGTACTAAACAGTGCCATCTTGTTTATTAAGAGCATATAAACACTTGAAATTGTTTAGCTGTTATAAAATGACATACAAAAGATCATCAGTATTGATACGGTTAGGAAAACAACTGCTATGGCCTCCCAGGTAAAAATGAAAAAGTGGGCAATTAAGGTAACTTTCAATATCTAGAAGCAGAACAAAACAAAACAAATGACCTCAAAAATCACAGGTATGACCCAAGGACTATCTTCACAATCATTTCAAACTAGTAAAGTTTCTATCGTACAACTAATGGAGTCTATAACTCCATTTAACATTTTTATGAAAAATAAGAATACTGATTATCCTTTGTGTGGTAATTACTTTCATGCTATAGCAACAAGATTTATGTAACACAGATAACAGATACCAAACAGCAATAATGTTATAATCTGTAAATACTGTAAGACAGTTTTATTTAAAGTACTGATATTTCCTCAATGCATTCCTTACTGACTCCATAATAAATATGGTATACTGATATTTCTGTAAGATACACCTTTCTCATACAAATTTCTTATTCATGCAATATACATACTACAATATTTACCAGGCACCTGCTTTGTACATACAAGGCAGTACACAAAACTCTACAGTTAATGTACACTGGCATTTAGAAACTCAAGTCATTTAAAATGTAACAATATAGTCTGATATTAAAAAAAGGAATTATTTTACAATGCACACAAAAGAAATCCTTCAAAACTGAAATTATTAAGATTATCATGGTAAAAACCACTAATTTCTACTAGTTTTTGTTTAAAAACCCCTCTTAACTGAAATTGACAAATTTCATTAAATAGGTCAGTAGTTTTAAAATTGTATTATTAAACCTCACTTACTTCATAAAGTTCTTAAAGGAGTACTGGAGGCGAAGGAAGGAATTATTGCATTACTGCCTTCCTAATCCCTATTTCAACTGACTAGCTCCATTTTAATTTATTCTGCATATTGGGTTTCAATAGAAATATTTTTGTGAAGAAAGAGATTCTCTACTTAAAAAGCTACATTTGAAAAGCTTAAAACCAAAGATCTAGTACAAATTCTATTAGATGAGGCAACTGAGGCCTAAATATTTCAAAATTCATGAACTTTCCCAAATTCATAATGGTGAGCAATTGAGGTCTGCCTGTTTTTCTTCTGCATTGATAAAGTTTTGCAAAGCTGTTGAAGTCTAGGCAGATGAGACATAAGGTATAATTTATGAAATATTGTTCAAGTTCATTCACTCAGTACCAGGATTAGAATTTAGGATTAAGGATTCCTACCTTCAGTGTTTGATCTACCATATACCAAAGAAATTATCTCCCTAAGATATGATTTTTAAGACTGCAAGATTCATGCTATTCATTATACCATAGGTATCTGCATGCCTACTGTTTTATAAGAAAACAAAACAAACAATAATAATCCTTCTCAGCCTGGATTCCAAACTGTTAAAGTAAATTTGTAGTTATCTTCTATCACTTTCATTTTCTCCAAACTAACCAAAGGAAAAAAGTAGGAATACAAAGACTAATGCTGATACAGTTTTTTCCTCCACACACACAGTAAGAACTAAATAGATTTGAAAAACAGAGAAGAGATTTGATGAACATGAAATTCTGTTACGCCGTCATGCCTTTGCACAAGCTGTTCCTGTCTCTTGACTTTATTTTTTCCTCCTCCCAAGCAATTAAAATACCTATTCATCCTTTACAATGCCAACAACTTGGCATGCTACTCCAGGAGCAAAATTTCAAATAACTTTCTGAATGGTTCAGAGTTAACAGCACTTTGGTTATTGTACTGAGCTGTAAGATGGTGCTACACTAACTGCTTATGTTGCTGAGTTGTTACCTACTGCCCCTGGCTGCTGTAGTAGTCTTTGAGTTTTCAAATACTTTGTTGTAAAATAAAAATTTCCACCTTTCCTATCAATTTTATCAGCTATCCTTTCCTGTTACAGTGTTTCTACCAATCAGAAGCTTCCAATGTGGAACTTGCTTCCATAGGCCTCAAAACCTGATATCCAAGCTTATTAGAATAAATATCAACTTTGAATGTGGGTCACAGGTACCTCTTCTGAATACAATTCATGGACCTTACTGCAGAGATTTAGACTAGTGAGCTATTAAGAGATTTGCCTGTCTTTGTTCTGAATTGATGAGGTTGCCAAAGCTGGATGAGTTCCTGGTAGATGAGACATTACTGCATAATTCCTAAATTCTATCAAATGAGATATAATTTATTATCTACTACAAAGGAACCCCCTCTACTAAACGTATTAGCATTACTGACATAGAACTGCTTAATAACTTCGTAATGCTATTAAGAACTTGGTTCTGTAAAAGCCAAATGGGTTACATAAGGAAATAACTACCCATAATGATAATGATGATGATGTGTATCAAGCACTATTCTCAGTACTTGACAAATACTAATCCATATTAGTATACTAATAAATACTAAATAAATGGGAACTAATAACCAAAACTAAGTAGGTTTTTAGAAGTATTTGGCCCAACAACAACCAAAAAAGGGGTACAGAAATCCTTGCAGCAGTCAAATTTAACATTGCATATATTTTAAAGGTAAAATCAAACTCTTCACTTGGTAACAATCTTTAGATAAGGCATAGTAATCCCCTAAATGTTCTTGAGCACAAACTGCTACTGCTGAATCCTGAGAGTCAAGTGATTCATTTAATGTTCATTAGGTTTCTACTACATAACCAGCTACTTAAGACAAACTGAAAATAATTTCACTGAAATTTGTAGTTACTTAAAATAATAATAATAATAATAATAAAGGTCAACTTTTGGAGCCTTAAATTGACCTACCTGAAAAGGTTGTTTGTTATTGTAGGTCTTAAGCTCCTGATTCCCCCGACATGCTTCTTTTTAAAATCGATCCTTGCAGAAGCGAGAAATAAAAAAAAGCTTGTGACTTGTGTGTCCTTGTTAACCATATATGTTTATTTTCAGGGCCTAAAAGAATTTGTTTTCCCCCCTCGCAGCTGCAAGAATCCATTTCAAATCATATCGGGTAACTAGGAGCTTATAGCCTACCACAGTAAATAATTATAATAGGTCAGTGCTGAGGCTTTATGTAGATGTAAAACCTGTCTAATGCTTTTAAGTCTGTTAAAATGCAACCATTATTGTTCATTTTTAAATGTGTATTTGCTCACCTGCTAGGTGTTAACCTGGACTCAAAGCTGTTGGCCTTCATGGTGATGGTATCAGTAAACAGCACATCTTTTGCGGGAGATGCCAAAGCTTCAGAATGAGATAAGGATGGATGCATTCTTTGTTGCTGTAATCTTTTCAGTGTAGCGTAGCCAAAGGCGTCTCTAGAACTCGTGTAACTAAAGTTACAATCTGCTAGACTTTTAATCGTAGCAATAGAGGGTGCTTTAAGGGACTGTGCTCTTCTAGGAAGTGTATGAGAAGAACCTGGAGGCACCAGGGACACTGAGTTTGATTTGGAGAGAGACAGATGGTTAGACTGTGGTGTCAAATAGTTGCTTGTCTTAACAGTTTTAGTACTTACCACAGTACTCATACTTCCACAGTCTGTGTCCACAGTTGTAGCATCAACACCCACTGTCTCTCGTGAAGGACTTGAACTCATTGAACTTATGCCACTTGTTGTAGTGTCTGTATTAAAACTTTGGCTACGTATCTTCATATGTGAGCTTGTTGAACTTTCTACAACTAATCTCTCTCGGCTTGTGTTTTCTCTGTGATTTTCTGTACCAAGACTCTTGGTGAATTTTAAGTCATTCTCTCCAATACTTGGAGTACTACCAGTGTCTTCAATGTGCTTATTCCCAACAAATGAAGTTTCTAATTGTAATGTTTTCTGTACTGTGGATATGGGCGTGAAATCATCACTATGATTAAAATCAACACTGGGCTCCGTAAGTGTTCTGATCCGCCTGTTGTTTGTCTTATTTTCAGATGACAGTTTCCCTCCTTTTGGATCACTGCTACTACGATGTTTTTTATTAGGCAAAGTAAGTGAATTTAAGATACGATTCTTCACAAGTTTACTAGAAGCAAAGAAAGGGAATGAATTTTTATCCTTTATAGGTCCAGGTCGATCATAAAATGCTGGCTCTGTATCTTCATTGATGTCAAGAAAAAATGTACTGGTAGAGCTGCTGCCAAACCGGTCATCCTCCATTATGAACATACCTATAACGAAAAGATTGTTAGAAAAGTGCATAAAAAATAACAAAACAAAATCATGGCAACTGTTAGTGACATATTTCAAGAATTTTTTATTGAACAGTCATCTGGGAAAAATTTTCCGAGCTATGTTTAAAAAAAAAAAAAAGAACTTGAGATCAAGTGTTTAAACTTAAATAAAATGTGAAATTATGTCATTAGGAGGAACTTCTGTTATTTCCAAAGAAAAATTATACGATTCATCAAAGTTTATATGAACTGTGTTTTTGCCTGACTTTGTTTTAATGCCAGTGAGTTTCTAAAACCTCCAAATATTTAGGATAAAATTAAAGGAAAAAGGAGGCTTGATCATGGATATTCACTCAGTTCATACAGATTTGTTATTTTTCAAATCACAGTAAGTGGGAGAGATTAATCTTCTAAGAAATGAATTCCCAATCTTAAAATATACTTATAAAGAATCAAGTCACAGCATTTAAAATTCATGTTTATATCAATTAGGCTTGTTATTTTCCTTTAGGTACTAAGGATTCAAGGTCTAATCCTTAAAAAAAAAAGACTCCATGTCTAATAACATCTATAAGATTTCATCCCATTTTTTTTCATCCCATTTTTAACTTTTTGTTGAATAATTATAAACTATTTCAAATTTATTTTGAAAGAGAGCAAAGTAAAATCCTAAATAAACTTGCATAATGTATTTTTTTCAGGTTTTGTCAATTCTATTATGCATATTTTTCATACTTAGTCATCTCTAAAACTAGAACGTATCTTGTAATCAATGGTATGTTCTGGTTTAATAGGTAATATTTTTTTCTTCTTTTTTTAGTGGTGCATAAAATACTCGTACATCTTATAATTCACAGCATCTTAGACTTGGTGAAATATGGTTTGATAAATGTTGCACTATCTTCTTAAAAAGAACCCGATCTTAAATTTTGTATGCCTAACAGCATTTAGCCCAGGGCTTAAAACCACAAACTGTTTTTTAATTGATTTTTAATACTCTTTTAACAGTTTAAATATTTAGCTTTAAAATTTTGCTCTTCTCTCAGAAATGAATATGTGAATATAATATCTCTTAACAAACATATTCTGGTTCAAAAATCTCTATATCTTTTGAAAAGTGAGTGAAAAAGGTATGTAAATGAAAAAGGTAAGCAAATAAACATTTACTTTTTTTAGATCTTATTATAAGCAAAAGGGGAATGGTTCTTCTGGCACATGGCTGGTTTTTTAACTCTGTAACTAGGATTTTCTAAAGGCTATTTAGAAAACAAGGAGAGAGAACAATGTAGTCTGGTGGCTAAACACTCTGTTGTGAAAAGATAATGCATTCTTCAAGACCCCATTACTGTCAAATTATCTTAGAAAAAAAGTAAATTAGGAAATCTAACAAATACATTTAAATTGTGTTATTATAAATACAACTGTTAATGTCAGCTAACTTTATATAATATTGTCAACAATACTCACTTGATGGTGCAGATTCACTTTCACTATTATGTCTAGAGCTGGTTGACTCTGAGTTCAAACTCAGGGTGCTTGGGATAGATGAGAGTTCATTACAGAGTTGTTCTACATCATCTGGAACCACTGGCCACAGATGTTTACGACTATGTCTTACAGAATCCCAGTTGTGACATTTCAAAATATCACAGCCCTGTTTGGTTTTGGCTATGAGTCCAAGCACATATACACAGGTCCTATAAGTAAAAGATGTAGTAATGACAGTTTATAATTCCAAACTGAGATTTCTTACAGCAACTAAAATATGAGTTTGCTATATGTACATCTGAATTTTCTTTAAAGGTCATTAAATATTGTTTAGCTTATGAAAACATGTATTAAAAGGAGTTAGGAAAAAAAAATAAAAAAATAAAAAAAAATAAAAGGAGTTAGGAGTAACTTAGAGGAGGCTATAAATAACATGAAAACCTTCCTAATATAGATAGTAATTACAAAGAAGTAATTTAGAAGAACATTATGCAATCTTAGGAAAAAATGACATATATTAACTTTTCTGGAATAAATCTGGACTATATGGGCTATTGGACTACTGCACATACACTACTCTACTTTCACTGTTTGCCAGTAACTAAACTTCAACATTATGATAACAAAAATGAGAGAGAGAGAGAGAGAGAGAGAGAGAGAGAGAGATGATCGAGAGTACAAGAGCAGGAGGAGTGAGAAGCAGATTCCCCGTTGAGCAGGGAACCTGATGCAGGGCTTGATCTCAGGACACTGGGATCATGACCTGGGCTGAAGGCAGATGCTTAACTGACTGAGCCATCCAGGTGCCCCTCCTTAAGATGTTTGACTTTGTGCATTTAAAAAAAAATTTTTTTAACTAAACTCTATCTCCAACATGGGGCTCAAATTCATGACCCCAAGGATCAAGAGTTGCATGGTCTACTGACTGAGTTAGCCTGATGTGCACCCTTTTCTTCTTAAATCCTGTATCATTAGGACTTTCAGTGAACTAATAGCTCTAATGGACTACACTGAATCATAAAATACTCTTCCCTCACAGCCCTTTGTGAACAAGAATATATACATTAGAAAGATTTATGAGTGAAGTAACATACCCTCTGATTGAAAGAACCTCACATTGCTTTGCAAGTTTTAGTATATCTGGAATCACATTTTCTTCTTGTAGCAAATTGAGACCCCAGTTTGATGAGCCAATATTTCCCTGAAAGAAAAGAAATCACTTTTATCAAATATTTTTATAAGAGTAATTCTTTTAAGAAATTTGGAAAGCTTTCAAAAACAAGAAATTTAACCCCATCTAAGAGAGGAAAAAAAAAGAGAAAAAAACCCTTAAAAATAAGAAACTTTAGAAATTAATGCTCCATTTGTCTTAACAAGAAAACGAATATTTTAATCATGTATTTTCCAGCCTAAAAATATTTAAAATGGGTAGAAACAATCTTGGTCTTAGAATATTAATCTGAGAACAAGTTCCAAAAAAAATGGTTTTTATTTATTATTAATGGGAAAATTAGAAAAATCTAAAAATGATGAAGATCTTATAGAAGTGTTTATTACAAACCAAGGCCCAAAGAGATGCTTTCAGTTTTTTAATTTCTTCCCATTTATCCAAATCTGGTGTACGAACGTTATGACAGAGTTCGGTAATAATATTCTGGAGAAAAAAAAAAATATGAGTAACAATATCTTTTCAATGTATTTTCTTATTGCATCTTAAAACCTAATTTTTAAGGCATGTTATAACTTTTGTATATATAAAATTCTAAAATAACTCTATGTAAGCTTTCTTAAGCAGCACTAGTGCAGAGATTTTGAGTTCATATTCTAGAGTTAGTACCTATTAGCTACGTGGCTTTGAGCAAGTCACTTAATCACCCCATGCCTTGATTTCCTAATCTCTTAAACAGAGAGCGGTCTCCTAAGGAGTAATGACTTAATTATTACATATAAAGTACTTAACAAAATACTTGGTACCTAGTATTATAAAAATGTTAGTGATAATTATCAGTTTTTTAAACAAAATACTAATGAATGAAAAAAGCTAACATAAAGAAAGGTATGTGCCCCAAAAGTTGTCAGAGATGTAATATAAAAATAGGACACTACAGAGTACATTTATGCAAAACTTTTGCTCCTGGGATGAACACCAATATAAAAATGAACTAAACTGCCAGATTACTATTGTTCAAGAGACACGCACCCAAATACTTCTGTATGTATTTCTAAAAGAAAAAACTGCATTTATTGAAAACACTTAGTAGCAAGACATATTCACAGCCATAAATTTGGTGTGCATACAATCAAAGCAACACTGCATGACACTAATCCTGTTATATTCCATGAAGTATATTAACAATAATGAGGTACAAACAGCAATTAATACTTTGTTTCTTGCTTATCAAAGATAACTGAATCTGAAAAAGATTCAGTTAAACTTCCCAATAAGAACAATGAAGAAATTCAGTTTTTTAGTATGTTTCTACTAAAGAGATGAACTTCCCCAACAAACTATAAAGGAGAGAACTCAGACTTTCAAAAGCTTAACAAATTAGCTATGCAAAAGGTGACATATAAGTCTGGGAACGGCATGCAAGCCAGTGATATAGCTAAGGATTACAAGTACAGAATGTCTAAGTCAGTTATAATATAGATGGCTTTAAAAGCAATTAATGCTGCTAACTTCAAGGCTTTTGAGAAGTTTTTTGTAAAATATACTACTTTAGCAATGTTGAGGGCTTTTTTTCTATCACTGTAACTATTCAAAACAAGTAAATTATCTTTTTACCTGTACTTCCAACAAATGACAGCCTGTTTTGTGATGTACCAGTTGTCCATAAAGGTGTACAGGCAGGTAGACATGAGGACGCTGTAATCTAGTATAATAAAGATGATTGATATACCTATTGCCTCATTTACAACATGCTAATTAAAATATGGACTAAAAATAAAGTACTAGATAAAGATATAACCTTCTTGGCATATGTAAAAATATGAAAAGTGGAAAAGCATGAGGCTTTCTCTAGGAAAATAACAATTTAGCTGGCCTCAAAACACTGAGTAATGTTAAGACAGCTAATACCAGAAAGAGTAGGCTTAAGAGCATGGAATGTATATAAACTGTATCAATAAGAGTATTCAGTATGAGTGCCACTGGAATTCCTGAGCAGTCAATGCTATGCTTTAAGAATTTTTTCTTAAGTCAGTGAAGGAAATAAAATTTCCAAGTACTCAGAAAACTTCAAAAAATAAAGAATTATTATGAACTGGTTTTGAATTTTATATTTGAACACCAGTAATAAATTATTTCATTAACTAGACTGTACCTTTGGTTACTCCGACGAACATAGTTATCACCATCAATTGGCTTTCGGTAAGTAGTAAGTGCTTCATTAAGTTGTTCCTCAATCAAGTCAACATATTTTGAATTGTATTCCTAGAGAACAATATTGTTTTAGTTGTATGCAGTATCATATGAGTCACAAAATTCATAACATGTTAGTACCTAGCAAATCTTACAAGCATAAAAATGAGAAAAATGAACATCTGTACAGGATATTTAAGATACTTTAAAAAAGGGTAGAGCAAGGTGCTATGAATACAAATGTTCTATCATACCCAAAAGCTTTCTGCTTATATTTTTATCCCCATGTTCAATTACTATTTTAAAGTCCATAAGTTAAAAGTTTTGTTCTTCATCTTATTTAAATCCCTTTCCCCATTACGAACAAAAACTAGCTTCTTACTATTAAACCCTAAACATATTCACTAAAAATTTCTAAAAGAAAATTAAATGAATTGTATAATTTTAGCACTTTTTGGTAAAAACATTATAGCTCTTTCTTCACTGATTTAAATCAAGTCAAATGTAAAAAAATGTTTCCAACTAAAACTTGAAAAAGTTTAGGTTCTTTAAGTCAGTCACACTGCCATCTTTATTACAAAAGATCTCCACTTTAAACTGTTTAAAAAGAATTTGTAGGACCTCTTTGGAAAACAACTTAGCACTATGTATCACAAATGTTACTTCACATACTTTCTGACTTTCTGACTCACAACTATACTTTTATAAATTTATCCTATAGATATATATGTACAAGCATGCAAAGATATATGAATGAATATCCAGTAAACTGTTTACAAAACAAAAAATGTTGGAAACAATGTCAATACAAGAGTGGTTATAAAAATTAAGGTACATTCACATAATGTACTATTCAGCCATTCAAAAGAACAAGCTAGATTTAAATGTGTAGCTCTGAAAAGATCCCTCAGATATACTGCTAAATGAAAAACATTCTTATCTATATTTGAAAACAGAACTCATTTTATTTTTAAATAAAGAGTATGTACCTATAGATAGAACATCTCTGAATGCATACAAAATAAACTGTTAACAGGCATTACCTTCAGAAAAGACAGAATAAGGGCACAGGGAGACATTTTTCATTCAAAACTATTTTAGACAACTTGAATTTGATGGGTTACCTTAACTCCCTATTTAGAGCCTCTAAAAACATACTTTTCCTATTTTTCCTTTAGGTTCCATATTTACTTTCTAATAGTAACATGAGGTTTTAATTTATACTATACCATAATTATTACTACTGCTACTATTACCACTACATTATTACCAAACGGAGATATGAAAATCTCCGTGCAAAAAATCTAATTAAGGCAAGTATTCTGAGCTTTATACAGGAGTAGTTACATTCATGTGAATAATCTTTTGACCAGGGGAATTCATTTGGAAAACACTAGCCAAAGGTCAGGGGTATGGTTTATAGCTGTGAAATGCACTGAGTTTCTAAATGTGGGTCCTCTTGAGGATTCTGCCCAAAAGAACCAATCTGGAGGGGCAAGAAAACCTGAACTGAGGGATGGATCTCTGCCTATACAGGAAATATAAGCAGGCAGGCAGAGGAGCCACTGCCCTTGTCCAGGGAACTAAAACTGAGAGCTCCAGAGTGGTGAGGTCTTTGAGAAATGCATGAAAGTAACCCTCATGTAAAAGAATTAACATTTGAAATCTACCACATTCAAAGCTAAATAGTCCAGATAACAATTGTACCAACTGAGTAAGTCTGTTCTTGGCCCTATGCCCCTTCTTCCTCCTGCTCCAAAGCTGACAAGGCCCTGAACCAGAAGGTAGCTAGTAAATGGGGAGCGGAATGAGTACAAAGAGTGATGAGACTGAACAAATCTTCCCTCCACTGTAGGTTTCCATGTCTATATCAGGTCTGAGTACTAGGTGAAGTTTTAAAATGAATGAGTTAATTTTTAATACTTTACTGGCCTGGATGTTTTATTACTTTGAAACAGAGACAGTCTCAGTTCATGTTGGCACGCCATAAGCTACTGAGAGGAAATCAAAATATAGTGAGCATGGGCTTTGGAATCAAAAAGCACCCCTGCTCTGCTATATTTAAGCTTTGTGACCTAGGATAAGGTTTACGCCTCTTCATCTCCAAATTTTCTTTTTTTTTTTTTTCATCTCCAAATTTTCATTCACAAAATAGAAATAACATAAAATAATTCATTGATTGTCTTCAGGATTAAATGAGGTAAGACCTGAAATGGTAGGCATTCAGTAAGTTGGTTCTCTTCCCTTTCTCCTTTTCTCTAATTTGAGAGAGAGACTATGCTATCTTTATTTTGACACCTCTCATTTACTGCCTAATTAACTGTAACTGCAATTCAGCATCTGTTTGTAACTTTCTACTGAAAATGCTCCAGCAAAATTCACCAGTGACTGGTGCATCGGTGGCTCAGTTGGTTAAGCATCTGCCTTCGGCTCAGGTCCTGATCCCAGGATCTGGGGATCAAGGCCTGCATTGGGTTCCCTGCACAGTGGGGAGGGAGCCTGCTTCTCCTTCTCCTGCTCCCCTTACTTGTGCTGTCAAATAAGTAAATAAAAACCTTTAAAGAAACATTTCACCAATGACCAAACTGTCAAATTCAACAGATTATTTTCTATTGTTCATCTTTTTAACAAATATGTATCACTGACCTCTCCTTCCTGAAGCATCCTTTAGTGACACCATTCTCTCTGGCAATTTTCTGTGTTTCTGTCCTTCTATTTCCCTCATTAAACCAGGATGTTCTCTAGGGAGCAATTTCCAGTGTTCTTTCTTTTTTTTGTTCTTTCTTTTTATCATCCCTGGTGATCTCACTCACTTCAGGTTTCAACTACTATTATATATTGAGGACTCCCAAATTGCAATCTTCAGCACATATATGAGCTCCAGATCCAAAATTCCAAATATTTTCTGGATACAATGACTTGGTCATTCCACAGAGTAATAATACAATTCAACATATTCAAAAATCATTATCCTTATCCTGCAAACTATTTTTTATAATTACAATCTCTCCTTTTTTTAAAGATTTTGAAAAATTTATTTGAGAGAGAGAGAGAGAGAGACCACCACCCTGGAGGGGAGGCAGAAGGAGAGGGAGAAACAGGCTCCTTGCTGAGCAGGGAGCCTGACATGAGGCTCGATCCCAGGACCACGGGATCATGACCCGAGCCAAAGGCAGATGCTTAACCAACTGAGCCACCGAGGTGCCCCTGGCACCCTTGTAATCACAATCTCTTCATGGTGATCCACTGCATACTCAGTCATTGAAATTAGAAACTTTAAAGAGTCAAGATGGACTCTTCATTCATTATATCCAATCAGTCCACACATCTGGTCCATCTTATTTCAAAGATGCCCAGAAAATGTATCCCTGCCTATCCAATCTCAGCATCACTAAACTCACATTTTTACCAGTTCTTGCTTCTTAACTGGTCTTAAGATTCCTAGGCTTTACCTTTAATGATCAAACTTCCACTCCTGCACTACACGACCTGTCAATGTTTTTAAGGCACAGCTCTAATTAGACTAGACTTTAAACACCTAAAATTCCCTCACTTCTGATAAAAGTGAAATTCCTTAATGACATAATATGGTTTATAGGGCTTTCTATAATCTACTTCTAACTCAACATTTCAGTCTCATCTTTCCACTCCTCAGTTATCCTAGCCCTAACTACAGTGGAATATAGCTTTCTCCAAAAGTCTGAAGTTTCAATAACCTATAGTCAATGTATTTACCTACTTACTCTTCAAGACTATCTCAAATATCATATCATTTCCTGAGCCCACCCAAAATTTCTTTTGCTAATTCTAATCTCTAAGGCAGAATCATCTACCCTTCTTTTGTTTCCTTATACAGTGCACATGCCATTTATAGTAGTTTTATTTTGTACCTACTATTTCAAAGTAGTGTGCCAGATATCCTAAGCAATTTCCTAATACGGTGACTGATTTTACTATGGTAATTCGTTTAAGTAACTTAAAACTGTCACATCTTCTCTCAATTCTCCAATTCATTAATTATTGAAAGACTTCATGCCTAAAGTATGTTTTTGTTTTTAAAGAAAGTTACTTTATTTATTTGACAGAGAAAGAGAGAGAGAGAGAGAGAGAGAGAGAGCGCGCGCACGAGCTCCCATTGAACAGGGAGCCAGATGTGGGGCTTGATCCTAGGATCCTGGGATCCAAACCCGAGCTTGAAGGTAGATGCTTAACTGACTGAGCCACCCAGGTGCTCTGCCTAAAGTATGTTTTATAGTTACAGTATTTTTTAAAAAACAATAATTTCAGGATGCCTGGGTGGCTCAGTGGTTGAGAGCCTTTGGCTCACAGCGTGATCCCGGGATCCAGGATCCAGTTCCGCCATTGGGCTCCTTACAGGAAGCCTGCTTCTCCCTCTGCCTGTGACTCTGCCTCTCTGTGTGTGTGTGTCTCATGAATAAATAGATAAAATCTTAAAAAAAAAAAAAAAAAGGAAAAAAAAAAACCCCTGAGAATTTCTTGTGAAATATGGTTCAATATAAATAATAATTGAAATGATGAAAAATCTAAAAATTATTTACATTAAGACTGATTATCCATGGGTTTCTAAGATGCTTTGACAATTTCTAACGCTTCAAAGAAAATAAAATCACAGTGATGACCAGCTAAAGAAAAGCAAGGAAGTTAACTAGTAGCAAGAACTCTATTCTCAGGTTTATGTCAGTAGCATCCTAAAATAAAGTTTAATTAGATTATTATATCTGCTTTGCAGAACTGTTTTATAATCTTTCTTCATTTAGGAAAATGTTTTAGTTGTAGCTTAAAAGGGCTACATAAGGGATCCAAGAATAAGAATAAAAGAAATGATAGTAAGTAGGGTTAACAAATTATACCAGTACATTGTATCAATTAAACTGAAAGCAAAATTTCAATAGAATGTACACAAAGTTAATAGTTTGCTACAAAATAATGTAGTTTTAAAAATGGATAGATATAAACACAAATAATTACATAGAATTTAAGACTTGACTTTATATATGAATGTTTAAATATTTGACCTCTTGAGCTTCAAAATGTTGATATAAAAATCCTCTAAATTCATAGAGCTATGCCCTAAGGTAAAAACATACAAATTGAAGCTTACTCAACAGAAAGTTACCTTGTGCCACTTTTCCAATTGTTTTGCCACATAACCCCTTTCATTCAGATAGGAAAATCCTTTTGGAATGGAAAGAAATCTGTAAATTAAAACAAGAAACAGTTTAACACAAGACTCTGACCACAAGTGTTTAAGAAGCTCAAAGACTTTAGGAACAGCTTCTTCCTGAAAGTAAAAGGTCAACTATTATTTATATAATTTCAAATACAGATAAATTTTCATAATCTTACAAGAACAAATTAATCCAATCACAGTAAAGAAAATGTCATGAAAATAATGAGGAGAGACAAACGTATAAGAAACATTAAGGAAACAATGAAAAAAGAGTTTTAGTATTAAAGGACGTCTAAGATTCTAAAATAGACCTCTTTCAGAAGTTAACACTAAACTATTTAAAGTGCTTCCTATTTGAATTCAGCTTTAAAATACACTGCTAAAGAGAATACAACAAAAAACACAGTTATAAGAAAAATTTACTTAATATTTACCTCAGGAGGAGAAGCAAACCTTTGTCCCCAAGGTGGGATAAAGCTGGCTTCATCTGAATAAGAGCATGAAGATTGGCCTAAAAAAAGTAATTATTAGGCAAATTAACAATTGCAAAATGATAGTAAATTCTTTTTCCAAAACACTTACATTAGGTACATTATAATTTCACATTATTTTCTAGTAAAATTGAAATTAATTAATTTTAATGATTAAAATAATAATTCAATAAAAATTCATGTCTAAGTATTTTATAATATAATAGACCTTCACCTTGTCTTCACATGCTTCATCAAGAATATCAAGAGCTTCAGAAGAAATCGTTTTGTTTTTATCATGGAGCTGGGTCACAAGTAATTCAATTCCCCAATTATTGAAGAATTCAACATTAGCTCTCAATAATACTCTTAAATGTTTCGTTGCATACAGCCTGCAGGCCTACAAAGATAAATGAAAATATAAAAACAAAAACAAAAACAAAAAACACAAACAAACTTCATGGATAGCCTATTTAGACTTCGTTTTGGGACAGTTTTGCAACTGGCAGAAAAATTGGAATTGATGGTCTAGCCCCTTACGTATTTTTTTTAGTACTAGCAAAACAAAATACTTATGTTTAAATCTAGCTGCTTCTTCCCTTTTCTAGAAAAATATGGGTACTGTATATGGTTTCTTGGAGGAATTACTATTTTAAAGTAAACTCCAATTTCATCCCATATTCTTAGAATTAATAATTAATTTTACTTGGCTTTATGAGGTACTGAATTAATTGGTTATAAAAAAATAGTTTTATTGCCTGTTATACTCACATCAGTGGCTGCAGTAAGGATTTTGGAAAGGATGACTCTTGCCAATCCATCTCTGCTGTAGTCCAAGCTAGAAACGGTCAGTTTCAGCAAGTGATCTTGGTTTTTCAATGAACAGAGATTAAGGAGACTAAAAAAAAAAAAAAAAAAGAAATAGGGACGAAAATAAAAACATGCTTTTTTTTTTTAAAAAAAGACTTTATTTATTTGATAGAGCAAGCAAGAGAGCACAAGCAGGAGAAGCATGAAGCTCCCTGCTGAGCAGGGAGCCTGTTGCCAGGGCTGGATCCCAGGACCCTGAGATAGATCATGACCTGATCCGAAGGCAGATAGATGCTCAACTAACTTAGCCACCCAAGCGCCCTTAAGCAAGCATTTCTAAAAGAAAGCATTAATCGCAAATATCACATAAAAGAACAAAGCATCAAGATAACAACTCTAGTTTTTTTTAGTATTTTAATAAAATTTATCAAATACATGTACACAGAATAAAAAGCATACATTTCTGACTACATTAAAGTTCAGGTATAGACTAAAACAACTCACCATTGAAATACACTGCATTTTTCCAACATTTTGACTCCATGAGGATGGCAAGAAAGCGTTCCAATAAATAAAAAGTAGTGTTGACTAAGAGTAGTCAATAAACCATTATTTTGAAGACTTCTTTCAGGTTTCATTCCAGATGAGGCATTGAGCCACTGAACAATATCTTTTACCAGATCTTCTAAGTATCCTTGCCCATCCTAAAAGCAAATACATTGTTCTATTATTGGAAAAACACTTAGTGACCATAATTAGAAAAATTAACTTTAATCATATCCAAAAAATAAAATGATAATGAAGAAGTTACTAATAACAAATACCAATCACTGAGTACCTGTTCTTTTAAATTTCATTCAACACAATGCTGCATGAAGATGATACTATCTTCCATTTTACAAAGAGAAAACCAGTTCTTATTTCTATAAGGCACATAAGTTGTCCAAAGTCACGTAACTAGCTAGTGACAGAGTCAGGATTCAAATCTAGGTCTGGACTCATTCCATATGTTTCTAAATATAACTTACACATATTCAGAAATAAAAGGAAGGGGGCAAATTCAATGAAAAACATTTGTTAGGAAAATATTCAAAATGCTTATTACCTCTTCAGACTCAAGAAGAAATTCTGTAAATTGGCAACCCACAACCGTGAGCTGCTTAGACTTGGCAAAATCCAGATCCAGGTTGGCATATAATTTACTGCTGGGCTTGTAAAAGTAAAGTAGTCTTCGTACAAACCTACAGGCAAAATAAAATTACCAACAGAAAAACCAAAAAATCAATTTAAAATCTTAACCATAGCTTATGATGTAATTGGGCTTTGAATATGTTTTGGGTTTAAACCATTAGAGTAAATGGGAGGGAATAAGTATCTGGTACATCTCACACACACACACACACACACACACACGCATGCAAAAACAATAACCTTATTTGTCAAGAACAGTTTGTGAAATACTTTTATGATGAGATGTCTGAAAGAAATAGTAGAGAACAAAGAAGCTAGCTGGCAAAATACAGATATAACATAGCTAGAAGATAAGCTTGGATAAATAGGAAGAAGACACCTGAACATAAATTTTCTTCTACTATTCTTTTGTGACAGTCTTTGTCCCATGATTCTATAAAATAATCCTATACTAGGTAATTGTAAGCAAAATATATCATTCTATAATTCTGTCACTTTTTCACAATTAAGCAAAAGCCAAGCCCAAAAGCTTCAGGTAAAATTTAGGCAACTGTATTTATGAAGCAATGGACCTAATTTATTATATTTCAATATCACTTTTGACATTATGGGCTAAGCTTCCATTTAACTTAGTTCAATTTAATTTCATGCACTACAATCCAATCCAACAATGGTGCCAATTCTAGGATTTGGAGAAACAAAGTTGAATGACACCTCATCTCTGTTCTCAAGCAGTATGAAAAGTTGGTGCTGTTTCTTTATTCCAATGTAAGTTTATATATAGTCTCTATAAACTTAATATAGATATTAAGTTAAATTCATGAGGAGATGAATACAATCAAATAATAATATTAAGGACATAAATTTTTCAGAAAAATGAAGTAAAGTCCCTCTCATTGAATGATGAATGAAATCAGTACTGGTAGTGGATCAGTCTAAATTCATTCTGAGTAAAAATGCATGGGGGTACTAGAGAACAGCACAGTAGCTTGAAGTGATGTGTATGCTATGAACATTAGTATGTTTTATGAAAGACATGGAAAACTTCAACTTAGTTAACGGGAATGCAAAGAGGAGGACAAATGGCTAACCCTCCAAAGTCAGATACAAATGCAAGTAGAATAGTAAAAATAAATGGCCATCACTTTGGGAAATGAACAGTATGTCCTTATTATGTCATCCTCATATGTTACTTAGGGCTAAGATTACAATATGGTTGATATTATCCCAATCTGAGAAATTTTTATCTCAAGTACTTCATTTGTTCTAAAACTAAAATCAGAATATAAATAACTAGAGAAAGAATTAGTTGATGCTTTTGGGTTGTAACAGCATACACAAAAATGTATACATGTACCTACGGAATACCAACTATTAAAATGTATGTATGTATCTTTTAAAACACCAATTATTACTTTTCATGGGTATTAGATATCATATAATTCAAATTTAAGTTCTTTCAATTTAAATGCAAAATAGTTGTTACATACCTGTGCAACTGTTCATCTTTATAGTTTCTTAGATTTACATTTGGCCACTAGAAAAATATAATGGGTTATATTACATATGTATTTATCGATTCCCAAACATATAAGCATGATGAATTACAGTGAATAATTAGTGAAGCTATAACCAAGAAGTATCTTATCATACCTTAAGAATGGTCCCTATAAGATTCCAATTCCATTCAAGATTCTCTTTATGTTGAAGGACTTGGCTATCTCTAAGGTTCATTAAAAGAGCTTCCTCTGTATCCTAAAATCATCAGAAAGTAATAAGGAAAATTAAGGCAATTCTCTTCACATCCAGAAAACGAAGTTCAAATCTTAAAAATTTAAAGAAAGATTTTTCATTTAAGGATGAATTATCAAGGCTTTTTAACTTTAAAAAGTTATAGAAACATAGCTCTAATGCTTGTAAAACTAGAAAGCCATTTGAAAATCCATAAGCCTGAGTAAAACTAACTCAGCAAGTATAGCGTATTAACGTCCATCAGTTAAAAATTAGGAAATGAAGTTAAAAATTGCGATGTTTCATTTGAGTACCTTAAGAACAAATATATCTTTCTGAACTCGGAGATACTGATCCCGTTTCTGGTGGGTTGCAATTGCTTTCTGAATAATGTGATCTAAATGAAGGCTGTAAGGCTTAGGTCCTCGTTTCTTCATTTCATGGAAGCGTTTTAAACAGTTCAAGGCTGCACTGGCTCGCCTGTTGAAAAAAAAACGGAATTAATTCTGTAGCAAAGCTAGCATAATTTTAAAGAGATCACTTTGGTAAATTACCCTAGTAAAATATATAAATTTAAGGCTAGAGATGGTTGCTAGAAAGTAAATTATTTAATCAAATTTGGAACCACAAAGAAAAAAAAATCAAGAACAATGCTATTTGTATGAAAAAACACTATGTAAATCCAACTAAATCTGTATTTACTAATCTTTTCTTCTGTGGTGGCAGGCACTTTAAAAAAAAAAAAAAGATTTTATTTATTCATGAGACAGAGAGACAGAAACATAGGCAGAGGGAGAAGCAGGATCCCCACAGGGGGCCTGATGTGGGATTCAATCCCTGGACCTGGGATCATGACCTGAGCCAAAGGCAGACAATCAACCACTGAGCCACCCCCAGGTGCCCTATGGTGGGGACTTTTTGTATATTGGTTTTAAGAACTCCTACAAAGTTAGAAACCTAGTTTTCTCTATTTTCTTACAGAAGTTTAAAAACTTGCTTTTCCCATTTAAATCCTTAATCCATCTAAAACTGATTTTTATTTATAATATAAGGCTGGAATATTTCATTTTCTCCCCATGTGGATAATTGATGATTCCAGTATCAATTTGTATAGTCTCTATTTCCTCCCACTGATCTGCAATTGTAAATGGTATTTTTTTAAAAAAATTATTTTTAATTCTTTGTTTGTGGTTCATAAAAGCAGAGTTTTTGAGAATCTGGTAGCAAAAAAGTCTCAACTCCAGAACTCCTGGGAAAAACAAATTGGATTTAAAATTTTAAAACCTTGAGATGTGCTCAGATTGGCAAGTATTTATAAATAAAGAGCTTGCTGAGTGAAAAGAACACCACCAAAACAAAACAAAAACCATTATAAGGTTCTTATTGCTGAAATTCTGAAGGTAAATTTGAATTCTGGATGAACCATGAAATTCATGGGTCATAACCTGAACCATAGAGTTTAGGTCTACAAGGACTCAGGAAAAACATTCTTCCATCATCAAACTACTAAAATAAAAACTGAAAAGGATGACTGGCTGACTCAGTCAGTATAGTATGTGGCTCTTATCTCAAGGTTGTCAGTTCGAGTCCCATGCTGGATGTAGAGAGAGGTTACTTAAACTTAAAAAAAAAAAAGCTGAAAGCTATGAAAGCCTAGAGTTGGAACTGAGATGGTCCCTAATACTCTTAGTTTATAATACAACTTCTATTAAATAATAGTATATCCATTGGCAGAGTTAAAGTTAATAGAATATTATTTTCTTATTGTGAGGCCCATATGTGTACTTCTGAACTAACTAAACTTTTAAGAAATATATAACTTAATAAAAATTCACAGTTCTGAACAGCTAATGAACTAGATTTCA
The DNA here is from genome assembly GCF_053574225.1 of Canis aureus. Classification (NCBI taxonomy): domain Eukaryota; kingdom Metazoa; phylum Chordata; class Mammalia; order Carnivora; family Canidae; genus Canis; species Canis aureus. The sequence goes on along the minus strand of NC_135614.1, from coordinate 71,843,337 downwards.
TTAACATTACAAAAAGTCCAAATATATAGATTTCTCTAATCATAACAGGTAGAATTTAAAAAAAAAAAAGGGGGAGGGGGAACACCTGGGTGGCTCAGCGGTTGGGTGCCTGCCGCCTATCTTCGGCTCAGGTAGTGATCCAGGATAGAGTTCCACATCGGGCTCCCTACAAGGAACCTGCTGCTTCCCCCTCTGCCTGTGTCTCTGCCTCACTCACTTTATCTGTATCTATCATGAATAAATAAATAAATCTTTAAGAAAAATTTAAAAAAAAAGAAAGAAAGAAAAAGAAAACACTCCTGGTTTAGACAAAGTCTTAACAAAATGAAAAAGATTCCTACTAGCACTTTCCAACCAGGCTTCTCCATTTTTACCTTTTAAATTTTATTTTATTAGCAATGTGAAATTCTAACAGAGCTACAGCTGTATTACCATAGTTTTGTTTCAAATTTTGTTTGCAATATTTCCTTCAGTATTAAGAGTTTAACTTACTTCAATGCCTATACTACAAGTTATTAAATTCCAACATTTTTAATCACACATACAAAAGATATTGCTACTCTTTGTGCTTTATTAACTTGAAATATTTTATTTTATTTATTTATTTTTTTAATTTTTATTTATTTATGATAGTCACAGAGAGAGAGAGAGAGAGGCAGAAACATAGGCAGAGGGAGAAGCAGGCTCCATGCACCGGGAGCCCGACGTGGGATTCGATCCCGGGTCTCCAGGATCGCGCCCTGGGCCAAAGGCAGGCGCCAAACCGCTGCGCCACCCAGGGATCCCTTAACTTGAAATATTTTAGACATTAAAGAGCCTGAACTGCTGCTCAAAACATAAAATAGTCCAGAAATTTTTCAAAGAACATTTTTAATTTTGTGGCAGAAAGTTTACGTCCTTGGCAAGAAACATGCTAGAAAAACTTGATTTTACTAAGCTATAATAATACTTGGTAGCCTAAAATACAAATTATCAAATAATACTATCAATCTTCCCCTCATCTGTAAGGCATCCTTAAGAGAATTAAAAAAAAAAAATTTCCAAGCATAATCTACATACACATATGCAATTTTTGAAAGAGAAGGTCATGTAAGTGGGTATTAAATACACCAGGCATAGTCTTAGCTACAGAGCTATGATACTTACAATCTCTTTTCCTTGGGGATATCAAAAGATGCAGCCATATTCATGAGGGTTGGCAGGCAGTGCAAATGATGGCTATGTGAATGAGGAAGAATTGTATTTGCCTAAAGTAAAATATAACATTTTTTAAGAGTTGACAAATAGAAATATTTTGTTATAGATTACTCATAGATGAAATACTAAAGGTTTTACTCATAAAGTGAACGTAATGATTTACTTTCCAATACATACTTACTTATAATTCATCTTATCTTTCAACAAGATGGGACAGAATGAAGATACACACTCCTGTTACATTAAAAAATAGTCTGAATTTTACAGATCCTTTATTTTAACATTATAGTGTTAAGTGGTAACCAATTAAATTCAATTCTTAAATGATCTGAAAGGTTTACATTTCAAAACTTAGATCCAATGCTATAATGTTACATTAATCCTGCTTTCCAAACAAAATTCACCACTCAATCTGCTTTCCACCAATGAAGAGAAGTAATTAAATGTGGAAGCCAGAAAATCTAAGCATAATAAGCAATGAACTAATAGCACTATACTCAAAATAACCAGCTGTTATATTTCAAGGGAATCAAGAATTCTGGTCATGAAGGAAGGAAAAGATGAAATCTATAAAAAAGATTCCTTCATAAGAAGCAAATAATTCTAGATACTGATATAACCTTAGAATGAAAGAATGAAAATAAAAATCACATCTGAAAACCTGCAGTATTACTTAATTCTTCCATGGATGGGCTGAAGGAGAATGAAGCATGTAGATAAACAATTCATTGGTAAACAAGACAGTTATCGTTAAACTCTGTTAAACTCTCTTCACATCACTCACAGAGCCCAGCTGATGTGGAAAAAAAAAAAAAATACTGGAGGTAGTATTGACTGAAACAACAACAACAAAAATACTATGCCAATAAAAGAAAATCATAACATACTTTTAAAAGATCTGCCACATGGTTACTTCCTCCTTTAATGAGTTTAAAGTGGTTCGTTTTATTCAATATTCTACTAACAGGTGACCTATAATCAGGAATTCTACCTTACAAACAATCAGTTCTCCCATTGCTTGATTTGCTGGGATTAGAGAATGGTCAGATTACTTTCTTAGCTCCTTGTTTCCCAAAGTTACTGATGTCACAAAATCAAGGCAAAAAAACTCCAAAAAAACTAAAAAAAAACCCCAAAAAGTACTCAACTTCTAAATCTCAACTCAGAGAACATGTTCAAACAAGGGAGTTACATTTTGAATTTTTTTTCACAAAGTTTTCTAAAATTCAGGCACTGACTGTCATATGTCAATTCCACTGCTACCCGACTGACGTAGTATCTAGTTTTGGAATTTCTTGTTAGGCAGCAAGTCATTCTAAGATATGTTAAGATTTATAGGGGCAGCCTGGGTGGCTCTGCAGTTTCGCGCCGCCTTCAGCCCAGGGCGTGATCCTGGAGACCCGGAATCGAGTCCCACATCAGGCTCCCTGCATGGAGCCTGCTTCTCCCTTGGCCTGTGTCTCTGTCTCTGTCGCTCATGAATAAATAAATAAAATATTAAAAAAAAAAAAAAGATTTATAGGACTCAAAATGTCATCAAAAGTAAGTATAAAAATCAGTATTCAGTACTTTTTTTACATTTTTTTCACTTATAAAACTAGCCTACACTATATATACACACACAGTAACATATACACACATACATTTATGTATAGATAGATACAAGGCATCATCAAGGGCTCTTTGCAATGCAAAGACACTCAAAAAGCGTAAATTTACTTAGAGATATTACAAAGTAACATTATTAAAATAATCTGTTTTATAAATTAAGACATTAATAGTATGAAACATAATCAAAAGTTGCTAAACTTACCATATGTAAAAGCTCTCCTAAAAGGATGGTAGCTCTAACTGAGATATGGTCATCACTGTTTGTTATCACTTCAACCAATCCCTTTGAAAATAAGAAGAAAATATTATAGTTGCAGAATAGCATGTAGGAATACATTTATGAATCATATGTATGCTTGTTGCCCTGAGAGAACTTTGTCAGAGAAAATTAAAAAGTAAAATAGGATAAAATAAGTTTATAATTCTTACCTCTAGAAGTCCATTACGAATAAATGCGGAGAGTATCAGTGCCAAATAATTATCCATGAGGTCTGGCCTAGAAATAAACAGAGCACAGACATAGCTTAAATACTGTTCAACATATTACATAATTTAACATAAAAATAGTATTTGTAATAAATTTGAACTATTCCCCTAATTCTACCTGGATCTGGCACGATGAGGAAGAATAGTTTTTGCCTCAGCTGCTACGAAGCCATCTGAAAGTCTCCAACTGTCTTGGAATCTGCCTGGATCTAAAATAGTTAAAATTAGGTAGTTAGAAGAAAAATGAGAAATCACTAAAACACATCAGTTAACCATCAGCTAATCAGGCCATAAATAATGTTTTAAAATGTTGGTTAAATAAATAGACAGAGGGGCACATAGGTTGCTCAGCTGGTTAAGTGACCAACTCTTGATTTTGGTTCAGGTCATTATCTAGGGGTTGTGGGATTGAGCCCCATGTGGGGCTCCTTACTTAGTGGGGAGTCTGCTGGTCATACACTCCCTCCCTGCTGCCTCCACCCCTACTAAGATAAATAAATAAATCTTTTAAAAATGTTAAAAAAAAAAAGACTGAAAAGGCATACAGAAAAAAATGATTTATTGATGTACAGTGTCTAAACTTTCATTTTGGGACTTAGGAATCATTTGGCTAAAATAAAATTATACTGAGAATTAGATAATCTAATTTGAGAATTATATCAGTTTCTTATCTTTGCCCTTCCTTTCTTTGTCCATTTTTCTACTAATTTCACCGCTCATCTGTAATACCTAGGGTGATGATAAAGAAATCAAAATTTCTTATTTTTGGAAATTTGAGGTTTTATTTTAATGCTAATTTAATGCCATGATGATGCAGTAAGAAAATGATATTCAATATTTAGTTCAGTATTTTGCCTTTGAGAGACTCAGCTGATAAACCATTTTAAAAATCACAGTATATGAATAGATACAAATGGATTTCAATACTTACCTACGCTGAGCAGTGCTTCTATGAATTCTTCAGTCACAACAGGTAGAGGAAGACGAAATATATCATAGAGCACTTCAAGCAGACCTCGCTGCAAGTGCAAATAAATGCGGTTCATTTACTTTTATGGAATGAATCTTCATTTAAATTTAAAAACTTAAAACAGAGGTTTTAAATGTCTTATTCACAGAAGGAAAAACTGATAAAATCAGAACTACTTATTTTAGAAAACTGCCATCTCAGGACTACACTTGAGAAGAGATAACTACAGCGTGCTATATTACATACACAATTTAATCTTTTCAATTAATCTTTTATTATACCATTGTAGTACATATGGAGAAGTAGATATACAGGTGAAAACATAATTTGCCAAAGGTAATGGAGCTATAAAGACTAAAATTAGGAGTCAAATTTCAGTGGGCCAGACTCCAAAAACGATGTTCTTTCCCCATCTGTGAAGTAAGCAGTCAAGTGAATAGCCCCAACCTTCAGTTCCCTGCTTATAGATCTTTCCATCTATAATCACATCCCTTCCATTTTTCCATGGTCTAAAGGCTTTTCAGTTCACATTTTAAGCAAGGCAGCCTTGGCTAGTATTTTCTAATATTTTTCAACTCCAGGTTTGATTCACATAGAGAAAAACAAGAAAAGGGCAGGTTTTAATCAGTTGAACACAAAACAAAACCATCTAAGTGGAAAAGAAAGAACTACTGAAGAGTTTATATTTTTTCCTCCAATTTCAATTTGTTTTAGCCACATTTTAGGAATATATCTGATAATTAAGCATATTAATATTAACAACCCAATTTTAATGAAAACCACCACTCATTACAAAAACATGTTAGAAGGCATAAGATACATAAATACTGTATTTACTTTTTACTGAATAGAGTTTTGAACTGCTTGAACCTTTTACAGTGAGAATGCCCTTCTGTACTGTTTTCATTTTTTAATGAATAAAGCATAATTAATTTCATATTTTTAAGTCCGTTTTTAATTCAGCCATAGTTCCTAACATCACTGTTTCAAATTATTTGTATTACCCTTAGGGTTCAACCAAGTAGTAAATATTTATTCATGTATTTTTTAAATGCTCTGTGATACATATGAATAATTCACGAGGAAAAAGCAATACCTGAAACAACTTTTTTTAACAATTAATTTCCTCTGTTAAGTCTGGAAATGAAACAGAGTAACTACCTACCCTTATTTCCATGTTTGGTATACAAAGTACTCCAATTAGGGATTGGATCCCAGAGTTTCCAGGTTTACATAAATTAATAATACCTAAAGAGGATAAAAAAGAAAAAATATCACTAATCTAAATTTCAACAAAATCTATAGCAATATATTCATAATGTAAAATCTGTGATATTTTTCCAGATAATTCCAAAACTGTGCTATTATTTGGTTATCATATCTAATATTTCCCTACTGACTAGAGAGTATCAGTAATTTTTATCATTTAAATTCCTTCTTCTATTTGTTGCATACCCAAAAAAGTTCATCAATCTGACTGCTTACTATTTGTTTGCTGATGAGTGATTCTCAGAATACAGGAGACAGGACAATGTCCTATCTCTCTTATGTAATACCTCTTAATCTAAAGTGAAGTGAAAAAAAATGAAAAAAAAATAAATAAAGTGAAGTGAAAAATTTGCTTGGCATTTGTCTTTTAAAAGTGTAATTCTAAAATTTATTGAATGTACAAAAGACTGTAACTGGTAGAATTCAAATAATCTGTATAGATAAAAATTTTAAGTGGAGTAATTAGGTCAAACAGTTTAAAGCACATTAATATATAAAAAAGGAAGGTTTGCTGAATAGCCAATAAACAAAAAATATTCACTATCATTACTCATTGGGGAAATCTAAGTAATATTCACAATTGGGTACCATTACACACCAGCCAGTATGGCTAAAAACTTTAAGACAACATGAAATGCTGGTAAGGATGCAGAGCAACTGGAACTCACATAGACTGTTGATGGGAGTATAAAATAGCCTAAGTATTTTCAGAAAAAGTCTGGCAGTTTCTTATAAAACTAAACATATATCTACCTTGTGACTCAGGAATTCCATTTGGGTATTTACCCAGGGCAAATGAAAGCTCATGCCCATAGAAAAACTTTTTTAATCACCTAGGTAATCATTAGCACTTGACTTACAAATAGTCAATTTTAGTAATTGTTACAAATCCCTCTCACTCTAATAATAACATACAAAGTTAAGACTAGGTTAACATCTAAATAGATGCTACAATAATAATTTAACATTTGAAAAAATAATCAAGTTTTTCTTATTAAGCAGCACAGATTAACTTACCTGCCCATGACCGGAATGTTGCTATGATTCCCATTTTACTGGCTAGAAACCTTGCTTCTCTGTCCTCTCTTGGAGTGGGGAATGCAAGGGGCAGAAATCAAAGAAAACAAATGTCAAAATAAAAAGTGAGATTTTTCTCCTAAAGTATCAGGGAAAGAAAACCTATCTATCATTTGTTAACATTTAAATATTTACAAGGAAATAAAACATGTTAAAAAAAAAAAGTCAGATCTACCTCAAGAAAAATTACCCATATACTGACTCCTGCCCCAATTTAAAATTCCCAACATAGTTTAAAGTAAGTTATAAATTCCACTGTTCAATTTAGTTCTACTTTTCCTGCTTTCTGAAAACTATTCTTAGATACCTCATTAATACCTTTAATTGAGCACTAGAGACAGCATCACCCTATTTAATAAGCATCCCTGTCAAAAGGCTACCCCTTAGCAAAGAAAATACCTCTTACTTTTACATGTATTCTTTTTTCAAAGTTTGTTATATGTGTGTGCACATGCATATATATAAAATCTCTACACCCAATGTGGGGCTTGAACTAATGACCTCAAGATCAAAAATCACATTCTCTTCTGAGTCAGGCAGGTGCCCTACCACACATATTCTCTTTACTTGAAAATTCTTGCCCCAAAGTTATTTCAAAATTTCTAACAAGCAAGTTCAACATCCCATATATATTCATTGATATTTTAAAATAACTAGATTGGGCAGCCTGAGTGGCTCAGCGGTTTAGCGCCGCCTTTGGCCAGGGCATGGTCCTGGAGACCCAGGATTGAGTCCCACGTCAGGCTTCCTGCATGGAGCCTGCTTCTCCCTCTGCTGTGCCTCTGCCTCTCTCTCTCTCTCTCTCTCTCTCTCTCTGTGTCTCTCATGATTAAATAAACAAAATCTTAAAAAAAACCCTAGATATTAATATCACCAGCTATTTTCTAATTGTGTATCTAAATGTCTCACTTGTTCTTTCCTAAGCAATAGTTTATAACCATTAATCAAGCAATAGATTTATATTCATTAAATTTTCCATGTATGGCTTATGGCCAGTTTTCAATACTTAATAGCAATCTTAAACTACTTATGCCGCCTCAACCACCTCTATTCTCTCAACTGTGTTTTTCTGTGCCATCTTTTTGTCTTCCCTAATAAAGCCCTTAACAGCGGTAAGAACACAGAAATCCAGAGAACTTGGAAAGAAAAAGCGGGGAAGACATTAAAGAAAAAAAAAAAAAAGAAAATAATCAACTTAAAGAATAGTGAGCAGTCTGCAAAAGAGGAATGAAACACTTAAAAAGACATATAAACAAACCACACCTAGCTCTATAGTATCAAATAAATGAAAACATAACGGAAACTAAAACGAGGAGATGGGGTGGTGGAAGAAATGAGATAAATGAGATTTAGACAATTATGGGATAAAGCTTTTGGCACTCCTCTTAAAAATGTTACTGACAGGAGTGCCTGGGTGGCTCAGTCAGTTAAGCATCCAACTCTTGATTTTAGCTCAGGTCATGAAACAGAACTCCATGGAGCCTGCTTAGGAGTCTCTCTCTCTCTCCCTCTGTCCCTCCCCCTGCTCGTGCATGATCTCTTTCTCTTTCTCACACACACACAAAAATATTAGTGACATACTTAGAGTGATTGCCTGGTAATTCATTCTCTAATCTATTCAATAAATTTGTAGTACTAAAAAAAAAAATCACTCCATTTTCTCTTGTTTCCTGGCCATAAATGTACCCATGCCTCCAAAACTATCCACACTCCAGGAACTAAATGCAAGTAAATTATAGAACCGAACAGGTAAGAAAGGATTTTGGTGGAATGTACCTTCCTTCTCCAACTCTAAAAAATAGCCAGGCTCATCTCTCACTCATCTTAGTAGGCAGAATTCTAAAAATGTCCTCCATCTCCCTCAAGATTCCATGCCCCAAACCCTGGATCTTGGAATATGGTATCACTGCCATGATTGTGACTAATTTATGTTTTATAGCCTGGCAGATCTTAAAAGACAGGGAGATCATCTGGTAGGCTTGATCTAATTGGAGAGCTTTCAGCAGTTGGTGGCAGAAGACAAAACAGAGATTCAGCACAAAGGATTTGAGGAATTTTTGCTGTGTTTGAAGACAGAGGGAGCCACGTGCCAAGGAAAGAGGGTAGCCTATAGGAGCTGAGCGTAGGCCTCAGCTGTCAGCAAGGAAACACAGACCTAGTTTTATAATAGCAAGGAAGTAAATTCTGCCAACAACCTGAATGAAGTTGGAAATGGATTTTTCATCAGAACCCCCAGATAAAAGCTGTGCCAGACTTTTGACCTACTGAACTGTGTGCTAATAAACTGATGTTATTTTAAGCTGCTACATTCATAGTAATTTTTCATGTAACAGCAGAAAGTGCATTTCTCCCATCAATAAGGAGAATGTTAAGTGTCATTAGGAAAAGCCAAGAAAGGGGCTTAAAAATCCCTAATTCACAACTCAGCTGGAATAAGGTTTGAGAAGTCTTAAACAGAGAACATCTATTTTGATATCTTAGCTCAGGTTATGAAATGTTAGGGTGTGATGAGTCCACAGTGACAGAAGTGATTAAAGATATAAAATCGCTATTTTTCATGAAAATGAAAAACAATGAAAAATGAAAAACAAAAATATCCCAGTTTCACAACATTCTGAAATTAAGAATTTTAAATTCCGTATCATCAAATAAGTGCTTATGTCTGCAGTCCAACAATCCTACTAGAAAAATGCTTCATAGCACATTTATTGTAATAGCACAATCCGTAAAATCTTCACAGATAACACATTAATACAATACATTGATCCCTGAATCAATTTATAGTTATCCCAGAACACCTCATGAACAAGTATTTTCTCTCCAAAAAAATGTTGCAAATTACCCTGCATCATTTCTAGGAAACAAACGTTACTCTATCTCCTTTTATTTCCCTACTAACCCTACTTCCAAAATTCTACAGAGTTTATCCTTCGGCTTACGTAGTTAAGGCAGCTCTTCATTCTATTCCTTGTTGTTATTTCATTCTTTTACTCTCTCAATGTAATTACGCTAAAAATACGTAATAGAAAAATAATTAAAGATCTTGTTTCTACTACAGCCTATCTTATATTATTTTAAAAAAGAGATCAATTTCAAGTCTTTAAACTCCTCATAACTTATTTTTAATTTCTTAAGCCACAGATAATTATGAGAAATACAACGTAACTCCTTCATGAAATAGGAAATTTACTTAAACTCCCATTGCTCTGGCTCTACATACAATCAGGTAAATCTAAAAGCTTTAACAGCAACATAAACACTTCCTTATAAATTACTAGGAACAAATGGTACTTACTTGAGTTGTCCTTCAGCTGTATCCGGACTATGTCTGTAGTGAAAATCAGTATAGGGTGCTAAAATTCGCTAATAAAAAAAAGGAGGAAAAGGAGGAGAAAAGAGTCCTTTTTATAAAATGCATTTTTCTTTAACAAGCTAAAATTAATATAATTTCTCTATATCTTTAATTGGGTATACTGTTTGAGAGACTTAGTTCTTCAAACTCATCATCAAGGAATACATTTGAGTGACTTTTTTTTTTTTTTTACACAATTTCTGAACTTTTAAATAGAAATATGACACATACATAATAAAACAGTGCACAAACCATGAATGTCAAGTTTGGTATATTTTCTTAAACTAAGTCCATTGCTGTAACTAGCACCAGATGAAGAAAACACTAGTATCCTTAAAGCCTTATTCCCTCTTTAGATTCAGTCACTACCTACTCCAAGATTATTATCCTAACTTTTAAAACTATGATTTAGTTTTGCTTATTTCTGAACATCATTAAAAGGTTTTATTTTATAAATTACACTCTCCTTTCGGTGCTAGTATGAAAAAAGTCCAAGTTATTTTCGTGTATTGTCCTTGTTTTCAGCAATCTTGCTAAACTCACTCATTTTAAACTTTTAACAACTATATCTCATTTACCAACTCTCCTGCCATGCCTACTGCATTATTATGATCTAATTTTTAATATTAAATATAATTTAAAATACATAAGAAATTATTAAAATTGCTTTCAACAATCAGTATGCTTTTATATTTAGTCATCTATGTGCCTTTTCTGTTAATTTTCATTCCTTCCTACATTTCCTTGTCTTAGATCATTTTCCCTCTGAGGACTCCCTTTACTCTTTTATTCTTTATGTGTCTCATTTTTAAAACAACAATAGATATTTGTTATATGGTTCCTGTGAGTCAGGAGTCTATGAGAGGCTTAGCAATGCAGTTGTGGTTTAGGGGCCCTCAGAAACTTGCAGTGAAAATATTGGTTAAGGCTACAGTCACCTAAAGACTTGGTTGGAGCTAGAGGACCTGTTTCAAGATGTTTCACTCACAATGTGCTAATTGTTGGCAACAGAGTTTAGTTCCTCCCACTGGTACCTCCCCTTAGGATGCTTTAAGTGTCTTCCTAACATAAGGGCAAGTAATCCAAGAAAGAGCAGTGTTTCTTTACATTGTTTGGTCTTTTCTTTTTTTTTAGTCTCAAAAAAACCTTCATTTTATCTTTGTTTTTGAAAGACATTTTCTCTGGATTAGGCTGGCATTTTTTTTTCTTTCAGTGCTCTAAAGATGTCATTTTACTGTTGGCTAGTTTCCATGATTTCTATGGGAATCAGCTATTAGATATGTTCCTTCAAAAACAACGTGTTTGGGGATCCCTGGGTGACTCAGCGGTTTAGTGCCTGCCTTCAGCCCACAGAGTGATCCTGGAATCCCGAGATCAAGTCCCACATTGGGCTCCCTGCATGGAGCCTGCTTCTCCTTCTGTCTGTGTCTCTGGCACTATCTCTCTGTCTCTCATGAATTAAAAAGAAAAAAAAAATCTTAAAAGATTTCTAAAAAAAAAAAAAAGAAAGAAAGAAAAGAAAGAAAATAACATGTTTTTTTTTTTTCCCTCTAAAGCTGTTTTCAAGATTTTTATTTATTTTTGTTTTCAACAATCTTATCATAATGTGCCTACATGTTATTTTCTTTGTATTATCTTATTTGGAGTTTTGTAAGGTTTGTGAGCATGAAGTCTCATCAGTTTTAGAAACAAAGTTCTGGCCATCGTCTCTTTGGATATTTGCTTCTGTCCGTTTTCTCCTCCTTCTCCAAAGACAAAATTATATTTTATCACTTTTGTTATGTTTTGTCCATTTCTTTCTTTTCCCTCTCTTTGCTTTACTCTGGATATTTTTTATTGACTTTTCCTCTAGTTTATTAATAATGTCTACTTGCCCAAAATGAATTTTCATTGAGTTCAGAATTTCATATACTGTTTTTCAGTACAAGAACTTCCACTGAAATCATATGTATATTCCAATTATCTGGTGAAATTCTCCATTATTTCTCGTATTTTCTTCCCTTTTTTCTTCATTTTCCTTTACAAATTATGCATGGTTTTGTTTTTGTTTCTTAAGATTTACTTATTTATTTAGGAGAGAAAAAGAGTGCGAGAGTGAGCACGGGGTGGGAGGGGCAGAGGGAGAGGGGTGAGACAGTCTTTTTTAAAAATATTTTATTTATTTATTCATGAGAGACACAGAGAAACAGAGAGAGAGAAAGAAGCAGAGACACAGGCAGAGGGAGAAGCAGGCTCCACGCAGGGAGCCCCACGTGGGACTCGATCCCAGGTCTCCAGGATCACGCCCCAGGCTGTAGGCGGCACCAAACTGCTAAGCCACCCAGGCTGCCTGGGTTAGACAGTCTTAAGCAGACTCCGTGCTATAGAGCTCAATTCCACAACCCTGAGAGAACACAACGTGAGCCAAAACCAGGAGTCAGACACTTAACCAACTGTGTCACCCAGGCACACTGCTTTGGTTGTTTTAAAGTCTTTTTCCCTCTAACTGCACTATCTGGATCATCTGTGGGCATGTTTCTATAGAATGTTTTTTTTTTTTTTTTTTTGGGGGGGGTGTTTAATCAAATGGTCATATCTTTTTGCATGACATTCAACCAAATTAGTAAGTAAATGTAGGGTAACTCTTAAAGAATCTTCTTCCCCTCAAATTTCACTCTCTCTGGCCCTTATTGCTTTCACAGTTCTATACTGCTTTAATATGAGACTTTCATAATTATTCAGCTTTCCCAGTTTCCAAAGCAGATGCTTTAAGCTATTTTATTCTACCCGGAAATGTAAGTTTAAAAAATCTATTTTTTAAAACTCACTATAAAAAATTACAATGGATTTAGAACCCTTATGGATGGTCTATTCTATTAAATCCACACATTTTTCTGTCTGAGGGCAAAATATGTTATAGATAGCGAAATAAAAGCCAGGGTAAATTTAAAAAGGGATTTTTAAGGGGAGGAAGATTTGGGCCTAACAACAGAAACAGCAACACTGAAAATAGTTCCTTTGTATGTAGAACGGAAATCAATGTATAAATTTAGAATCAAGTTTGTAAAATATAATTAATAAAAATGAGGACACTATTCTCTTAACACACTATATAATGAAGATGATGATATTAAAGTAGATGATGATGAATAATATCAAAGGTAACCAGTATCTGTTGAATATTTACCATGTGGTAGGTACTGAAGTACCTAGATTAGAATTTTCTGTAGATTAGAATTAATATGTGTAAAGTACCTGGAAATAGTAACTCATTATAAGCATTACATGAGTGTTAGGTGGTGCCTTTACTACTACTATTATAATATTTATTGTTCACAACAATTCTTTAAGGTGAAAACCATGACCTTCATTTTACCTAAGAAAAAATGGGTCAAAGAGAGGCTTATTAACTTGTCCAAATCATAAAGCTAGTAGGTCATAGAGCAAAAAAAATCAAAACCAATCTGTATAGCCCAAAGTCTATGCTCTAAATCACTATGCTATTCTGGGGGAATCTCACTAAAAGAGAAAAAAAACAAACATTTGTGGTTTTAGAGAAATAGATATAAGCAAAGACACTAGTGTAAATGTCTACCACATTCTTTTGAGGTGTTCTTACTTAATAAAGGCTTTGCTTATCTGCTTTATAATTACATCGGAATAAAAACAAGCCTATACATATTATTTTCCTTTATTGTAATCATCTCACCAATCCTAAAATTACAGTTCTACTTGATTAAAAAAAATTAGGCCAAATAAACTATAAAATATCAAAAATGCTAATTTATACCTTAGTGGACTCACATGAATAATGAATGTACTTGAAATCACTTATTGAGGAAAATATTGTGCTTGAATTTATTTCTTAATGATAAAAGCTGTCACTTTTATAATTTCAAAAACAGTAGTTCTACTGGCCCCAATAAAACAAGAACTATAAGATTTAAGACAAAGTTCATAAAATGATTTAGACAGACATGCTAGAAAATGAAACATCTTTTATACTTTGCATAATTTCATACCCAAATATAAACAAATCCTTGGTTTAATCTTACTCTGAATGGTATCTGCAATGGACAACAATATAGCACATTCATATAGATAAACTGTAAGATTAGTTTGTAGTAATTCTGTTCCAACCTCCACTACACATTTTATTTAAAAAAAAAAAAAAGAGTACAAGGCAGTCTTATTATTTTAGACTAACTGCAAAAAACACTGAATTAGTAAATAAATAAATAAATAAATAAATAAATAAATTGTATTTTAAAAAGAAAGATTTGTATTCTATATCTTTGAAGTATATATGGTTATTAGTTGCTAACAAGTGCTTCTAAATTCTGAGAATTTTAGCATGAGTTAATAAATAAACAATATATAATCAGCAGGAGCTATTCACACAATTAACATTCTGAAGTTCTTAAAAAGAAATAGTTCTCCTAAATAAATAAATGTATATGTAACCTTACTTGTGCTCTAATTGCCTTAATAAAGTTTTCACAGATAATAAAAAAAAAAAAACTTCACTTTACATGTTGATGAAATAAATATTCTTGAGAATAATATTTTCTATTCAGCCCAAAGTGAATGAGTTATAAAATACTGGGGGGATAAGCTAGTCTTAATTTATGTTTGATAATTAATGTTGTGCTGCATCTATTAACTTAAAAATTTCAAAATAAGCCTAGGTATGTATTTAAACTCATGTTGTAAAACTAGAAAAGATATTAAAGTTCCTACCTCTAATTCTACATCAGCTCGCACATATTGTCGGGTCTTCGGATGATTAAGGAGGTGCAAAATTGTAGTAATGAGGGCCTCATTTATTCGACTTAATTGGCAATCGATCACATTTTTCAGGATGGTGTTTAGTCCACCTCGAAGGGCCACCACCTCTGGATTCTGAAGTGCTAAAATAAAAAAAGGAAAAACTTAATAAGGGTAAGTTATTACTTTTTAGTAATTAGAAACCTGGGATTTTATCTTGAAACTTAATTTCCTTTCTGACTTGAAAAACTTTCTAGCCAAAGAATTAAAATGTAGATAAAATATATCTAATAAGAGTCACTGAATATACTCTTTCCAAAACTCTGTTTTTTTTTAATGTCTCTGAATTGATTTTTTTATATCCTTTGTCTGTGTTTTACTAGAATGGTTCTTCTTGTCAATTGCAAGAAACTGTTCGTTTAATAGGAATATGTTAGCTTTTCATCTATTTCAAATCTTTCATCTGCTTTAGATTTTAATTTCACTTTAGATTTTAACTTTAGATTTTAATCTCAGATTTTTATTTTTTATGGTGAAAAAATTTATATTTAGATTTATAGCCGGCTGGACTCAGTTTAGATGATCCCAATTTTGTTGGCAACATCCAAAGCATCATAGTCAGGAGCCAGTCGAACATATGCTTTCTTCTCTCCATCAGGCCTGATCAAGGTGTTGACCTTGGCCACATCAATGTCATAGAGCTTCTTCACAGCCTGTTTGATCTGGTGCTTATTGGCCTTGACATCCACAATGAACACAAGTGTGTTGTTGTCTTCTATTTTCTTCATGGCTGACTCAGTAGTTAAGGGGAACTTGATGATGGCATAGTGATCAAGCTTGTTTCTCCTGGGGGCGCTCTTTCGAGGATATTTCGGCTGCCTTCGGAGACGCAGGGTCTTGGGTCGTCGGAATGTAGGTGACGTGCGATCGTTTTTTTGTGACTGTGCACGCCTTTCAGCACCGCTTTCTTAGCTTTCAAAGCCTTTGCTTTGGCTTCGGCTTTGGGAGGGGCAGGGGCTTCCTTCTTCGCCTTCGGCGCCATCTTCGTGAAAGGGCTAATCTCAGATTTTAAACTCAGAAACTCCTCCCTTACTTCAAAGAGGCATTTTCTGATTATACCAGCACATACATATATGGGTTTTAAAGGAGTTCATGATTAACATTCCAGTTTTCGATCTGTTAGGAAACTGAGTTTTGCTGCATATTGATAAACTCATTTTTTCCCAAATGTTTAAGTTATCCCAGAATGCTTCCCAAACTGATTTTTATCCTTTTGATATACTAAAGTTTTCTATATACCAGAGTCTGCAACTCAATCTTTTCATTTTTTCTCTTAATAACCTAGCTTAATAGTTTTTGTAAAAATCAACTTTTAAAAAAACTTTTCCCTTCTCTTCTATTTTTGTTTCTCAAAAATGTTTTCATAATCGGATCTCTCTTGTTTATTCTGGCTTAATTTTAGAATTTTCTTTTATTTTTTTTCTAAACTGAGTTATATAAACTACATACAGTAAAATTCACACAACTTAATGGCACAGTTCAAAAAATTTTGAACAAGTTTCATACTATTGTAACCAATATCCAATCAACATACAGAAATTTCACCATCCTAGAAAGTTCCCTTACACCACTTTTCAATCAGTACCCCCCCTCCAGTATACAGACAACAATTTCTGTTATTAAGAATCAATTGGACAAATTCAAGTGTCAAAAATACCCTGCCTCCGAAAAACACATACACATGTCATACATATTTCTTAGTAAGTTTGTTATACATAGTTTTATACTTTGGAGGTGGTAACTTTTTTCTCCAATAAATTTACTGATTTTATTGCTGAAACACAAAATAAGTTGATCAAATCTGTATCTTCACATTTCTACTGTTTTGAATTACTTAAGTTCCATTTTTCCGTTGATAAGAGTTTACTAGATATATCTCACCCATAACATGTAAACTTCACACTTATTATTTTCATTTACTAACCTGGTTGAAAGCTTTTAGCAATACTAATTAGGAGTAAAAAGTTGGTAATATTTACAGAGATCCACCATTAAGAATAATACAGTGATTTGAAATATTCTAGAATATTAACAAATGAGGTTTCTAATTATTTTATGTGTATAGGTATGTGTATGTGTGTCATCCTATGTGTATATGCATATAAAATGATAGTTCCATTAAAAAATTGGTAGGTTTCCATATTTGAGTACTTTTAATTAAAAGATAATTATAAAAAGATTATAAGAACTGTTCTTGAAACAATTTTTTTAAAACAAAACTACCTGAATGAGTCTTAGTTTTTGATCTATTGTATATTCTATTATTTTGAGTCAACTGGAAATAAAATTTTCTCTGAAAACCCATTCATTTTAATAAGATTTTCAATATTTAAAAAATTATTTCATAATTTTAAAAACTTCTATTTTTTCTTCCTCATTTGTATATTACTCTTTTGTTTCTGACCTGTGTTTTTCAAACACTAGTGTATGTTTATATACCATTCATGTTTCTCTACAAATAACTCAGATTATTTCAAATAATCAATTTTGTTCTCTAATTAGATCCCTTCGTTTCATTGTTGCTTTCCTCCTGCTTACCTTAAAATTGATTTTCTTTCCTTCTTTTTCTATTTCTTGGGCTCACATACTTATTTTCATTGCTTTTTGCTTACTTATAAAAGCATTTTAAGATAAGAAGTTAACTCAGGGTATAGCTTTCCAAGCACCCCCTACACTGACTCGTCAAATATTTTTATTTTTGAATTAAATTTTTAATTTAATTTTTAATTAAAATTTTTAATTAAATTTTTAAGTGTCTTTAAATTAATAGGTACTGAGAACAGTACCTTTAAATCTTCAATAATAGGGTTTGATACTCTTATATTTAGTTTACAATTTTGTTATTAATTTGTTTATTACATCAAGAGTCAACAGGACCTATGCCACCTCTACCTTTGGTGGGAAAAAACTATCTTATCATTTAAAATTGTATTTTGGTTTTAAGTGAGGTTGAGCCTTTTAAATATTGATTAGCCATGTATTTCTTTGAGAATTATTTATTTTCCCTACTCATCTGTATATAAATGTTATTTCCCTAGCATGTTTGTAACATTTATTTTTTGTTCCTTGTAGCACTGCATGTTTGTCTCTTTATATTAAAATCTGTTGCTGCTGGAATCTATTTCTTTTGTTAACTCAAGACTCCTTTTCCTTACAATGATCAGATACTCATCCATTTTTTTTCCTGTTTTTTTCCCCATTTAACTCTTTAATCTTCTTGCATTTAAGTTTTTTTAAATGTATGATTATTTTTTAATACATATCAAGATATAGTATAGTTAATAATGTCTGAGAACCAGATTTTAAGTGATTTTATTCTAAACACTGGAATTTGGACAATTCCTATATTCCTATAAACTAATCTTTTCATATCTTTGTGCCAATAACTAAGAATTCATATGTGAAAGGCATTTAAAATGCCATATTTTTTCTAAAACATTATTACACTTTTATTACTTGGAGAAAATTCTGACCCAGTTCACCTTTAAAAAATGTTACATTCATACACACACACACATACTTCCTAAAATGCTTCATTTTTATTACTTGAAGAAAATTCTGACCTAGTTCACAGATAATGGCAATGCATGCT
The DNA here is from genome assembly GCF_053574225.1 of Canis aureus. Lineage (NCBI taxonomy): Eukaryota > Metazoa > Chordata > Mammalia > Carnivora > Canidae > Canis > Canis aureus. The sequence continues at coordinate 71,824,977 of NC_135614.1, read as the reverse complement.
CGGACCATTCTGTCTCTTTCTTGAAGTCCATCATTTCCAACTGCTATTAAAGAGTTGGCTACAGAGCTAGGAAACAAGGAAGCATTCACAGTAATCATCTGTAACAGGGAAGAATCAGAAAAATAAGTTATTTACTTCAAAATACATGTTTAAAATCAATTTTGTTCAGATTGAGGTGTTAATAACCATTGAACATTTATAAGATCCAGGCATCAATTTTAATCCTCTTCCTATGAACATTTCAAAGGGTTACTATAACTAATAATTGATCCAATAAATGTTAACAACCATTACTGTGGGAAAATGTTCAGACTATAAATCAATTAAATGACAGACTAATAGTTCAGACTATAAATCAATTAAATGACAAGATTCAATGTTTCTGAGATTCTAAGCTCCTCTCAAATAGGAACTATATTTTATACAACTTTTCAGTACCTAGACAAAGAAAATGAGTGGTAACAACAACTGTCAACATACTACTGTACTATTCCATTCCTGATTCTTCCCCATATATAATCACCACCAAACCCTGTCTTACCAATTTACTTCACTATCCATATTCTCTTTCCTATCAAACTCTGATTTGGGCCCTCATTCTTTCTCATTTTACTGCAACAGATTCCTGATAATCTCCCTATCTCTAACCCTTATTTGTTGCTATGGCAAAAAGCAAAGTTAGTAATCTGTAAGCTATTTCTAAGATTTCAAAAAGGATGATGCAAATAGTATGTTTCTGGTAACAAAACTGTAGATGAATTTTACTTTAAATGAAAAGTTTAAATGGCAATAATATAATTGGGATACTGAAAACATAATATCTCTTCAGTTTGGAAATAATAAAGAAAACAAATTATGTAGCCAATGACTGTTTAATGAACAAAAACTGGTAGATGGAGTATTTCAAAATAACACATCTCTGGAGTAGGGATAATTAATCTTTACTGGATATTACTGAATAGATAATCCTATAAGTCAAGGGCAAATGATTCCCTAAGTGAATCTCTTTCAAATGTAAAAAATCTGTAATACATTAATCTCTTATTACATGAATATAGAAATAATATATTAGGAAAATTGATGGCTTAAATTAGGCAGTCAGTGAGTAGAATTTCAATTTTCAATTAACACTGAAAAGTGGGAAAATTATATAGAAAATAAGAGAGACAAAAACCAAGAAGGATTCTCTGGTTTGGAGAATGGGGGAAAATCAGAAGATACTGAAAATGAGTGAGCAAACAAAAAATCTTCTAAATGAATGAGATAGGTGAAAAGAGAAAGAAAAATAACATGACTATCCCTTAACTGCTCATGGAGGAAGTTACCCTAAAGCACCAAATGTTTCTTGCTTTTCTTTAAAATGAAGATTAATACACAGAAAATTTTTAAAAATTTAAAATGCGTACAAAAAAACCAGTGACCTAGCCATTATAATATTAACATTAATCTCTACTAGCTCAGTTGCCAAGATGTTGCTGAAAAAAAAGAAATATGTGCTTTGATTACTAATGAAATTACAGTTCTTCTAACAAATAGAGGCCACTGCTCTCTGGGCTCGGACCTAGTTGGTGGTAAGGTGACATGGCTAAATGCACCAAGAAGGTTGGAATCGCGGGTAAATATGGGACCCGTTATGGGGCCTCCCTCAGGAAAATGGTGAAGAAGATTGAAATTAGTCAGTACGCCAAAGATGAAAAGGCAAGCTGTGGGCATCTGGCACTGTGGCTCCTGCAGGAGGACGGCAGCCGGTCGCGCCTGGACCTACAACATCACTTCTGCCATCATAGTAAAGTCTGCCATCAGAAGACTGAAGGAGTTGAAAGACCAGTAGAAGCTCCACCATTTGAAACACTGCTAGCCTATAATAAATGGGTTAATTTACATAATAAAATTTAAACAAACGAATAGAAATAGAGGCCACTATGCATTCATTCAACAAGTATGCTTTCCTTTTAACTCTATCTGCTTTTAGCTAAAACAAGGAGGAACCCTCGCCACATTCTTCTGAGTCTATATCCTACTGTCAGGTATAAGCAATTCTCTACTCTTGGATTCATAAATGATATCTGCCTCAATTCACTCTATTTCAGAAAAAAACAGAAGAAAATAGTTTTGTAATAGGATTATTAAATTGTTAAGGGTCTGTTCACTTTTACTGGGCTGTTTATAAACTAAATTATAACACATCAAAACATTTAATAAAACTGAAATGAAGTATTTACTGAATAATTCAAAGAAGCTGAATTTAATTGTTTGAATCTATCTGGCATTGTCTTTTCTTCTGAATGTAATTTTTAGGGAGCAATTCTCAAGTATGGTCCAGGAAACAGGGTCTCTAGGGTATTTTCAGAGATTCTGTGAAGTTAAAACTATTTTCATAACAGTTCTAAGACATTATTTGTCTTTTTTACTCTCAACCTTTCACAAATATATACTGAAGTTTTCCAAAGGCTCCAATGAACATGAAATCACAACAGATTGAATGAAGAAACAAATATGACAATCCAGCTACTCCTGTCCACCAAGACAAACACTAAAGACATTTGCAAAGATCTAAAATAATGCCATTCTGCTAAGTTTCTTTTTGGAAAATATATTTTTATAAAAATGTTTGTATGTGATGGGTTTATTGTTCATTTTTAATATGTTAATATATAATTTAATTGCTCACTTATAATTCCTAGTAGGGTAAATATTGACACATATACCTCAAATAACCAAATAGTTACTCTAGGTTTTTCAGAAACAAATTTTATTTTCTTATCGTGAATTCTCAAAATCATGGCAGTAGGAAAGACTATGAGTAAAAACGATAAATGTAATTTTTAAATTTAAATTTGAAGAGCCAAATATCACGGTCCCAATGTAACAGTTTAGCTATAATAAAAATATCATAATCTATCTTCAATATTACTCTTACCAGAATTGCAAATTTCTTTTAAGACATTCATCTATCTACCTCTTCCTTACTTCGCTCACCTGTGGGTACTATTACTAACCACAAGTTGGACAATTGGAAGAAAAAAGGAAAAAGAGATCTAGTTAATGTACAAATTTAACATTCTATCATTCTGAAGTATGAACTGAATTCAAAGACAGGTAAAAAGGAAAAGGGTTAAAATTTTTATTTTTTAAAGTAATTTAAATAATTTTAGATGTTTTTATTTATTTTTTTTTTAATTTTTTTTTAATTTTTTTTATTTATTTATGATAGTTACAGAGAGAGAGAGAGAGGCAGAGACACAGGCAGAGGGAGAAGCAGGCTCCATGCACCGGGAGCCTGATGTGGGACTCGATCCCGGGTCTCCAGGATCGCGCCCTGGGCCAAAGGCAGGCGCCAAACCGCTGCGCCACCCAGGGATCCCCTAGATGTTTTTATATTAAAACAACTATATACTACATAAGCCTCATAAATGTTTAGGATTATACAGGATACTTAGGATGAAACAGGAAAAAATTCTTACATAACTATGTCTTAACAAAGTTAACTCTTAATTCACTGCTTTGCCATTAGGGTATCACATTAAGTAACAACAAAAAATGCTTTGAAAACCTCTCATTAGAAGCATTATGGATTATCCTTAACACATTCTATTGCAGAATTTAGATTCTGATCTATCCTGTACAATGGTTTGAACTGCTTATTGAAACTGTCTATGGACTATATCTAAATTTGTCTTCAAAACAACCAGACTGTAACTATTTGTGACATCCATTTAACGGTATTAAGTCTAAATATACAAAAGTAGAGTAGGGAACAAGTAATCCTCTTTCTCCAATAATGTACCAAAAAAGCAGCAATTTCACTTTTACGTCTACTAAAGGAAGAAGTACAGTAGTTCTTCCCCACTCCCTTAGCCAGGGGGTATATGTTCCAAGACCCCCAGTGGATACTGAAACCACAGACAATACTGAACTCGATATATAAACTCCACTGCTGATGGAAAGCCTCACCAATAACATCAACAACACATATTTTGTATTGTATACTATATTCTTACAATAAAGGAGGCTAAAGAAAATGTTAAGAAAATCATGAGATAATAAATTTACAGTTCTGTATTTATCGAAAAAATTTACATATATAAAGTAAACTCATAAAGCTCAAATCTGGGCAGCCCAGGTGGCTCAGCAGTTCAGCACTGCCTTCAGCCCAGGGTGTGATCCTGGAGACCTGGGATTGAGTCCCATATCAGACTTCCTGCATGAAGCCTGCTTCTCCCTCTGCCTGTGCCTGTTTCTCTGCCTCATTCTCTCTCTCTCTTCTGTCTCTCTCAATGAATAAAATCTTTAAAAACAATTAAAAAAAATAAAGCTCAAATCTGTGTTGTTCAAGGGTCAAGTATACTATTTTTACTGTACATACATACCTACAATAAAATTTAACTTACCAATTAGGCACAGCAAGAGATTAACAACAACAATAATAAAATAGAACAATTATACTATAATAAAATTTATATGAATGGAGTCACTCAAAATAGCTATTAGTACTAGTCACCTTCTGGTGATGTGAGATGATAAAAATGCCTATGTGATGAGATGAGTGAAGTGACGATGTAGATACTGTGACATTAACATTAGGCTACTACAGACCTTCTGACCATATAGCAGAAGGAAAACCACAGTTGACCTCAGGTAACCAAAACTGCGGATAAGGGTTGTGGTGGGGGGGAATACTGTATTCTTTAGAGTGAATATTTTATTAAAAAATATTGTCTTACCTGTACCCAATCACACAGAATAATTACACAAAACATTTATGCTTACCTCTAAGTTTAACAGACCTATTTATCTCATATAATTTTAACAAAAATGTTTAATGAGAATTTAACCTTTAAATTTTAATGAAGATTTCAAAAAGTCTAAATCTAAAACTGTAAAATATTTTAAATAAAACCCCCAAATCTATTACTCTCAGATACAGAACGCACCTTTCTGACTAATCGAAGTGCTTGTGTCCTCTCTACTTCATTGCTCTGCTGTATGTCGATGCACCTAAATAATACACAAAATACTTAGTTATTGACAAACAATTTTTTGTGTAACACTAACAGATCAGACTCATCTTCAAAATGTTAATACAGTATTTTAAAATTTTAACATATGTGATTTTTCAATACCAGCAGATATTTATTTAGTTAACTTACATCTAGCTCTCTTATGATAAATATTTGCTATAATAAAGCATTTCAAAACTATTTAAAACTCCAGAAAAGAACATAGTAAATAATTTACAGAATTATACATATCAATAAAAAAGTAAAATACATACAAAACAAAGGTATCAGAAATCTAGTGAAAAAAAAATTCACCTATCTTTGATAAAATTTGGAGTTTTATAAAAATTGTGGAGGAAAAATATTTCCAGCTCATGTTTTAATTTAAATATGATTTTAGGGGCATCTGGGTGACTCAATCGGTTGAGCCACTGACTCTTGATCTCAGCTCAGGTCTTGATCTCAGGGTTGTGAGTTCAAGGCCTGTGTTGGGCTCTCACTGGGCATGGAGCCTACTTTAAAAAAAATTTAATTTTATTCAGGGCCTACATATTTTATTTATTATGACTATGTTAAAAGTCTTATATACTAGCCATAGTAACTCTATTTCACCAAATATAATTTAATATCTAAACACACTTCAAAGCTTAATGCTCAATCAGGTATCACTTGACTGACATTTCTCTGTAAAATTTATTAGTCAATTTCTTAAGAGTCTGGTTTATGTAGCAGAATAATTAATTTTTACTTAAAAGCATTTTTCCTATCTGAATACAATTAAATCTAAAACAATTTTATTAAGAAGTAAATATACACACAATTCAATTGGTGGCCACACTAAAGAGGCTTGATCAGACCATCTCCATAGTCAAAAACAACTGTAAAGTTTAAACAAAATACTTTTTTAAAACTATTAAAAGGGCAATGGATAATAATCCTTGGAAAAAGATGTACAAGTTCCACACCCAACCAGGCTTTGTCGCTAAGGGCACCTGTCAATCCCCAGTTTTAGGGGAATGAAGTCCTAGCAGAAAGCAAAATTTTTGCTAGACTGGAGAGACAGGTTGAACTTTAGTGCAGTCAAGGTGGCTGTGACTTGAGGGAAAAAAATCCCAGAGAAAAGAAAATATAGGAAAATGAATGCAAATCTTCATGTAATCTCTTCTCCAAGGCACTTGCCAATCTCTGTGTTGTGCAAATGCAGGGTAAAAATCCAAAAAAAAATAAAAATAAAAAAATAAAAAGCTTTACTGTCAAGAAGCTAAAGAAGTAGGCAGAAATTTCAGTAGGTATATAACACCCTAAGATAGACATTACAGCTCAAGGCTGCTCAAGGTGAAGAGGTTCTGCTGAACATCTACAACAGCCATTTGAGATCCCAACAGCCACTCCACAGATCAAAGGGAAAGCTAAAAACTAAACTTCAACTAAATCAATGTGATACATCAACATTCCAGAATAAAGCTTAACAATCTTAAAAGGAAAACTGTATGAACCCAGAGCTAAATATTTTGAATATGCAATGTTCACATCCAATCATGTAATAATATGAAGTGTGCTTTAAAATAAACAAAGGGCCAAATAACTAAAAACCAAGAAAAGAAAATGACAATAGAAACAGAACACAGGTGATTCACATATTGGTGTTGGCATAAGAAGGCTAAAATTCACTATGGTAAATATGCTCAGTAAATAGAAAGAAAGATGGAGAAATAATGCAGTGACCTAAAATCTTTAAATAAGAGTAAAACAAATCACAGAAATATATAACTGAAAGTAAAAATTGAAGAGACTGGTTTACTAGCAAGATGGAGGGGAAAAAACGTACAAAGTAAACACACTGAAGCACAAAGATTAACTACAAAAACTGAAAATATAGTAAGGATATCAGAGACATGTGGGACACTGAACAGATCCAACACAACACAGCTGGAGAACGAGAGGATATAAGGAGAATAAAGAACAGAAGAAAACCTTAAAGTAGAGAAAAAAATACATCACTTCAAATAAGCAACAAGAGACAACTTAACCATTCACCAGGTTAAAAAGAAAAATCCAGAAGACAATAACTTACTTAAAGCACTGAAAACTAGGAACTAGTCATAAAATAGCTTTCAAGCTTTTGCACAGCAAAGGAAACAAGTCAACAAAACCAAAAGACAACTGACAGAACATGAGAAGATATTTGCAAATAACGTATCAGATAAAGGACTAGTATCCAAAATCTATAAAGAACCTATAAAACTCAACACCCAAAGAACAAATAATCCAATCAAGAAATGGGCAGAAGACATGAACAGACATTTCTCCAATGAAGACATACAAATGGCCAACAGACACATGAAAAAATGATCGACATTACTTAGCCATCAGGGAAATAGAAATCAAAACCACAATGAGATACCACCTCATAACAGTGAGAACGGCTAAAATTAACAAGTCAAGAAATGACAGATGTTGGCGAGGATGCAGAGAAAAAGGAACCCCTGTACAATGTTGGTAGGAATGCAAGTTGGCGCAGCCACTCTGGAAAAGAGTATGGAGATTCCTCAAAAAGTTGAAAATAGAGCTTCCCTATGACCCAGTAACTGTACTAGTGAGTATTTACTCCAAAGACACAAATGTAATCTGAAGGGGCACCTGTACCCCAATGTTTATAGCAGCAGTGTCCACAATAGCCAAACTACAGAAAGAGTCCAGATGTCCATCCACAGATGAACGGATAAAGATGTGGTATATACTACTCAGCCATCAAAAAAATCTTGCCATTTGCAAAGACGTGGCTAGAACTAGAGGATATTATGTTAAACAAAATAAGTAAATCAGAGAAAGACAATTATCATATGATCTCACTTATATGTGAAATTTAAGAAACAAAACAGGACCATAGGCAAAGAGAGGAAAAAATAAGACAAAATCAGGGAGACAAAGCATAAGAGATTCTTAGTCATAGGAAACAAAATGAAGGTTGCTAGAAGTCAGGGGGGTAGGAGGATGGGGTAACTGGGTGATGGACAATAAGGAAGTTACATGAGGAAATGAACACTGGGTATTATAGAAGACTGATGAATCACTGACCTCTACCTCTGAAACCAATAATATATTATATGTTAATTAACTGAACTTAAATACAAAAAGAAAAACAAAAAAATTAAAATTAAAAAAAATTTCTTAAAATAGAAAAGGAAGCCCCTTCATATACGAAGACTATAAAATAGAGGCATTTACAGACAAAAAAAAAAAAAAAAAAAAAAGATGAAATAATCTTGAGTAGACTGGCATTATAAAAAAACAGTAAAGGAAATTCATCAAACAAAGTGATACAAGATAAATGAATATGTACAAATGCAAGGAAAGAAGGATAATGCAATGGGTAAGTAACATAGGTAAACATCAGTAGTTCCAGTTAAGGGGCACTTGGGTGGCTCAGTAAGTTAAGCAACCTACTCTTGGTTTCAGCTTAGGTCATGAGCTCCTGGGTGGTGAGATGAACACCTGCCTTCGTTTCTGCACTCAGCAGGGAGCCTACTTAAGATTCTCTCCCTCTGCCCCTCCCCCCACGTTCTCCATCTCACTTTCGTTTTCTCTCTCAAATAAAGAAATCTTTAAAAAAATATATCAATAGTTCTAGTTTAAAACAAAGCAGAACTAACCTGTAGGGTTAGAAATGCATGTAGGAAAAAAAAAAACTATAGCAATAATACAAAAAGCAGAGGGGAGATGATATAAACTATAAAAGGTTTCCTGCATTGTTCTGGCTGTAATAAAATGCTAAACCTAATATCAAGGATATGAGTTATAATCTCTAGGGCAACTGCTAAAAGACGAAAAAACTTTATAACCCAGATATTAATAGAAGAGGAAAAGAAATTCTTCATTATTCCAAAAGAAAAAGAGAAACATAAGAACAAAGAACAGATGTGATAAATCTCAAGATAGCAAACAAACTCAAGTATATGAGAAAATTAAGAGCAAGATGAACAAACTCATAAACATATATATAATTACACTGCATAAAGTCCACAGAGCATGCATATAAAAATTCACCAGACACAGTCTAAATATTCCAATTAGAAAACAAAATGGTCAAAGTCAAACTAGATTTAAAAACAAAAAATCTGTATGATATTTACACACCAGAAACTTAAATATAAGGACAAAACAACAGAAAGTAAAAGGATGGAAAGAGATGTATCCTGCAAGCCCTAAATCAAAGTGAGTATAGCCATATTAATTAAAATTATACTTATATATCATATTAATATATGATAACATCATAAAAGTAGTATTACTAGGTATAAAAAGAGACATTTCACAACTATAAAAATATTAGGCCAATATGAAGGTTTAACAATTCTCAATATGAATGTAGTAACAAAGCTTCAAAATATATAAAGTAATGACTAACAAAAGGAGGATATCTGACTAGTATTATATCTGCTAAGGAAATGGAATCCATAATCTTAAACTTCCTAAAAAAGAAAACCCTATTACCCAGACAGATTCACTGGTGAATTCTATGAATCATATAGGGGGAAAAAATGAAAACTCATTTTACATAAATTACTACGTAAAAACAGGACATTTCCCTAGTTGTTTCACCAAGCAAAAAAACTCCTGATACCACAACTAAACAAGGACAGAAGACTGGAAAAATATAGGCCAATACTCTCATGAACTTAACTACAAAATTATCCCACAAAATATTAGCAAAACAAATTCAGTTAATACTTAAAAAGGACAAAACATACAGTGAATATGCATTTACTTCAGAAATGCAAACAAGGAACATAAAGAAATCCACAAAAAGCCTACAGCAAGTATCATAAATTATAGCAAAATACAGAATACTTGCAACCCAAGTTCAGGAGCAAAACCAAATTGTCCACTATCACTATTTCTAGTCAATGCAATATTCTAACCAGTGTGATAAGGCAAGAAAAAGAAAGTACAAGGACTGGAAAGGGAGAAATAAAACATTCATCATTTGCAATTAATGTTATGTACATAGAAACTCTAAAAGAATTTTTAAAACAATTAGATTTGAAAAGTGATTCTAGCAAGATCACTAGATAAGAGTTCAGTATCCAAACCAAAAACCAAAACCCAAAATCTACAATTATTTTTCTATATATTAAAAGCAAAAAATGAAAAAGAAATTAAACTTACATTAAAACTCTCATAAAAAGAACATTGTAGAATAAACATAGCAACAAGTATGTGCAAGACCTCTGCACAGAAAACTACAAAATACTGGAGAGAAATTAAAGCTCCAAATCAATAAAGGTTTAGAATATTCAATATTCTTAAGATATCAATTACCCCAAATTAATCTAGAACTTCAATGCAATTACTACTAAAATCGCAGAATGTTTTAAGGACATGAACAAGTTGATCCTAAAATTCATATGAAAATGAAGAACACTGGGCAGCCTGGGTGGCTCAGTGGTTTAGCGTTGCCTTCAGCCCAGGGCATGATCCCGGAGAGCCAGGATCAAGTCCCATGTCGGGCTCCCTGCATGGAGCCTGCTTCTTCCTTTGCCTGTGTCTCTGCCTCTCATGTGTCTCTCATGAATAAATAAAATCTTAAAAAAAAAAAAAAAGAAAGAAAATGAAGAACATAAAATAACTAACAAAAAAAAAATAGCTAACACAGTCTTAAGGAAGAAAAAGTGGAAGACTTACACCAACAGATATTAACACTTACTAGCCAGCTACAGTCATTATAACAGTGAGAAACAGGGGCAAGAATAGACAAATAGATTAAAAAGAACAGGGAACACAAAAATGGATCCAGATATATCAGTTATCTGGTTTACCACAGAAGGGCCACTAGTCTAGACATGAGAGAAAAATCTTTTCAATAAATCTTGCTAAAATGTACTGCATATCCATAAAAATAAAAATGAATCATGACCTGACATCGAATTAAACATAAGAAGGAATAAATTCTTTTGGAGGAAAACAGAGTAATATCTTCCAAAGAGTCCACGGGCATTAACTATAAAATTGGATTAATTGGGAAGAGAGAAAAGGCAAAACAGACAGACTTGAAGAAGATATTGTCAATACATATACCTGAAAGGAATCATATCCAGAAGAACATCAAGAACTCCTATATAATGAGATAGACAGATAATCCAATTTACAAATGAGCAAAAGGACAAGGAGGATATTCAAATAGCCAACAAACAAATGAAAGGTGCTTAACATCACTACTCATTAGGGAAATGTAAATTATAAACACAATGAAAGTCATAATGAACACTACAGCAGAAAGGTCTACAATTAAAAACTGAAAGCAAGTGCTGATGAGAATGTGGAGAGACTGGAATCTCGAACATTGTTGGCAGGAGTATAAATCGGTACAATCGAGCAGCTCCGGTGGCCCAGCGGTTTAGCACCGCCTTCGGCCCAGGGTGTGATCCTGGAGACCTGGGATCGAGTCCCACGTCAGGCTCCCTGCATAACATAGCTATGTCTCTCTCTCTCTGTCTTTTGTGATTAAATAAAATCTTTTAAAAATAAATAAATAAGTAAATCAGTACAATCACTATGGAAAACTGGCAGTATGTAGTAAAGCTAAATAGACATAAACGTATGACCCAGCAGTTCCACTCCTACATGTACACCTAAGAAAATGAGCGCTATGTCCACTTACAAGAATGTTCAAGGGAGCTTTATCCAAGATAGCCAAAAACTCAACCCAGAAAATCACCAACAGAATGGAAAAAATTATAGTCTACTCATAACACAAAATATTACACATCCTTAAGAAAAAAACAACATGGATAATCTCACAAATAAAATACAGGATAGAATAACTATGTATTTTTCCAATATATGATGGAGAAACTGGTGTACATATGAGAAAAGGTAGAATAATTGGTTGGAAAGAAGGGAACTTGACTGGGATACTGAAAATATCTTATTCAGGATAATAGGGTAGTTAGTTGTATATATCTATAAAAGTCATCAGGCTTTACACTAAAAATTTGTAAACTTCACGATAGGTATGTTAAAACTTAATACATAATTTTAAAAACACAGACGATTCTAGGACAATTACCTCGCTATTAAATAGTCCACTTTCAATTTTAGCACCTTCTGCAGAATACTGGAGTCTTGGATGAGATATCGAAGAGCTCTCAGCCCTGCTGCCCGCACTTCTTTTGCTTCATTCAATAAAGCTAACCGCAAACTGCATAAGAACAAAAAAAGTTTTGCTGCATGAGTTTCAAATATACATAAAATTATGGTACCAAATTCTTCCCCAGTTGAATGAGGCAAAACTACTATTTTATAAATATATAAAAATCATTCACTACAAGCCACAGAATTTCAATAATACTTAGTTCTTAATCTGTGCTGCCTTAGCAGATTCTTAGTAATCAAGAAAATATTATTTTGTTACTGCCTTCTGTATTTTATTATGTAATGGGAAATTAAATTTCAAGGTGTACCTATGCCTCTACAACCCATTCCCCTCTGTCTACCTGCTTCCACTCTTCTCAAAGAATCACTGACTTAAACTAATATTTTATGACCACAGGCACAGACTATACAAATTTTAATTCCTAAGCACACCAAAAAGATGGCTATGAAATCATAACATTGTATCTGTTGATGGACTTGAGAAAATAAAGTTTGCCATAAACACACTTCTTTTTTTTTTTTAAAGATTTTATTTATTTATTCATGAGAGATACACAGAGAGAGAGAGGCAGAGACACAGGCAGAGGGTGAAGCAGGCTCCATGCAGGGAGCCTGATGTGGGATTAATCCCAGGTCTCCAGGATCACACCCTGGGCCGAAGGCAGGCGCTAAACCGCTGAGCCACCCAGGGATCCTCTAAACACACTTCTTAAGGGAGGTCTAGAGATAACTGTACGGGTTCTTACTCGTGTTCTTAAGAACACTTAAGAGCTTTTGTTCTATGAGTTTCATATTTAATTTAGAAGTTTAAGTATTTCCCATCATTAGCTTTCTTTATTTTTTTTAATATTTTATTTATTCTTGAGAAACACACACACACACACAGAGGCAGAGACACAGGCAGAGGGAGAAGCAGGCTCCCTGCAGGGAGCCTGATGTGGAACTTGATCCTGGATCTCCAGGATCAGGCTCTGGACTGAAGGTGGTGCTAAACCACTGAGCCACCCGGGCTTCTGGACTGAAGGTGGTGCTAAACCACTGAGCCACCTGGGCTGCCCCAGCTTTGATTCTTTAAATAATAATACATATAATATTAATAATATCATATGTATAATAAAATAAAGACTATTTGATAATTACAAAGCATCAGTAAGAACAACAGGATAACCAAAAATGCTGGAGATCCTGAATTTTTCTAACGTTCAAACAACTGTTTCTACAAAATCAAATATAAGGTGAATTAAGGTGCTATACTATCCTTTTAGTTAAAAATTACTAAAATCCAGAGGGTGACAGAGGGAACTAAACTATACTTACCAAATTATGATATCCTCATAGTTAAAACCCAATTTTTCTTCACTATGGCCAATATCACAAAGAAGCTGTCAGAAAAACAAAAGTATGCAAATATGTTATATATTTTTGTCTATTTATACTACTTTTTTAGACTGAAAAATAAGGTATTTTTCTTTAACAAAATTCCAGAAACTATATCTTTTGTTCAAATATGCATATTTATTTTTATCGCCTTGTTTTATTGACCTGCCAGTTTTAGATTTCTTTAACCCTCCTCTTTACTTTGATTTTTTAAAAAGATTTTATTTCTTTATTCATGAGAAATAGAGAGAGAGAGAGAGAGAGAGAGAGAGGCAGAGACACAGGCAGAGGGAGAAACAGGCTCCATGTAGGGAGCCCGATGTGGGACTTGATCCCGGAACTCCAGGATCATGCCCTGGGCCGAAAGCAGGCGCTTAACAGCTGAGCCACCCAGGGATTGCCCCTTTACTTTGATTTGAATCAACCAATTACTTTTTATTATTCCACCTTTCCCTCTCAATAAATTTACTATTATTTTTTAATGGTTACCCATTGAGATTATAGCATGCATTGTTAATTAGTTTAAACAGAAACTATTTATTTTACCATATCCTCAACAATGCTAGACTCTTGACACTTGCACTTCATTTGCTTGCCTTACCTTTCCCTTTACTGATGTTTTTTCTATCTTTCAAGTCCCGTAACACATTACTGTTATTTTTACTCTATCAATTTGTATTTACCTACAAATTCACATTTTCCATTATTCTTCATGTCAGTGGTATCGTGATGGGATACTCTCTCTTCCTTCTAAGGAATTCTCAGTTTGTTGTTGGTTTTATTGTTTTTATTAATTTAATTTTTAGCCACAAGGTTGCTTGTAACAGATTCTTTTGACTTTTCTTTGCCTAGAAATTCTTTTTCACTTCTATTTTTGAAGAATATCTTGCTGGATTTATAAATTTTTACGTTAGCTGATATTTTCCTAAAATCTTTAAGATGGTTTCCATTATCTCTACTGAAATGTCTGATTATCAGTCTCACTATTGGCTCCTCTGAAGGTCAGATCCTTTTTCTCAGACTCCTTTAAAGATTTTCTTATCTATCTTTGGTTTTCAGCAATCTTACTATTCAGGTGTGGTTTTCTTTGTATCTATCCTGCTTAGGAAAAATAGAAATTCCCAATTCTCTGGGTTGACATATTTTATTAGTTTTAGAAAATTCTGTACATTAGCTCTTCAAAATTACTTCTGCCCAATTTCCTCTCTTACTTTTTCTGTTAATTCAAATATCAGATCCTTTTGTGTATACTGCAAATTTCTAAAACCTCTTTTCTATTTCCTCCATTCTTTTATCTCTGTGCTTTGGCTGAATATTTTCTAGTATTTTCTAGTTATCTGTCTTTCTGTTTATCTGGCTAATTTTCTATCTAGTGAATTTTTCACTTTAGACACCATTTTCCCCTTCAGAGTAGCTCTCAGATACTGCAATATTTTCATAGCAGAAAAGATTATATAAATAATATGTATGGTAAGAAAACACTGCGTAAAGACTATATAAATAATATGTATGGTAAGAAAACACTGTGTAAAAAAAAAAAAAAAAAAAAAGAAAGAAAACACTGTGTAAATAACCAAATAGGCAAGACAATCTAAAAAGCTTTTGTTCACCGATCTTCATCCAAAATGGTTTTACCGGTATTCCTATAAAATCCTCAAAATTCCGAAACATGATAAACAAGTTTTAGACTAAACTTTCAAACAGTATGAATTTTTTTTATTATTTCTATTGCATTTTGTTGTACAATATTGTAAGTACTTAAAAATGGAAGAGGATTTGTTAAACAGATTTTAAATTAAATTGTAAGATTCCCTAAGCTTTGAGACAAAAGAAGTTTATATATCTCTAAAGAAACTAAAAATTAAAAGTTAAATAACATATTAGTCAAAAATATTTGCAAAAATATGATAAGCAAAAGGTTACAGCCTTATATTAGTTTGCTGGGGCTGCTGTAACAAATACCACAGACCAGGTTGCTCAAACACTGAAATTTATTTTCTCATGATTCTGGAAGCTAAAGATCAATGTATCTTGAGAGAAGTTGTTCTGAGGTACTCTCTTGGTTCTCTCAGTCTTTATACAGTTGTTCATCTATGTATATTTGTGTACTAATCTCCTTTTCTTACCAGGACACCAGTCACATTGGATTAGGGATCACCCAAATGACCTAATTTTACCTAACTGCCTCTTTGAGGGGAGTATCTCTAAATACATACACGTTCTGTATGTATTTAGAGATACATAGAGAGATACAGGTACTGGGAGTGAGGGCTCAATAAATGAATTGGGGGTCACAATTCAGCCCTTAACATTACACTTGCCCATAGCAAAGTAGGGCCTACAACAACAAATAGAACCTCATAAGTGAAAGGCCTAAACAAACTGGGGAAAAACTACTAAAAAGAGGCCAAGAAAATGTACAAAGAATTTAATGAAGAAGCAAAATTGATAGACATGATATATTTCCTGTTTCTTAAAATCTGAACCAAATACGCTGAAAAAGATGTTATCTGAAAGAAAGCTTACCAAACTGGAAAGAAATTGCTTTTTAACACATTTATACCAAATAAGACAATACATTATCAGTGGAATCATAAACTGAAAACACTTTGTAAAATAAACTGGAAAAATGTGCTAGGGGCAGGATCTACTTTTGATGACTTATATTAACAAAATAACCTAAACTGTAAAATGGGCCATACATTATTTATAATGGTAAGGAACTGGAAACAAAATGTTCATAAAGGAGCAAATTTGTGTAGCCATCAAGATTATATAATATTTAAATATTTAAAGACATGCATAATGTACTAGTAAGACAAGGTAGAAATCCTAAAAATATATATATATTTTTAAATGTACATTTTTTAAAAGCCTAAATACATTTTAAAAATATATCTTTAAAAAGCCTATACATCAAAATTTTAACACCAATAATGAAAGTGCAATCACAGGTGATTTATTTCCCTCTCTGTGCTTTTCTGTATTTTGGAAATGTTTACAATGAATATGCATTACATAACTTGAGGATGGCTATCTATATATAGAATTCATGAATAGGAACAAAAGTTTATTGACTATTAATCCTGTTAATTCTAGAAAATAGTATTTTTGTAAATTAAGACAAATAAGTCTTAGAGATAGTAGATAATATCACTTCCCAATGCCAAAAACTAGTAAGTGGTAAAGCCAGAAGTCAAACCAAACCAGTCTGAGTCCAGAATCCACTGTGAAAAATGTTACTACAATTCTGCATTACAATTATTTATACAGAGGCAAAGGAAAAGGGGAGATTGGATACAAAAAATAAAAGAATAACTAAGCATTACTATCTTTATTTTATTTCTCCAGCCTCAAAAATGGTATGAATCAAAAGTGTGGAGAATTGCATTCTGGTTATTTCAACATAAAATGAGTACGTGAAATTATTATTTTTTCCAAAACAGTTCACTAGAAACACACATATCAAAAACCATCTATTTCAAAGGATCCAAACATATATAAAAAATTTTAACTATTGACACTATTAAACATAATTTAGTATTTACTTAAGATTTCCAGGTATTTAAGATTACTAGCATTGCCATTGTATGGTATATTATTTTTAAAAAGAAGAAGAATTGCTCATGTATTATGATCATTTAGACCCTGGACACATTCCAACTCAAACTTTTTTTTTTTAAAGGATTTTATTTATTTATTCATGAGAGACAAGCAGAGAGAGGCAGATACATAGGCAGAGGGAGAGGCAGGCTCCCCATGGGCAGCCTGAGTGGAACTCAATCCCAGGACTCCAAGGTCATGACCTGAGCCAAAGGCAGATGTTCAACCACTGAGCCACCCAGGAACCCCTCCAACTCAAACTTACTTTAAAAATTTAATTTTTAAAAAATATAATGATCAATTCAAACAGGGCAATTTTATATAATTCCCATTTTACTCATATTGCTCTGAAGGTTAAATGAATAGTTCTCCCCAGTAAGCAATAGACAGAATTAACCCAAACTTTAAAAAAACAAAAACAAAAACAAAAACAAAAACAAAAAACAAAAAACAAAAACATAACCATTTCACAACATGGTCTTTTCAGAGCACATTTTAGAAACAGGTTTTAAAATAAAAAGTACAAGTGCTCTTGGCTAAGGAATCACACTTCTAAAATTCTATTCTGCACAAAAAGTACACAAGACTGTTACTATACATTACTTAAAATAGCCAAAAGAAGTAGGAAACATTTTTTAATGGTGGAATGACTAAATTACAGTATGTTTGCATGCATATGTACAACTATGTATATATTGTATACATTCACATTTATGTGTGGATACATCTACACATATGTATGTATCCACACACATACATGACAGCTATAAAAAAGTAGTAAGTCCATATTTCTACAAAAAGAAAGGATTCTGATACATTGGAAAGTGGAAAAGTGCAAACTCTAAGTCAATATATGTCATGATCTCATTAAAAAAACCTTCGCACATATGTAATAAATGGTAAATAAACTGAGTACTATATTAAACACATTTTTTCATTTAGCTCATTTAATCCTCACAACTCCATGAAATACACACACACACACACACACACACACAATCATACCAGAGAAGGCAAAATACTTTCTAGTGATTACCTCTAGAGGGTATTTTCATCACAGTGGGGAGGAGGATGGGAAGGTTATGTGAGAGAGGACTTTCACATTTTACCATATCTTGTTCAATGCCATTTAATTTTTTATATTTAGCTTATGCTATTTTTGAAGTTTTTAAAAACCAGAATAAAATCAAGATTCCTTTGGCGCTTTCAATATGAATACAGGAGATTAAATATAGAAAAAGAGAACTTTTAGAATGTAAAGAGCTGAAATACTTTCATCTTTAAAAAAACAGGTCTTTAGATTATAAGGATGTTCTCAGTTTTAAAAATAGGATACTAAGATTATATTCATCAGCAGTCTGTTATACACATTACTTTATCTAGTGAAATGATGTCAGAAGGCAAGCATGGGTGTGTGACATTCACATGGTTATAGGATCACATCACTAGCACCCTCTCTTCCTTCATACTTTTTAAAAGGAAGTTTAATTCTGCAAATGAGTTCTACACTATACAACATTTTAGATGCATTAATCTACTAAATTAAGTTAATTCTAATAGGCTTATACTTAAAACAAATAGTAGTACTACAAAAACTCCTATTTAAAATACAAAATCTGTGATGAACAGGCACTAAGGAGGGCACTTGGTGGGATGAGCCCTGAATGTTATACTATATGTTGACAAACTGAATTTAAATGAAATAATAATAAATTTAAAAATAAATTAATTTAAAAATTAAAAATAAAATTTTAAAATTTTAAAAAATAAAAAATCTTCTCAATCTAATATAAAACCTTTAACTGAACACTTGTTATATTCCAGGCTTTAAAATAAAGAAAAATATAAGAGTAGAAAAAGAAATACTACAGGTTTGTGTTTAAGAAACTTAATTTAATAGGATAGTAACCCAAAACAAATAATAACAAAAGGATAAAATTTAGTAGAGACACATAATCTGTTATAGGAACACAGAGAGGGTACCAACTAATTCCTAATGAGTCTAAGTGGCATCATGAATATTTTTCTTATTTTCTTATTCTATATATATATATATAAATATATAAATATATATATATATATATATATTCTATAGAGATTTCTTGTTCCACAGAGATATTTGTAGAGAATTCTGAGAATTTCTAATTTTACTCTATAAGGACATGAACTTACAGATTTTATAGAAAAACCAGCTATGAAATGTTTATGATCCTAGCTCTCTACCAACATGGAATCCAAAGATATATTATATTATGATTAAATTTAGTAAGCTTTTATTTTTGTACTATGTGTCTAAAGAAATTTTATTATAAATTTACAGACATTTCTTTACAACAGTGGTTCTTAACCAGGGGCAATTCTGCTCCCAGGAAACATTTGGCAGTATCTGGAGACATTTTTGCTTATCACAACTGGTGGAGGTGCACTACTGGCATCTAGGGGGTAGAAGCAGAGATGGTGTTAAATACACTACAGTGGAGAAGAGAGCCTCCTAAGAGAAATAATTAGCTGGCCAATTATGTCAGATTACGAAGGTTGAAAAACTCTGTTACAGTAGAAGCTTACTAATCTGCAACTATTAAGCAGACTCATGTCCTTAGAGTTAGTCAAAAGACCAGAAAAGTGGCAAAAGATACTTAAGCAAACAAAAACAAACCCCAGGTTAAAAGGTGCTATCTATTATGAAGTACATATTATATGCCAGGCACTATAATGAGACCTAGCCTCTAATGGTATCAAGATTACCTGAGTAAAGAAATCTGCTCAAGACTGCCTGGCTAGTTAGGGTCAGAGCTGGGCTAAGTCTCGATCTATATGATCTAAAGTCTATGCTTTTCCTATTGTTATCACCAGGTAGCCAAACCAATTTTACAAAGTCCGAAGTTCACTGACTTTACTAATGTGAGAGCCCCTCAGACCCTGCCTTAAGGTTTATTTAGTTCCTTGTATCATAGACAAATTCTAGTGAGTCTGGTTTTCTGGTCTTTAAATCCATAAATAATTTATAGTAGCAAATAAAAGGAATGCTCTAAGCTGGCACAAGGGCCAGAGGGAAATGTGTAAATTATAATGAGAGGATAGAGCAAAACAAAAACAAAATAGAACAGAAAAATCCCCAAAGCCTAGGGCCTTTATTAAGGAGAGAAATCATTCTGTACTCTACAGGGCTACAATGGGGGAAGAGGAGGCAAGCAGGAAAGAGAAAGAAGGGAAGGAGAGAAAGAAAAGAGGTTAGAGAAAAATGAAGAGGGAGGAGGGAAAAAAAAGAGAGCAGAGAAAGAGTGAAGGAGAGAAGGGGGAGAAGAGACTGGGAAAACACAAATCAAGGAAAGACCAAGTGAAGAAAACAAGTTAGTGAAATACCATGGGAGAAATTCAAAGAGAAACAAGGAAATGGAAAATGGAAAAAAGGAGAGAGCAACCTGGCTCTAAGAGAACCTAGGATCAAAACAAATGGAGAATGCAGAAGGGAAAAAGAAAAGTGTCCACTAGATTCCTAGACATGAATGTTTAAATTGCTCTTATTCCAAAAAGTCTCTCTGTATATATGTACTGTCCATTATGGTTGGTATCTACTAGCCAAAGGTTGCTGTAAGTCCTGTAAAGTTGGTTACTCTGAATTGAGATGTGCTATAAGCATAACATACATACTTGATTTCAAAGACTTAGTATAAAAAATGTTAAATATTTCATTAATATTTTATACTAATTACATCAATGGTAATTATTTGGATATACTGGATTAAAGAAAATGTATTATTAAAAAATAATTTCACATACTTTCTTTTCCTTTCGAAATATAGTACTAGAAAATTTTAAATTATATTTGTGGTTCACATTACATTTCTACTGGAAGTTACTGTTCTTGATTCTTTTTTTTTTTTAATTTATATTTATTTATGATAGTCACAGAGAGAGAGAGAGAGAGAGGCAGAGACATAGGCAGAGAGAGAAGCAGGCTCCAAGCACCGGGAGCCCGACGTGGGATTCGATCCCGGGTCTCCAGGATCGCGCCCTGGGCCAAAGGCAAGCGCTAAACCGCTGCGCCACCCAGGGATCCCACTGTTCTTGATTCTTAATATTGTTTTAGGACCCATACTAGTGCCAGAGTGACATAAAAAAAAATAATAATAATAACTGCCATCTTTACATGTATTCCCAACTTTCAGAATCCCAGCTGGCAAAAGATGTGGAACTATGTATCTATCTGTCAATTTGATTATGACAGGAACCATAAGTTCAAACAGGACATAAACACACATTAAATTGTTTTTAACAGTTAAATCAAGGCAAGTGGTAAGACTTACTAGAGTTAAGAATGGTGAGATAAAACTGGGAAATTTAATACAAGGGAGTGAAACCAGGAAATACAATTTACAATTCTGAAAGAATTTTGGATATAAAAGACTTGACATTATCTGATGAGCATATTGAAGAAGTATGCATTTGAAGACTTTCATTACATTCATTAAAAATGGAAAGATACCTAGGAATTTTTTGAAAAACTCTTTCTCAAGCACCTATTCAATGTTTTCAAAAGTCATTTTAAAAATATCACTCTTGGGAGGATGCCTGGGTGGCTTGGCAGTTTAATGCCTGCCTTCGGCCCAGGGTGTAATCCTGAAGTCCCGGGATCGAGTCCCACATCGGGCTCCCAGCATGGAGCCTGCTTCTCCCTCTGCCTGTGTCTCTGTCTCTCTCTCTCTGTGTCTCTCATCAATAAATAAATAAAATCTTTAAAAAATAAAAGATTAAAATATCATTTTCTTGTCCCACATATAAAATAATTTTCTCGTTTGTTACATAAAAAAATGTGCCAGAATATTCCAAAACTTCACTAAAAAAAAATAAATGCAGGGATCCCTGGGTGGCACAGCAGTTTGGCGCCTGCCTTTGGCCCAGGGCGTAAGATCCTGGAGACCCGGGATCGAATCCCACGTCGGGCTCCCAGTGCATGGAGCCGGCTTCTCCCTCTGCCTATGTCTCTGCCTCTCTCTCTCTCTATCATAAATAAAAATAAATAAATAAAAAATAAATAAATAAATAAATAAGAAAAATAAATGCATACATACTTGCTTCTTTAACTATGAAATAAAAACCTAATCTATTTTATATTTATTGCACATCACCATATTGAAAAAACAATTCTGTTACATAGTGACTATATTCTCATCTTTTATTTCTGTGAAGTAAAATAAATCTCAAGCCATAGGCTAATTATTAGATAGCAAAGAATTGGAACATTGTGGAAGAATTAAAAGAGTACTACTCAAACTTTAATGTATACATAAATTCACTTGAGAATTTTTATTATAATGTAGATTCTGATTCAGTAAGTCTGGGGTGGAGCCAAACATAGTAATTTCAAACAAGCTCCAAGTAATTTCAAACAAGCTCCAAGGTGACACCAATGCTGCTGGTCTATGGATCATACTTTTAAGGGATTAAACTATGTAATAAATCCCAAATTTTAAATGTAGCAGAACAATGTATATTGAGTCAACTAAAAAAAAAAAATTTTTTTCCCAAGGGAACCATTCTGTTTCCTATTTACGGCATCACCTCAAATAGAGGCATTTTAGTGTTTATAAGAGTTGGCTGTCCAGCAGCATTACCAGGCTCAAAAACATACATTCCATCTATCAAAGTCAAGAATTCTTGGCTTCTAAAAAAGATCAAGTCAATATTTATTTGGGATGAGAGTCCCTGAATTCATCCCGGGCTCTAATTGAGATCCAGAAAATGGAAACAGAGTATCAGAGAAAAAAGAGACATTGTTTTAATATTTTTCTTGGAATTATGGGTAGGCCTATAAAATGCAACACACACAGGTGCTTATGTATGAGCATTTATTATATATTATCACATAAAAATGAGTATTAAAAAGGTAAAAGAAACATATGTGAAAAACAGTGAAGACCAGATTATGGACTTCTTAGTGACTTTTTTTCTTTATTCTTTTTTCTGAAACTACCAAATCTTCTACAACAAGCACACAATACTTTCATTATTCAAATACACTGAAATTAATAACACATGGCAAAATCTATGAGAAGTGTCAGAGGAAAGCACTAATGTTAGGTGACTACTCAAGAATTTCTTTTTAATGATAGCTAGAAAGTGATCTAAGGTAAGTATAATAAGGAACAAAGATTTTAGATGAGTTACTTACCTTAGTAAAGTTATTCAGATGGCCTAGTTTTCTCATATTTGATACTCCTTGCAATTTGGCCACATTTTGGAGAATCTCCCTTAAGTTGTCAGAAGGTTCTAGAAGAAAAGACAAGACAAATTAGCATAATCTTAGAAAAGTATTTTCCTAGACAAACACATAAAACATGCAGTATTAAAACTCCACAACTTTGGCTCTTGGTTTAAAATCTTCTTCTCTATCTCAAATCCATCTACTTAGGTGACTTCAAAGTCCATGTGGATGACTCATTAAATGACCTTCACACCTCTACTCCACTTATACCTATGGTGTATCACTACCTGGAATTATTTAACCACTAAATCTTAAATTTCAACATCCAACTATTACTTCTGGCTACAACAAGCGTCAATATACTCGAATCAACCAAAAAAACAGGACAAAATATATGAAACTATAATTCTCAGAACACTCAACATCAGGAAGTAAACCATAGTGATCCCTGAGAGATGAGAAACACACAAGTGTGCCCTACAATTGCCCCAGCTAACTGTCTTAAGTTTCCAGGCTTTGGTGCTGAAAGCAGAAATCCAGGCAAACAGTTTAAAGACAGAGCTCAGGGTCCAAGGAGATCAAGAAGAACTGGAAAAGAGCATTACACAAGAGAACTCTGAAGATCCGCAAAGGGGCACCTCAGGTAATCCATATAGCAATAACTGGTGTGCATGTGTGAAGAAATTAGCTACTCAAAAGAATTAAAAGGAAAGTAGCCTGTGTTCACATATGACAGGGAGCAGTGGCTGTTCCTAACAGCCGGACTGAAAATCTGTACAGTTCATGTGCATTGGTTAAAGAGTATTCAGAAACATGCTTGGTTAAGGTAGTAGGGAACAATCAGATATATACTAAACACTTCTTTTATGCCCCCTACCACATCTTCAAAGCAAGACTTGAAAGAATTCAAAGATTTCCAATAACTGTGTCTCAGACCAAAGGTCAAGATTTATAAGAAATGAAAAAATATGAAGTACTAACAAGTCAAAATTCACAATGTTTAAGAGCCAGTCAAAATTTGTCAGACATGCAAAGCAGGAAAATATGATCTATAATAAGCAGAAAAATTAATCACAGAAAATGACCCAGAACTAACAAAGATGTTTGAATTAGTAGAAAAGAACATTAAAACAGTTTTTATAACTATAGTTTATATGTACAAAAACTTCAGGAGAGGGATGAAAGGTATAAAAATCACTCAAATTGAATTTCTGGAAATTAAAACTAGGTCTAAATGAAATATGTCAGATGGGAATAAATGCATAACTTTTATAGAAGATAAAAACTGCAAACTTAAAGACAAAGCAATTGAAATTATCTAAAATGTAATACAAAGAGAAAAAATAAATGAACTTCAGAGAACTGAAGGACTTCAAGTAGCCTAATATAATGACAAAATGTATTAACAGTAGACTTCAAAGGAAAGTAATGGAGGACAGAAAAATTATTTTAAGAAATAATGAATGAAAACTTTCCAAAGTTGATGAAAATAAGCCAATAAACCTAGGAAGTTCAACCAATCCCAAGCATAAAAACATGAAGAAAACTAAACCAAAGTACATAATCACATTGCTCAAAACCACTGGCAGAGAAAACCTTAAAAGTAATTATACTATAAAAAAGTTACATGGAGAGGAACAAAGAAAAGGTTAGAGCAAGATTTCTCATGGGAAACAAGGCAAATGAGAAGATAGTAGAGCAACATCTTCAAAATACTAAAAGAAAATAAATTGCTTTAAAAATGTAAAAACAAGGGCACCTGAGTTGCTCAGCGGTTGAGCATCTGCCTTTGGCTCAGGGCATGATTCCAGAGTCCGGGGATCAAGTCCCGCATCATGGTCCCCGCAAGCAGTCTGCTTCTCCCTCTGCCTATGTCTCTGCCTCTCTGTATCTCTCATTAATAAATAAAATCTTAAAAAAAAAAAAAGTAAAAATCTTAGCTCACTTGCTTTACAAAAATGGGCTATAGCCACGTAAGTAGTCCTGTGGTTGATAGTCTACCAATCTCCCTGGAATAGAGTGTCAATTTCCACAGGCTGCTACAAACTCTTTTTCTAATGTACTCAGCATCCTATTTCTTAAAAAAAAAAAAAAAAAAAAAAGGACAAGCTAAAGAAGAAGAAAAAAAAGTATAAAGAGTATCACATTGCTGATATTTTAATCTAAGAGCCATGATAACTTTGAGGTTTTTATCTGTTAAAACAAAGCCAAAGAACTATTTGTTTTGAATTACTGTTTTTCTCAGCAAATGAAACTGCATTGTCCTATTTTACATTTAGCTTGCATCTGCCTATTTTCCTCCATTCTGTTATACTCAGTGTTAGCCATGACAACCACAAATTGGTTAGTGCCAAACCACTAAGCACACTACATATCCCAGCTATTTCCAAGCACTTTAAAATTGCTACATACTGAGATCTTTTGATTTTAGAGTATCTCCTACAAATTTTGGATGATATATAAATATTTTTAAATTCCAGTGTAACTCAATCTAATGTTGTTGAGAACATGTCTTTGTAATTAGTGACTTTGAAGTTATCTTAAAAGTGGAATAAAAACAGCTCATCACTAGGTGGAATCAGATTTCACTAAAAAGAACTGCAAGGGCCCATGAATAAGTCAATGTTAGTATTTAGTAGTATCTTTTCATTATTATAAATGGTATCTGGAAAGATTAAAGAAGAAAAATTATAAGTAAGCCAATGGTGTCAAATGATTAAACTATATTTGAGAACTTTTATACAAATTTTATAACAACCCTCATGGTATTTAGAACCTACACCAGTAGCAAAATCAGAGTTAAAGTCATTAAAGCTAGTGTGAAATTCACCTAATGGAAATGTGTAACTAACCAGTTCATATCAACTTGTAAAGATTTTCAGGCACCAATGCTTCACTGAAGTGATGACACAGATATTATTATGTAATGATCTGATTGGGCCAAGAGTTAAGATCATTAGTCTGTAAAGATTTATTCTTCACAAAGGTTTGTAGATTTCATTATTGGCTATTTTCTAGGTACAAACTGATTATAGACATTTTTGAAAAACCACAACCTTGTAACAAAAATAAAATCTCGTATAAAATCTGAGTTCATTCAGTCAACAAATAATATTTAAACATTTATTATAGTCAAGTACTATTTTAGGTGAAATGTATCAATCACTGAGCAAGAGACATCCTTCATTTAATAAAGCCTAAATACAAGTGGAAGAAAACAACAGTAACAACAACAAAAAATCTCCATACGCACAATCTGAAAATCAACAGGTGGTAAGAAGTCAACACTGGATCAAATGTCTGCCTAATGAATAATGACATAAAATGAACATAACACACAAATAATACAGGTGTTACAGTTGTCAATCTAATTCAAAATAAACCAGCCTTTCTCCTTCCTTTTCCTTACCCTCCTTATTTTTTACATAATTAATTCCTAGGAACCCCCAACTACCAACAGCTTTCAAAGTTTCCTCATAACATATTTGCTGAAAAGCAAGCTGTTTCCTCCCAGAAACTATGGTACTTCCTAAACCGATTCAGGGCCATTTACAATGAAATACTATGTAATGCTCATGTGCTACAATGTTCCCATGTAAATAACAGGTTAAAGTCCCCTGGAAATGAAATCAGAAATCCTTGGTTTCTTCCTTACCTGCTAGATCAGGAGTCTGCAAACTTTTTCTGTAAAGATCCAGACAGTAAGAATTTTAAATTTTGCAGGACATAAAGTCTCTGTTGCAACTACTAAACTCTGCTGTTGTACCAAAAAAGCATTTGTACAATGAACGTGGCTTTATTTCAACAAAGTGGATTATAGTCTACCAACCCCTGTACTAGATAGTCAGAACTTAAACTAGGAGGAGTATTGGGAAAACCAAGCTCAATGTGGTTTTTACTGGGTGCTGGAGCATATGGGGAAGAAGCAAAAAGAAATTTAGGAAAAAGTTTACCTCTTTTGTTTTTCCTACTCTCATTAATGTTTCCAATTTAGCTTCTTCAAAACTATCTACTGATAACAGTGCTATGTGAGAAATATAAAGCACAAATGAGATAATCAGGATATTTAGGAAACCCACAGCTGCCTAAGGGGAAAAAAATTGTGGCTGGCTGGCTATAATGGCAAACCATTCAAAAGCAAGGAAGCAAAACACAAAAGAACCAGTAGAATGGCAGGGGCTCTTTTCCTCTTATTGTGTAACTTATAAATCCTGAGTGTTCCTGATGAATCTCTCCAGGGGTAATGGAATAACTGTAGTCAATTCTAAATATCTAGTGATTTAGTATTATTTAATAAACACATATGCATATACACATACATACGAAAAACATCAAGAGAAAACTACAGGAGACAAACCTTTTATCTAGATCAATGTATCTACATACATATACATATACACTCATTTCCCTCCAGCCCAATTCTCCATGTAGGTGCACACACACAGATGTATATACTTGTGCGAGTAAACATGTATTTACTTTAAAATGTTTTCAATATTTACTGGTTTGTAACATACTGCAATAAAGTTTATATATCTTTACCTGTCAATAAACATACAACATACAATTGATTTTTAAATAAATTAAGGTTCAAATACACATAGTAAATGACCAGAAATTACCGGCATACAGTTATTTGGGAGTATCGTAAACAACTATGGAATGAAAACACCTAGATTTGAATCAATTTATTCACCTACAAACCACACAGCTCTGGCTAAGTCACTTAATCTTGTGGGCATCCAATTTTTCCTACCTATAGTGAAAATACTAATTACTTACCTTGAAAGCACTGTTAAAAGATGTGAGGTGCTCAGCACAGTGCCCAGCCCATAACAAATACCCAATAAGTAGTAGAAAATATAATTAAAAAAATTTTTTTTGTAAAAACAATTTTTATGAATTGTGAAAATTTTGTGCTTGGCCCAAGTTAAATGTTCAACACTCACATTGGTTTGTTTAAATTATTGAGTTTTTATGTTTTAAAGCATTACTTTTATGATCCAAGATTTGTTTGTTTGCTCATTTTCTTTTAAAGATTTTATTTATTTATTCATGAGAGAGAGAGAGAGGCAGAGACACAGGCCGAGGGAGAAGCAGGCTCCATGCCAGGAGCCTGACGCGGGACTCAATCCCAGGACTCCAGGATCATGCCCTGGGCCAAAGGCAGGCACTAAACCACTGAGCCACCCAGGGATCCCTTGTTTGCTCATTTTTAAGGTAGAAACTGTTATCCTATTTGCCTTCTTGACAATTTCAAAGAGGAATCAGAAGTGGGAGCAGAGTTGAACAATATTTTCAGTCATTTATTTGTGAATATACCTGAAAAAATGCTAATAAGCAACAAGCTAGTGAAGTAGGGGGCATAAAAATTTAATATGACAATGTTAAACTTGACTAGATAAACCAGTAAGTGCTTAATGTCTTTAATATTATCTAGGATTACTGGAAGCAGACATTAATGATTAAAAGTATATGGGAATTACTATGGTTGGTATTACTTTTGCAAAAGCCAGCAGCAAATCTGTCCCCCTCCACAAAGACACTGGGAAAGCATCTTCTCACCCTTACTCATAGATCAAAAAGTTGAGGAAAAACTGCTTCAAGCCCTCACACTTCCTGAAACTCTAACAATTATTATTATCAAAGAGATAATTTAGTAGAGAAAGGATGTATCCCACTGATAGCATCCTGAGAAAAGGACTTTCCTTTTACCTCTAATGCAGAGAACTCAGAACTTCCAGGAGAGCCTGCTTTAACCTTTGGATTGCATAGGAGAATATTTTTTCTTATACCAATGACAAAATATGCCCCTTTCTAACTTTCATCCATTTGTTCTGGTGTAACCATATGGAATGCAACAGGTATCATCTTCCCTCACATACTGAAAATGTTTCCTCTCCATAGCACGTAATAATCTTTTAATCATTGACATATTTTAAATATAAATACTGTAGTAGACATGTGCAAGGAAAATCTATCAATTACTACTGCCAGCGAACCACTTTAATTATAATCTAAAATGTTAGGTTTATCATACTAAAAACTGAAAGTTTTCACACAGAGTTGTTTTAGAAAATGATGGACCTGAAGCATCCTCTGAGAGGGAATGTTCTGGATAGAGGCATGGCTAATGGGTAGATGGCACTAGGTTTCTTGAGCCTGGTCTGCCCTCTGTCTAGCCAATTTGGGCAAAAATCCTTCTCATTCTCAAAGTCTTGCTCAGACAGATAAAGGTTTTCCCTAACCTATAAGCTCCCTTCTTTATGTTCCCATGACACATCCTTCATACCACTATTGTAGCAGTTATGATAGTGTAGCTATCGCATCTGCCTAGCTTTCAATTTACACCTATTGTTTCACTATAATTATTAATACTACCTCCTTTGACCCTGCAAAGTATCCCACATTGTATTGTAAATGAAATCACTCTAAGTATAGTTAGACTTCAACTATTGTTAATAAGATTTTCTTACATGGGGTGCCTGAATGGCTTGGTTGATTGTTTGACTCTTGGTTTTGGCTCAGGTCATGATCTCAAAGTCTTGAGATCAAGCCTCATGTCTGGCTCCCCAGTAAGTAAGTACAGAGTCTGCTTAGAATTCTCTCTCCCTCTGCCCCTCCCCCTGCTTGTGCAAGTTCGCTCTCTCTCACAAATTTTTTTTCTTATAAGACCTGCATTCTATTTCTTTTTGCCCAAGAATAGAAGAGAACACTTGCTGAGTTCTTATTCCCATGTCCTACTTGTATAAATAATGACGGCAGGAAGAGGTGAAGCAACTTCTACTGATCTGTAACATTTTGAGATTGTCTTCCCAATGACTGAGGGGTTCAGATCTCTTTCCATCCACTTCAATTTTGGATTGTCCAAGTTACCTCACCTCACACTTTTCCCTATTTATTCAAAACTACATCTTCCTTTTTAGAATTCCAAAGAACTGCTCATTTTAAGTGACTTCAAGGGGAAAAGATTTATATATCAATGGGGGGGAGGTCCTTGTTGAAGGTTATCATTTTGTACCTTTGACTGGATAAATTAAGTAAGCGATAGCTACCAGTTCGCTGATGTGACTGGTTTACAATGGTAGGAACAAAAATCATGTCTTCAATTGGTTTACTACAAGCATGTTATATAATAACTTTAAGATACAGGCCAGGATTGCTCAAGGTACAGAATATGAAAAATAGAGCCTGGTGTAAATGATTCCTTTGAACAGAACTTTTTTTTTTAAAGAAAGATTTTATTTATTTATTCATGAGAGACACAAAGAGAGAGAGAGGCAGAGACGTAAGCAGAGGGAAAAGGAGGCTCCCCATAGGGAGCCTGATGCAGGACTCAATCTCAGGATCCCAGGATCATGCTCTGAGCCAAACCATAACCACTGAGCCACGCAGGCACCCCTTTGACCAGAACTTCTATTAAAAGATGTATGAATATCTCTGAAACTAATAATACAGATTTGTTAATTAAAATTTTAAAAGAATATATAGTCTTAACAATTAGAATTATACATTCTATAATCTTTATCTCAAATCATAACTTTGAATAAATCATTAAAAAATTGGGGCATCTGGATGGCTCAGTCAGGTAAGCATATGACTCTGGATTCTGGCTCAGGTCATGATCTCAGGGTCATGAGATCAAGCCCCAAGTCAGGCTCTGTGCTGTGTGTGAAGCCTGCTTGAGATTCTCTCTCTCTCTGCCCCTCCCCTGCTTGCACTCTCTTGTTCTCTCTCTAAAAAAACTTTAATCTTAAAAAAATATAAATGGCTTAAAATATTTTTAAATTTAACTTTAAATGACAGAATATTCTTCCCAATGCCCCTAAAGAAAAAAATCGTAACATTAAGATTATATAATGGGAATAATATAGTAGGAGCACAGGTTTCCCCACTGGATTGTACATAACCATTTTACTACTTATATAATTAAAAATATAATTGTGTTCTATAAAGGATAGCTTTGACCTATTCTGGAAGTAGCTCTGTATTTAGATTTCTAAGTTTTATTCAATTATACATTTCAGTGATGACTATATGCCATATACTGTGCCAATGCTATAGGCAAGAAATATTAATAAACATAAGACATGGTCTCAGCCCTGGAGATCAAAATTAAATGAGAAAAGATAAGCACATAAACACTTAATAGTATATAACAGAGAGATTGGATTGTGAGAACAAAAGAAAAGAAAAGGGCCTGACAGAACAGACTTCACTAGACAATAAGACAAGTGAGAAAAAGAAACCTGTCTTTTTTTCACACATGCATGCCTGGCCTCTGACACAATGCCAGGCACAGGGTGGGTTCTCTTTATTGACAACCCAATAAAGACCCACTGAAAGAAAGACTGACAACAGGAGACATAAGATGGAAAAGAGCAGCATGATTAAACAACACAGAAACATGAAAAAAATGCTATTTTCCTTAGGAAACAACAAGAAATTCTGCATTCCCAGAAACAAGGTGATAGGGAAGAATAAAATAAAGGGAAGATGCATTCCAATGGCCTTATAACATATACTAAGAAACTTAGGAACCTTTGGGCAAAGGGTAATTACTAAGGGAAACATTTATGCAAGTAGACAGCATAATCAGTTCTGCGTTTTAGAAATTCTGACAACTTTGGAAAACAGACTGTAGGGAGGAGAAAGGCATGTTACAATATCTTCCATGCAAGAAACTTCATCAGTAATGAAACCAGAGATCGAAGAAAAGTAGAGGATTCTTACAGAAGGAAAGGTAGAAGGAGGAATCAAGGATAAATCCAGGTTTCTCAACTGGATAACCTGAAGTATGATACTACTTACTAATAGAGAATACTAGAGCAAGTATAGATTTAGGGAAACTTTTTTTACCATTTGTAGTAATAAGCAGATGCACCAGAAACAATAACAACAAACACCTCATAATGTTCTATGTTAAAATGCTAAGACAAAATAATTTGAAATTTGGCCTACATACATACAAAAGATACTTACAACTGGCCAGTGATTTTCAAATTTGTGTCCCTAAGAAATATAAATATAAAATATAAATATAAATAAAAAAAAATATATAAAAAATACTGATTTCAGAGCTAAACATGCCTAGAAAGGGACCCATAGTAATGTGCATTTACAGGAGGCACCCCAATGATCCTTATACACACTAAAAAAAATTGTTTTTAATATTTATTTTAGAAAGAGAGACAGAAAGTGAGTTCAAAGGCATGAGTGGGGGGAAGGGCAGAGGGAAAGAATCTTCAAGCAGGCTGTGTGCTGAGCGGGGAGGCCCAACTTGGGCTTGATCTCAAGATCCTGAGATCATGACCTGAGGTGAAGTCACGAGTGGGACACTTAACTGACTGAGCCACCTATGCACCCCAAAACACACTAAAATTTGAAACATGCAACAAAGACTGCCACAATGTTATAAAGTAGATTCTGATATCCCTTTGGATTATTTGATCTGAACTCTAAAGACATAATTAGCTCTTTTATGAAGTATGCTTCTGTATCATTTTCAAATAAGAATGATACACTACAAAACATCCACTGAGACAAAATAAATTACTAATACATATAGAGAACCTACAAAAATATGCTAATATTTTTACATGAATAATCTTTTAATGTCCATACCAACCATTTAAGGTAGGGTACCATTTTCATCCCCATGTTAAGAAATGAGTCACAAGAGACATTAGTTGCCTAAAGCCACACAAATACCAAAACTGACAACAGAATTTGAACCTAAGCAATCTGATTCTAGTTTCTACTCTTATTCCCCAGAATACAAATAATCACTCTACAGTCTGCCTCATCATACTGCCTTTCATAGGATAATGTACGTTTAGCATATACAAGTTTGTAATTACATTTACTTGTGACTGATACTTATCTCCCCACATTCTATTTTAGTTCACTTCTGTGTCATCCTAATACCTAGAACAATGGATGACACACAGTAATCACTTAGAAAAAAATTACTGAAAATATTATTCAGAAAATATTCATAAAAGCTTTGAAATATACCAAGTTCTGTTTCTTGATCTAAGTGCTGGTTTCACAGATGTTCAACTTGTGAAAATTCATTCAGCAACATACATATATATTCAGTTCTCTCAGTAAATTCAACAAATAGTGAAAAAGTAAAAACAGATTCGTTATATTATCAGATATTACAGAATACATTTATTCTCCTTTTAAAATAAACAGGAAGGGATCCCTGGGTGGCGCAGCGGTTTAGCGCCTGCCTTTGGCCCAGGGTGCGATCCTGGAGACACGGGATCGAGTCCCACGTTGGGCTCCCGGTGCATGGAGCCTGCTTCTCCCTCGGCCTGTGTCTCTGCCTCTCTCTCTCTGTGACTATCATAAATAAATAAAAAATTAAAAAAAATTCTTAAAAAAAAAAATAAACAGGAATTTGATACTTTAACTTGACTTTGCACAATATGGCATTTATAACAAAAGAAGTCCCCACCTCAGAACTCTGAATATAAAAATACAAGAATTTACAAAGTAATATTAACTTATAATTATAACAATAGCTACAGTAAAGATGTATGTAAAAGAGGAGTAAATAAAAAAGATCATGTTGCATTAAAATGTATCTATTTTACAAGTCTGGGGAAGCCTGAGTGGCTCAGTGGTTGAACGTCTCCCTCGTTTGCCTTTGGCTCAGGTCATGATCCTGGAGTCCCCAAATCCAGTCCCACATCGGCTCCCTGCAGGGAGCCTACTTCTCCCTCTGCCTGTGTCTCTGACTCTCTCTCTCTCTGTGTCTCTCATGAATAAATAAAATCTTAAAAAAAAAAAAAAAAAAAAAGGATTCCCCTAAACCTAACCAAAACAAATCTTGCTACTTCTAAATGAGAAGAACATGCAACCAAGAATCCTTTATCCAGCAAGGCTCTCATTCAAAATGGAAGGAGAGATAAAGAGCTTCTAAGACAGGCAGGAACTAAAAGAATATGTGACCTCCAAACCAGCTCTGCAAGAAATTTTAAGGGGGACTCTTAAAATTCCCCTTTAAGAAGAAGTTCAGTGGAACGTTCCACAAAAACAAGGACTGAATAGTTATCATGACGACACTAAATTCATATCTCTCAATAGTAACTCTGAATGTGAACGGGCTTAATGACCCCATCAAAAGGCGCAGGGTTTCAGACTGGATAAAAAAGCAGGACCCATCTATTTGCTGTCTACAAGAGACTCATTTTAGACAGAAGGACACCTACAGCCTGAAAATAAAAGGTTGGAGAACCATTTACCATTCGAATGGTCCTCAAAAGAAAGCAGGGGTAGCCATCCTTATATCAGATAAACTACAATTTACCCCAAAGACTGTACTGAGAGATGAAGAGGGACACTATATCATACTTAAAGGATCTATTCAACAAGAGGACTTAACAATCCTCAATATATATGCCCCGAATGTGGGAGCTGCCAAATATATAAATCAATTATTAACCAAAGTGAAGAAATACTTAGATAATAATACACTTATACTTGGTGACTTCAATCTAGCTCTTTCTATACTCAATAGGTCTTCTAAGCACAACATCTCCAAAGAAACGAGAGCTTTAATGATACATTGGACCAGATGGATTTCACAGATATCTACAGAACTCTACATCCAAACTCAACTGAATACACATTCTTCTCAAGTGCACATGGAACTTTCTCCAGAATAGACCACATATTGGGTCACAAATCAGGTCTGAACCGATACCAAAAGATTGGGATCGTCCCCTGCATATTCTCAGACCATAATGCTTTGAAATTAGAACTAAATCACAACAAGAAGTTTGGAAGGACCTCAAACACGTGGAGGTTAAGGACCATCCTGCTAAAAGATGAAAGGGTCAACCAGGAAATTAAGGAAGAATTAAAAAGATTCATGGAAACTAATGAGAATGAAGATACAACCATCCAAAATCTTTGGGATGCAGCAAAAGCAGTCCTAAGGGGGAAATACATCGCAATCCAAGCATCCATTCAAAAACTGGAAAGAACTCAAATACAAAAGCTAACCTTACACATAAAGGAGCTAGAGAAAAAACAGCAAATAGATCCTACACCCAAGAGAAGAAGGGAGTTAATAAAGATTCGAGCAGAACTCAACGAAATCGAGACCAGAAGAACTGTGGAACAGATCAACAGAACCAGGAGTTGGTTCTTTGAAAGAATTAATAAGATAGATAAACCATTAGCCAGCCTTATTAAAAAGAAGAGAGAGAAGGCTCAAATTAATAAAATCATGAATGAGAAAGGAGAGATCACTACCAACACCAAGGAAATACAAACGATTTTAAAAACATATTATGAACAGCTATATGCCAATAAATTAGGCAATCTAGGAGAAATGGACGCATTCCTGGAAAGCCACAAACTACCAAAACTGGAACAGGAAGAAATAGAAAACCTGAACAGGCCAATAACCAGGGAGGAAATTGAAGCAGTCATCAAAAACCTCCCAAGACACAAGAGTCCAGGGCCAGATGGCTTCCCAGGGGAATTCTATCAAACATTTAAAGAAGAAATCATACCTATTCTCCTAAAGCTGTTTGGAAAGATAGAAAGAGATGGAGTACTTCCAAATTCGTTCTATGAGGCCAGCATCACCTTAATTCCAAAACCAGACAAAGACCCCACCAAAAAGGAGAATTACAGACCAATATCCCTGATGAACATGGATGCAAAAATTCTCAACAAGATACTGGCCAATAGGATCCAACAGTACATTAAGAAAATTATTCACCATGATCAAGTAGGATTTATCCCTGGGACACAAGGCTGGTTCAACACCCGTAAAACAATCAATGTGATTCATCATATCAGCAAGAGAAAAACCAAGAACCATATGATCCTCTCATTGGATGCAGAGAAAGCATTTGACAAAATACAGCATCCATTCCTGATCAAAACTCTTCAGAGTGTAGGGATAGAGGGAACATTCCTCGACATCTTAAAAGCCATCTATGAAAAGCCCACAGCAAATATCATTCTCAATGGGGAAGCACTGGGAGCCTTTCCCCTAAGATCAGGAACAAGACAGGGATGTCCACTCTCACCACTGCTGTTCAACATAGTACTGGAAGTCCTAACCTCAGCAATCAGACAACAAAAAGACATTAAAAGCATTCAAATTGGCAAAGAAGAAGTCAAACTCTCCCTCTTCGCCGATGACATGATACTCTACATAGAAAACCCAAAAGTCTCCACCCCAAGATTGCTAGAACTCATACAGCAATTCGGTAGCGTGGCAGGATACAAAATCAATGCCCAGAAATCAATGGCATTTCTATACACTAACAATGAGACTGAAGAAAGAGAAATTAAGGAGTCAATGCCATTTACAATTGCACCCAAAAGCATAAGACACCTAGGAATAAACCTAACCAAAGATGTAAAGGATCTATACCCTCAAAACTATAGAACACTTCTGAAAGAAATTGAGGAAGACACAAAGAGATGGAAAAATATTCCATGCTCATGGATTGGCAGAATTAATATTGTGAAAATGTCAATGTTACCCAGGGCAATATACACGTTTAATGCAATCCCTATCAAAATACCATGGACTTTCTTCAGAGAGTTAGAACAAATTATTTTAAGATTTGTGTGGAATCAGAAAAGACCCCGAATAGCCAGCGGAATTTTAAAAAAGAAAACCATATCTGGGGGCATCACAATGCCAGATTTCAGGTTGTACTACAAAGCTGTGGTCATCAAGACAGTGTGGTACTGGCACAAAAACAGACATATAGATCAGTGGAACAGAATAGAGACTCCAGAAGTGGACCCTGAACTTTATGGGCAACTAATATTCGATAAAGGAGGAAAGACTATCCATTGGAAGAAAGACAGTCTCTTCAATAAATGGTGCTGGGAAAATTGGACATCCACATGCAGAAGAATGAAACTAGAACACTCTCTTTCACCATACACAAAGATAAACTCAAAATGGATGAAAGATCTAAATGTGAGACAAGATTCCATCAAAATCCTAGAGAAGAACACAGGCAACACCCTTTTTGAACTCGGCCATAGTAACTTCTTGCAAGATACATCCACGAAGGCAAAAGAAACAAAAGCAAAAATGAACTATTGGGACTTCATCAAGATAAGAAGCTTTTGCACAGCAAAGGATACAGTCAACAAAACTCAAAGACAACCTACAGAATGGGAGAAGATATTTGCAAATGACATATCAGATAAAGGGCTAGTTTCCAAGATCTATAAAGAACTTATTAAACTCAACACCAAGAAACAAAGAATCCAATCATGAAATGGGCAAAAGACATGAACAGAAATCTCACAGAGGAAGACATAGACATGGCCAACATGCATATGAGAAAATGCTCTGCATCACTTGCCATCAGGGAAATACAAATCAAAACCACAATGAGATACCACCTCACACCGGTGAGAATGGGGAAAATTAACAAGGCAGGAAACAACAAATGTTGGAGAGGATGCGGAGAAAAGGGAACCCTCTTACACTGTTGGTGGGAATGTGAACTGGTGCAGCCACTCTGGAAAACTGTGTGGAGGTTCCTCAAACAGTTAAAAATATACCTGCCCTACGACCCAGCGATTGCACTGTTGGGGATTTACCCCAAAGATACAGATGCAATGAAACGCCAGGACACCTGCACCCTGATGTTTATAGCAGCAATGGCCACGATAGCCAAACTGTGGAAGGTGCCTCGGTGTCCAACGAAAGATGAATGGATAAAGAAGATGTGGTTTATGTATACAATGGAATATTACTCAGCTATTAGAAATGACAAATACCCACCATTTGCTTCAACGTGGACGGAACTGGAGGGTATTATGCTGAGTGAAGTAAGTCAGTCGGAGAAGGACAAACATTATATGTTCTCATTCATTTGGGGAATATAAATACTAGTGAAAGGGAATATAAGGGAAGGGAGAAGAAATGTGTGGGAAATATCAGAAAGGGAGACAGAATGTAAAGACTGCTAACTCTGGGAAACGAACTAGGGGTGGTAGAAGGGGAGAAGGGCGGGGAGTGGGAGTGAATGGGTGACGGGCACTGGAGGTTATTCTGTATGTTAGTAAATTGAACACCAATAAAAAATAAATTAAAAAAAAAAGAAAAGGAATCTAAGAACAAACTTATTTAATACAATTAATAAAGTAACTACCTTTGCCCATTCAAATTAGTCAAATACACAACATTTTTAAATGAAAGCACCTTGGAATATAAAAAGAAAAAGGTAGAAATTCAAATTATCTACCTCCATAAAAATCACCTTCCTAATCCTTCTCTGCTCCTGTCCCCATACTTCCAAGCACTGTATTTATTCATGACATGGTTTCACGCCAGAAACCATTTCCCCAGGTTGCAAAGATGGATAAAGAACTAAAGCCAAAAATTATTTATCTTACCTAATAATTCTCTAATCGTTCCATCATTATTTTTATATGGTAAATGATTTGTGAATTTATAAAGATTTTCTAGTAAAGATGATTCAGGTGTTTTAGGTAGAAAACGAAGAGTAGCTTGATAGGAAAAAAAAAGTATGAAGTGCTTTCTTAGAATTCATTTCTTACCCTTTCTCATTGATGTCTATAAAATTAGACGTCAATGGAATGCTTGGGCTTATATCACAGTTATGAGATAACTGTGGTAGAGAACCGTAACAAAATCCACAAAGCACTTTTACTTTGTACAAGCACAAAGTATACACAAATACATATAGTACAAAGAAAACATTTACCAATCTACAGAAGTGGCTGTCATTCAAAGATCTCTTTGTCATGACATTTATTTTACTGTCATTTTTTGTCAGAAAAACAATATGAAAATTACTGTCTGCAACTAGAGCATTTTCTAAGATCGTAAAATTAACTAAAAGTAATTACCATACAAAGATTTAATCACGGATGTTGTGCTACAATCTCTATGTCTTAATCTACTATATTTACAAAGATACCTGTAAAATTCAATAATTTTAATTAACTTGCAAATAATGTGTACATTTACATATATGTACTTATGTACATAACTCTGTTATAAGCCTAAGTATTCCATTGATGTCTAATTTTATAGTGAGAAAGAGATGAATTCTAAGAAAGCACTTCATACATTTTTAATTAAAATAATTTTAATTTCAATAATTTTCCACAGCCCCTTAATTAGAAATCTTTTATTACATGAGAAAAATCCTGTTCGCCTCTAAAACAATGCACCCATATAAATGAAGCCTGTAAAAAAACAGCTCAACCTAAAGCATGAGACAATTGTAATATATACCCAGCCTATTAGAATTATTTAGAAGTTAGTTGTACTGTGTGCTTGTACAGGTACTTTTACGGTTTTTTGTTTGTTTGTTTGTTTTTTAACGTTTCTATTTTTCTCTACCCAACATGACTATTTATAGTTCAGATCATTTGTCTGACAGG
Source organism: Canis aureus (assembly GCF_053574225.1). NCBI lineage: Eukaryota > Metazoa > Chordata > Mammalia > Carnivora > Canidae > Canis > Canis aureus. The sequence goes on along the minus strand of NC_135614.1, from coordinate 71,785,218 downwards.
TGGCTTCTATGAGTGTAATGAAAGGCTTCCCTCTTTGAAACTAATAAAGGAGCAAAAGGGTACAAATCACTTTGGCTGTGGGACATTTCATTTAGTGTGGGTTAGAAATCTGTTACAATGTTATCTAACATTTCCATTTGTATTTTTATTCTACATTTTATCTCATTCTAATATTTCTACGATTAAAACAGTTATTCATTATTTATCATTCATCTTTCTTTCCCTAACTAGCTCTTTTACTTATCTTTAAAAAAAATGCTTCTACCAGTCTTTTCCATTTTTGAAGTGACACTATTTCTTTCTTTTACCAAATCTCTTTGAAATTCAAGCTAATTAATTCTTACCTCATCACCTCTTAACTTCATCGATCTAGGCCACTGTTCCACTAAACTTGTCCCCAAGTTTACTACCTGCCCAATGCAAGGGCTTCTTCTCAGCTTTTCAAACTCCCTGGCCTTTCTAAGATATTAGCCAAATCCACCTTTCCTCCCTTGATGTTTGTAATTACACTGCCTTGGTCGTCCTTTTTTCCCACTGTTCCTTGTATGTCCCCTTAAAGGTGTATTCCTCCTTCCACTTCATCATACCCTTTAACACATCCTGAAAATGAACTATTGGGACTACATCAAAATAAAATGTTTCTGGGATGTCTGGGTCGAGCAGTTGGTTAAACATCTGAATTGGTTTCAGCTCAGGTCATGATCCCAGTGTTGTGGGATCCCTGCATGGATCAGAGCCCCTACACTGGGCTCTGTGCTCAGCTTGGAGTCTGCTTAAGACTCTCCTCCCTCTGTCCCTCCCAACTCTGCTCTATAAATAAACATTAAAAAATTAAATAAATTTTTAAAAAACTAAAATGTTTCTACACGGTGAAGGAAACAATCAACAACACTGAAAGGGAACCTACTGAATGGGAGAAGATATTTGCAAGTGGCATATATAATACAGGGTTAATATCCAAAATATATAAGGAACTGATAGAAGTCAACACCAAAAAACCAAATAACCCAATTTAAAAGTTGGCAGAATATATAAACAGATATTTTTCCAAAGAATACATATAGATGGCTAATGGAAACATGAAAAGATGTTCAAAATCACTTATCATCAGGGAAATGCAAATCAAAACTACAATGAGGTATCATCTCACACCTGTCAAGATGCATAAACCAACAAAAGAAAAAAACAAATGGTGGCAAGGATGTGGAGAAAATGAATACTTCTTAAAATGAATACTTCTTGCACTGTTAGTGGGAATGCAAACTGGTGCATTCACTGTGGAAAACAGTATGGGAGTTCCTCAAAAAAATTAAAAATAGTGGGATCCCTGGGTGGCGCAGCGGTTTGGCGCCTGCCTTTGGCCCAGGGCGCGATCCTGGAGACCCAGGATCGAATCCCACGTCGGGCTCCCGGTGCATGGAGCCTGCTTCTCCCTCTGCCTGTGTCTCTGCCTCTCTCTCTCTTTCTCTGTGTGACTATCACAAATAAATAAAAATTAAAAAAAAAAAAAAACTTTAAAAAAAAAATTAAAAATAGTACTATCCTATGATCCAGTAATCACACTACTGGGCGTTTACTCAGAAAATGCAAAAATACAAATTCAAAGGGATACATATAACTCTATGTTCACTGCAGCATTATTTACAATAACAATATTATAGAAGCAACCCAAATATCCATCGATAGGTAAATGGAAGAAGATGTGGGGTACACATATACCTTCATATATGTATATATATAATGGAATATATGTATGTATTATATAACGGAATATTCTTCAGCCATAAAAAAAATGAAATCTTGCCATTTGCAACAACATGGATGGAGCTAGAAAGTATGATGCTAAGCAAAATAAGTCAGAGAAAGAAAAATACCATATGATCTCATTCATATGTGGAAATTAAAAAACAAAATAAACAAGTAAAAAAAAAAAAAAAGAGAGAGAGAGACAAACAACTAAGAAGCCATCTCCTAACCATAGAAAACAACCTGATGGTTACCAGAGGGGTGGTGGGTTGGGATGATGGCAATTAAAGAGTATACTTAGGACGAAAAAAGTAGAATAAAAAGGTTTTAATTACAAAATATAAAGGGGCAGCCCGGGTGGCTCAGCGGTTTAGCACCGCCTTCAGCCCAGGGTGTGATCCTGGGGACCCGGGATCGAGTCCCGCGTCGGGCTCCCTGCATGGAGCCAGCTTCTCCCTCTGCCTGTGTCTCTGCATCTCTCTCTCATGAATAAATAAATAAAATCTTTAAAAAAAAAAAAAAATATATATATATATAAGAGCCCCAGTCTACCATACTCCCAGGAAGCAGACAAGGCAAACTCAACCATCAACCAGCCCTGATAACCCACCCGCCAAACCAGGTAACCGTCCTTAGCCTGTGTAACCTAACAAATTTAGAGTACACAGGCAAAAATCACAAACAGAAAAGGAAACATGAAAGTAAGTCATTATAAGCAGAAACAATAAACAATAAAACAATCCAAAAAGACTTGAAATGTAAGAATTATCATATAAAAACAATAAAATAACGTTTTATGTATCTAAGGCATGGGGTGGGGAGGGGTGAGTGTTGGCAAGTTTGGTTCATAAAGGGTCAGGATATAAGTATTTTAAGCTTTTAAGGTCATTCGATCTCTGTCACAATTACTTAACTCAGCGGTTGTAGCACCAAAGCTGTCATGGACAATGCTTAGATGAGCATGGCTGTCATGCAGCATTTCCAAGCCATATCTGCAAGATTTGCAAGCCATAACTTACAAACCTCCGATTTAAAGAAAAGGACTGAAAATATAAGATTCAAGAGAGCACTTATTTAACAAATTACATTCATGCAGAATTTCTTGAAATAATTATGATTAAAATAAAAACTCAGTGGAAGGATAAACCAAACAAACACAGCTGAGGAGACTTAATTAACTGAAAGACACATCTGAAGATAATATACAGAATGTAGCCCACAAGAGAAAAGATGAAATATATTTAAAAAAGCTAAAAAAGAAAAAAGAAAAAAAGAAAGAAAAAAGAAAAAAGATGAGAGAGCCTAACATGCATTTAAGAATTCCTAAAGGAGAGAAAAATGCAGGAGATGCAATACTCAAAGAATAAACATGTAAACTTATTAAAAATGTTTTTTTTTAAGATTTTACTTATTTATTTATTCATGAGAGAGAGAGAAATAGAGAGAGAGAGAGGCAGACACACAAGCAGAAAGAGAAGCAGGCTCCATTCAGGGAGCCTGATGTGGGACTCCATCCCAGGACTCCAGGACCACGCCTGGGCTAAAGGTAGGCGCTAAACCACTTAGCCACACAGACAACCCTTCATTAAAAATGTTTAAAACCAGAGCAAAAAATTAATGCAGACAGAAAAGTCAAAGTATCCAGAAATAAAAGCAATTTGATTCACAGTTCATTTTTTATTTAATTTTTGTTTTTTTAATTTTTATTTACTTATGATAGTCACAGAGACAGAGACAGAGAGAGAGAGGCAGAGACACAGGCAGAGGGAGAAGCAGGCTCCATGCACCGGGAGCCCGATGTGGGATTCGATCCTGGGTCTCCAGGATCGTGCCCTGGGCCAAAGGCAGGCGCCAAACCGCTGCGCCACCCAGGGATCCCCACAGTTCATTTTTTATGTATAAAAAAAAATCAGAAGTGCATGAACCTTGTATGAATCCTGACTCAAAAGATACCTACAAAAAAATGGTATCTGTAAGACAATCAGGAAAACCTGAATGTTAACTGATTAGATGAGATAAAGAAATTACTGTTAATTTACTCAATTATGTTAATGGTATTGTAATTATAGACTTTTAAGTCCCTATCCCTGAGAGATGATACATACTGATGTTATTTACAAATGAAACATTATACCCCTGGGATTTGTTTTAAAATTATCCATGAGGTGAGGAGGAGGATATATAGCTGAAATATTGTTTTATACATTTATAACGGTTGAAATGGGGCAATACATGAGGGTTGCTATACTTCTTTCTCTACTTAAGTCTACGTTTTTTTTTTTAATTCTTTTAATTTTTATTTATGATAGTCACAGAGAGAGAGAGAGAGAGAGAGAGAGAGGCAGAGACACAGGCAGATGGAGAAGCAGGCTCCATGCACCGGGAGCCCGACGTGGGATTCGATCCCAGGTCTCCAGGATCGCGCCCTGGGCCAAAGACAGGCGCCAAACCGCTGCGCCACCCAGGGATCCCAAAGTCTACATTTAATAATTTTCCTAATACAGTATGTTTAGTAAAAGTCTGATAATCCCAATTGTTACAAAAGTATGATTCAGGAGCAACTCTTAGATATCACTCCTAATGAAAATACAGATAGACACAGGAGATAATATAGACATATACAGATACAAAGAGAAACATAAGCAGTCATTCTTCTACATCAAGTTATATAACCTAGAGAAACTTAGGTAGGAGTACCATAATCCATGTGTAAGACTATGTGTAAAATCATTGTTTATAGTATTTGTAATAGCAGGAAACTACAAACAACCCAAATGTCCATGATCAAAGAATGGGTAAATAACTATTATTTATTTAATAACATCTGCCCTCTGGATTTTTACCTAAGCATTTGACAGACATTGTGCTAAGGTCTTTGAACAAATTTTTTAATTTAATATTTACAATAACTTTGTAAGATGCACAATATTATATCCCTTCTCACATAAAAGAGAATTTAGGCTCAGAAAAATAAATAGTATGTCAGATATTTCCCTGCAGTATTATGGAGCAAGGATTCGGATCTCTATCTCCCCCACTACAAACACAATTTTCATTTCACGGTAATAATTAGGAATGCATATTTTTGAAAAAGAAACAATATGCTAATCTTCTAAGCAAAATAGTTTAAACTGATATCATAAAAAATACACAGGGCAGCCCGGGTGGCCCAGTGGTTTAGCGCCGCCTTCAGCCCAGGGCGTGATCCTGGAGATCCGGGATCGAGTCCCACGTCAGGCTCCCTGCATGGAGCCTGCTTCTCTCTCTGCCTGTGTCTCTGCCTGTCTCTCTCTCTGTGTCTCATAAATAAATAAAATCTTTAAAAATAAATAAATAAAAAATAAAAAATATACAGTAATAAAAAGGAAACAGTAGTTAATTCAGACTTGTACAAATTACCAATAAGGTTGGGAAGAATGTTTATTTCACATAATTTGCCATTCCTATTTTATATGTATACACGTGTGTTAACATACAATAATAATAATAAACAATGGGGAGAGGATGTTTCTGATGGTTTATCTCAAACAACCTCCTTAATATTGTCATAAGTCTCCTCAAAGTACAGTAACAACCAATCTACCTTTAGGACATGCAGAACCCTTTTCTTTTTAAAAAAAAGTCTCACTACATGAAGTCCTCCATAAAATGTCTGCCAACTAACTCTAGGAGCTTATTCAGCTTTAGCTTTAAGCTTCCACACGAGTAAACTTCAGCGGCACTAGTTCATAACCCATGAAGCCCTTCTTTAGTGCAAAGCTTTGGCTTACTAAAAATGCTCAGTTCAGATCAAGGGATCAAACGAAAAAATAACAGTATCAGTTAAGAATCACATACATGTGTTATGTCTAGTAATTAAACTTCTACAACAGTGTTCGAGTGTTAGGATTACACTCAAAAACTTTCATCTACCAAGTATTTTTTAAAGGCGGATCACTAAAAAAAATAAATAAATAAAAATAAAAAATAAAAAAAAGGCGGATCACTAGTCAAAAGTTTTCATAATATTTCTCTTAATTTATTTTAGGCTATTACAATGCCCTTGCTGTACTTAACTAATACTTTCTCTGAGAAATACTAACAGTAAAAAAAAAATACAACTTAATAAGTTAACTCCTCCTTCTTTATTTGCTAAAAGTGCAAAACATCGCTCAATCCACAAACCAAAACCTAGACATTATACAATTATATGGCAAAACAAGTTTCAAGTCTACTGTCAATCCTAGTACTGCTAGGAATCCTACACCAAGGATTATGAAGCTGCAGTGACGCTCAAGGGAAAGAATTTCATGAACCCTGGGCAACCCCTGCCACAGCACACACATTTATTTGTCAACCTTAAAGTATGATTTTACTTTACCAAAGATACAAATGTACTTATTCTAAAATTTCTGTAAAAAATATTCAGAACCCAGAATATTGCCTGGCTGGCTCATTCAGAAAAGGATGTGACTTTTGATCTTGGGGTCGTGAGTACAAGCCCCACGTCAGGTGTAGAGATAAAATAATAATACTAATAATAACTGTGCACAGAATTAAAAAGCAAAATCTGGTAAAAAAAAGATTGTTAGCTTGAATGACCAGCTGAAACAGCCAAAAATCTAAGATGCTAAAAGAGAACATATTGCAAGAATCTCATTCACTTAAAAAAAAAGTACAATTATAAAAATATGTAAAAGTTGTGATACCCAGACAAGACTTTCCCCAAAATTCTGCCTATAAGCTACTGTGCTTACTTATCAGAGTTCATATTCAGAATAAAAATTTTAAAAACATTACAGAGAATAAAGGTAAAATTAACTTCTCCCACAAATAAAATTATCTGCTCCATTCCTCTATATTCCCTTTCCTTTATACTACTTTCAATGATATATTGAACATCTAAGTGAAAGCCTCTAACAACAGCAGCAGGAAACTGAAATGAACAGAATCATATTTTATAGAGGTCATGGAAGGCTTATAACCCCCTTCTCAACCTCCTGAGTTGTCAATCAAGCCTAACCATCCAACCAATCTACATTTTTTTTAATGACAACTAACTTTAAGAGCAAGGTCTGATTTATCTTGTAACCTCAACCTTGAAACTTCAAAAACTTAGCAGAATAATCTATGGTATATAGTCAATAATTAATTGAATAAATAAATTAATGAATACAGCATTTCCATTTATGGTCACAAAGAGTTCTCATTAATGACAATTATTTGCTAACTCAAGATACTAAAGTGATTAGGGTTAGACATACAGCTTACAAAGAAGTGCAACCATCAGTTCTACAATGTTGGCTTTGTGGCTTTCTCCTCTTGAATACTGAAGTCTCATGTGATTCAAAATGGATATAAAGTGAAAGAATTAATTCATTCACTTATTCATTCAATTAACATTGATTTAGTGACGTGTGCTACGCTTCTCCAGGGGCGTCAATCCGTTATCCACAGAACAACCAAGAGTGATCTTTCTAAATAATCAGATAACATCACTCTCTTAATTAAAACCTTCTAATGGCTTCCTTTTGCAAGCATACCATAATCTCTAGTCTCATACTCTCTCTCTCATTCATTAAGCACTAATCATTATTTGTTCCTTCCTGATCTCTGGGCCTTTGTACTACTTTCTTCTACTTGGAAGAAGTAGACCTTCACCCTGTATCTTCACTTTATGCCACCTCATTAGTTCTGAATCAACTAAGTATTACTGCTTCAGAGAAGCTTTCTGACAATCCCAACCACCACTCAACTCTCTTTTTTTATAAAGATTTTTTTAATTTACTTATTCATATATATATATGGGGGGGGGGCAGTCACAGGCAGAGGGAAAAGCAGGCGCCATGCAGGGAGCCTGACGTGGGACTCGATCTGGGGTCTCCAGGATCACACCCTGGGCTGCAGGCAGCGCTAAACTGCTGCGCCACAGGGGCTGCCCTCAACTCTCTTTTAAATATCTAATTGTACATTATTCAGAGTATCTACTTACTTAACATTCTGTGTTCAAATGTTTATTGTCTGCATTCTCCCCCACCAGAATACAATTCCTCAAGGACAGACATAATCTTTTTCTCCACTGAATCACCAGGAAAGGAACAGTATCTCACACATAGTAAAGGTCAATAAATGTTTGCCAACTGTGCCTGAGGAAGGCAGACATGAACAAATTATCACCATGTTGTAAGAAATATAACACAGAAAATTTTATATACTATAAAAGCCCAAAGAAGGAAGATGCTGAACTCTGCTAGGGATATTAAGATTAGCTTACATTGGAAAACCTGTTGCTAGCTACAATAAAGATCGGGAGAGGACAGAACTAGAATGGAGGGAGTAGTGATGAAGCCAATGCATTCATCCAGGAAAGTAAATGGGAGCCCAAAAAAAGGCACAGCAGCAGAAATAAAAACAATTGGGACACCTGAGCGGCTCAGTGGGTTGAGTGTCTGACTCTTACTTTTGGCTCAAGTCATGATCTCAGGGTCATAGAATGGAGCCCCCTGTCAGGGTCCACACTCAGTGCAGAGTGTGCCTGAGATTCCCCTTTCCCTTTCCCTCTGCCTCTGCTCCCCCCACCATGCACTCTAAATAAATAAATATCCTTAAAAACAATAGATTTAACAGATTTCAGAGATAAAATCATTATCATCAGACTGGTAGCAGATTTGATGTGTAGAATAAGGACAAGAAATGAGGCCAGGATGTCTCCTGGGTGTCTGCTTTGGCCCCATTAAAGTACTGCTCTTAGCCCAGATGAAAAATATAGAAAGATTTTTAAAACAATGAGATAAATATTAAGTTTGAAACACAGATATGTTGATATAAGTGACTACATGGTCAAGATGTTGAATATGCTATCTGGAACCCTCATACTAAAACATAAACTTGATAGTCATTTATTCCACCAATAAATATTTAATCAAGTACATACAATGTGCTGGGGCTTTTCTAGGCACTAGGGATACAATGGTGAACAACAACAAAAAAGTGTCCTCACAAAACTTATATTCTACGGAGACAGACAATATAAATAATACTGTAATGGCAGTAGTGACAAGGGCTATAAAAGAACAAATATAAAAGAATGGAAAGTGAGGGAGATGGGGGCTACTTTACATAGAATGATCAGAGAAGGTCTCATTAATAAAGTAATAAACAGAATTATGCAGAGTAAGGGAGCGAGCCTCCAAATATTAGGGGAAGAATAATTCAGACAGAATTTAACAAAGGCACAAAAGTTCTGGGTCTGAAAGGAGAATATAAATAGAATGAATGGCAAGGAGGCTGTTTTGCCAAATAGAGTGAATAAGAGAAAAAGAGGAAATGAGAATGGCTGAAGAGGTAGTCAGAGACCAGATTACAATGGGAGTCTCCACATATAGTGGTAGTATATATCTCAGAAAAATTATCTTGTTATACACATCCCAGTATTTAATATGGTGCTGAGAATATAGCAGGTGCTCAATGAATACTCTTCAAAAGAATGAGTGAATAAATCAAAGAGCTAACAAATCTCCATTATATTTGACCACAATTTGTATTTGACCAGTTCCCAAACTCCAATTCACGCCCAAAGCACAGATCAAACAGCAATTCAAAGGACTACATTATAAGGTTTAGCAATCTTTAGAAGCAGAATTTTTAAAGTCTTTTAAACAGTGACATCACCACTAGAAGAAGTACATATCCTTTTAAGGGGACCACTTAAAGGAAACATCTACTTCAAAGTATATAATTTCTAGATTGTTTGCTAAAACAACACATCATTTGATAAACCCTTCACAAAATAAACAAAATACCATTTTAGACCAACCTCTGATTGTGCTGGACAGACCAAAGTTTACTACTTCAGCGCTATTCTAAGAAAAATCATTTAAAATAGTTGAAAAAAAAAATATGTACCAGTATATGTACAAGAACAATAAATAATATAACCCTGTAAAACTTGGTAACAAATATAGATTTATTGCATGTTGTCATTCCTAATTAACAGTATCAAATATGCATTTACTCAAAACTCACTACTAAAGCCAAGTATCTTTTGATAGCAAATAATCCATACTCAGTGAACTAAACAGTCTAGACTCAAAATCAGCAAGAATCTTCTGAAGTTATTAGGATGTTCCCACTTTCAGGGAATTCCAAACTCATTGTTTTCCATACTTCCAGAGTAGATGCATGAAAATTTAAAACAAATACTATTTTTTTTTTAATTACCAACATTTAGAAAATGCACTTTATGAGAAACTTCATTACCTTCAGTATAGTGAATACTTGTTTCACGTTCACATTTATTCCTACACACTGAAATAAGTAAAATGTTCTTTATTCTACTTATCTATGCTAAGCACATATTGCTAAAATGTCTTCAAGTATTTAATCAATTTCCTATGCAACAGTTCAAATTTCTTGGGGACAAGTACCAAGTTATGAGGAGTGGAATTTTTTTTCTATCACCGACTCTTGGGGGGGTTGGGGGGGGGACCTAAAATTCAATGATTAAGTAAAAACAAAAACAAAAAAAATTTTAACAATTAAATTTTATTTTAAGTCAAGGAACATAAAACACTTCAAATGCAGCTAAAAGACCAACATAGTCCATTTCTATATCATATCCTATTATATTGAAGAGTCACCAAAGGAAAGACTAGAGATAGAAACCAATGAGAAAAATTGAGAAATATAGGGAAGGGGAGAAAAACAATCAAAGACACTTCATAACTATCAATAAGGTCTTAGACACTTTCACTTAACCTCGTAAAGTTCGATCATGTCTACTAAAAAAAAAAAAAAAAAAATCACATTATTTTAGGATTCCCTCATATGCGAAACCTAAAGCAGGATTGGACAAATTTCTAACGGTCCCTTTTGAGCTCCTAAGAGAATCATAAAAGACAAACATTTATGTTCCTTCAAGGAGAAGCATCTCTCTTTTATACTCTAACAACTTATCAACTTTGATAAATACTTAAAGCTATGTTGTAAATCCAAAATATTAATAAATTGTTATTTTCGCATGAGTGTATCATTGAAGTAAGGACCAAGACATGTTTATCACTGTCGCTTTTTTTCTGTAGAAATACTAACCCAATTTCAGTAATCATTCCACCAATTTAATTAGGTCAACACAAAACTTTTATTGGACTGGAATTTTTTTTAACTAACTTTCTAACCTGTAGCTTGAGTAGGTTATTGTGATCTAAACAACCATTAAGAAAAAAAAAAAAAATTCACCTATCTAGATGTATTTACTGACTACAATGTATTAAAGCAAAAAGGTCAAACTAAAAAGGCAGACAGATATTCACAAAATGATTTAAATTTTTTAAATAAAGTTGGAATTAATCTCATTCCAAATCATGTCCACTCATATAAACCCACTGCCCATTCAAAAAGACATCGCATGGTAACATACCTGATACATGTTATGCAGACTTGGATTAATAGAACGTTTATTCTACATACAACATGGTGATACAATGTAATATTGGACATAAGAAGATGATATAAAAGAGTACATACTGTATAAGTGTATCATAGGAAGTTAAAAAACAAGCCAAACTAATCTATGGTATGAGAAGTCAAAATAGTGGTATCCTTCCCATAGGAAAGTAGTGCCCAGAAGGAGACAGAATGGGAGCTTCTGAGGTACTGCAGTATTCTGATTCTTGATCTGGGTTCTGATTATTCATATGTTCAATTTGTCAAAATTTATAGGATTATACAATTATGACAAACATTTTTTGGATCTAGGTTTTCTTTATATAAAAAATAATTTAGTAACATTTACTACTCTCTCTGTTATGCATTTTAACATGTAAAAAGAGAAGAGGGTCTAACATCTCCACAGTTTTCAAAGCCCTCAGTTACTTATCTCTACCTTACGAATTCAATATGAATACTAAAATTCTATATCCTTATTATTCCTCTCTCAGTAAAACGTTCAATGCCTTTATTCATGCTCAATTCCTCTTGATTTAACACCATCCTGCTCATTCAGAGCTGTAACAATGCCCCACTTTCTCTTACTTTTTTCCCAGCTTACACTTCTCTCTCCCTTCTTTCATCTCCTTTGCTTTAAATGACCACTAAAGAAAACCTAATATCTACAGGTATTAGGTAAAGATATGTGCCAAAATGTGCCAAAATTGTAATAAATATCTTACAAACATTTCATTCATTCCTCAAGTGTTATTTCCAGCAGAGATGAGAAAACATGCTCAGAAAGCCAACTTGTCCAAACTCAAAAAACTAAGAGGCAGGGTCAAGATTCAAATCTAGAGGTGTCTGACTCTAAAGCCCAAGCTCTTAGCTACAAGAGCTAGACTGTCTCTATATTAGGCAATTAGCACATTATTTAATGTTATTGTGTCCATATCAGTCACATTTTGTACCTTAGTATCTATCTTTAGATAATCCTACCATCCATATTGTATACATTATATACTAACTCTATTAAGTCATATCTCATCTACCTTGAATGCTATGTGGCAATGCTATGTGGAAAATAACCAGGATATAAAAGCAAGCATATCAAAAAATGGCAATAAACATTCAAAGCAGTATCATCACCAAGTTTATTCACTACAGAAAACATGATTATTGATAGTAGGGCCCCTTTATTCATCATAATCACAACCTAATTATGTTTATTTTCCATATAATATTAATAAGTCCAGTTATAGTTTCTATTTTATAGCATGGTAAAAGTAAAAAAATAAAGGACTGCTAAATATAGGAATAATATAGTTGCAATGTAAAGTGACAGCTGAATGCAAGAAAACAGCACATGAGATCAAAAAGAGCAGTCCAATGTCACACAAGGTAGTAATAAATCATCCTCCCCTTACCTCCAACACAATAATCAACATTCATAATGATGACCCCAGCCAAAGAGAAGTTAAAATGTAGTTGATATATTCTTCTTAATAAAGGAGAGAAATACGTAATAGTTACAGAAATAATTTTATCAAAAATGGTTCAAATGTGCATTTAAGGGCTCAGTCAATAACTTGTTTCTTAAGGGCTCCAAATCAACATTACTATAAAATATAGCATACTCATTTTGTCACTAATTATTCCAGTAATATGACTTATCTTCTACTATACTTGTTTTTAGAAAGATTATAAAGGGTTAAGTGCATGTACTTGTTTTTAGAAAGATTATAAAGGGTTTTAGAATTAAAAACAATGAATGGGACCTGAATCCTACCTCTCTCTCTTACTGCCAGTATGACCTTGGGCTAGTTAGGCATCCTCTGGGCCCAACTTTCTTCATCAGTTACATAAGGATATTAAAACACATTTTCTAGAAATGTAGGAAGACTAAATTCAATAATTTAAGTCATGTTTTTAACAGTTTCCAATATATTATAAAGTTCAAAATATAGTAGCTGCTGTTTTTGTAATCAAAGACCATGTCTTAAACATCTAACAACCAGAACAATGTTGGACACACAAGCAGTACTAAGTAGTTGGTGACTGACCTGTATGAGGAGAAGAAAAGGGGAAGACTCTCTAATAGCACACGGCAGTGTCCAACATGAGTAAACCTACTATTTTATTTGTAAATATTTATAAAATTTTAAAAACAAAAGAACTAGGATCAATTATTAAAAAATGATTCTTTTATAAAATTTTGGCTAATTTGATACAAGAATTTCATTAACAAACATAGCTACTCAACAAAGAAACAAACTCTGAAAAAGCTAACTATCAATGAAAGGTTTGAGCGATGATGGATGACATCTGTCAGATACTATAAAGAAGATTCCTGTTTTGATGGGGAGAGCTAATAATTTCTAAAGCAGCTTACAAATATGCTTAAAAATAAACATAATATACACATATACCTCTCCCAAATCCACTCATATTCAAGTACCCCAAGTGAACATTTACTTGCAATATAATTACTTATTTTAAAGATAATTACACTTTTTTTTTTCTCAGTACTCTTAATACAGAAACAATTACTGATGGAAGCAACAAATTTTCCTAGGACTCAAAAGTAAGTCTAAACTTTTTAAATACAGCAAAATAACTATTACAAGAAACAATAACATAGCAAAAGGCAACTGCTACAGTTTATCCCTCTCAATCCTTTTTATTTCTTTTTAAAGAATAATCAGCATCTTTTTAAACGTCTTCCATTACGCTAGGTAAAACAATATATATTTCTGTATTCAAAACAATGTTGAAACATGAACACATAACACTGAATTCTCCCATGACAAAGGAGAAAAAGGTTATTTTAAAGTTCTTATTAAAATATACAGTGATTTAAACATTTTTAAGGTTATGCTAATGCAAAATTTAACTCATTAAAAAGTTGTAAAAGCTTATGTTGAGAATTATTCTTACATGACATAGAAAATCTTATGTAAGAATTAATCTGACCTGCTTTGCACCAAGTTATACCATTCAAAAGTAACATTAGAAATTACAGGATACAGCAATAAAATAAAATTGTAAGTCATTCTAAAATAAAGTAAAAAAATAGCTATTTGTATTCAAATATTCCATTATCATGATTTTAGGCTAATCATGTGATAGGTATGATTAAAAACTTATCTACAACACACGTAAATAAAACATCCCACAATTTTCCACCATCCACGTGGTCACACACACAGAAACTGCCATATAGCTAAATGTTAACAGTTCACAGCTCACCTACCTCCAACCACTGGAGTCTTCTCACTCTTTCTGCAACTCTATTCCCTTCAGTTTCTCTTTTTCTTTTTTCTTTTTTTTTTTTTCTTGGGGGAGGGGGCTGGTGGTGATGGTGGTGGTGTGGTGAAGGTTAGGGAGTGTATTATACAGAATTATGAGTGGAGAAAAAACAGGGCAATTAAAAGTTTTAGTATATGAGGGATGAACATTAAGCATGGAAAGAATTAGCAATACTACCTTAAGATGTGATTTCTCGAAGTATGAAACTACAGATAAATATATGTATGTGCACACATCTAAAAGCAGTTAAATACACTTTTATCTGGCAAGCTGTTCCTTCTTAGTAACTAAAAGTAAATTACTTGGCAGTCTTCTTTGTTTACAGCTTCTGTGTCTCTTCACTCATAAGAAACACATGAAATTACACTGGATTCTGAACAAGATCACTAAAATCCCTGCAAGTGGCAATTCAATTCTCATTTTGCTGCTTTAATAAAAGCAATAATTTCCCCAGTACACCCTTTACCCAAATAAATAGAGGGCTGGGTAGGTTGCCTGGATTTAGCAATAAAACATTCCATGTTTTTCAGAATGACTTTATTTTCAAATATTCTATCTCACTGTGAGGCGACATGTTTAAATTCTGAGATCAGAAAACATGGTCATTTTAGTGTGGAAAATAACAAAAACACTACTCATCTCATTTATAATCTCTATTTCCAAATTTCATACCTCTATAAGTAAGTTTGATAACAAATTTACAGAGCCCTTTGAACATGCAGTATTAATGAAAGGGAAAGGAAACACATATACTACAAAACAATGGAAGAAAAAAAATCATTTATACTTGGATTTGGAATAACAGCCAAGCATTTATATACTCATAGTCACAAGCACACAATTATTTCACAATATGCCTAAAAGCTCTCAGTCCAGTCCTGCACTACCTTTACAGGCCAGAAGAACCCTACTTTGAAATATAATCAATCTTCAATAATTAAGAGATTTTATATAATTGCCAACTTTTTCTCAACATTACCTTCAAATACTGAATAATATGCCAGAAATGTTAGTTAACAAAATTAAGTTACGATTTTTAAAACACTGATCCAAAGTTCTACCTATTCAAATGCTACCCTTTTATGCAAAGGTCTTACAGGTGCCAAGTTTCTATGAGGTCTTACCTCTAAGCTACTCCTTACCTATCTCTCTTTATTTCCCCTCAATTCCTCCAGCTTTTGATTCCTTCATAAGGACAACTGGTAGGTTCTTCAAATATTACTATCTTATACTATGCCCTGATACAGGTATATCCCAACTATAATATAAACTTGAAGCCAAGAATTGTGCCTTCCTGATTCATGATAATATTTATTAATTCAATTATATAATATATGGATCAACAAACCACTATAAATCCAAATCTTCAAAATATTGGGGTAAAAAAATGGCAAAGTAATTAAAAGAGCCAAATTCTTGAAAATCCAGGTAATTTTAAGTTTTCTGTATTTCTTACTAAACTCAATTGACTCCACAAAAAGGGTGTTTGAAGCCTTGGCATATTCTTAATTTTATATTTTATATAAATTTCATCATTACCAGGTGCTTTACTCAGTTTGTGCAATCTGGCTTAAAAACCTTGTAAAAGGAAGTTTTGAGAATGTACTTAAGTAGTCTTTCAATCCTATGACTTGGGACATATGTTGTATTTATCGAGTTTTACACTATTATTTTCAATTTAGTTTGGCATCTGTATAATTTTAGAAGTATATTCACTGCAGAGATAAAATTTTAAAGTAGTTATTCAGCTTTAACCTGGCCACACTAACAAAAAAGCACAGATAATACAAAACAATGGATGATCCAAAAAAGCATTAACAGTCAACTCTCAATTATTCGCATGTGGATTACCTAATATATATTTTAACCTATTTATGTTTGCTATTCTAAAAGTATTTGCTCAGGAAATAAAAATTGATGCTAATAATTCAAATAAAAGAAAAGATATATCAATCTATTGTAGGGGAAGAAAGAATAGAAAATCTTCCCAAGCCACATATAAATAGTG
The DNA here is from genome assembly GCF_053574225.1 of Canis aureus. Classification (NCBI taxonomy): domain Eukaryota; kingdom Metazoa; phylum Chordata; class Mammalia; order Carnivora; family Canidae; genus Canis; species Canis aureus. The sequence goes on along the minus strand of NC_135614.1, from coordinate 71,768,750 downwards.
CTATTTAGATGATGTAATTTAGCACTCATCATTATTCACCTTTTTTATTAAGCGCAGGTAAGTGAGAGTGGACTGTATTTAGCTTGGTGATAGTCAGAGGTACAGATACACAGGCATGCAAACCATTCACTCACCCCACTGTGCTTTTCACAGCCCTATTTTCAGTAGCCTGAGACCTGGGAGGGGGAGGAGGCAGCAAGTCACTGCAGATGATCACTTAAAAGGAAATTGAGAGTTGACTATAATTTACATTTAAAGTGCTATGAAATACCATCACTCCTACATGTATTCATTACTGTTTATGGGAATACTTCTCACAGTGATTTAACAAGGCTGTAATGCTTTCTTTTCAATCTTTCAATATCCCAGAAACATGGTGATATCTGAGGATCACAAAGACAGAAGGTGACAGTGCTACACATGTAATGTAGTATGCATTTTAGAGATCCAGGAAACTGAAGCCCAGAGAGGTTAAACAGTATGCCAACATCATTCTTAGATTAAGGAAGACAGAACTGAGTTCTCCAGACACCAACTTCAATGCTACAGTCTCGCAGTCTCTTCAACCAAAACTTCCCTCTTGGCTTGAGAGATCATAGTCTTGCTAGTTTTCTTCTCTTGGCCACCTTCTTCTCATTTTTTGATTCTTATGCTATGACACTCTCATCAGCTCCTCCTCTAATACGTAAATCTTTAGCTCTTTCTCCATTTACTTTCTTTCCTGTCTCAATGCCCTATGCAGAGAACAATCAGATCACAAGTTTAGAACCATTCCAGTATTTGCAGCTACCTTTTATATACCTCTGATAGAATTAATCACCTGAAATTCAAAGTGCAAAGCTGAACTCATTATCATCCCTCCAAAATGGATTTCTTCATTTCATGGCATCATCAATCTCATTGTCCCTCAGGACTGCAAACCTAAAATGTTTTTACTTCTACTCCCTTAACGTTGTACTACTCCATTTCTCATCTCTCTCTCCATTCTGACATTCAATAAATGCTTCCATTATATGATAGATGCTGGGGAAGCTTAAGATCTAGTGAGGGAAAAACAACGAAGACAAAGAAAGCGACGGGAAGTGATAGTTAGAAAGGAACAAACAAAATATGGAAAAGTAGAGGAGGAAGCAATGAATTCCCACTGGGATGATTTCTAGAAGTAGCCTGTGACCTAGAAGACCTTGGAGAATTAGGATTTCAATAAAGAGTGCTGAAAATGAAGTTCTAGGCAGAGGAAACAACCTGCACAAGGTCAAATAAAAAACTGTATGCCATATGTAAGGAATAAGCCATTTTTTTCTAAACCAGGGGTATAATACAATCTCCAAGGGGAAAGAACAAGAACGGAGAGGTAAGTGCTTTGGACTAGTGAACTTTCCACATCCCCTCTGAAAAGCACTGTGTGTGAAGAAAGAGGAGAGTGGCTTACACAAGTAAATCTGCACAGAGGCTGACAGAATAGTATGATTAAGACAGTACAGAAGATAATAATTCTGGAATAAATCATACAAGGTCTTCAATGCCAAGCTAAGAAATCTGGACTTTATTCTGCGAGCAACAATGAGGCAGAGAAGTATGAATATGAGTGTGCCTTGTTTTTTTGTTTTTTGTTTTTTTATTTAAGGGAATGATAAGATGAGATCTACATTTCAGGAAAATAATCCTGGCAATCATATAGCAGATAAAGTGAAAAAAAAGGTTAGAGAAAAGATTTTACATGACCCATGAGATAATAAAGATGTAAACAAGACCAATGACATGGAATAGGAGGGACTAGATTCATCAGATATTTCACAGCCAAACTGAAGAAAAATGGCACCTGAACAAAAATAAGCAGTAGGCCTCTAGCTTGATGGTAGTGGTAATTATAAAGTGAGAAAGGCACATACCTTGGGGTGGAAAGCTTTACACATCAAGCCTTTTAGATGAGTAGTAGACACATAATACTAATACATTTTGCAAGCTTAAAAAGAGTCTGAATAAAAATGTATTTATCATAACTATCTCAACTCATGGATTTTTTTTTTTTTCAACTCATGGATTTTTGAAGCCATCAGTGAAAAAGTGGTTCAGGGACACAGCACTGGAGGAGAGAAGAAAAGATCAAGGACAGAACCTTAAGGTTCATTTGCTTAAGGAGCTGGAAGACCAGCCAGGGAACAGAGAACGAACAGCATGACAGGCAGGAAAAGCAGCAGGAGAATATTTCACAGAAGTCAAGTGAAGAAATAATTACAAGAATAGCAATAGTATATAGTGGCTACAAGTATAGTCACTCACTAATCCTATGACCTTGGCTGAATAACTTACCTGAATCTCAGACCTTTAGAAGTTTAGAACCAAAAAAAAAAAAAGAAGTTTAGAACCTATATATTCAATTGTAAAACAGGGATAAAAAGAATACCTTAAACAGTTATTAAAGATTAGCGGAGATAACATATTTTAGAGCCTGGAACAAAACTATTAACACAGTAGTAGTACTTAAATAGAATAGGGAACTTAAAAATGCCAATGAATTTTGCATGAGATTACCAGCATCCTTTAAAAAAAACTATTTTCAGGGGATCCCTGGGTGGCTCAGTGGTTTAGCACCTGCCTTTGGCCTAGGGTGCAATCCTGGAGTCCCAGGATAGAGTCCCACGTTGGGGTCCTGGCATGGAGCCTGCTTCTCCCTCTGCCTGTGTCTCTGCCTCTCTCTCTCTATCATGAATAAATAAAATATTAAAAAAAAAAAAAAAAAAACAAAACTATTTTCAGTACATGGGGAAAGCTGTGCTTAGAAGACTATAGTGGTTAAGGAAAAAAACTAGAGTGAAGATGAACTATTCTTTCTGTAGAGCAATGGAAAAACAGCTGTTTTGTAATCTTTATCTTTCCACACCTCCTACCACCATGGCATGCCTGGTATAGTAGTACCTGAGCCATAAGAAGGATACAACAAATGATCATTGAACATGAGAAGACTGATCCAATAGGAAAGTGAAATGAAGATAGGGATTCCAGTTCTACAAAGAATCTCAGAGGAAACAGTATTAGGAGCATGAAATTCCTTTCCAGGTTAGCCTTGGAAAGAACAGAGATGCTTTATTCCCTGACTCAGGGAACCAGAAGATAAGTACATATAAAATATAAAGGGAAGAAGACAAGCGCACCTGGCTGGCTCAGTAGGTAGAGCATGTGACTCTTGATCTTGGAGTCCTGAGTTAAAGCCCCACATTGGGCACAGAGATTACTTTAAAAAATAAATAAAGGGGAGAAGTCAAGGGAATTCAGATTAGACAGCTTCTACTTTCTTAATAAAGAAATATAAGTTCTCTGTGCAGAGCAGGAGAATTCCAAACCCAGTGTGAAATCTGAAGAAAACAAATTAGATGATCACTCTGTTTCAAAATATATTCACCTTCATTTCTATCTTCAACATCCTGGTCTAGTTCCCCACCATTTCTTAGATTACGTCAGCAGCTTCCTAGCCAGCTCCTCTTCTTGCTGACTTTTACCTTTCCAAGGTGTGGTATAGTCTCTTGGGAATCCGTGTTTCCTTTCATTATGTCCACCACTATTCTTATGTGAAGTAAACCACTCTGATCATCTGCCCACCAAACAATTCATCATTTTCTCATCTAGGCTACTTCTGATCCTTGTACAGTCTGGTTACTTATTTTGTCATTCCATATTGCAATCCCTTTTTTAAATATCTGTTCCAGTAAACTCCTAAAAAGGGGAATGACATCTTCCTCATCTTCATTCCTACATCACTTAATTCAGCATTTAGTAAATAAAAGGCATTTTGTCAATGTTTGTTTTGTCTAACTGAAGTCAGTGGTTAAACAACATGAGTAATCTGCTCACTAGAAACAAAAAATCAGAAAACAAAAAAGTAGTGTTCAAATCTCCATCATTCAGATAACCATCCTACTTTTTTAAGTATCGAACAGCAACTAAGTCAATTTTTGTATTCTAACAGAAAAGTAAAAGAATCGGATAATCAAAAATCAAAAAATATAAAACTCAATACTTTTAAATAAATTCTATTCTAATAGATTTGAGTACAGGTTTGTCCATGTCCTGGAAATTCACTTTGAACACAATAATTAAATTACTGTTTAGTAAGAAGGACTTACACAGGAAGACTACTCTGTGTCGAATTTTCAACTTATCCAGTACCAGAAGAAATGTACGAGGAGACTGATAACAGAAAAACAAAACAGGCTATCCTTGCAGTGGAAGTGACTAAGGGAAGCGTTTTGGTTTCAAAATAGATATTGGCATGCAAAACAGAGAGAGTATTTAAGTTATATCAATAGCAAATATCAGGGACTTTCACAAAATAAATAGTTGTTTGAACAAAACTGAAAGCAACAGTTACCAATAAGTTCACTGTGAGAATTACTGCAATGAAGTTCTTAAACTAGATCAAAACTAATTCATTAGCAATTTTTAATTGAAGTACACCACGTATGAACAGTGATACCAATACTAAGACCAAAGCACCTGTAACTTTCCTGGGCCTCAAGAAGCTTGCAAGGCTAGTCAAATCATTGTTACCAAGAAATTTTCTTGAGTCAGAGAAAAATTCTAATGTTCTAGAAAATAAAACACTACATTTTATCTTGAGCACATATAATACTCTTTGCTTAGACCTAATTTAATGGTAATCTCGTGGAATACTTCTCGACAGTTGTTATACTCAAGAACTCTATTCAGACTACCCAATTAATAGTTATGTCTAAAAAAAGAAATGAAAGCCTCGATACCATAAATCCTATTAACAAGTTTATAATGTTCAAAACAACTCTGAAATATTTTAAATGTGATATAAATAATTTTGGTTTCATAGTGTGGGAAGACAACTAACATCTAGTTAACATCACTCACAAAAGTATAAGCTCCCGTACTATTTTAAGCATTAGTTCATTTACTTCTCACATTCTTAATAACCCTTTGAAGTTCTCTCTGAGATGAAGAAACCAAGAGTTAAGCAAGGTCAAATAACTTGCCCCACATCACCTAACTATTAAGGATCCTAGCTGAGATTACAACCCAGAACTATTTGACTTTACAGTCTGATCTCTTTTCACTATACATTGATTGGCTCCTTTAGGAATTACAATGACCATGACCTCTATTTAATGATGAACTTTGTGAGATAGCTACATTAACGAACTTCTCAAAGGTTGCATAAAACAATTAAAATGAGGGCAAACACTGCCTTCGCATTAAAAACCTAGTTTTGGTTACCCAATCTTATCTAAAACATACCGTAATCCAATCCACAAACAGCTGCCCTTCGGCTGCAACCCAAACTGCCCTATAGTTCTCAAACTATTACAAAAGTGTAATTCTTTGTGATTTTCATCACCTTAGATCTACTAGTACTTCTATAACTTCCCTATATAATGAATGTTTTATTCCTATATAGCCTCTCTTATTTGCATATGCCTTTTGCAATCCATTGCAATTGGCTGTGTATATTCCAAACTAATTTGTATTTTGTCAGGGCAAGCAGAAATACCATTTTCTTCTGCCTTTTGCATCATCCTAAAAATGCCTGTCAACAATGGTGTTCACAAAGTGCTCCGGGCATATGACATTTTAAATAGTAAACATACAGAGTTATCTGTGTACTTGAGTAAGATTGGAGTAAATCAAGGGTTTATCAAATTTGTACATGAGCTCTTTTACAAACCAAAATTTTGATACCAACCACAGAAACTACTATATATAGCAGCTCAGCAAATCTAAGGCACAAATATAACTTGTTTTCAGCACCACATCCCAACAAGCTTTTAACGTGAAATTGAGACAGAAGATCTAATAAATGCTCTTTTCACCATATAGACGCATATGCCCACATAGAAATTAAATCACTAATAAAGCACATCTGTTACAGAACTCAAATGCTAATTTTCAACTCCGTGGGAATTTCGTTTTTGTAAGGAAACTTCCTAGAAAATCTTTTCCCCACACACATTTTACATAGATTTTTTTCGTGTGTGTTTTATATAGTGAGGTTTCCAAAAGGTTACACAACAGTCAAAAGCGTTTACACCTTTGTATACTAACACTCAAACCCTATCTGCTGAAAGAAGTTCCAATTCAGTGCATCGGTAGAAACCCTTTCTGCCTGTCACACCAGCACCTAGTTTCGGCCAAAGCGAAGTCCCTGAACTTTCAGAATGAAAGATTCTTACAAAAACGTACTCTGGCAGCTACATGGAAAGTAGCTGTTTAGTTGATGACACAGTTATCTTACCCTAGGACAGACAAAATAAGGCAAGCCAGATAATGCATTATGCTTTAAATACCAGGGATGAGCCTCAACAATGGGCCTGCGTCTGACAAATACTTTAGATAACAGTCGTTGCGTCAAGCAGCACACGGGTTAGATTTTTCGAATTTCTAATAAAATGTTTACGACTCGGACTTCCTAAAGTGTTTTTCAGATCTCAGAAAGGAAGCCGATTCTCAGGCAGCCGAACCAGTTTACACTCGGCTACAGCCAGTGTGAAATCGGACTTCTTTGGCATCAGTAGACCAAATCCTGTTTACGGTGGAAGGGGGGGAAAAAAAAGAAATAAAGAAAGAAAGAAAGAAAAGAAAGAAAAAAATCCTTGGCGTGTAACTACTACATCTTGGGCGAGATACTGTCGAACAGACTCCAGCACGGTGAACTACACGGGAGATTCGCTGGCCAGTAGCTGGACCGGGTCCTTCCAAACGCCAGCGCGGGGTTCGCCCCGTTCCCAAGGTGTAAACAAACCCGCCGCCGCGGCAGAAGGTAAACAATGAACCTGCGGCGAGGGTGAGGGGGCGGTCTCGGCCAACTACGGTCCCAGCCGCCCGGGCACGGGAAGCGGGCATGGACCGCCGGCGCAGCCCAGACACCGAGCCGCAGTCCCCGATTCCAGGGGTCACTGCCGAGTCAGCCACGCTGCGCCCCCCCCCCCCACCGCCCGGGGCCGGGGGGCAAGGAGGAAAGCAGCGGCGCGGGCCGGCAAGGACCCGGCAGGTCCGGCCGCCGCGCGGGGGGACGGGGAGGGCAGGATGTGGTCGCTCTTCCCTCCGACATCCTCCGGCAGCCTAAGTAACAGCCCGACCTCCCGCCGGCCGCCTCCGGGCGGGGGTGCGGAGAGCCCCGGGGGTCGCCCGCCCCGCGGAGTCCCGCTCGGCGTGGGCCGGCGCCCGCCGCACCCGGAGGCCCGGAGAAAGGCGCGGGGCGCGGGGCGCGGGCACTGGGAAGGGGGATGGGTCCCGGGAGGCGGCCCCGGGCTCGGGCTCGGGCTCGGGCTCTGCCTCCCGCGCCCCCGCCGCCCGCGCGGGGCCCGCCCCTGCCCCCGGCCCCCGGCCCCCGGCCGCGGCCCCCGCCCCCGGCCCCTCCCCACAGCGCGCCCCGGCCGGCGCCCGCGGCGCCCCGCGTTACCTCGGGTCAGATCCAGCGGGACGTTCTCCTCGCCGCTGTCATTCCGCCCTGTGCGAAACAGACACACAGCTCCGGTTAGGACGCGCTCGCAGGCCGGCGGCGGCGGCCCCGGCTCCGGCCAGCGCCCCTGAGGGCCCCGCCTGCCCGAGGCCAGGGGGAGGCCGGGGCCAGGGGTCGCGGGCCCCAGGCAGTGGGGGGGAGGGTTGCAGCGGGCTTACCTCGTATTCGGAGGTTCTTCAGCGAGCGGCCGCGGCCGATCGCCGCCATATTGACGGGTTTCAGTCACAACACCGGAAACCTCGCCCGATCGCGCGAGAACCCCTTCCCTGCCCCGCGCGCCGCGCCCGCCCCCTCCCCCTCCCCCACAGCCCCCCTCCGCGCGCGCGGCGGCGGCGGCGGCGGCGGGGGCTCGGCCCGGGGCGAGGAGGGGCGAGGAGGGGCGAGGAGGGGCGAGCAGGGGCGCGGCGCCCACCCCGGGGCTCGGTGCAGCTCGCGGCGCGCGCGCCCCCCCGCCGGCGCGCCCGGCCCTCCGAGAGCCCGCGTGCCGGGAGGCGGCAGTGCCCACGAGGGGAATCCCATTGACGGGGCCTGCCGCGTGGAGGACGCTCCCCCTCCGGGGCGGCGGGGACCGTAACGGGAGCCGAGGCGAGCCGGGAGCAGCCCTGCCCTCGCCGCTCGCCAGTCGAGACCCCGTGCGCTCTGCACGGGCACAGCTGCGCGGCGTCGCCTGGCGCGGGCCCTTCCCGGACCGCTTCGCTGCGGCCGACTCGGCGCGTTAAGCCAACTTGGTTTCCGCCCTCGGCCGCGACCGCCGCGCGCGAAGCAGCCTGCGCTTGGGGCTTCCGAGCCACACTCGGTCCAAGGGGGCGGCCGGGCGGGCGCTCGGTCCCGGGCCGCCGGCGGGAGGGAGGCGGGAAGCGGAGGGCGCGGGGCGGCGCGGGGGGACCCGGGGGCGGCGCGGGGGGACCCGGGGGCGGCGGAGGGCGGCGGAGGGCGGCTCCGGCTCCGGCTCCCCGGGGCGTGCGGCCCGAGCCCGGCCCCCGGAGGGGTGGTGGCTTCGCATTGTCCGCGCGGAAACCCAGTCGTTACTCGCGGTGGAGCTTTCAATTCCAGAAACTGCTTCACCCAGTCCATACACAGACACCTGGCCTCTGACCCAGCAGCCTTCTCTTTAAAGTGCACTAACTTTCAAGACCGGGTGAGCCTCGTGCCGCCTCCTATTCCCCCACTTGGTGTGTGTGTGTGGTTGTTTTTTCTTTTTTAAATCACAAGAGACTGGAAGTTAAACAGCGGAGCTCCTGCTTTAACGACCTCTCTCCTCCCAGGTCGTGCAATGTCCAGGATAAATAAGCATTCAATAAATAATAAGTTCGATGAATAATAAGTGCCTTGGGTTCCTTTGTTCCAGTGCTCTTTTTGCGTTACTTAAGGGAAAAAAACAAAAAAAAGCAAGACTGGAGATAACATTTGCCGTTGTGAATCACGGTGAGCAATTGCAAACGTGACCAAACGTAGGGATTATGCAAATCATTACAACCATTAAAAAAACGTTGCAGGTCTAGTATATTTATGATACCGTAATATTTTAAATATTTAAAGTCATGTTTGTGATTTTGAATCAAGCAAGGGTTTACAAAATTCCCTCTTTTTATGCACGTTTAAAATACGTACACAGTAAAAAGATTTTACCTATCTGTACATAGGAAAGAGTCTGAGAAGATATACATCAGAATGTTAACTGATTTTTCTTTTCCTTTCAGCTGTGGAATTACACATACGTTCTCATTCTTGTTTGCCATCTGTACTCTTTAAATGTCCTGTGATTAATGTAAAATAAAAAGTTGTAAACAGAAAAATAAAAGCCTCATGCTGTAGCATCATCAGGAAAATAAAAGAGGAACCCTGCTGCCTTAGGAGACTATCCTCTCTCTATTCCAGGTCCTTTTCTTATTAGGTCTACAATCAGATACCTGTTTGTGGTCTTGCCCTCCTATTCGGAGATGCCACACAGAGTACTTTTTAAAAATGTCTCCTGACATAACCACTAGGAATTTTGATAACAACAAACTTTTCTCTTGCTCTTGGAGCTTTTAGGTCTTGGTGCAAGATTATTTTAGTTACAACTAAGGCAAAAATCACAAAAATTTGAGGTCATTAAATTTTGAGGTTAGGACATTAAATATTTGCATTTCATCCTTCCATATGTCATATTTCACAATTTTAGAGAGGTAGAAATCTATCAGTGGACATTTTACCAGAGTCTTAGAATTGTTCCAATTTTTAACCGACCCCTTTTATCCTATTTTTTTGTTCCTATTTATTCTAGATTAACTCCTTCCTACTACAATTTAACTTCATTTTCTCTTTCATTCTTTCATGAAAGTTCAGTACTACTGATCCACTTTTAAATTACTTAAGGTACATGAAAGCCTGAATCTAATAGCCTTTCATTTTTGTAACTATATGTTCCACTGTATTTTCCTATTTAAAGATCACTATTCAATTATTCCATCTCTTCCAGGAGGAAAAAAAAAAATTATCTTTCCCCAAACTTACAATGAAACTAGTTTTTCTTCTATTACTCTTTTAGTCATTTAAGCGCCTATGTTCTTCACATTTGTTGTTACGGTGAATAATAGGATTTCTGGTAAAAAGGACAAGTTCTTAGTGTTTGCAAATGACACTCCACTGGGAAGTAGGAGTTTAGGGAAATTTTAGTGAAGAATACATTTCACAATGTTATGTTTGCTTTTTAAACAATACATTACTGATTCTAGTCAGCTTGTTATTTGTTAAAATCTCTAAGTTATCTTCTATACTTGCCAATAGCTAGCCATTCTTCTTTTTGAAACTTGTTTTTCTTCCTGGTTTATTCTAGCTCACCCCTATGTTTTACTCATTTTGTTTACTTCTTACTACTTCTCCAATTTTCCGGGTCATTTTGATTCTAATCTGGTCATTGAGAATGTGACTTCCTCTTCTGAGTTTTCATTTCCCAACTAGGTTTCATTTGCTGTGTGAATGAACTGTCTTTTCTTGTAGTATTAGTCACAGATAAAAAATGTCATGTGAGATTGGTTCCAGGACCACACCTCTGAGAGATAACTGCTTGATTCCAAAGATAAATGACTCCATTGGTAATCACTGTCTGGTTTCTATTCTCTATCCTATTACACAAAGTTAATAATTCTAGTTTAAAAACCAAATTTTATCAGTTTTGGGAAGAGAGATAATGTTGAACAGAAACAAAGCCTTACCAAAATCTTAGTTCCCTTTATCTATCTGCCTTACAGTGTAGGCCATATGAAGATAAAGCAAGTCAAAAACCACAACATTTGGTGGTCTGTGTTTTGGTCATTTCTCTTCAGAGTTAAACCACACATTTAAAATCTAGATAAAGAACATTAAAATGACAGGCAATGGACTGAAATCAAACAAATGTTGTAATCTTGCACAGTGTTGATTATGAAGATTCATCCTTGGTCTCGTGTACCTCTTAGCATTGTTCCTTTACATTTTAATGGAAGTCTCAAAATAGCAGGAAGGAGCCTCTTAGTACTGTTCCTTTAAATTTTAATTCCTGTCCCATATATATATATATATATATTCAGAAAATAAAATTTGGAAAGGTATGCACTAAAATTTCAACCAGTGATTATCTCTGGCTGATAGAATTTTGAGTGCTTTTTATCTTTTTCATTTTAACTTTTCTAAAACAAATTTTTACTTATATAATTTTTTAAAGAAAAACTATTTTAGAGAAAATTTTCCAGCTGTTTTAAGTCACAATGATAAGCATCTCATTATAATAATTTGCTAAGCAATGGACCACCAAATTCTTGTACATCTCATCGTTTTGAAAAGAACATTTGTGCACATACTACAATACATATGTATTTACTCATTTTTTTTTTTTAAGATTTTAAGTAATCTCTACACCCAACATGGGGCTCGAAGTTAACAACCTTGAGATCAAGTGCCGCAGGCTCCACTGACTGAGCCAGCCAGGAGTCCCAACTTTTTTATTATTATTATTATTAAATAAGACATAAAACAAGGATAAAATAAAATTGGTAAAAAATAAATTTTAATGTTACTTTACTAATGACACTAATAAAAAGTGGGGCTGAATATACTTTATTATTTTTTTTAATTTCTTGTTAAATACTTTATGATATAGCAATTCAAAAGTCCAATTCTAGGAAGAATTTATTTGGATATTGAGTTTTAGTAGCTGAAATCTCACAATATACCAAGTTTTTTTTAAAAAAATAGAGGAACTATTGGAGTTTCTAAACCATAACACTCATTTTTCAACTCCACAATCAGTTATACAAAGGTTTTTTTAGGTAATTTCGCTAATAAAGGTCCGTCTTTCCCGATGTCAATCCATTTTTAGGGCAAATGGGAAGGCATAACATTTAGAAATTTTTAGCAAGTGATTTAAAAATGGTTTCAAAACTTGTCATCTGAATGATTTTAAACAGGTTAGAAAACTTTCCATGATTTTTAAGTGTGTAAATATAAACATTTATATAAGTGACACATTTATATTTTTAATTGTATTAAAAAAATCACAAAACTGTGGAAATGTTTCCAAATATTTATTTTCTAAGTGCTCCCTCCTAGCACAAATTTCTTTCGAAAAGTAGTAAGATTTTTAGTTTTTTTTTTTTTTTAAGATTTTTAGTTATTGTTATCACATTTACCTTGAAGGGAAAGACTAAATAAATATTTTTAAAATATCTGATAGGTAATGTGGTACTAGAAGCCACCAATCACTATGGAAAACAGTTTACCACTAAATAAATATCAAACATCTTCATGGTATAAAACACTTTCATAGTTACTTCCTTTCTCTTTTCAAGGTGTATAAAAATTAAGCTATATTTTAAAGGTCTTTATTATTTAAAATTATCACATGTGGTACTGTCTCTACTCTTCTGAGATATCTTTTGATATTTCAGTTTTAGAAACATCGATTTTTCATAAAATATTGCCTTTATTAAGGAAGTTGTTTAGATAAGGATACACATGCTCTGGTCCATCTTTAGTGGAGCAGAAAGAATAGCGATTTGTGTATTTTCATTGCTGAATAGAATTCAGCAAATACCGTAAACTAAGCCAAGTGTAGAAGCATCTATGCTTCTATCCAATTGCACAGCAAAGGTTCTGTAATGCATTTTTGTTCAATATCTTTTTCTTCAAATCTTCAGGTTTTTGAGTTTTTTGTTTCTGTTTTTATTTTTTCTTTCTTGGTTGACCAATGGAACATTTTAGTTTGTCACCAAATTTTTTTCTTTGTGGCTTTTTTTTTCAGTCTTTTTTTTTTTTTTTTATCATAGCAGGGAATGCCACTGTATTATACCCCACCAATATGTACCTTTTTGTCTGTTGCTAAGTTTCTCATTTTCCAAAGTATTGAATTCAATACTGCATGTTTCACATCATTAAAAACATAGAAAATTACCTTCACATTTTGAATGTTTATTTTTAAATATTTTGCAAATCAGATAGCTTTATACTATCATCAGCTAACATCTCAAGGAATAGTATATACTTAGACTTAAGTAACCGTAAAGGATAATCTACATAGAATCATGTTTTACGTGATCTTAATTTTCATTTAAAAAATTGTTGCTGACATTGTGACATCTGATTACATTGCCTTTGCTTTTTTTCTTATAATGATGTTGATAAAGTGCTAATATCAGTAGTAAAGGTACCTGAGCTTCTGTATTTTAAAACTGTGCTTTTATTACTTACAGAAGTATCTAACTTTTGTTACACGTAGTTTCTTTGCAATATTCTTTTAAGCCAAGCTTCCATTTGATAAAGGGTAGTTTAAAATATGCCCCTTAAAATATGGATAGTTAAAATATGCCCCTTGGCCATATACCCAAGTGGAAAAAATTTTCAGGAAAGTTTTGTAACTCCTCTGAGTTACAGAATTCCCAGTCTTCCCTCAGGATGCCTTCTATGACTCCTGCTAATTTTACCAACCAAAGTTAACCAAATGACAACTCCACCATTAAATCTGCATAATATAATCAATAGTTTATATTTTTCATTCCTTTCCTTCCCCCACCCCTTTGGCTAAAGAAAATCTCCAAAATTCCTCCACCAGAAAACAAAAAACAGAAAACAGTATAGCAAAATTAGAGGAACAGTGTGAAATTAGAAAACTGGAAAAGCAGAGTTATCTAGAGGGCAGACGCCAATTGCATACTCATGATCTGAGACTAAGCCACTACCAGAGGTAGAAAAGCAACACATGAGACTTCTGCATTAAGTCCAGGATTCTAGAAGTGGACCAAAGTGGACCCAGGTTGTGGTGCCCCCTGGCTTTCAGCAGTAGCAATTACAAATCCTTTCTGGAGAAAAGCCCTTAGACTCTTCACAAATTAAGATCAAACAAAAGTTCATATTCAAAGTTCATCGAAGTCATAGGAAAAAGCCACCATAAGGAAGAATCGGTAGAAATAAAAACTATAACTCACAGACTTCAGATATTGGTGATCAGAAACCAAATATAACGGAACTCTATTTGAAATAATGATTTTTAATGAAGAATTTCTGATTTTTGTCCATGATGGAGAATGACTATTAAATTCACTTTACCATAATAAATGTTCACATATTTATTAACAACTGTCCAATTTGAAGCATTGGACAGTAGGTAATGTGGCATTGTGACCTTGAGATAAAAGAAACAGACAAGGTGAACTCCACATTCTATCTGGCTTTTTGCCTGGGGACACATTTCACAACATAACACTAAACTATGGAAACCAACAGAGAACAACTATCTGGAGGAAAGAAACAGGATGGAGGAAAGAAAGATTGAAGTTCAGATCTAAGGAGGCAATTGAAATTTAAGGAACAGAATGCCAGAGAGGAGGAACCTGTACCAGAGTAGGAGTTCCAGAAATCTGTATATGAATCCTCTTAACTAGATAGCTGAATTTTAAGCTGCACAAGAAGATGGTGAGATTCTGGGAAGTCCTGTTAGAGAACAGCACCTGGGGGCTTTGAACTAACTGAAAATTCCAGAGGTCGGTAGAAGATTGCAAAAGACAATTAGAGTTCTAACCAGCAAGTGAAGAAATTTTGGTGAACCACCCTGAGCATTCAGTTAAGAACACTCCAGAAGGCTATAATTTAGACAAAGGTTGGCATGGAGACCCCCAAAAGGTCATAACTTAGGGGAAAAGCTACACTAGCATAAAATAAATGCTACTATAGACATATTCAAACAAAGCCTAAAATCAAGTCTCAACAGAATTGAGCTAATTTCCCAGTAAATTAATAAATAGGGAACCCCCCCAAAAAACTCATTAAAAAGAAAACAGTAGTATCCAAACTCTCAAACACATAACATTTACAATGTAAAGCATATAATAAAAATTTAATTAGATGTGAAAAATCAGAAAAATGTGATTCATCTTCTTGAGAAAAAAGTCATTGAATCCAAACCAAGAAATAACACAGGCATCAAAATTAACAGAATTTTATAATTATAGTAAATGAAAGCTCTTACTAGAGAAATGCATACTATAAAAAAAGAACCATGTGAAAATTCTAGAAATAAAAAAATACAATATAAAAAATGTAAAAATCCACTTGATGGTGACATATTGGACACACAAAAAAGGAGGTGTGATCAGTGGATTGAATACAGACCAATAGAGAGAATGAAGAGGAGAAAGACTGAAAAAAAAAAAAGAATCATTAAAAAAATCAAACAGTCTGAAATATGTGTAATTGGAATCCCAAGAGAAGTGGAGAGATTACAGCAGAAAAAATACTCAAAGAAACAATGGCTGAAATGTTCCAGATTTGATAAAAATTATCAAGACACAGATCCAAATTGCTGTATGAGTCACAAACAAATGAACACGAAGAAAACCATTCCCAGGCATGTTATAGTCAAATTACCAAATACCAAAGATAAAGTGAAATATCTTTAAAGTGATCAGAGAAAAAACAAAGGCAAATAAACTACAGGCAATAATAATAAGAATTACTGGTGACATCTAGTCAGAAACAGTGCAAGCTAGAACTCAAAAGACAATTTTAAAGTGAAATCTATAATCTAGAATTCTATATCTGGTAAAATAAATATTAAAAAATGAAAGTAAAATAAAGAAATTTTCAGATTTGAAAAAATTGAAATAAATTATCATAAACAGATGTGTTTTAAAATAAATTTTAAAGGAAGTTCTGCAACCAAAAGGGAAATAAAAGCAGATGGAAATGCAGATCTATATGAATAGACAAAAAATGTAGAAAATGGTTTATATATAAGTAAATTATTAGATACTTCTCATTTAAAGCAAAAGCAATACAGTGTACTGTGTGTTTAAATTGTAGAAATAAAATGCAGGACACAATTGGACTGTTAAGAGGTTCTCATATTTCATATGAAATAGCACAATATTAGTTCAAGGTATGCAATAATTAGTTAAGGAGATATACAAATACTTACCTAGGAGATTTCTAAGAAATTCCTACATCAATTACCATATTAAAAGTAAGTTATATACTTCCTGATTTCAAAACTTACTACAAAAGTGTAGTAATTAATACAGTGTGGTAATTGCATTAGACAAAAGCAAGAAGCGGATAAATAGACCAAAGACCTGAATAATGCTATCAACCACTTTACCTAATTGACAGTTATAGACATTCAGCAACAGCAGAATAGCCATTCATTTTGAGTGCAGATGGAATATTCACCAAGATAGACTACAGTCTGGGACAGAAAACAAATTTTAACAAATTTGAAAAATTGAAATCACATAAAGCATGTTTTTGGACCATAACAAAATTAAACTAGAAATCAATAACACAGAAAGCTAGAATAGTCCCAAATATTTAGAAATTGAACAGCAAAAGGCATACTCCTAAAGAACCCATAGGATAAAGTAGAAATTGAAAGGTAAAGGAAAATGTATTTTGAATTATATAGAAATGAGAATATAACATAACAAAATGTTTGGCATAGATCTAAATCCCAGAAATGAATAGCATTAAATGCTTATACAAAAAAAAAAAAAAAAAAAGAAGAAGAAGAAGAAAAGAAAAAGGAAGATCTCAAATCAGTGGTTTAAGTTTCTACCTTAAGAAACTAGAAAAAGAACAACTAATTAAATCCAAAGCAAGTAAAGGGAAGTCAGTTAAATAAAATGAAATCAAAAGTTGTTTTTTGAAATAACCAACTGATTAATCTCTAGCCAGACTGATCAAGAGAAAGGAAAGAAGCTATAAAACACAAATAACAAAAGAGAAAGGCTGTTACTATGAAACCCTACAGATACTAAAAGGATGAATGGACAAATTCCTTTATTTTTTTTTAAGACCTTATTTGTCTATTTGACAGAGAGAGGAAGAGAGAGAGCAAGGAGGGGGAGTGGCAGGCAGAGGGAGAAACAGGCAGAGCAGAGTCCAACTCAGAGTTTGCCCCCAGGACCCTGGGATCAGGACCTGAGCTGAAGGGCAGACACTTAGCTGACTGAATCACCCAGGTGCCCTGACAAATTCCTTTAAAGATACAACATACCAAAGCTTACTCAAGAAGTTATTTTGTAGGTATTAACAAAATGATTCTAAAATTTATTTGGAAAGATAAAAAATGTAGAATAGCCAACACAATACTGAGGAAGAACAAAGTTGGAGGACCCACATTATTTATTTTCAGGATTTACTATAAAGGCAGGGTAATTTTAGACATAAATTAATCGAACAGAAATAAAGAGCTCAGATCTATCTATCTAAACCTATATCTATATCATCTCTATCTCTGTATCTATAGCTATGTCTTCAATGAATTTTTGACAAAGCTACAAAGGCAATTCAATGTAGAAAAGATAGTCTTGCAATAAATGGTATCGGATCACTTGGATAGCCGTACAACAAATAATGAGCCTTGGTCTACACCTCACACTCTATATAAAAATTATCTCAAAGTGGATAATAGACCTAAATATAAAATCCCAAACCACAAAACTTCTATAAAACAACAGAAAAAAAAATCTGTGATCTTGGGTGAGGTGACGATTTTTTAGACATGACATATGAGAAAAAAATTGATAGACTGGATTTCATCAAAAGGAAGAATTTTGTTTTTAGAAAGACAATTTTAAGGGAATAAAAGGACAAACTAGAGACTGAGAAATTTTTTTTAATTGAGGTATAATGGACAAATAAAAGGATTTCTACTATCAAGCTAACAACACATCCCTTACCATTAAAGTGTTGTTAATTGTTCTTGAGAATACTTAAGTTCTATTGTCTTCGCAAATTTCAATTACACAATACAGTATTATCATCTATATCATATTGTACATTAGTTTCTCAGGCTTGTTTCTCTTTTTTAAAATTAAATTCATTTATTTTAAGTAATCTCTACACCCAACGAGGGGCTAGAACTCACGACCATGGGATCAAGAGTTGCATGCTCCATGAACTAAGCCAGCTGGGTGTCCGAGACTTTATTTCTCTTATAATTGAAAGTTTTTTATAGCCTTTCACCAGCCTCTCTCTGTTTTCCTCACCCTCCTGGCAGTTACCAACCTACTTTCTGTTTCTATGGGTTTGGTTTTTAGATTCCACATATAAAGTGGGATCTTGCAGCATTTGTTTTTCTCTGCCTGGTTTATTTCACTTAACATAATGCCCTCCAATTTCATCTATGCTGTTGCAAATGGCAGGATTTTCTTCTCTTTAGGGGCTGAATAATAAATATTACTAGATGTATAAAAACACTTAAATTGTTTTTATACCTTGGTTATTGTGAATAATGATACACGAACATGAATGCAGGTATCTCTTTAAGATCTTGATTTGTTCAAAATATATACCCAGATATATACCCAGAAATGGAATTGCTGGATCATATGGTAGTTTTATTTTTAATTTCTTGTGGAATTTCCATATTGTTTTCCATCTTGGCTGTACCAGTTTACATTCCCATCAACTATGCAAATTTCCTTTTTCTTCTATCCTAGTCAGTATTTCTTATCTCTTGTCCTTTTGATAACAGACATCCTAACAGGTGTCAGGTAATATCTCATTGTGATTTTAACTTGCATTTTCCTAAAGATTAGTGATGTTAAACAACTTTTAATGTACTTGTTGGCCATTTGTATGTCTTCTTAGGAAAACTGTCTATTCAGGTCCTTTACTCATTTTTTAAAAATACTTTATTTATTTATTTATTCATGAGAGTCACAGAGAGAGAGAGAGAGAGGCAGAGACACAGGCAGAGGGAGAAGCAGGCTCCATGCAGGGAGCCCGACGTGGGACTCGATCCTGGGACTCCAGGATCACGCCCTGGGCCGGAGGCAGGAGCTAAACCGCTGAGCCACCCAGGGATCCCCTCATTTTTAAATTGGGTTATTTATTATTTTTTGTTTTGGTTTGGTTTTGATTTCTTTTGTTATGTTGGTTTGTTTTTTTGCTAGTGAGTAGTATGAGTTCCTTGTACTTGTACATCTAACTTTTTTTTTTCTAACTTCTTATTAGATGTGTAGTTTGTAGATATTTTCTTGCACTTTATAGATTGCCTTTTCACTTCGTTGATGGTTTCTTTTGCTGTGCAGAAGCTTTTAATTTTGATGTAGTCCTAATTGTTTATTTTTCTTTTGTTGCCTTTACTTTTGGTTGATGACAACATGGCACAGGGAAATTTTTAGAAGTGATGAAATGGTTCTGTTTTTTATTTATAGTGGTGGTTATGTGACACCATGTGTTTGTTAAACTTACAGAACTGTATATTTAAAGGGTCAAATTTACTTGCACGAAATTTCTACCTCAGTAAAAAAATTGAAAATAACAAAAATCACTATTCTAAGGGGTAGAAAATATATGGAGTATATTTTGAGCAGGTCTAACATACTTTAATAGGATTCCCAGAAGGAAATAATAAAATAAAAAGATGCAGTATTTAAAGATATTATGGCTTACATTTTCTTGGATTTGTGAAAAACAAAATTAGCAAATATAGGAGGGATAATGTATGCCAAACAGGATAAATAAAAGGAAATCCACACGGAGACAATGTATAGTGAAGACAAAGACAAAGAGATCTTAAAAGCAATTGCAGAAGAAAGACAACCTATAAGAACCACAACTGGAATAACTGTAGTCTCCTTTGCAGACATAATAGATGCCAGCAGACAGAAAAATTATCTTTACAGTGGTAAACAGGGGTGCCTGGGTGGCTCAGTTGGTTAAGCTTCTGCCTTTGGCTCAGGTCATGATCTCAGGGTCCTGGGATGGAGTCTCACATCAGGCTGCTTGCTCAGTGGGGAGCCTGCTTCTCCCTCTCTGGCTTCTTCTGCTTGTGCTCTCTCTCTCTCTGTGTGTGTCAAATAAATAAGTCTAAAAGTATAAAGTGGTAAACAAATAAAACTGTCAACCAAAATTTTTGTATCTAAAGAAAAACTATCTTTAAATAACATGAAAAATAAAGACATATTAGATAATCAGGAAATGGCAGTGTTTACCCCCAAAAGGCATGACTATTGAAGCTTTCATTATATGTATTTCAAGAAGAAGAAAATGGCCCTGGAAAGATAGTCTGAAATATAAGAAACAGTGATGGGTAAATAAATTGGTAAATCATGTAGACACATTTAAGCAAATGCAGTCTGCATTTAATAATAATATTTAAATATTGGATTAAAAAGGAAAGAAAATACTGGACAGTGGGGTGAAGGGAATAAACGAAGAAAATCAAGAAAGGAAGAAATAAATCAGCCTCCAAAAAAGACAAGAAAGAGAACAAAGACACATGGGGAGAAACCTAACAAATAGAAAGGACAATGTAAAATAGGAAACAATTCTAAATATGTATATGGGGACAGAATACTTAATTGCAAGTTTATCAGTTGAAAGGAAGAAACTGTTAGGTTAATTTAAAAATCCATCTATATGGTGTTTCCTAGAAATACACTAAAATAAAAAAACGTTAAAAATGAAAAGATGAAAACTGTATATAAGATCAAAGTCATCTTGGGGGACCCCTGGGTGTCTCAGTGGTTGAGCATCTGCCTTCGGCTCAGAGCTCAGGGTGTAATCCTGGGTCCAGAGATTGGGTCCCGCATCTGGCTCTCTGTGAGGAGCCTGCTTCTCCCTCTCTCTGTGTCTCTGCCTCTCTGTGTGTCTATCATGAATAGATAAAATCCTTAAAAAAAAAAAAAAAAAAAAGCTCGATAGCCTTCCTAATATCAGAGAAAACAGACTAAGTAAAAAAACATAATTAGTATGCAAAATGTCCCAACATAGTGAAAAGAGGCTTAATTATAAAGAAGATTTCAAATAACAAATTCACATGTACTTAATAAAATAGTCTCAAAAAGTGACAGAAATAAAGAAATTGACTAGCTGGCCATCACAGTGGGAGATTCCTTTTTTTTTTTTTTTTTTTTTTGTATATTTTTTTATTGGAGTTCGATTTGCCAACATATAGCATAACACCCAGTGCTCATCTGTCAAGTGCCCCCCTCAGTGCCTGTCACCCAGTCACCCCATTCCCCCGCCCACCTCCCCTTCTACTATCCCTTGTTCGTTTCCCAGAGACAGTGGGAAATTCCAACATACTTCCTTAATTATTGTTTGTTTAGGCACACTCCTCCCCTGATGAATACTATTCAAACTTGATTTTCTTACAAAGAGACGTATTGAAAAAAGCAAGCACGGGAGGGGAAGTAAGTAGGATTCCCTAAAAAAGAGTATCAAAAAAGTAGTTTACTTGTGTTTTTATTCACCATCATTATGGAGATCCATCTATCAATGTATAGAGGAGCCCTAGAACATTGCTCAGCCAACTTTAAATTTTTTTTTTTTTTTTTTTTTTTTTTTTTTATGATAGAGAGAGAGAGAGAGAGAGAGAGAGGCAGAGACACAGGCAGAGGGAGAAGCAGGCTCCATGCACCAGGAGCCCAACGTGGGGTCTCCAGGATTGCGCCCTGGGTCAAAGGCAGGCACTAAAACACTGCGCCACCCAGGGATCCCCTGCTCAGCCAACTTTAAAAACAAAGGTCTCAATCTATGAGATACCATGTTTCCAAAGAAGGAAAAATCATTACATGGTTGGTGCCAGTGATTTTCATATCCTATTTTAGAATTTCCCTGAAGGTCCCCCTGTTCATGAGAATCTTTTGTTTAAGGAAGCAGTTTGTAAGTAGAATAACCTTTTCAGTGACCAAAGTGTTTCCATTCTACTGCAGTACCCTCTTTCCAGATATACTTGGGAAACTGAGTAGTAACCAGAAGATTCTTCATCAACATGGAATCGGATAAATGACTTTTTTTGGAAGAATATTTTGCTACCTTATATTTTCACAAATTATGTCGAATATTCTGCATGAACTTTTCTGAACTAATTTATGCTTTTACTTTTCTCTTATTAACTCCTTCTAATAGTAATTAATTTAAAAATTACTGCCACAATTGTGAGAGTTTAAAAATTATCATGAATCCTCTTTTAGTACAATATTGATGCTATTGAAGTCTAAACTTTCTGTAAAAAGTGTGCAGAGACTTGAAATTATCTAGTCAAATGCATAAGTACAGTGGAAATAAACACAGTTGTGTGGTCCTAGGAATGAGTCTCACAGACGATGCAGGCATATGGAACCTCGGCATATGACACAGAGTTGGCTTTGATATTGTGGAGAGGGTTAGCCCAATCAAAAAGTGGTTTGGAGGAACTGCTTCTCTGAGGAGCAAGAAGCTTGGTATTTCCAGATGGGTTCAAAGAATTTAGAGTGAAAGCAAAACTTTAAAACTTTTAGAAGAAAATATAGAATATCTTCATGAGCTGGTAAAGAGTTTCTTAAATAAGAGTACAAAAAGAGTTTCTTAAATAAGGTACAAAAAGCATTGGCCTCTGTCTATTCAAGTGGAGTATGTGCTTATTCTACTGTTTAGTGGTTCTAATCCTGGGTATATTTCATAGAGAAACCCTCACATACCTAGGGAAATTCCAACAGGAATGTCCATAGTTACATTGTTTATGATATTTTTTCTTTTTTTTATTTATTGGAGTTCAATTTGCCAACATGTAGCATAACACCCAGTGCTCATCCCGCCAAGTGCCCCCCTCAGTGCCCATCACCCGGTCACCCCCACCCCTTGCCCACTTCCCCTTCCACTACCCCTTGTTCATTTCCCAGAGTTAGCAGAAGTTGGGAACGATCTAACATGACTTTAGTAGAAAACCAAAAGTATCTGTGGTTTTTCACTCAGTAGAATGCTTGCTATACCTTTCCCAAACATAATAGGAAGTGACAAAAGCAGGTTGTAGACTAGCACATACAGTATGATACTAATTTTATCCAATTTTAAGATATAAAAAATAATACTTAAAACATTTTGAGAGATATATACATATGTAGGAAAAGTGTGAAGAAATGCAAAGAGGTGAGAAACACCAAAATCAGGTACCAGTTTTCTCTGAGAAGGAGGGGAAGAAAGAGTAAAATGTGATTGTGATGAAGTACACAGGAATCTTTAAATGTACTTACAGAGTTTTACTTAATGAGAAAATTAATGTTTGAAAGGTGACTGGGGGAAATGCAAAAATTTTATATTGGTATTATAAACTGAAAAATATTCACTAAAATTTATCTCTAGATACTAAGAAAGGTGAGGGAGAATTTATGATGAGCACAAAACTGTCATTAACTTATGGTCATAACTCCATTTCACAAGAGCATTGCCCTGTTTGTTCACTTACCTTATACAACAGATGAGGTTCTAGCCTATTTGTAAAAATCAAATCCATTTTCAAAGGATAGCCATTTATGATCTTTTGAAAACAAAGATATTACAAATAATTTTTTCCTAAGTACTAAAGGCAAATTTGAAAGTTGAATTTCTTCTTTCCTGGCATAATGATAAATCTTATACAAACCAATGAAATAAGTATAGAGCACTAAAATTGACTAGTTTGAAGGAATGATACTACTCGGAATATCTAAATTCTGGTATATTAGTTAAGGGGTCAGTCATGATATGTTATCACCATTTTTTCTGAAGTTATAGACTTTACAGCTCATATTCTCTAAATTTAACATTAATTAAATATATATTTCAGTCTTACAAGTCTCTCTTGAAACTGGGTTCTGTAGCTTAGTTAACACTAGCATTTCTGTTTGTCATCTGCATCATAATGAAAAAGAACCATCATTTTCCCTAATTTCCGGCTTCTTTGTATCTCACTAACAATTTTCATTGTTGTTATTATTATTATTGTTATTGTTATTATTACTCAGGAGTGAGGAGGAGTGGATAGCATATGGAAAGCAGGATATCACAATGATAAGATCTTGAACCTGTTCATGAAACTTGGGCAAAGCATATGTCACATCTAAATTTCATTTCTTCTGAGCCTGACTTGATAGGGTTGACATAATGTTTAAATAGGACAAGGCTCATAGCCCTCAGCACAGTGTTTAGCACACAATAAGCACTCAATAAATGCTAATAGATGGTGAGGATGACAGCGACAATGCAGCTTGTATACGGAATTGACTCAAATACTGAGATTGGATGATTTCACCTTTTGAATAAATGTGTAAGATACATAGAATAATAATAATAAATAGACTTAAAATGAACATTCATCTTTCAACTGCCTCTCAACATACTTACCCGTGTAAAATGTGGTGACTTAGGGGGCATTGCTGCTGAAATGATTTGGGACTCTGACAGGACCTTGACAAGCCGGGACAACCCCTTAATGATGCAAGGCCTTCCAGCTTTAGCGTTTGGTCCATAAAATATACACTTTTATGTCCCTTCCTATTTGACGAGAGAGCTGTTATTTCTGCAGAAAATTCACTTCTGATCTAACCCTCGTAACTTTTACTGGCAGGTGCACCCATCCCTCAGCTGCTATAAGAATTGGTTGCTAAAATTCACAGCTGCACCCTACTTCGGAGAATTTCTCTCAGCCCAAAGAGGCAGTGTTGCCCACAGATGATTGAGGTTTGGGAAGGAAGCCTCTGGTAGCCAGGGACTGCTGATGGAGAGATACAAGCCTAGCTCCCTTGCCTCAGGGTAGCTGACTCAATGGAGTGCTTCTTGCTTCAGTGCTTTCTTCTGGAATCAGGCTGAGCATGGGCTGCAGTTAATGCACATCTTTTCCCAACTTTTTCCCCTGTGCTATCCTGCTTGCAGGATTTTTTTTATCCTGCTTACAGATTTTTTCCCCACTGTAAAGTCCCCTAAACAAAGCCCTCTAAGATTCTAGTCTCAAGCTCTGCTTCTGGAGGATCCAACCTAAGATACCTTGTGAGTATCTCTATTTCTACAGTTAGGTTTGGAATAAGAGAGATTTTCTGTTGTTTCTCTTCTAGACAAATGCACAAAAGTCTTTAATACCTCGTGGTTTTGGTTTTCTAGTCTTGTACATTTATTTAGATCTTGGAGGTTAGTGACCATGATAGCTTAGTGCACCTCTTTTGGTTTGATACATATTAAAGACAAGAAACCAACATAGCAAAACAAAACAAAAACAAAAACAAAAAAACACCAAACAAAAAACCCCCCACAAACCTCTAATCCCCGGAGGCATGTGGGCGGCAACAGCATTTCAAAGCTTTTCTTAACACAGCTTCTACCATATAGGGTGAAGCTCTAACAATCATATCATTTTAGCTAAAGAATAATAACCTAAATTTCATCCTTACTTAAAGAGTCTTCCTTTCAACGCTGTTCCTAGAGGTGTGATGAAGACTCAAGCTCCCATATCTGACAGCATGTGTAAGATCATGAATTTGAAAGCAAAGAGATAGTTTCCATGCCTGAATAAAATTATTAATCAATTTAATTGAAGTTTCTGAAAAATATTACATCATTTCAAAGATCTGTTTCTAAGAACTGAGATGAGAAGGTGGTCATAGAAGGAATTTCTGTCTTCTGCTTTGTTAATAAGAACCTGTCTGCCAACAGCCTGTATTCGCTATTGAGTATTCTCAGCTGGGCAAGTCCAAGGCCATAATTTGACTTTAAATTTCAAGTCCAGGCCATGGCATTTGCATCGCATCAGATGCTGAGGAGTTCATGTGCAGCAGCATTAGTTTTTTATGATTATATTCCTGCTAGACCTCTCAATGGCATTTGGTGCTTCTAACAGAAATGCAATCTGGCTGTCATAGACACTAAATGAGGTTTGTCCATCACTCACCCCCACGGAAAGGCTCCTCGTTATTGACAAGTTGGAGAGCTCTAGTGTGGTGTGTGTGCTTCATCTCATTTATTTCCTGTCATAAATGGCTGATGTTGCAGAAAAATGGAGCAACGTATTTGTGAGACGAAATGGGAGGAAGCCAGGGAAGTTGGAGGAGTCATCAGAGAGCAATGCAAGTATGACCCTAATAAAGAGGGTCAGGGAAGGGAAGGGAAGGGAAGGGAGGGTCAGGGTCAGGGTCAGGGAAGAATGTTGGAAAGAAACATCTCTGAGTACTATGCAGGGTAAAGAAGTTTTAGCAAGGCTGTTGGGGAGTCTTCAAACCACATCTGTGGCCTGGTGTCTTCTGTATCTTTCAGGATCAGGACTGCCATGCTCAGTCATTGGCTAGGAGCAGTCTGTGGGCAGCTTGGAGTTGGCACAACTGTGGAAATGGGTCTCTGAGTGTTGATGGCAGGACCTTTGGTGAGTTAAGCTTCCTATGGTTGGGGGTCCACGAGGTGTAGTATTCTCCTGGTTGCTAGATATACCCTACCATTTTAAAGACAATGAGATGAGAAGAGGAAGGTAGAAATGGGTTGTAGTTTGAGAGACGTTTGGATTCAAGGCAAGATTTTCTGTTGTTTTTTGAGCTAGAAAAACTTCAGTATGTTTGAAAGCCTAGAAGAGGGAATCTGCATGATGGGAGAAGTTAAAAGTAGAGGAAGAGAAGAAAGGAAAGGGGAGAATTTGGGTGGGGAGTGTGTGTGTGTGTGAGAGAGAGAGAGAGAGAGAGAGAAAGAGAATTAGTTAACTGTGAAGGAAGAAGACTACAGTGAAAGAAGGATGAAGAAATTGGATAAAGGTTATGGATTTGAGGAGGGACATCTTATTCCCTGGGGTAATGTCTGAATATGGGTTAAGGCTGAATGTCATTGGAAGTTGAAGGGAATTGTGCTTGTTTTTTTTCAATTTCATTCAAAATAGGAAGGAAAGGGATCCCTGGGTGGCGCAGCGGTTTGGCGCCTGCCTTTGGCCCAGGGCGCGATCCTGGAGACCCGGGATCGAATCCCACATCGGGCTCCCGGTGCATGGAGCCTGCTTCTCCCTCTGCCTGTGTCTCTGCCTCTCTCTCTCTCTGTAACTATCATAAATAAATAAAAATTTAAAAAAAAATAGGAAGGAAAAAGAGGTAAGATTGAACTTAGAGAAAGACTCTGCAGATCAATTTCTTGATGAAGTAGGAGGCAAAGTTATCTGCTGAAGGTATTATTTATTGTAACTCTTCTCGTGTGACAAAATTCCATACATAAAACTATAAGAGAAATAATATTTAGTATATTAAAATTAATATGTCAAATATATCTTTATATTAAGATGATTATCTAATACATATGTCTTTCGTAGGCATGTGTATTTTTGTTTCTTGGTGTATAACCCAAAACTCTAAAATATTCTCTTGATTTAATTAGGAATTTTAAAAACTGATGTTGTATTGAATTTGTCATTCTCAATCAGAAAAAAATTACTGGAAATATACTGTCAGTGTATTACGTATATTTGCTACCAAATTTAACAAAAACAAAAATGCTTTTGAACCATGTAATTTATCTCTTAAATAATTTCATCAAATGAGCATATACTGGCTTACCATATTAAAAAGTAGACATTAAAGTATTTCATAATTGGAGGGGGACTTTGACATCATTGGTTTCTCATGTGAGGGCCTCAGACTCCCAGAATCTATAAATTGAGCAATAAATGTTGATGGCCTATTTTCTTTCTTTCTTTCTCTTTCTTTTCTTTCTTCTTTCTTTCTTTTTCTTTCTTTCTTCTTTCTTTCTTTTTCTTTCTTTCTTCTTTCTTTCTTTCTTTCTTTCTTTCTTTCTTTCTTTCTTTCTTCTTTCTTCTTTCTTTCTTTCTTTCTCTTTATTTTTTTGATGATCTATTTTCAAATTTCAACACATCAAATGGAAATCACACTTTACCCATATGAAGGCTGAGGTTACAATGACTTAAAATGATTTCAATTCAGTGGGGCCACTCTTCAGAAGCTCCAATGGGCCTTTGCAATATTAAAGTATGGAAAATGCATTAATCAGTATTTAATCAAAGAATTTTAAAAATACACAAAGGCTTCTGAAATACAGGATTAGGGTAGGGAAAAGATTATAAAAGTTTGAGGTAACTGGTAGTAAAAAAAAGTTGGGAAATTTGATTGATTGCATCTAATCCTGTAATTTGCAGATGAGGAAACTGGGAGGATAAATAGTTTACCCAATATTACTTCGTGGTTCATTAGTAGTAGAGCCTGCTTTAGGATTTGCCTATTTTGGAAGTTGTGAAAAAATTACCTAACATGCTATTTTCTTGGGTGTTAGGGTTTTGAAT
This sequence comes from Canis aureus, assembly GCF_053574225.1. Classification (NCBI taxonomy): domain Eukaryota; kingdom Metazoa; phylum Chordata; class Mammalia; order Carnivora; family Canidae; genus Canis; species Canis aureus. Next base: position 71,740,755 of record NC_135614.1, on the reverse strand, counting down.
ATTGTATCATGGTGTTTAGTGTTCTTAGCATTTGGAGCCCAAATGCTTCATATTTTGTTTGGAGTTGCTTTGGGAATGAGTATGTCTGAGTAAGGAATGTTCTAGTCCAAACACTTGGCCAACTTTCCAGTAAAGTAGTTAAAAAAAAAGAAAAAAAAAAGTTCCACAGAGGTAATTGAAAAGCAAAAGCCTTCAAAAGAGTTCTCATAGTAAAGAGGTGCCATAAAAGCCTAATTAATTTCAAAATCCATCTTCATTCTTCATAATTTTAGGGTAGTCCTCATTCATATCCACTCTAGTTACAACAGTAATTTAAATAGAGCACATAATTAAACTATTAGTGGATGAATCTGCAAAAAGAAAACTTATTTTGGCTCTTCTAAATTTTAATCTTAAGTGCGCACACTAAATGTTTACATTCTCATCAAATAATTAACATATATTCACAATTAACAAACAGGAACAATCTTTATACAAAAATTCTGCTACCACTGTCATTTTTAAAACATTTATCCTGCCAGCAAGAGAGGAGACAGTTGTGTCTTTTTCAGGATAGATAATTTGAATAAAGAATATAAGATACAGTCATAATTAGAAGTTCAAACAATAGTTTTCCTTCTTGTGAAATGGTTTAATATTTTCTTCCTTATATTTCTTTATTCTTCTTCCTCATATTTCTTTAGACAACACAATCATTTCTTCTCATTTTTTTTTCTTTTTAAGGAGGGGAGGTTGTCTACAGAAGGGAGGTGGTCTAAAAGAAGTGCCTTCATAACTGCAGCTGAGGCAGAGATGGAATATTTAGTAATTCTTACATTTCATTGGTGTAGTCTTCCAAGATGTCAAAATCATTTTCTAAGTCCAAAGTTTCAAAACCTCATAATCAAGATTTTATAACAAATGGTAATGAGTAGTTGTGTGCATTCATTTTCTATGATATCCAATCGCATGTCAATTAAAACTTAGACTTCATTTTGGCAGCAAATGAACATAGCAGAATGAACAAAGCTGAGACCTAGTCATTGTCATAGATGCAACCTGGAAAAAAAAAGTACAAATTTCAATATAGTTATACAAAACACATATCTTTTAAGTGTTCCAAGGTTAGAAATGTGGGTGATTCACAGCCTCCCAGTTTAGGATTAAAAAAAATGTAGAATTGACCCATTTTATGAAAAAGTAGTTAAATGGAAGATCATATATGTATTTAACTTTCAATGCTCAGTATATAATTCTAACTAAGTTTTTGGACAGATTTATTCTTTATCAAAATGAGACTGAGGATTATTTTATTGGGCAATTAATTAAATGTACTCTTTGGTAGTTACTGTAAATGAGATTGGAGATATTAAATATTAGTACGATCCTAAATTTAAAAGGAAACTAAAAGGCCACATGAGTAACTATATGCATCATTTCAGTTGAGATTAAGTTTTTAGAGTGTAATTTATAAATATGTGATGCTAAAAGAACACTGGCAAGTAATATAGGTTATGAAATAAGTACCTATTAACTGGTCAAGTATACATATGTTTGTGGATGAAAGTTTAGAAATTAAGATTAATAGTATAATGAAAAATTCACTAATCATTTTCATGCTTCTGTTTTCGAAGAAAATAAATAAGATTCTCCCTTGATTTCCAGTCATGTGCACAAATAATTTTTTAAAATTATATCACAGCATCTACTTTTCCTAACATTTTCAAGTGATTCAAATTCTGATCTGATTGGAAAGCTCTAATTAATCCAGCAAGCTATTTTTAGTATTTATAAGAACAAAAATTCACTGTTACTGTTCTTGGTGGTGGGTGCCATGTGAGACTTACCATCAGCAATATCATCATAGATCTCTCCATCACTGTAAATATAGAAAATAATTTTTATTAAAAAATATGTTCTTAACATTAAGGCAATATTTAGATTAAAAAGCTAGTAATATAAAAAAAAGCCAGTAATATGATTTTATATGACAAAATTAAGCATTTAAGGATGAGAAGTTAAATGTCATTCACTTTTAAGTGGGAAGAAATTTCATAGTCATCTGCATCATCTTTCATTGGTTTAACCTAATCCTCTGTTATATTCTAAAAATAACCAAAAGACCCACAACTTACTCCATATCATAGACATGGAATAGTGGAAACATGCCTCAGGAGCCCCACATATGCTTTATTCATCTTTAGATCCAACTGTGAGCCTAGCATAGAGCTGTGTGTTGTAAGAAGTACTTTTTCAACTGCACAAACTGAACAAGCATAGCACAATACTCCACTTGGGGCTCTAATGGATTTTTTAAATGTACAAATATTAATTATAAAATATATAAATTTTCAAATTTATATTTCAAAATGAGTAGCCAAGATATGGTTCGTATGGTGATTCTTATGTTATATAATCCTAAAAATATTTATGGTTATAAACTGCATGCATAGTAATAGTTCTGGCTACTTTTACACATTTTGGTTGTACTTGGTCCTGAATCTTTGTAAAATATTTCTTTGTACACACCTACTGAGTCCCTCCTATGTACCAGGAGATACAGACATGAGTAAGACAGAAGCTTGGATTTCAAGATGCTTATAATCTAATGGAGGAGAGAATTATATGCAAGTAATTAAAATAGAAAGTATGATAAATGCTAATATAGTCTTGAAACATAGAATACAGTTTTTTGTTTTGTTTTGTTTTTAGAATACAGTTTTAAAGTTCAGAAATATAAGAGGACTTTCAGTTTGACAAGATCCACTATTGGTTTCTGTATTATCTCTGCTTTTATCATGGAAGCAGCAGCAGGCTCTCCAAGTCACTGCCAACTGTGGCAGATGCTGTGAGTTCCCTATGTCTTTGTTTGGATCCTTTCTCTGAGATTAGGGAGGGTTTGGCTAATAGAAATCTGACACAAATACAAAGAGGACAGATTTTCCTATCATTCATTCAATAAGCACTTATTAAGTATTCACATCAATAGATGGTGAACCCATAATTTCTTAGAGTATAAATTCTAAACTCTCTCTTCATCATCCTGGAATAATCACTGATGAAGTTGTCCTCGTTACGCCATATATTCTTTCCTTGAAATTTGTATCTTTCATAAAATAGAAAAGTGCCTTGCCCACCATTGTGATTAATGCTCTGAGAAAAAGAATTGTGATTATTTTTCTTTTGACTCTTTACTAGTTTGCTGACAAAGCATTAGCATTGAGTTATCTCTTTCTGATTGGTGTCAGGTTGTTTATGTATACAGTTTGTGAGTCTTCCTTGATTTTTTTTATTATGCAGAATTCTATAAATATTAATATTGGCGTATGACCTGATAATGGAGTTCATTTCTTGCATTAATATACTTGCAACAGAATCTTATAACATTTGAGGGGGATTCTAATAGAACACTAGTACCAGACTGTGACAATGTCTTATTCATAAGAATAGAAGAATCATTGAGGACTATCTTTTTTCTGGCATGCTTCCAAAAGAGCAAGTTAATACTCTACTATGCCTAGTAAAGAAAAGCCCTCAATTGAAGATTACTAACAGGTGACATTAGCACCTACTGTGTAAACACTAATTGGTTCCTGATTAATTCATTTCAACCAACTGCATTAATCAGTAAGTGATAGGCAAACTATTAATGAAAGTGTTAGTGGTTGTCCCCTGTCTCCAATGTTTTGCCCTGTCTGTCTCCAATGAATATATATAATTATGAACTGTATACTCATGAATGAGAAGGGTTCTTATCTATTTAAAAGAGTGACAGTTTATGAAAACCAGAACTTTATTATGGATCCTACTCTACTGACATTAATATAGCATATTTTTAAAAAATTTATTTATGGCAGTTCAGTAGAATGTATTATTTAAATATCAGATATCTTTCTTATAGAAAAGTATAATATTTGTTTTATAAGTACAGTAATAGAAGAATATGAACTTACTTGTCTACCAAGTAACTCCGAAGGACATAACCATCTATGAAAAAAGAAAATAAATTTTATTAATAGTACAGAATTGAATAATCTTTATTGTTTCTTTTAAGAAAGTGAGATAATTGAATATTTAATAGGATACAATGTAATATAATATACTGAATAATTATAGCTATCTCCAAATAGATATAATCTAATGGAGGAGATTTTTCTTATTTGTGTCCACTGTTCTCCCCTTCTTACCTTCTCCTTTTCTAACTTTTCTCTCTCTACTACATGTCTCTTTTACTCCATTCACAATCTTTCCTCTTAAAGAGAATCAGATTATCTCCTTCTCCATGCTACTGCAGGTTGTGGCACAAGGCTCCTTCAAATTTCCTTCATGGTGATACCCATGCCACACAACCTAGGGAGAATTTATAGTTTCTCTAAATATAAAAGTAGTTTGCAGATAGGTATTTTAAATACCACCAGATCAAAGCCTTAAGTTTTAAAATTTTATTATATTACAGAGTCAAAACTGTGTTGAACTTCCTTTCAAATCAGCAATCTTGTGATTCCTTGTGGGAGTAGGCATTTTTTTTTTTAAGATTTTATTTATTTACTCATGAGAGACACACACAGAAAGGCAGAGACACAGGCAGGGGGAGGAGCAGGCTCCAGTCAGGAAGCCAGACATGGGTCTCGATCCGGGTCTCCGGGATCCTGCCCTGGGCTGAAGGCAGCGCTAAACTGCTGAGCCACCAGGGCTGCCCAGGAGTAGGCATTCTAAATGGTTGCAAAATAATTCTCATGTTCAGCGTTGTAGGTCTTCCATACTGCTTTTGCCATTTGACAGAGTGTCAATGTGTGCATTTTCATCTTTCACAAAACAAATCATTATTAGAAGAACACATACCAAGCATTCTAGCGATTCTCCTATTAAATAGGAAATAGACCATATTTTATGCAAAACAAGCAAAGGTGGGTTTTTTTTTTTTTTTTTTTTATTTATTTATGATAGTCACAGAGAGAGAGGGGCGCAGAGACACAGGCAGAGGGAGAAGCAGGCTCCATGCACCGGGAGCCTGATGTGGGATTCGATCCCGGGTCTCCAGGATCGCGCCCTCGGCCAAAGGCAGGCGCCAAACCACTGCGCCACCCAGGGATCCCCTGTTTTTTTGTTTTTGAACACCTTATCTTTGCCCTTATGGTGCAAAATAATCCTAAGGAAAAAATACAAGATATTTTTCTTGAGAAAATTTCTGCTGACATTTAATTAATATTATTAAGCTTTGGAATAATTAGTTTTGTGTTAGCACCTAAACACTACTATATGCTTGAGATTAATACCATTCATTGCCTTGTCAACACAACCTCTGAATTCTTTCAGAGTCAATCTATTCAGCTTGGTCTACTTTAGATCTAATTTTTAAGTAGAGTAAATGTCTAAAAAAATTAAAAACCAGGAAGGTCATAGGCAAAGATTAACACATATGATAATAAATTTACTTGAGTATACTTATATTGCCATTGATTTAACATGCAAAAACATTTTTTAAAAAAGTTGAGACCTTACAAATGAAACTATAGATTAAGACCTAAGAAGATGAACTTTCCCTTGAAATATTCCAGAGTAAAACAAAACAAAACAAAACAAAAAAACAAACAAAAAAAAAACTCCACTGAAATATTTTATCAAGAGATTCATGACATTTTAATGAAAACTTTATTAGAGTTCTATTTGGAAAGGAAGAATCAAAGTTATCTTTGAATTCCTGTAGTATGGAAATAATGAAGCATGTGTCAAAATGATAAAAGCACAATAATGTAATATTTTTCTCAGACAATGAAAAATTAGACCTTGTTATACCTTCCTTTTTAAATTTCAGTTAAAGCAAAAGTAGTAAAAATTATTAATGTAAGAACATCTAAAATTAATATCCTTAGTTGCTTTGATATCACAGTTCTTTTATTCATTTCATGTTAACAGACTTCTAAAAAAATTAAGATATATATCATAATTTAACATAATTTTTAGAGGGGGGATAAACTCACCTCTAAAAAATTCAATTCTATGCATGTCTCTCAGAGAAAAATCTAGGCAGATAACAAGTTTTTAGAACAAATTGTGGGTTTCGTGTCATGGTCCCAATAACTGAAATCTGTCTTTACGTGCACTGATGTTGGGAGCTAAAATAAAAAGTGAAGAGTTCTCTATAGATAGTAATAGTCAAATTTTTTTTGTTTGTTTGTTTGTTTTTTTAGTCAAATGTTTTTGTTTCCATTAGTTAAAGTTGGTGTTTCTGCTTTTGTTTTGAAATTTTTTCTTAAAACAAATTGGGAAATAAAGGAATACAATATTAAGTGTACCCATGAGATATTTATGTTTAAGTTAATAATTTAAAAGTAATGATGTGGATGAGCTGAAGCTTTTTACAACAAAGGCAATGTCATTGTGAGCTATTCAGGCTTTGTAATGTCCCTGAACTAAAATTAGAAGATACAAAATTAGAGAAACATATAAGAAATCTAAACTGTTGTCAGAGACTGGACTTAACCCAGCATCAAATATATTTGTTTTTTTTTAAAAGTCTTTAGAAGATTAAAAGAAATAAAGAACAAAACAAAGAGAATATAGGCACTATTTTTGGAAATTAAAGGTTTTTATTTTTCTTTGCTTTTACATAATCTTTTAAAAATTCATTTATGCTAAAGTTGTGTAGACCTGGATAAAGTACTATCTGCAGTAATTAAGCATTAAATAGTTCTTTATATGACCAAAGTTAATAACTCATGATCTACAGTTTAATAGCCTGTCTTTGCAAAATTAATTATAAAAATATATATTTTAGATCTCAAATCCCTATTACATTTCCACCTATATCTTGCCTGTTCAAGAGCACTAAGGAATGGCTTTCCCTTTTGTTGAATGCTCTCCTGTTGCTGTTACTTGTGTGTGTGAGCTACATAAATGTGAATGATTATGAATATTATTTAGGAAAAATATATCAAGGAGATGCAGTGTGGGACGGTACTATACTGCTCTATTTTAGTTTCCTGAAATGATGTGATAATTTAGGGCTCATTAGCTATAAAATTACTATTATATAGCATTTTTACAGGGTCAATGACTTTTAATACAGTATAGATTTTGCTGTTTAGTACCTTTAAAAATCTGTAAAACTTCATTCTATTAAAAGCATCATTCATGACAGTGCTGAAACAAGTGACTTACCATGATTTTTATATTTTATATAATCGCTCCATTATAGTTCCTAGAAATAATTTTTTTGCAATAGAAAAATGATCTCTTTGCTTAAATGTTCCATGTACATCCATCATAAGGAATATTAATAAAAAATACATATGAAATAAGCAAAAAAGTCATCATGGCTCCATACCATGTAGAATGGCTGCCATGTTTACTGTGGGTGCTGGCATACCAGGGATTCTCATACTTAAGAGAATTTCATATTCATATTCATGAATATGAATTTCATATTCATACAACAGAACACAGTGGCTTGAGACAAGGGTTTTGAAATATGTGGTGGGATAGAGCTAATTAAGAAAGACATCCATTCCCCATATGTGCCAACTCTCAGGACTGATTTACCTTGTTATGAAAGAAATATAAAATCATCTTTGGAAAAGTTGAAAATATCTTCATTCTAATATTTTCACATTTTTTACTTAATAAAAGCAACAATTTCTATTATTTATGATTTCACTTGTCATGAGCAAGTCCAGAAATAAAGTTAAATTTACTCAATTTGGCCTCATGTTGTTTAAAAACAGTGAAATCAGGGATCCCTGGGTGGCTCATCGGTTTAGCGCCTGCCTTTGGCCCAGGGCGCGATCCTGTAGTCCCGGGATCGAGTCCCACGTCAGGCTCCCGGCATGGAGCCTGCTTCTCCCTCTGCCTGTGTCTCTGCCTCTCTCTCTCTCTGTGTCTATCATAAATAAATAAATAAATAAATAAATCTTTAATAAAAATAAAAACAGTGAAATCATGTACAGATTTACCCGGGCAAGGGGACCATGTCTGACTTCAACGGAACATACTTAAAATGTAACAAAGAAAAAAATAAAACACAGTGTATAAGACTAAATATGAATTATTAGCCTGCTGTTATAGAAATATTCTCTCTCCCTCTCTTCCTTCTCTCCGTTCTCTCTACTTACTTCTAGGACTTCAAATCAGGGGACTTTCAACATTTTGGAATTTAAAAAATTTTCTTCAGTGAGCATGTGCTGTTTTAAAATTGAAAACGAGATGATTTAAACAAAGAAATGATCAGTTGGATTTGAGAAAATCCGAACTATCTTTGAAATTCCCTTTCCTTGATGCCCAAAGAAAATGGAGAGCATTTTAACCACAAATAATTCTGTTCATGTCTCCTTCCACACTTTTTGTAGAAAATTTTTCTCCAGTGACAGGAGGTGGGGAAACTCACAGCTTATGAGACATTGAGTTGTGGAATACACTCAAATATTAGCGAGAAATTCTAAACATTTGGGAATGTGCCAGAAATACATATTTAAGATCTCAATGCCTCTGCGCTATGTTTTCCACAAGCCAGTGGGTGAACTGATCAAATGTGATAATGCTTGTAATAGTGGCTTGTACTCAATTCCACCATGGAAAGAGATTATTTGTTAATACTTTTGCCTCTAATTTCTACCATTACAAATTAAGTTTCAGTAAGCTATGTTTTCTTTTCTTTGATGGATTAAGGAATGGAAAGTAAGGAAAATGTTAAGGTTACCATGGTGTTGGATTGCAAATGCCTTTACAGCCAAGCAGATATAGAAGTAAGGAACTGAAAGATTTAAAGCCTCCTAAATAATACACAACAAGCAAGCTACATCAGTAAGGCTAAGATAGAGAACTGTCTTCTAGCAAGTTAAACTATTCCACAGACTTCTTCCTGTGTGTGTCTATATGTCAGACTTTCATCTGGTTCTCCAACTGCAATCTCCAAATTGTTACATTCAGCTCAGGAAGCCCTGAACAAGGTGCCAGGCACCACAGGATGTGTTGGCAGTACAATGTTGAGAACATTTCAGTGAAGTTACTCTCAAGCTCAGAGTCTAATAAGAATAACAGATTGGTAAAACAGTAAGGACAATTCCAGAGACAGAAGAAGTAGCATGGTGGGGCAGGGGAGAGATAAATTGTGATGGGTGACTGGAGAGTAGGGAGTGGGTGTGCTTCCAATTTTAGATGACAACAGGATTGCTTTTAATAGGCAATTATGGGCATTTGAAGTAGAATAAAATAGCATAGAAGGATGAAATAGCCTAATTTACTTAGGGAATGACAAGTATGTAGTATATACTTTTAGAGCATCCGTTGCAGACGGGAAATAGTTGATGAGATTGAAGTTAGATCTACAGGGTTTTATGTACTAGCCTCAGATAATATTTGTATATTTAAAAATCATATCTGAGTAACAGTGTGGCAGGGAGATTGGCTGAGAGTAAGGGTAAAGTAGACATAGCATTTGAAAGGCTATTGCAATAATGAATGTAGATGAGGGAGGTTAAATCCACGCAATTCTCTCAAATCCTATAGAAGTCATGAGCAATGTATCAGAGATAAGGGAGAATAAGAATACCAAGGATCCAGTTCAAGGGAGGAATAAGCAGGAAGTTTAGAAAAATTAAGAAAAGCAGGAGATCTGGCAAAATAAAAGTGAAATTAAGCAGGTACAATAATCACATTTTGGAACAAAGCTTAACATGAAAGGCAATAGCAGATGCTCCAGGTGGCCTTCCCATAGACCTTCACCCTAAACATGTTGGTGCCTTTTGGTTCACCCAACTTCCAAAGAATAACGCTTGCAGTTTTTTTTTTTTAACTGATCATTTTTCTCTTGTCTTCCAGATGTCCTTTTCAGCTTGCTCAGTATCCTGAATGGCTCACCACCTGCCCAGGAGGAGGCTTCAACTCCACATTAACAGGGATTGATGTATAAATACCCCAATTTGTTTCTCCCTGGGTGTGATAACACTGCCACTTCGAGTTCCCAACTGGAATAAGCTCCAATGATCTAAGTGGCAACCTTTTCCATAACAAGGCTTTGTCAACTGCCTTTCCTTTCCTGTCTACTTTCCCACTTGCCTTTGAGTGTTTCCTAGAATCACATCCTAAACCAGTCCAAAGAAACTCTTTAAATAAAAAAAAAACAAAAAAAACAAAACAGGTACACAAGCACTGCTGATAGAATCATCAGGTTTCCGTCCTGTGTGGGATGGACCCCGAGCCCTCTAAGCCTTGAATTCGTTATCAGTGAGCCTGGGAATTGTAAAGGGCATTGGTATTGCTCCAGGAAAGAAAAAAAAAAAAAAAAAAAGATAAAAGTGACATGGGGCCCTTGACTGTGATCTATCAGCATTTTACGTAATGTTTGCCCTTCTCATTTTTAACAGATGATAAATTCTAAGAGGGCAGGAGCCCTCCAATATTCATAACAGTACTAAGAATTATTGAGGTCCAAATAGGAAATGAGTGCAGATTACAAAATTATCCCTAAGTAGTTACTGTTTTTCTCATTCCTAAGGTCTACTAGCTCCTGGAAAGAGGAGTCTTCTCCAAATTTCTGTTTCTGGTGCTGCATCTTCCTGCCCATCTACATCCACACAGGTTGTTGATGAAGCCATTTACACCCTTGTTACTCGAGAGTATGTTCCATGGACCAGCAGCATCCATTCCCTGGCAGCTTGGAAAAGTGCTGAATGTTACACTTCACCTCATACCTACTGAGTTAGATTCAGCATTTTTGACAGGATCCCCATAAGAGGGGTTATGGATTTTGAAGTTTAAGGAGCATTTCTTTAGATGGGATTTGGTGCTAAAGACAAGAATCTCGGGACAGCATGGCAAGATTGGTCTGCAGCTTGTATCCCGGAGAAAGGGTCACAGGACAAGCACTAGGACAATTCACTCATAAAAAATGTCATACTTTGGAAAGCAGAGGAAAGAAAACAGGTCCATTTAGGCTCATTACCCCAGCCACTATTAGCAGTATAGTTCAGTTTCTTTATTTACATAAATTTTTAGAAGATTTTACTTATTTGAGAGAGAGAGATCACAAGCAGTGGGGAGGAGTAGAGGGAGAAGCAGACTCCCTGCTGAGTAGGGAGCCCGAGATGGGACTCCATCCCAGGACCCCAGGATCAAGCCCTGGGCCCAAGACAGATGTTTAACTGAGCCACCCAGGCACCCTATTTACATAATTTTTTAAAAAAAGATTTTATTTATTTATTCATGGGAGACACAGAGAAAGAGAGGCAGAGACACAGGGAGAGGGAGAAACAGGCTCCCTGTGGGGAGCCCCATGTGGGACTTGATCCCAGGACTCTTGGATCACACCCTGAGCCGAAGGTAGACATGCTCAACCTCTGAGCCACCCAGGCATCCCATATTTACATAATTTTAAAAAAAGATTTAATTTATTTATTCATGAAAGACACACACGCACACAGAGAGAGAGAGAGGTACAGAGACACGGGCAGAGGGAGAAGCAGGCTCCATGCAGGGAGCCTGACGTGGGACTCGATCCCAGGTCTCCAGGATCATGCCCGGGGCTGAAAGTGGTGCTAAACCGCTGAGCCACCTGGGATGCCCCTAATAATTTTTAACATGGCTGTAAATCCATCCCATGTTAAGCAGGCTTCTTATTTCTCTTACTATTGTGTCGTGAGAATTTCCTCACATTATTATCATAATCATCATGTAATATTCAATCTGGTATATTAATCAGAACCTATTTAATACCTTTTAAGTTTTTAAACTTTTTAATATTTTTGATGATCTTTTAATGCATACAGCTTTTCTGCACTTAAAGCTGTTGCTTGGGGTACATGCTCACAAACGTTAGTCTGAATGGGGGCTTTCTTTGTCTCCTGGAGCACTTGTTTACACATAATCTCCAGTGACCTTTGAGTCTTAATACTACACTACCCGTGTCTTTTATTCTTTGTACCCACATTTCATTTTCTCCTTTTAAAAACCAACCACACCTCCTCCATGATAACTTTAGATCCATTTCCCCAACCTTGAGTCACTGGTTTTATTCTTAAAACTCCCATTTCAGTTCCTGTCCCTGAGTCACCTTCCTGTCATTAAAATTCGACTCAGAGTTCATGTTTTCCACACAGACTAACCAAGCTGATAGGGGGCATCCATGCTGACTATCCGATTTTAAAGACAGGACACATAATTCTGAGTTACTCTTCCCTGGACTTTAAATAAAATAAACTTCCTTTTAAAATTTGACAGAAACATTTCCAACTGCAATTTCAATAGCCGATAAAGTCAAATAATAAGACAAGGACTCTCTTGTATTCAATACTATGCTGTATTAAGGAGTGCACTTGTCATCATGAGTGCTGGGTCATGTATGGAAGTGCTGGCTCACTATGTTGTACACCTGAAACTAATATAATGCTGCATGATAACTACCCTGAATTAAAATTAAGTTAAATTAAATTAAAAAATAAATATATATAGGAAGCACTATATATATTTATATTCCTATATATAAACAAAAATATATAGGAAGCACTTTTTTTTCCCCCAAGAAGCACAATTGGGAGCTACTCTTTCCTGAACTTTAAGTGAAATAAGCCTTCTTTTAAAATTTGACAAAAGCATTTCCCTCTGTCAGTTTTTTTTTTCCACCTCTGTCAGTTTTAATAGCTGATAAAGTCAAAGACAGGGACTGTCTTATATTCATTTGGAATACTATGTTGTATTGAGTGTGTCCAAGTAGGAAAAGAAAATAAGTAGATTTGCTAGGTAGGAAAACTGGAAATTCTAGATATGACATGTGCTATATAATTTCAAAACTAGGCCAGAACAAGAGCCACTCACTACTTTAGCACAGTGGTTCTCACTTTGGTGTACCTGAGAATAAGTTAGGGAAGAGGTGATGATCACATATTCCATCTGACTCCCCGGAACTCATAACTTAGCAAGTCAAGGGTGAGTCCAGGAAACTGTGATTTTAATACACAAAGGGTTTTCTGATCCTGGTGGTCTGTGGGACCACATTTTGAGAAGTACTAATTTGGCATTACTTTGGCACCACAGTGCCAAAAATAGCAGGTTTTTAAGTGAAAAAGGATTAAAATACAATACATTGATTTCAGCACAGCACGATCTCTAGTTTCTTAATGTATGTTCCACAATTCATAAAACATAGACAAAACAAAGATAATAAAACAAGAGCGATCAGGAACACGCATTTGATTATTAAATCCCAGAGTGCCATAGCAGCAAAGAGTAAGCAGTGACTTACATTTTCCTTCTTCATTTCTGCAGAGAACTTTTGTATCATCAGTGCTTTGTATAACTTCAAGAGATTCACCAGGCTTCACCTGTAGATCTCTGGTCCCCCATCTTTTAGAAGTTAAGGCGGGTGCTACTTTGGTGGAATACAGGACTCTAATTTCACCATCATACTGGAAAAATAAAGAAAAACATTTAATTTATTGATTGATGATTATTAAAGTAATCCATCTATTGACAGGTTTATTAAGAAAGCCTTTGCTAAATAAATAGTTCCTTGTTTTCAAAAAATAATGTAAAAATATTAAGGAATAATTTTTGAGGGAAAACCACTCATAATCTCACCAACCTAATATTATCACTATTTTAAAAATTAAAAACATTTTAAAAATTTAAGGTGTACATGTGTTGATTTGATATAGATTACAAAATGACAACCATTGTGGCTTTAGCTAACACTTCTATCACTTTACATAATTACCATTTCTTTTTTTGTGGTGAGAACATTTAAGATTTACTCTCTTCACAACTTTCAAGTATATAATGCAGTACTGCTAACTATAATGACCATGCTGTACAGTAGACCCCTGAAGCTTATTCATATTATAACTGAAAGTTTGTACCCTTTGACCAATGTCTCCTCCACGTCCTACCCCAGGCTCTGGTAGCTATCATTTTACTTTGTTTCTGCGAGTTTGGCTTTTTAAGATTCCACGTATAAATGATTATTATAGGGTATTTGTCTTTCTCTGTTTGACTTATTTCACTTAGCATAATGCCCTTAGGGGCCATCCATGTTGTCACAAGCGGCAAGATTTCCTTCTTTTTTCATGGCTGAATAATATTCCAGGGTATGTATATGTATGTGTGTTTATATAAGAATCTTTTAAAAAAGATTTTTATTTTATTTATTTATTTATGAGAGACATACAGAGAGAGGCAGACACACAGGCAGAGGGAGAAGCAGGCTCTGTGCAGGGAGCCTGATGTGGGACTCAATCTTGGGACCGGGATCATGCCCTGAGCCGAACACAGATGCTCAACTGCTGAGCGACCCAGGTGTCCCAAGAATCTTTTTTTTTTTGTCCATTCTACTTCTAGATTATCTTATTAAAGTTCAAAGAATGGCTAAATCTAAATTATTATTGCAGTATATATATATTGTGCATGTATAAGATTTTGCTTGATTTGTTAAAGGAATACATTCAAATGTAAGGACATTTTTATAGAAAATAAAGAAGTTACAATGGATAACTGACATTGACAATTCTGCTTTTAATACCTGCAGTTTGGTATTTAAAAATCATTGTTTTTTTTCCCCCACTAGTGCTTTGAACTTTGTCTGATAATTAAATATGACATACTTTAAACTTTTTCCTGAAGTCTTTCTCTTCTTTTTCTTGCTTTTTTAGCTTCTTAAGGTCTTTTTCTTCTGTCTTAGCCTTGGCTCCTTGACTAAGATGGTAGAACATATAAAACAGCGTTTAGTTTGGTATAAAAAGAACAGTGTGCAATAGAGACTCCATAACATTACATTTTTGTCAAATTTTGTTTTTAATTAATTCCTTTTCTTAGAAATCTAGTACTTTCACTGTAATAAGTGGTAATATTTCATAACACAGAAATGATTCTTCAAAGAATACAGATTATGAGTAAAATGGAAGGAAGTGATTACCTATTACGGTGAACCATATACAATTATTGAGGTTTAGTGTAAATATGGTTATGTAACAGAGGTTTCATATGATTCAACCTATCTATTGTCAAAATCCCTATATTTTTCAAACCTTCATGGATAATTAACTGGCTTGGCCAATAACATAGAAAAGGCTTTTTGAAAAAGAACATTTTTTTAAAATTGATTTTTATGTCTTGAAAAGTTTATCTATATGTCAGGTTTTCATATAAGCTTAAAATAGAGCCAGGATAGCATCTCAGAGATACCAAGTAGACTAAAGCTAATCGTCATAATAATAAGGCAAAGATAGTGATTTTTCAGCCTGGCCACATATAGAATCACCTGGGAAGTTTTTAAAAAATACCAATGCCTTTGTCTTATTCCTAGACATTCTAATTAAATTAAATACATTCTAATTAATTAGACTGAGTGGGGTCTAGATACTGACATATATTGTAAAGCTCCCCAGGTAATACTAATTTGCAACCAAGGTTGAAGAACATTTGCTAATGTTGAATGTGGATGTTAGGAAAAGGTCAGAAATCTCTGAAGGAGGAAATTTTAAAAATCAGAATTTTTGTGAATAATGAAAGATTCTCAATGCTGATATTAATTTTTATAGAGACCACCTAAAATAAAGTTTTGTTTGTAACTGATTTGTTTACAATGTTTGATTCTTCAGTTTTGAATCTTAGAATTCAGTTCATTTACCGTGAAATGTATTAGCACATTGTCCTGCCTTGGGTTCTGCATCTTTCCTCAGTATCTCCTATACTACGGTGCTCTGGGCAGTAGAGGAATTACTATCTTAAATTAGCCGTTTGGAACTATAAGGATATACATGTTAAAAATGGCCCATGAGCTCTCTTTAAAATAATCTATTGAAATTCAGTTTTAGTTAAAAATAGAATACTATGGGAAAGAACATAAAATAGTCTTAAACTCTGAAAATAAGCAGCAGTAAAGAAAACGGTGCATATCACATAAAGTTTAATCAGCTGGGGTTTATTTTACTTGAAGAAAAGGTCCAGTGTGTACCTGGGTTCCTAGAGAGCTATTTAATGGAATGTGGTGACATTTTTACAGTACTACAAAGCAGAAAAATGCATTAAAAAAATGTCAGGGATAGAAGTCACTTCCCAATGGTGAGGAATTTTCAAACCTAACATATTACTAAAGAAGATTAGATTTTCCTTTCAGATAAAAGGAAAATGATTCTCTTTTCATCTTTCTTGTTTGTTGTGCCTATCGAACTTGATCTTCACATAGAAATGATAGCATATTCTTCCTTCAGTGTCTTTGATCTTGATACTTTCTTTTGTTCAGTAAAATTAACTTAACAGTGTTGGTAAAAAATAAATAAATAAATAAATAAGTACTCATGCCTTTTTGCTGTACAGCATGGAAGACACTGCGTATTCTCTCCCATTTATGTCACTTTCGTCCTTCAACTAATCAAGTCCAAGATCCTTTTATTCACCTTTTTTCCTAAGAAAGCTATAGAGGTGTTCTTACACAGTATGTATTAGCTCATCTCACATGTTCATTGAAATATAAAAAAGCATCTTACCAGGTTATTTTCTACTTCAAAAGAGGCTTCAAAAAGTACTCCTTTGTACTAACTGATCTTAATAGATTTTCCTATTTTAACCTAAAGTTAAATTGAAACCTTAGGTGACCTGAAGAATGTCACTATTCACCCTCAATGTTTTCTTTTTTAAATTTGAATGGAACCTTTAAGAATCTGATGCTTTTGTGAAAAAGAGACATAATAAAGTCCTTTTAAAAACACAAATCATCTTTTTTTTCATAAAGGAAAAAAATCTTGTGGAGGACACAAGAGATTTGAAGAAGGTGGGTGAAAGGTGAGATATAAACTAAGAAGTGCATTCAAGACAAAAAAAAGCTTTTGGGAAAAGGGTAAAAATAAAGGGAGGAGATGAATCAGTGAGATCAGTTGTGATCAGGCTCTCAAATATTTTCTCAGTGACTGAGTATATGAATGAATAAAGAATGTAGACATCAGTGAGTCACAGGGCAGAGAATAATCAGGGGACCAGGAGCAGAACACCCAGGAGAGGGGGAGAAGTAGGGGGTGACCAGGGCTCTTCCCCATAAACCTAGAAGACACTTTAGAGCTGGGATCAGAGAGAGGACAGAGCAAATGGGATCAAACACAGTAGATACACACACTACTGGTCTTTTATTCTAGACGAATTTTCTTGATCAGTTAGATTCTCATCTCACAATGAGAACATTTTAATTACCTCAGCTCTGCTGGTGGAGCAGGGAAATCAGAGGCATCCACATCATCATAAACTTCATCTCCCACGTCTAATAAAAGGCAAAATATCAAATGTTGAAACACTTTTAGTTTGAATTTTGATATGAGCATTCGATTATGTTTTTAATATAAAGATGGTTTTGAGGACAACAAAATAAGTTTTCCTGGGATCTCTGTATATTTCTCCCAAAAGCACTGTCTATCCTTGAAGGGGAGAGATTTTTTCTCTCCCTGGATGCTTCTGCTAAATTTCCCTCAAGAAAAGCCAGTGACATAATTGTAACTAGCATTATCAGGATAAACCCCTCAAATAGTGATTAAGATTATTTGAAGATCAACATATGTGATGAATGTCAGGTTTAGTAGATAGCTGACAAACAAATCAACATTACTGGCCATTGGCAATAGGCAATAGAGATCGAAATCAAGAGTCTTAGGGGTTTTGGGAGGGTATGGTAATATATATTATTTTATTTATATGTCTATATTTGTGTCTGTCTATGTTTGTCTGCATCTATCTATCTATCTATCTATCTATCTATCTATCTACTTACCTACCTACCTACCTACCTATCACTCTCTTTTACTCACTGATCTGTCCTTCATTAGCTTTTAACTTGTAGTAATATTAGGTGTGATACCACCTTAAAGTAGACAGAATATTTCTATTAATAAGGCATGTCTGGTACCAGCAGGTATTGAGAACCAGTGTTGGTAGAAAAACGGAAAAAAAAAAAAAAGAAAAAAAAAAAGAAAAACAGCTGTGCCCTTAACAGGTTCAATGGATTTTCCAATCCATGAATACTTTTCTTCCATCTAGATCTCTTGTTAATAAAATCAGGAGGATTGCTTCCTCTGTGCACCTACTAAGTTGCACACAGCAAATTAAGCTGAAGAGATGAGTTGAAGAGAGTACAAATGTTTTAAGGAATGGTTATCATAGAAAGTTTAAATGCTCTGTGCTAGTGGCAAGGATTTAATTTCAAGAACTCTCTATACAGCATATGTATAGACTACATACATATGTCTACACATATATGCATATGTGCATATATATACATACATATGTATGTACTCTATACATATATATTACATACACACTTGTCTGTGTGTGAACATTCTCACCCCACTCAGGGAATTAATTTCACAACTATGTGAAGAACTAATAATTAATATATAAAAATATGACAGATTATTGGTTTCAAGAATGGGAAAAATTACTATTCCATACACTTGCACTTAGAACACACTTGAAAACAAAAGAAAATTAAGACAAAAAACCATTTTTTTACTTAACTGATCACATTTGCTTCACTTTATACCTACCCTTTGTGGAGCTAAGTTTCTTGAATACTTTTTGAAAGTTATAGATTAAGATATAAACTCATCATCAGTTATCGATCAATTTGAATTAGTGTCTTATTTTTTTTTTTCAAACTGATAACTGAAAATGAGGTCAGATAAGCAGTCTGGAAGAATAGGTTATCTGTGTGTTTAGTTTTCTCTTTCAATTTATTTATAAATTCGTATCAACTTTTTGAAAGCCCCTGAATATTCTTGTGAGATTTCATTTTGTTCAAAGTCAATTTAAGAAGAATCTTTTAAAGGTCTGTCTCAGCAGGGATAAGAAAAAATAAGCTGATCAAAATTGTACGAAGAAGAAACTGTTTTACATTTAGCAGTGGAAAAATTTCCAAATACAATGTAATTTATACATTTAAAAAAATCAAAGACATTTAGATTTAGAAGGGCCTTGGTGTCATATAATCTGGTACATTTTTAGAAATCATTATGCAGAAGCCCAATATAGCAGGGTCGACTGAATTGGGGTAGAGGAGACATGAGAAATCTTGGTGTCCATCCCTGCCTACCTGTTGTTTTCTCCATAGTGACCCCTATGGTGGTTTAAAACCATCAATATTAAAAATTTTCCTCTTCCCACTCTTTAAGTGTTGAGAAACTGCCCCCCGCCCCCAGGAGCAGTTGCTTGACAATTACATGAGTTATTATATCCAGAGCCAGGACTTTAATCTAGAAACCATGACTATATCCAATGCTTTCCCACTATCTCATCTGCAATAAATGAGATATAAAATATATAATTAGCTTTTATTACTTACCCAATTGTTTAGGAGGAGAAGGGAAACTGGAAAGAAAATGAGAACACATTTATAATCAGACCAATATAAACAAGAAATTGAGACCTTTTATTTAGGGGAGGCATGAACAAGTAATAGCCCAGAGGCTTCAGACTGCTAATTAATCTATTTGATGGTCATTCCTTTCTCATCTCCATTTCTCCACTGAGTCTCAGCTCCTTTCCATCAATTTTCAATTTTGCAAGACTTTTTTTTTTTTTTTTTAATTCCAATGGTGGCCAAAAAAGTCAAAAGTCAAGGTATCCAGTGGTTTATTTTGCCCATAGCCATCTATTTTTGAGGTTCTTCCAAATATTTTCAGATTTGTTCTATGAAGTTTGGGCATATTATCACATCAGAGTAAATTAAATGGACTCAATGTTTTGGAGTCATTGTGGCATAGCTCAGGTCAAAACTTTTTATTTGACTTAAAGAGTAGAAATGAACAAAGGTCATAGGATTCTTTCTATGACCATGTTTTCCCAAACAGGAGAATGGTGAATAAGAGAGGAATATCCACTGTAGCCACAGAGGAAGAGTTTATTAATCTGAAATCAGCATTGGGTGGCATTTAGTTGCAATCTAATCAGTAATCTGAAATCAGCATTGGGTGGCATTTAGTTGCAACAGAAAAAGGCCTTTGCTTTTATAACTTTCTGAACTTTAAACACACACACAAACACACATCTCTAGAAGAATGGTGCACAGTTATACTAAGGTGTGAAAGGTCATTAGTTCAAATGACTGAAAATCAAAATTAGGAGGTGTACAATAGGAGCAAGAAAAATAATCTCTGCCTTTATTTCTAAGTAAGGTCATCATTTGAATAATGCTGTATCAAGAGAGGATTTGTTAAAATCAAAGAGGATTTGTTATGTTTATTTATAATTTTGAGTGTCCTGTTTACTAGGTGTTGATTTTAGGTCTCACAGAAGAGTTTAAAATAAGGAATTCTATGTGGAATTAACATTTAAAAAGACATTAGTGAAGTATGGAGAATCTGTTGAGCTACCGAGACGTTGAATATTTATTTAGAGAAAAGAAATTCCAAATTTTGTCCTTTACTTCCAGCAAATTAATTTTTAAAAGAGGATGTATATTTTGAAGGGTAGTCACTATCAAATATTATATAATATAATGTGGCCTTGGCATTGTGAGCTTTTAGATATGATGCTACATTTAAAAAAAAGTTCTACTAAACGCAGTATGTAGGAGTATGTGAGGGTGTGTGTTTGTGCATTTGTGTGTGTTATCTGCACATGTTTGTTGGGAAGGCAAAATATATCTTTAAACCATATGATAATTTTTGAATACTTTGTGTTCCTCTTACATAAATGCGTGAGTGTAAGGGTGACACAGTAAATAAGGCTAAAATGACTAATGGAAAATGACATCGAAGTGACTTAAGCCTGTCAGAATTTGGTTATTGGTTATAAAATATTAGTAGCATTTGATTAAATTAATATTAGTGTAGTTATTGTGCACTGGATTTGGTTGGTTGACTCTTACGATGAACCTTCATTATTGTCTGACTCAGAGACTTTAGGTTTCTCTCGTATACTTTTCTTTCTGTCATCTTTTCCCTTTAACATCTTCAAAATCCCCCAGGACCACGAATTACTCTTCTCTTCAACCTGTAGTGTGGAGCTTAGGAGCATGCAGGCATTGATCAGAATGGAATCATCAATGGAATGTGAAGATGGGTGGACATTCAGATTTTTTATAATTATACTGCATTGATCATTCAGGCAGTAAGTTACTCATTGTAGTCACCAAGATGATGCTTTTAAGTTTATCGGCCACGGTCTTTGAATATTGCTGCTACTGGTAGGTAAGTTATTTTTTTCTATTTAGTGAAATATCTCTTGGTTTTAAAACAGCAAGCTAAATCAAAATTAAGTTATAAGTGTCAATTTTGCATTATTTTATGTTTAAAATTAAGTGAAAATCTTTGTTTTAAAATATGCCATTATAAAAGTTTAAACACTTAGAGAATTAACACTGTTTTTTAATTTTTATTTTTTAATTTAAATTAAATTAATGAACATATAGTGTATTATTAGTTTCAGAGGTAGAGTTCACTGATTCATCAGTTGTACATAACACCCAGTGTTCATTATATCATGTGATCTCCTTAATGCCTGTCACCCAGTTACCCCATCCCCCTCAATACTAGTTTTGCCACAAATAGCATATGGTTTCATTTTATTTGGATTGCCTATAACTATGGTTATTATCCAGAGGATAGCCATACAACTGATAAACTCTCCAGAGATTATAGATTGATAAAAAAATGATTGTGAAAAGTTTGAAAAAAAAACTACAACACTGATAATTCTTTTTTATTTCATTTCTTTTGACAAAGTTGTTGAGATTCTTCCAAATAACATGCCACTTCACTTGAAGTGTGGTGCAATTATACTTTCTGACTTACATCTGCTATTAAGTAAACATTCAAACTATTATTCGTGTGGTAAAAAGGAGCACTATTTTTTGTTTTTTTATTCAAACCAGAAATCGACACTAAATTTCGGTTGGCAAAAAATTTTCAAGAAAGCAGTTCACTGATTATTCTTACCCATCATCAGCATCTTCTTCTTCAATCCCATCATAAATATCATCATCTGGGGGAGGAGGTGGGAACATCCCTTCATTTGGATGGTGGGGGAGAGAAACTTCTGTTAATTTTATAATTTGGTCATGTAATAGTCACTCAAAATTTGATAATAAATCTGCCTTATTTAAACTGCAGAAAATATCCCTGTTCCTTATTAACCATTTAATTAAAGAATAACTTTATTTTCCCACTCTTACATAGATAGTAGGTAAATTAATTGTTTTGTTGATTATTTTTAAAGGAATTCTTAGAGGTGAAATTTGAATATTGAATATGAAGGATAATAAAGGGTACTGTGCAGTGGGGAGAATAAATATGAGAAAAAATAAAACTGAGTTGAAGATAGAGTTAAAATATTGTGGAAAAGAGGAGGGAGGAGGTGATAAGAAAAATTTAATTAATAGTGAGGGGACATTCAGAAAAAGAGAATGATCAAGATATAAGTGAAGAAAAACAGAATTAAATGTGAATTTGTGAATTTTGGTGGTAGCTCTGATTCATTTAATCAAAGTGATATTTTAGGAGTTAAAAACCCTTTGCTGTAAATCCCCAGGAACCTTGCTATTTGACAAATATTTATTTATGAAATGTTTATTGAGTACCTCCTCCTTGCAGAAATGTGTACAAAGAACTTATAATCTGACTTTTAGGATGAGAATTTTAGCACTTCAAGGTATTAGTAAAATACCTTTATTTTGGTGATGAGGATATGAGGAGTTTTTAGCTGTCATAGTTAAGGTAACCATATAAGTTATCATCCAAATAAGGATACTTCTGAAAGTGAAGGGGGATACTATTAATAATTGTGCTCAGACAATTGGCATAAATCAAGACTGCCCTGGGCACACTGGAAATAGAGTCACCCTATAACCCATAACAAACTTGGAGGAAAGAAGTGACTTGTTTAGGGTCACTCAGTGGTCAGGACTGCAATCTAGGTCATTAGCTCCTAATCCAGTGGTACCACATTAAGATCCTCCTCATTATGTGCAAACAAAAGCATCTTGTTATTAATATAGACAAAAATGGTGAAGACATAAAGAAATTGCTGATAAAAGTGTGTGGCTTACCTCCACTTCCACTCTGACTGTGGCTAGGAAAAAAATAAACAAATTAAATGAGCTTATGAATTATGTAGCTAATGGGAAGGAATTGCCTATATTGAACAGTTATGTAAAAGAGAAATAACACTGCAGTTAAAAGTTATCAGGATGTTGTATGTAAAGAGGAAGAAACATTGTTCCTTATCATAATAGAAACAAGGCAAAAACCAAACCAAAACAAACTAATAAGAACCAAGTGAACGTTAGTACTACATAAAGTCTTCAAAACAATGTTACTGTTTGCTTCTAACATTTCCCGTGAGGTAGTTTTCAGGTTATACATTATTATATCATTCTGTAGATAGATTTATGAAAAACAACCATCCAACCAGCAGTATTGTTCCAGGAGTCATAAAGAATCATTATTGCAATTAAATTCAATTCTCTTTTAATATGTTATACCCACAACATTTTGATCTTAGTCTAGTAGCATTATAAACTTTTTTTAAAGGGAGGGTTTCTAAAAACTTGGAATCTTACAAAATCTTATTCTTTTTTTAAAACAAAGATTATTTATTTGAGAGACTGCGCATGCACATGTGCAAATTGGAGGAGGGGCAGAGAGAAAGAGGGGGATAGAATCTTAGGCAGGCTCCACACCCTGAGCAGAGCCTGACTCGGGGCTCAATCTCATGACCCTGAGATCATGATCACAGCTGAAATCAAGAGCTGGGTGCTTAACCGACTAAGCCAACCAGGTACCCCGAAATTTTATTATTATTGCAAATAGTGTGGCCCTGAATTTTCTAAATCCATATTGTCTGTATTTCGTATTTATTTCTCTAACATTTTGTGTTTTCCCTGTTTTATAATCATCTGTTTTCTTGCCTGTGTCTCCCACTAAAATGTGAGTTCTGCTACAGCACAAGAAAAGTAGATTGTGAGAACTGGGAAAATCTCAGAGGACTGGCTTAATCCCCTCATTTTGTAGAAAGGAAACTGAGGCTCTGGAAAATGAAGTGACCTGACCAAACCCACTTTTAATGAACAGAAGAGCTGACATAAGAACTTCGGCATCCTGCCTTCCTCCATAATGTTTTGTCTACACTTCGCTGCACCCTCTGTAACTAGCATTTTTGTACTTTGGATAATCTGCCAGCAACAGATATCAGGCTAATATTATAACCATACAGTATTAATTATACACTTGTATCTGATTCCTCAACCTTAAAGTCAGAATAAAAGAAATGTTCTAACACAGGTCTATGGTTAATTTAGGGGAAAAAAAATACCACCATACTCTAGTTAATGAAACTTTGTAGAAAAACATGCTATAAATGTCCTAATGTGTAAATAAGGAATTGATTTTTGATGAAGTTTAAGTATATTCTCCACTTGCTTCCATACTGTTTTCACATTCACTTTGTCTGACACTTCCCTTTGAGCGTGAAGCAAGCAGTTAGAATTATGTGAAAAATTGCAATTTTGGTTGGCTGCCACTCCTGGCAAATACATTTCATCTTGGAGACTCTTCTACCAATTCCCAACGAACAGAGTCTTAATAATCAGGAGCAAAGCTGCCACACATTATTTTATTTTTAGAGCAATTCTTTAGCTTCCTAAAATGGTCCATTTGGCATTTACAGGATGAAGTGGAAGGAGAGAAGCATGCTGGAAAAGAGAAAGGAAGGAAAGGAGGGAAGGAGAGATGCAAAGAAGTTTGGGGAGCGGAGAAGCAAGTTTGCTATGTGATGAAGTATTTGCATGTATAATTTCCTTTTCCTCAGTGTCTCATATTTATCACAGAAATAGCTTCAGTTGAGAAAAAAAGGAGAAGGATAGCTGTCAGAATCTGTGCTTTTAAGCATCCTGTCTGCTCACAGAATTTGAAGTGCACAGTTAGTCCCTCTACCCCAGAGGAATCCGGAAAGAGCAGGTGAAGCAGGCAAGGACCCAAGGAGGCATCTGGAGAAGGGGAAGAAGAGGATGGTGCTTTCTCCTACTCTCGCCAGGGCAAGCTGCCGGCTGTACTCAGCATCTTTCCTTGTTCTACTAAGGACAAAGCCTGTTCTGTTGTGAGCTCTCTGCCGGCAGCAGCTGTAGCTTCAAAAAAAAAAAAAAACCCCAAAAACAAAAAACAAAACTTGTGTTTTCATTTTCTCTTCTTTCATTTTCTTATTAAATATGCATAAGGGTGACATAGATGCTAGTCAGTATTGTGGTGCTATATTTGTTTAAGATATTGAGTCTTAAAACCATATACTTCCTCCAACTCCATTTCATTAAATAGACTCTTTTTCTGCTACATGCTTACTAATTAGAGCCTGTCCTCTAGAGTAGCAGTATCTATGGACTCCATACAATGGAAAAGACAATAGTATTAGTTTGGGGAAATAGTTGCCTATTACGATTAAATAATTCTTCATTTTAAGAATGTCACTCCTTTTCATGGATTTGCTATTTTTTCTTCAGTGTCTGCATCATAAATATGTATTTATTAATATTGCTGTTCTTTAATCTCAAAATAAGAGAAAAACATTTTTAAAATAAATAAAATATAAAGCATAAAGCATATACACTGAAAATAGGCAGGATGACATACTCATATACAGAAAATTCTATAAATCTCAGAATATGGCCTTTTAAAACTTTGACCTAAAAAAATGGCATTTATAGACTCCCAAACTAGGTCAGAGCGTTTCTGATTACTAAAGCCAATTTATGTTCTGTAAACTTTAGTGCATACATTGCATATTTTGATATATATTGCATAATTTATGGCATATTTATTAAATTTATCATAAATAATGCAACATATATCAAAAATGACAAGAAAGCACTGCAGCCTGTTAAGAAAGACAAACCTGCCAGAAAGCAACACAGCAAGTTTAACCGGTGACACAAAGTGAACAACTATAGGAGGGAAACTGAATTCTTCATAGATTTTATAAGTATATTAATAAGTATATTACTATTTTGATCATTTTATGTTTTAAAAATATTTGATAATTGAAGCAATTTTTTTCTTTGCAATTTGAGTTATAAAGAATGCAGACTCACTTTGACCCAAGTGAGGATCTAGCACAGATTTTATGTTTCGAGATCATAGTGGATGTTTCCCAATTCTACAAAACGGGCACAAAAAACCAAGAATTCCTAACATCCTCTTCTTCCTTCAACTTGAAGGGGTTATGGCTTTACCCAGAAAGGGAGATAATGGAGGAAGGAAGGAATGAAAGGAGAAGGAAAATAGAAAAGCAGGAAGGACGAAGATGAGACAAAGAGAATTTTATATCTCATGCTCCATATTTTGCAAAATCATATTTAATTTAGGCATAGCTCTAAGATCAAATCAGAATGAATATTACAAAACAGCAAAATAAAAGACTAGGTTTCAAATGATCTGGCACCGACTTTGGAGTATCTGAATTGTAATGGTAATTTAGTGATAGTGAGCAGTAGGAAATAGGGAGAGTAAAATTCTAGGATCTTACAATACATAATCTCTGACAAGAGGACAGTCTGATCTGTTTTACAATTTGTATTTGGACATACCTGCTAACATCATCCTGCTCTGCAACGTCATCATACACCTCCTGGTCATCTTCAAGAGCTCTTGATGCAAGAGCACCCAGAGAAGTTTTCTTCACTTTCAGAGAATCATAGTCAATCTCGACAGCAGTCGTTCTAATATAGCCATCTGCCAAAAGGAGGAAGGACTTATGTTCAGGTAACTGTAACTGTAGTTTCGGTATCTCCAAGTTGTAAATAAAATATTAATTGCAATTTGCTCTTTATAATTTCCCTTCATTTCCTTGTGTGTGTTTCTGGTTTATAGACTTCCGATGTAGACACGTTTGACTGGACTTTGTCAAAGTCTTAGGCCGTTGTGGTTTGTGGTAAGCCTAGAGCCTATTTTAAAGATTCCAAAGTGACTCATGTGAATCATTTTTTTTTCCCCTTTTAGAATCAATGAGGAACCTCATGCTCCTTGTTCCTCCCTGGAATAATATAAATATCTACATGGTTCCCTACTAAGAGAATAACGCAGATGAGGTGAAGATGGAGCTGTCCCTGTCATCTTAAATTTTCTTTTTTTGTCCACCCTGTAAAATACTCTTCCTAACTTAAGAGAATTTGCATATTTAATATTGTCTCGAAAAAACCCAACACTTTGAAGTCAGAGGAAAATTTGCACGCACATGACCCCCTTGCTGTCCTGCCCAGCCATTTTCCTTCAGGGTTGTCTGTGATGCGGATTATTTCAATTTGCTCTCCTTGCTTGAAGCTCAGTTCATTCTTCCCTCCTTTGACATCACAGCAAGCTTTTGCCTGATGGATGACTTCAATAGGGCCCGTTAGCTGCAAAGAGAGGGAACAATCACAACAGGCTTTCTTACTATTCAGAAAATCTCTTAGGAATGGAGTTTTGAAAGACAGTACGTCCATGACTAGCCAACCAGTCGATTTACCACATACTAGAAACTGACGGTGAATGTCATTCCTGATGAATGTTCTCCTAAGAGGGATGAGGGGAAAATCACAGAGGTGAGGCAGGGCCAACAACGAACAGGTAAGCATGTGCTTGGGGCCCGAGAGAGTAGCGATGATCTGTTGACCTTAGAAGTCTGTAAAAGGCTTGCAGGGGAATCCACTAATACCTGAACACCACTTATGTACAACAACACATGCTGGGTGCTATGGTTTTTACGGGATATGCTGGTGGTCTGCTTGGTAGATGGAGGTTTTTCTCCCCATCTTTGCATTGTGTGGTTATTCTGATGGTTCTTTTCAGGCTTCAAACAGCAAAGAGAAGGGAAGGTGGTGATGGTGGGTTGTACTTGTGGGAAAAGCATTTTCTCCCCCCCCCCCCCCAATTTGTGGTGTTGTCTTTCTATAAACCTAGACATTACCCGCTATAAACAGAAACCATTTTACAAATAGCTTTGTAAATAGAAAAATAGCAAACAAATGTTATGTGAGGTTTTGAAAATTAATATCCTGGACAGTGTAGTGGTTTCATGACAGCAGGAGAATACAGTACTCCCTCCTTTGTGGTTATATCTTCCAGGGTTTCAGCTACCTTGTGGTCAACTGTGGTCTAGAAACAGATGATTCTCCTTCTGATCTATTGTCAGATCAATAGTAGCTTAAAACTGTGTTGCAATGCCTAAGCCATTCACCTCATTTCATCTCATCGTGCAGGAACGTTATCATCTCATGTCATTGTAAGACAGGTGAGTGCGGTACAATAAACTATTTTGAGAGCAACAGACCACTTGCAGTAACTTTTATTATGATATAGCGTTACAATTGTTCTACTTCATTATTAGTTATTGTTAGTCTCTTATTGTGCCTAATTTATAAGTGAAACTTTATCCTAAGTATATATGTAGAGGAGGAAACAGAATATATAAGTATTCAGTACTATCCATGTTTTCAGGCATCCCCTGGGGGTCTGGGAATGTATGACCTGTGAATAAGAGGAACTACTGTAATCTAGTTTAGAACATGAATCCTAAAGACCTAACTTCCTAATCCTAAATTTGCATCTTTTTCAACACAATTTCTTGAATCTTTTGAAATGCAAATATGGATTGTGATTTTTTTGAAGCAGTTCTGCTAGTCTTATTACATTTATGATGTCATGAATTGTGAGACCTATTATCAATTATGTACCACGAAGAGATAAACAGCTTATTTAAATTATAATATGCCAATGATGTTAAGATGCAGCCGAATTTCAGAATTTTAAAATGTGAAATATTCTGTGTCTTAGAATTGATGAAATATGGTACTATTGTAATGGTTCTCACATTTATTTAATTTCTTTAATTTAACATCTTTTAACATTTTTGTGGAAGGACTACAGCTTGTGAAATCCTAGTTTTTACAAACTTTGAGTTCATATTTAGTGGTAAGATTTCCAAAAACTATTTTTTTCTTATTAAAAATGTTATTTGAATTAGTGAAACAATGCAAAATTGCTTTCTCCAAAAGAAACACAAAATTATAAAGTCCCTTCATAAAAGTGTGTTATGAAGACTTTTATTTGAGAAATTAATTTTTCATATTTGCCACTTGAAAAATATGAACATTGGTACCCATACATCTGTATGGGTAAAATGTCTTAATGGTCATACTTAAATCTTAATTTTACTTATATATAGTAAGCTTTTTGGAAATTTAATGAGAACCTTAGCAGATATAGTGCCTTACATACATTAATTTATTTAATTGCACAATAAACTTTCAGAAGAGGTATCATTTATTCTCACTTTAAAGAATAAGAACAACAACAACAACAGAAGAAGAAGAATCTGAGGTTTAGGGAAATTCAATAACATGCCCACCATCACATAACTCACACAGGCAGCTGGAATTTAAATCCACATCTGTCCAATTGACTCTAAGCTTTATGTTTTTTCCTGTACCATGCTGTTGAACCTTTGTTTTAATACAATAAATAAACTGGGGAGTTAAACAGAAATCAAATTTTTATAAATCAAACTGTATATTAAATGTTTCAGAGGAATTAAATGTTTAAAGGAATCTTGACATGAATCCTTTTTGTAGTGAAGAATAGTTCTGTCATTCATATAATCACCTTCAATATAGCTAACACACCAGACCTGTGTCAGATGGGACATGTCATCAAAGATGGTGTAGCCAAGAGGGGATAGCCTGGCAGTGTAGTGTTGGTGGTAGTAATAGGAGTCATACAATTAGAAATCAGAAATCAGAAAAAAGAGAGGTCAGAAGTCCAGGTGAAGAAAGAGTGATGAGAAAAAGTGGGTGTGAAATCAACACATATAAGCTAAAAATAATGGCAAAAATGTAAGTCCTGCCTAGACACCAGCAGAGAGAGTAGTTCATAGCAACTTTACTCTGAGACAGGTCTGGTTCATCCATTTGTGTCCCTTGTATGATTGTGATACATGCCACAGGGATATCTGTGTGTGTGGTCCGAGCTCATACTACAAGTAGGTTAATATCAAATGTGAAATGATGAGAGCCAAGCTGGGTGTGAGCAACTCATTCACTCAATCAACATAAAATTTCCTAGGTGCTCACTAATCATAAGCCACCATTTTTATTTGGATTTTATCATATTCCATTTTTACTGAAGGTATCTAAGGGAGCATATTGGACAAAATAATTACTGTTATAAAGGTAGTTGCTTTTTAAAGGAAATAACCATTAAGTAATTCTCCAACCATGCAAGTTTTCAAGAATGGTGCCCCTTTTGTGTGAAAGGTATAAAAAGAGATCATTCTTGTTTTACCCATCAGCAAGCAAGCTCTTACTTTAAATTTCTTCTTTATTTCTTGTTCTTTCTTTTCTCGCTCTTTCTGTTCTTTTTTCTCCAACTCTAATCTCTTCTTTTCCTCCTTTTCCCTTTTTTTCTCTCTTTCTTTGGATGCTTCTCTGTGGATAAAAATTGTTAGGTTGTTTTGGCCTTTGCAAGCACCAATGTGTTATAGCTCACACATCCAGAGGTTCCTACCTACCACAGAATACGGTGCCTGACAGTATTGATGAGGTTATAAAGCCAGGGGTTGTTGAAATTCCTGAGTGTGTGAGACTGTTCTTAAATCCAGTAGAAGGCATACAAATGAGGATACCTTCCCAAGGCTCTGCTTCCCCTCACAACCTGTGCTAGCAAGTGGAAGGCATGCTTATAAAGGCCCAATTCTTGCTGCATACCAGCATGAATACTAGTAATCTCTCTCTTTCTTTTTCTCTCTCTTTCATGTGCATGCACTCACAGGTACAGAGTATGCACATATGCATACATGCAAACCTTAGTTCAGAAATTTTAGTCCGAATTGGTTATATAAGAACCAAGTACAGAAAATTAATACATTTAAAGCAACAAAAGAAAAAATAAGGTAATATATTTATTTCTCCTTTCACTCAATTTCCAGAAATTTCTTAGTCCTGGCCTATCCCAGAAACCCATTTTAGAGTTATTTTTAACATCTTCCTGCTTTAGCAGGTTGAAACTTTGCCATCTGGTGCTGTGGTAAATTATTTCTCATAGCACCCTCATGAGGTGAAGTACTGCCTAGGTGGGGAAGTTGTAACATATAAATGAATTCATTTCCCCAAGGACACACTGAGCAAGATGTACAGATTCCTGGTTCAGTGATCCTCTGCCTGTGGTCTATCCAGTAGCTTTGGGTCCCTGGCCTCTCACAGAACATTTTTGAGAGGCCTCCGTAAAAGTTTTAGACAAAGAGACTTTAGTCCTTTGTATTGAAATAAAGGTTATCATTGTATGCTATTCATTGGAACAATAAAGCCTTTCCTCCCTAGGTATTGAATATCCATCCATTCTTCCTCCTCATAGAAATCATACTATTCATTTTCAAGGGGAAAAAAATCATGGTAAAAAATATAATTCATACATGTCTTCATATGTTTCTCCTTCACTGTCTTGTTCCTGTCAAGAAAAACATTAATAATGATTAATTTTAATTATTCAAAAAGGGAACATACACATATTACATTGATCAACTACTTAGTAAAATAAGCATGAATTTAAGTGTATGTAAATTTGTCTTATTTAAAATATTTTTTTTCTTTCAAGAGATAGACTGGAAAAGTAAGCACAAAAAGATCTTATTTTATTTTCTGCTATATAAGTCAGATGTGTAGCCAGACTTAAGTTTATGTTCAGTGCTACAAAATTACTGTGAGTCAGTGTAATGATTGATTAATGTCTCAAGCATTTTAGATGAAATATTATTATAAATGGGAAAATACCATTGTTACTCGTAACAGTTTTCATTTGCTGGCTTATGTCGATAGAATATGAATCACAGCAATTGTTAAGTATTTTAGTTAAGCTATATAATATCAAAAGGGGGGAAAAAAACTGACCTCATCTAGATTTCCAGGACCTAAAGGGTTTTAAAAAGAGAATAAAGTGTAATATAATTAAAAAGCACTTTAGTACAGAATTATTAGACATATTCAAAACAGTACATAATCTAACAGAACTTATGCTTTATCAAAGATATATAAGTACAAAATAGACTATGTAGCTTAGATATTTACTATGGCCTTTTCCATACTTGTAATTTAAGTATAGAATCATTTCACTGGCTTTCATAAAATAATTCAAAAGCCAAAAAATAATGAAGACTTTTAATCTTCTTTATGAAAGGCATGCACATTCAGTTTTATGGGCTTATATAGAACACAGGTATTATAACATAGGTAAATCACAATTAGTTTGTACTTTTTGACTTATTTTCTCCCAAGGATTTGGATTCATGTATCAGGCAAATCAAGTTAATTATTTTTTTTTTAAAGATACTTTACTGGGGCACCTGGGTGGCTCAGTTAGTAAAGCGGCCAACTCTTGGTTTCAGCTCAGGTCATGATCTCAGGGTCATGAGACTGAGCCCAGCATTGGTTTCCAAGTGGGGTGTGGAGCCTGCTTAATTTTCTTTCTCCCTCTGCCCCTCCCCCCACTCATGCTCATGCTCTCTCAAAAAAAAACTTTACTATTCAAGTGTTTAGTGATATCAATTAATTATTAGATATATGACATAATCTAGAGCAACAATAATAAAAAACTGTGTGGTGTTGGTTGTAGAAACACATAGACCAGTGGAATAGAGCAGAGAGCTCAGAGACAAATGCATAAATTTACATACACTCTTACATACACAGGTATTACACACACACACACACATATATAAACATAGACACACACCTATAGAGTTGATGTAGTATAAAGATAGCATTATAAAATGTTGAGAAAATGATGGATTTCAAAGTATGGTAATGGGAAAACTGGCTTCATAGATGAGGCAGTAAATCCGGGTTTCTACTAACTCCTCAAAGGTGGACTGCAAAGACATCAAAGACTCAGATATAAGGGGTGAAGTTCATAGCAGAAAATAGAAGATAATATTTTTATTTTTTAGAGACAGGACTTCTTAACTAAAACTTTAAAAAACGAGTTGCAATGTAATAATTAATTTGATTATATGAAAATTCATTTATGTTCAGTGAAGGGCAGTTTGGGTTAATAGACAATGGACAGGATGAGAGAAGATAGTCCCATGCATCTGACATGGGATTAATATCTGAAATACGCAGGAACTCCTGCAAGGATATCAACTCCAAGGAAAAAGTGGTTAAAGGATATGAATGGGCAAGTTACAGAAAAGGAAACCACAAAGGCTAATAATACACAAACTAAGTACTCAGACCCAATATCAAGTAGAAATATGAAAATGAAGTGAGTTATCATTTTATATATAAGAGACCTGAAATTAAAAAGCTGAATAATACTAGGCATTGGCGAAAGATAGGCATCTTGGAATCTTCATGCCCTGCTGATGGGAGTACACACAGATGCAGCTTTCCTGGAGAGCACTCCAGTCCTAATCAGTCAGATGAATATTCCATAGCTTATGAACAGCCATTCCACTACTGGATATATATTTTAACGAGAGTCTCTCAGAGGTCCACATGGGAATGTGGACAAGAACATACACTGAATTATTATTTGTAAATACCAGTGAATTGGAAGTAAAATGTGAATGCATAGGATTCATGCCGTGGGGTACTATGCTGTAGTTAACAAATTATATTATACATATAGTAACATGGGTAGGTCCCCTAACACACATTATGCTGAGTGTAAAAAAAGAAAAAAAGAGTAGAGTGAGCTATAATATACTGTTTATTTAAATTGAAATATGTACACATACAAGAGTATGCAAAGCATATGTACAAATAGACACTCATTAAATATATTAGAATATTTGTCTCTGGTTGGAAACAAAAGATAGAGATAAAAGGGGCTACATATGTAAGTAAGGCGAGAGGGGTCTTGCGTGGACCAAGGATGACAATGGCCCAATAGTGACCCTATCAGAATGATTAACTAAATCTGTATCTGAGGTAACACATAAATAAATAAATAAAACATGTTTTTGCCTCTTACCATCAGAGTGCATGACACCATCTTGATTTTCTTCATTTATAGGGCTTCTGAAAGCAAGAAAGAAGAGAAAGTAAAAATGGAGCAAGTAGATGCTCACCTTACAATGAAACACAAAACAAAACAAAAGAGTAAAAGGATCATTTTAAAATTATTTTCTCTTTAATTTCTACTCCTGTTTAAAACTTTGGAAGTTATTAGAATGGCCTTTAGCCTCTTATTTATGCTGCTACTGAGGCAAAAATCAGGGAGCTTGAGGACAGTTCTATCCATTCACAGTAGATGTATAAAATTAATCCATTGCTTCAAGGCAGTAATGTTTTCTATTAAAATGGCAGTATCTCAATACTTCAATTCTGGGATTCTGAGGCATTTGATTGGTTTTATCACATAGATACCAAAGAGAATTAGTTCTAAACCTTGACTCCTTCTTTCCAGATGTTCTCCACCTGGCTTGACTTCTGTTGTTTGTGGCTTGGACTCCAAGGTGCCTCATTCCGAACCACTTCACTCCAACTACTCTTAATAGTTACCAATATCTGGACCCCACAGATCCCTAATGATTTATGCAACCATCTATATTTTCTATTTTTATTCTCAGGTCAATTAGCATAGCTGGAGAAAATTGCTATTTCTCTGATCCTGATATTACAAATGGCATTCAATCTCAACCTTACCCTCAACATTATTCTATAATCCTACATACCTTTTCCTAGTGAACCTTCCCTCCCATCCTTCTCAATGGCTATTCAAAACCTTCACTGTTTTCTTCAAATCTCCTGTCCCTTTCCTCTCCCCTAAAATCAGATTATCTTGTTTCACATTTCACTGATAAAAAGTAGTTACTAGATGTGAATTCTCTTAATAAAATATATTCCTTTAACCCAAACTTGTTCTTATCTTCTAATCAAGAACACACCACCTGTGTTTTTAATTCTATCCAAATTATCAGTGTTTTACACCCTTTTCCTTCTTTCTTCTGCGCATCATCATATTATTTATATTATTGTTACTATTCCCCTTCTTTCACTCCCCTGTTTCTAAATATCTCACATTTTGTTTTCTCCCTCTGCCCAAGTGATTCTCATTCATAAAGGCCAAACTCTTCTCTTTACCTTTCTAAATCCTCCAGATTACCACAGATAGTCCTCCTTTTCCCAGCCAAAGTCGAGGGCTGTCTGTGCTCACAGACTTGATTTCTTTTCCTTCTACTCAATTCTCCATGACCACACTCTGGCTTCTATTGGCGACCCTTTGCTGAAACCACTCTTAAAGGAGTTACTCACCAAATCTAGGACACCTGTCAGTCTGCATGTTAGCTGATTATTTTGTGGCCCTTAACAGTTTGGGCCATTTTGCCTTCCTAGAATCTCCTGTTTCCTGGCTCATTTCTTGTCTTTCTAACCACAATCCCACAATTTCCTTGGTGGGTTTATTTTCCTTTGACATCCCCTTTAAGTGATGAAGTTCTGGTCTTGGCTTCCTGTTTTTTTCTACTCTATATCTGTCCCTGAATGGTCTCAGATATGCCCACAGCTTCACTTGTTCTCTCAATGTTGTTGACTTTCATTGACATCTTCAGTGCAGGCCTCTTTTCTGAGTTTCAGACTCATATATACATATCTTTACTTGAATATCTCACAGCCAGTTCTCTAGTCACATCGCAGAAACTGAGGCTGCCCTCTTCTATCCCAGCAACCTATTTTTCCTACTAGGTTTCTTATCCTAGTGAATGGCACCACAGTCCAACATATCCACCTTAGCCTCAAAGTCATCCTTGTTTCTCACTCTTCAGTTCCAAATTAAATTAATCATGTTCTGTCAATTCCGTATATTTAATATCTCCTATAATTCACTTTCTCCCTCCATCTCTCTCCTCTTTCCTGCTAGACACAAGGACACAATCATAGCATCACTAGCATGGACTCTTGCAGTGGCCAAATGCCCCATCGTCTAGTGCTGGCATTGTTCTCCATCTTCTCCACCCTTACAGTCCTTTCTCTATTTTGCTGCCAAAATGATCTAATGTAAAATATGATTATATCATTCTCATATTCACTACTTAAGCCACTTAAAGAATTAGGAAAGAATATTACTAAAACCCAAGAGATGCTGGTTGCAAAACTAACCCCATTTGAAGAATGTGGGCTGGAAGTGCCTTGTTATCCCTTAGACCAAAAAGCAAGCTCAGTGGGTACACTTGTGGCTCAGGAAGAGTTGCCATAGATATATGTGTCTCAGTCTTCACCTGGGACAGTAAACATATGCGGTCATCAATAGTTGATCCAATAAACTTACATCTAAACAAATTTGAAATTTTATTTTTTTAATTTTAAAGAAATATTTTATTTACTGATTTGAGATGGAGATAGAAAGACAGAGAGAGAGAGAGAGCACAGAGGGTGAGGGAGAAGCAGACTCCCCGATGAGCAGAGAGTCCTATGCGGGGCTAGATTCTAGGACCCTAAGATCTTGACCTGAGTTGAAGGCAGATGTTTAACCTGAGTGACCCAGGCAACTCACAAATTTGAAATTTTAAAATTTAACTTATATATTCTTAGCTTTTAACTTAGGTAAGTGTAAAGGCCCAATTAATCAACTCATTAGCTTGATCATAAAAAAGACACTTACTTCCTTTAGTGAATCTTTTTAGTCCCTGAGAAATTCAGAATTAAATACAGAAATGAGGAAGTAAGTCAAACATGTGGTACAAAATTTGTGAAATGAGGTTTAATCATTGGGACAGTGTATCTATGTTCAATATTTTAAGTATTTATAATATTTAAGAGATATGTTACATTAGCAAATATTGAGTTAGATATGTCAAACTAATTTAAAATTTGTTATTTAGACTTTTTAGTTTAGTTGATAAGTATGGATTCTTCAATTGTGTCAATGTTGAGTGTCAACAGCTACTCACATCAAAAAAGGAGAGTCAACCTGACATTACAAGCTTCTGATAAAAGAATACACCATCACCTAGGAAGTAGTCTTACCAAAAACATTAGAACTAAATTTGATTAAGCCACCTCTGCCTCCAACTGTCAATTTAGAGGAAATACAGAGGAGAGAGAAACACGTAAGCTATACCATAGGAAAGCACTCAGCAAAATCTAGACTGTGGTTAACTATAGCGCCCATAAACAACTTGATTTCTTCAACAAGTAAATTACAATAAGTTAATAAAGTGATAGAGGATAGACTTATAGCTTGAAAGAGAATTGCAAATGTATAAGCTAAAGAAAATGTGTAGACTTTATATAAATTCTTGTTCGAACAAACTTAAAAAACCACATACACTCAATTTAAGAGATAATTGTAAATTTGAACACAGGCTTGATCTTTATATTAACATATAGAGTCTAATTTTTAGGGATACCCACCAAAATATTCATGAATAGAATTCTATTTATTTGGTATTAGTTTCAAAATAATATGAAAGAGGGAAGTGGGTGGGGATATTGATGAAACAAGATTGGTGATGAATTTATTTAATTGTTGAAGTTGGTGCAGGGGACATGGGTGCTCATTATACTGTTCTTACTGGCTTTTATATATCTGCCTTTTATAAAATTTTTCAAAATAAATGTGTTTCTTAAAAGGGATAAGAAAAATCTCATTGCAAATACAACTGGGATATTTAAGAGAACTGGACATGCTTTTTTTTTTTTTTTTTTTAATTTTTATTTATTTACTTATGATAGTCACAGAGAGAGAGAGAGAGAGGCAGAGACACAGGCAGAGGGAGAAGCAGGCTCCATGCATCGGGAGCCTGATGTGGGATTCGATCCCGGGTCTCCAGGATCGCGCCCTGGGCCAAAGGCAGGCGCCAAACCGCTGCGCCACCCAGGGATCCCAAGAACTGGACATGCTTTGATGGATTTACGAGTCATTTAAGTTTTGGGGAAGATTTTGCTTAGTGCAGTTATTAACATTTGTTCATTTGGGTTTTTGAAATGCTTAAAAAATTCAATATATATGCAATGATTTATATATGCAATGTAAAACATGGACAGGAGTAATTAAAACTAAATTTTTAAACATGAGTATCCATTTAAAAGAATTTAACCTGAACTGTCCAATCATTAGTCAAAGATCCCAAGGACAATAATTATTCCCACTTAAATAAAAATTACTAGATGTATAAATAAGATAGCAAGTTACGTGAATTTAAGTACTTAAAATAAATTAGGCCTTTGCATTATTAACTTTAATGAATTGAGAATTAAAAGTAAAAGATGTACATACCTTAGATGTCGAAATATACTGACATTCTACAGAATAAAATCTATAGCCCTTTTCATGGTATACAAGGTTCTTATGACCAGCCCTGTCCTTTTTTTTTTTTAATATTTTATTTATCCATTCATAAGAGACATAGAGACAGAGGCAGAGACACAGACAGAGGGAGAAAGCAGGCTCCCACAGAGGCCCTGATGCGGGACTTGATCCCAGGACCCCGGGGGTTAACGACCTGAGTCAAAGGGTAGAGGCTCAACCACTGAGCCACCCAGGTGCCCCTGACCCTGTTCTTTTAGAATATATTTTTCATATTTCCTCTTACATCATCTTTTTTCACTTATTAATATTTACTCACTCTCTGAACACTCTCTAGTTTCTTGTTCCTCTCTGCTTTACCCACTCTGTTTTCCTCTCCTAGAATAATCTTTCTCCTTATCATCCCGTTTGTGACCCTCCTTAATCTTTAAGCCTCTCCTGAAACACTCTCTTCTCTGTGAAGTTATCTCCAATGCCCTAGGCCCACACAGTTGCTGCTTCTATGTGTCATACATTGCTCCATTACAGTGATTATTCTGTATCACTATAATTATAGAGTAATTGCTTAGAGGTCTCTCTTCCTACTACAAGACTAGAAGAAAGAGATTGTCAGTTTGTTAGTTAATTTATTATTATGACTGTCATTTTTAGAGCACTACTAGAATAATTCCAGTCATGTATAGGACTTTGATTTTTTTTGATGAATTAATTATGCCCCAGCAATACTAAGAAACTAAATTAACGTTTGTTACTAAACTGAGTTGTTTATGATCACTTTTGAAAGAGAATATTAGTCAAAAAGACTACTGGACTTACAGTTTACTTCCTAAAACACTTAGAAGAGTAACAAATAATTGCAGAATGGAGAGTACCTGCATAGCACATTCACACATATGTGGCTGCAGGTTTATACAAACCATTTATTACTTGTAGACAATGCTTGTATGCACACATTGCTTCATGGACCCAACACAATAGCAATATAAATCTTAGTTTACTTTATAGAACTCTGAACTCACCATCTATCACATGGAAGTGTTCAATAAATATGAAATCGTCTAAGAATGATAGTGAAGAATAAAAGGGAAAAAGATGAAGAAGAGAAATAGGTGAATGTTAGAATAAACTGAAACTGACACCAGCTATTAAAAAAAAAAAAGTGTTGCATGCGTTGAGAAAAACTACACTGAAAGATACAGGCAAACAATGAAACCAATCACCTATCACATAGACCTAAGCAGGTCAAGAAGAAAAGGAAGTTTATCAGTTGTTAGAACCATGTGTCTGCTCAGGAGGACCTTTCACTGGTTTTTTTGTTTTTACATGATGGCATGCAGGGTCACATAGGAAAGGCAAAATTAATTCAATAATTACAACCACCATTTTTAGAAAGCTCGTAGAGCTCTATTTCCTGGCTTTTCAAGATGTAAAGCTCTTGACCTTTCTATCTTATTTGCTATTCATGACTTTGTTGGAGTTTTCTCGTTTTTGGTTTTTGGTTTTTACAGAAGGGTGCATCTAAGTGGCACACGAAACTTGGTTCTATACCTGCTGTCGCTGAGAATAAAATCTTATGACTTCTCTGTGAACTTTTCTCAGGAACTTGTCTTCCTGTATCGAATACAGGAGGACCTCTATAAAACTGACTCGTTTCAGCCAATGCTCTCCAAATGGAGTTAGGTAAGGCCACCCATAAGCACACTTCTGATAGGGCAAGTCTCAAATTCCAGACAATGTTAAGCATTTCTAATTATAAAAAGGTTATAATGGTAAATTCATACTTTTTCTCGAATTTTACAGCCAAATCTGAAGCTGACCATGAATGATCTCATGGTAAGAATCGTTCAACTTTTCCTTTTCCAACTTTAGTCACTTCCCAGTATTTATTATTTCTTATTACTTCACTTTTCCTGTCTCGTTACTATTAATAACTGTGGCATTTGTTTTGTATACTAAAATATTCAAGCATTGGTTCTGTTTTTCTATGAAGAATTAGTTATACTGTTAAAATTCTAATTCATTTTAAAAGGTGGTGCCAAGAAACGTGTTACACTAGAAGATGTTGATCTAACACTAATAGTGATAAACAGGCTCTTAGGATGCCTTTCAGTTTCTCTTCTGATGTCTGGGTACCAGAGCAAAAAAAATATAACTAGCTGACTTCTGACCACTAGGTGGGGAAACAATACAATTTAAAATTGTACATTGTAAATTGTATTTAAAATATAATTTAAAATACAAATACAATTTAAAACAGAACTTTGGCCTCACCATCTTCTTTCTAAAGATGGTTATTATTTCTAATTCTCTTCTGCCTCTAATCTTTTACATTCTTTTATTTTTTATTTTTTCAAGATTTTATTTATTTATTCATGATAGACATGGAGAGAGAGAGAGAGAGAGAGAGAGAGAGAGAGAGGCAGAGACACAGGCAGAGAGAGAAGCAGGCTCCATGCAGGGAGCCTGACCTGGGACTCAATCCCGGGTCTCCAGGATCCCACCCTGGGCCAAAAGCAGGTGCCAAACCGCTGCGCCACCCAGGGATCCCCTAATCTTTCACATTCTTAAGGCATCCTGATCCGAATGATGCCATTACATGTGACATCTGGGGAGGCAGGTGATAAAAGCGACCCTATCTCCTGAAATTCCTTCCCTGATACCAATTAAAAATTCACTTTCTTGCCATAAGCAATACGGAACTCTACATGCTCTGGAAGACTGTAAACCTTTCAATCATTTATTCTTCTGGGAAGCCAGTCCCTCACCTGAACACTACTTCCCAGTGGCTCTAGTCCTTGTTTCATGAATCCTCTCCTTGTCACCATTATAATTTTTCCTTCTTCATTGCATCTTTCTCACGGGCATACAAACATACTGTTATTTCTTCCATCTTAAGAAAACAAATCTCAATTCCATGTCCCCCACTAGTTTCTGCCCCAAATCTCCTTGAAACAGTTGTCTATAATTGTTCTTTCCAGTTCCTCTCCTTTCCTACTCCTCTAAAGCTATTCCAGTCAGGCTCAAATCCCAGGTTCAGGATATTTCGCCCCCACAGTGTCCACAGCCCTCCCTTACTTGGCCCTCAGCAGCATCTGACACAGTTCTCACGGCCTCCTCCTGGGGAATTCTATCTTTCCTTGGTTTCCAGGACACCATACTCTTGTTTTCTTCCTATTTTATGGCTTACTCCTTTTTACTCTCATCTGTTCATTTGTTTTCTCTCAGGCCTAGTAGAGATGGAGAGCCCAGGGGTTGGTTCTTCTCTCTGGTTGTACTCACTTCCTTGGTGATTTTAACAGTCTCATGATTTTAAGTGGGGAATCTATGCCTATGACTCTCAAAATTATATTTTAGAACCAGAACTCTCTCCCAAACTCTTCACTTCTTATACCTAATTGCTGCCTCAGCATCTCCACTTAGACATTGAACATAGCCATGCCCTCCTGATCTTCCCCACCCCCAAACGTGTTCACTTTCACCTTCTCCCATTTCAGTTGAAAGAAACATCATCTTTATATTATAGTTGCTCAAGCCAAAAGCCCTGGAGCCATCTTTGATCCCCTTTTCCCTTCATACCCCAAATCCAAATTCTGTTGTCTCTACCTTCAAAATACATTCCGAATCTAGATACCTTTCTCCACCTCCACTGCCACTATTTTGATTAGAACCACCTCCACTGCCACCATCTCCATTTATCTATACCCTGCCTGCATTTCTGCAATGTCAACAGACTAGTTTCCTTGTTTCAATATTTGCCTATTGTCTCTTTTCATATAGCTATTAAGGTGATCTTGATAAAACATAAGTCAAAACATCACGGCTCTGCTCAGTCTTTTTCAGTGATTCCTGTTTCACCGAAATGAGCCACAATCTCAACTACGACCAGCAAGCCTCTATGTGAGCTGAATCCTTTCCTACTATTCTTTCCCTCATTCACTCTACTCTAGAACCAGTTAATCTCTTCCTAGTCCTTGAACATTCTAGGCATTTGTTCTGTCTTTTCTCTCTGCCCGGAATGGTCTTGCTTAAGATAACTACAAGCCTGACTCCCTCACTTCCGTGAATCTTTGCTCAAGTAGAACTGCCTATAAAGGGAGCTACCCTTGCCTTCCTTAAAGTTTCAACCTGCTGTCCCAATCCCACCGTCCCACTACATCACTTAACTCTGCTCTCTTTTTTCCTACTCGGTATTTCCTACCATACTATCTCCTTTATATGTTTATTATTTTTATTCTTTTGGTCTCTTGCCCCCTGTTTTATGTGGGCAGGGATCTTTATTTTGTTCACTGATATTTCCTGAACTATTACAACAGCACAAAGCAGTGGCATAAAAAAAAACAATTCCCGAGTGAATGTAAAAAAAAAAAAAAATCTATGAGTGCTTGACCTGAGTGTGGCCTTTGACTGGAGAGGAGAGGAATGGCATTTGCAGGCTGGCAGAGGGAGCATCTGGGAAACACCCATGCCTGTGCTTTGAAGGGTGGCAGCATAAGGAAAAGCACATCTCACAATTTTACTTAAAGATTATCCCATAAATTTCCTTCTCACATGAAATATAAATTTTTGAGTCTGAACATCAAGACTCATTTTGCTCTCATTTCTTCTTTGTGTCTTATCTGGCTTCTCCTACTTGGGGGAAAGTTTCCAATCCAAGTATTTCTTCATTTTGGAATTTATTTGAGCTCTCTGATGGGAGCCTGAAAATCTTTCACTATACACTACATTTTTACTTAAAGAAAATTATAGATGTCGTTTAGCTTTCATTCCCTCGATTCTCTCCATCTGACAATTAACTTTCAGATTCCCCAATTATTGTTTGTTTGGGTAATATAACACCCAAGGAGACTCTTGTTTCTCTTCATTTTTCTTCTGAGAGTATGCGTTTTGTGGAGTCAGGAACTCTTAGATGAATCCGGCTTTCTAATTAGGAGTCCTTAATAATATGAAAATAGGGATGAGGTAAAGCTTCTTACAATTGGTGGATTTTGTCAATTTCTGATGAAATTAATATTACAAGTAAGAATTTGAGCCCAGTTAGTTGGAAAGCCCTTTTCAACTTTGCAAGAATTCGCTGAAAAGTTGAGAAATTGACCAGCATCCTTATGAATTTGTAATACAGGCTACAGGATCCTTCTTGAAATTCTGTCTTCCATCTTAAACTTTTTATTTTCCACCATATCATAATGGATTCTGGGCAGTAGGTTGCAAAAAAGGGTTAATACAGCAGGCCTAAAGTTCTGATTTTATAGGACTCTGACACCAAGACTGGCCCTTGGCTTGCATCTGGGAACTCAGCTTTTAAAAAATTTCCTACACTGATATGAGAAATTGCCTAATTGATAAGAGTCCCTTGTTGTGCCTAGACTGTATGTATAAACAATGCAACTTGTGGTGAAAACTTGCTCTCTTTCTGGAAGTCTTATATTTTGGTATTGGTTAGGCTGAAGTGCCTATGTGGCTAACTCTCTAATAAACACTTGTCTCTACTGGGCTTCTCTGGGAAATAACTTCATACATTTCCAGTGCTGGCAAAAGAAGAATTCTCAATGTGTCCTTCCTAGGCATAGAAGGACAGTTCACTGTGATAAATCTTGGCCAGAAGTACTACTATATGCTGGATCCTATGAGCCCTTTAAATGAATCTGCAAACATATGGTAGTCTTGGGAATTCCTCATACAGCAGAAATAGTGCCAAATACTCCTCCTCTCCACAATTTCTTCAAACAATTATCAGTCTTCATGTCTTATAAATTTTCAGGGATTCATGCTCAGGGTACTTATTAAAGTACCTCACTAGAATTACATAAGACTGGAGGCAGTGGCTGGGATAGGGTCACAAAATGAAATTCAGAAGTACTAAGACCATGACCTAGTGGGTTAAATTTATCAGACTAGAAAAAAACTAAGGAAAAGAACCAGAATTTAATACATGTGAAAACAAAATAATTTATAGAAGTCAAGTGTATATAAGAATACATGTTAATTGTTTATTTTAACTAAACAAATATTTATTTAGTACTTACATATTAGTAGTCAGATGGCTTAACTCTTATTTGATAGCAAAATATCATGGGATATTAGAGTCTTTCAAATAGAATTCATAAAATCAAATGCCTGGAAGGGCACACAGTTAACATAAATGCACGGTACAGGCCATAAACAAGGTAATAGCTGTTAAACTGCTCTAACACTTTCTAGCCACTACCTTTATACCTCAAACAAAATAAAGTGAGACATAGTGGTGGTTACCTATGACAGATGTGTTTTCAACCCCTGCTCTAAACTGTAATCATCATCAGTAAAGGAAAGCTGTCCAGATACTGATATTAACTGATTCTATTAGTTAGATTATGGATATGAAGTAATTTTAATGTAAAGGTACTATAATTATCATATTCTATTAGATGGATTATGGATATAAGTAGTTTAAACATAAAGAACATCAGGCTGTAGGGGATTGAAGTGGAGGAAAAATAAATTGTAGCTAAATACTTCGAAATATTGCTTATTTACGGTAAAGGAGAATGATATAATTTTCTAGAAAAAGAAAGGGAAGACTTAGTCTAACTTGCCATAAGGAACCATACTTACCATTATCCAATGTCTT
The DNA here is from genome assembly GCF_053574225.1 of Canis aureus. Taxonomy (NCBI): domain Eukaryota; kingdom Metazoa; phylum Chordata; class Mammalia; order Carnivora; family Canidae; genus Canis; species Canis aureus. Next base: position 71,695,941 of record NC_135614.1, on the reverse strand, counting down.
TTTAAAACACATTCATTCTATTCCAATCTCCTGCCTGCTTTTTAACCAGCTATTCTGGTAAGTCATGGATAAAGAGCCCATCTAGTTTTGACATTTCTATAAAGTGCCATCTAAGACAGGCAAAAGTGAGCTTAAATAAAAGTTTCCTAGTTTTTTTAACACACAGCCAAAATTCTGAAGATTGAGAGAAAAACTGCATTTTTCTTTCTTTCTTTCTTTCTTCTTCTTTTTTTTTTTTTTACTTAAGGAGGTTATTTAGCAGAGTGGTTATAAGCACACATTTACTTTGGACTCAGACTGACGTTGCCTCAAATTTCTATTCTACATTCTTGTGTAATCTTGGAGAAGTTACTCAGCCTCTGTAAATTCCCATTTCTTCATCTGTGAAATGGTGAAAACACTTTCCACTTACATATGTAAAGTTCCTAGTGTGACATAAGTAGTCAGTAAAATGTGGTGGTGGTGGTGGTGGTGATTATGATAATGGTAGTGGTGGTATTGGCAGTGATGGTGATGGTGGAAAAGATGGTTGTAGTACTAACCTGAAGAATGCTTCGAAATTTTTAAAAGGCAGTGGAAATTATTTTTAGGTGAACTCCAAAGGGAAAAACCATTGCAAAACCAGATCAACAGTAGTTGCTCAAGGATATGGGGGTATGCGAGCAGCCTGCTTAGCCATCCCTTCTCCTTCCATCTGCCCACATTTGTGACCCCAGCTATTTACCATGGAACTCCAGTATTCAGCCAAGCAGAGTTTGAAAACCTATGGCAAGAGATGACAAAGAAATGGCAAGATAATGTTTGCTTACTTTAGATCTAAGGGAGGTTTAATGTTTCTAGGAGGTAGACTTGGGACAGGCGGTTGTGGTGGGTGAGATGCTGGCAATGGTGGTTGGCTGGCTGGATGGGATGGTGGAGGTGGTGGTAGGGATGTAGTTGAGTAAGATGTTTGGCCTTTGCTGGTACCTAAGAAGCAGAGAAAAAAAAATACCACGAATTAAGATAAATCTTCAAAACACAAGAGCTGGCTATTCCAAGTATGCAGAAATGCGCATCTTAAATATAAAAATGTGAGAAATGCATCCTAAGTTAAATTATTGCTTTAAAGAATCTAATATTCAAAGTATCACAGAACATGCCATTTTAAATGTTCTATTTTTCAGATATATTGAGGTATAATTGACAAATAAAATTATAAAATAGTTAAAGTGTATAATACAATGGTTTGATATACATATATATATTTTTTGAAAGGTTTTCCATCCATTGAGTTAATCAACATATCCACTCATGTATTTATCTTTTTGTGGGGCAGAAGGTGAGAATACTTAAGTTCTAGTCTCTTAACAAATTTCAGTTATGCAATACAGTGTTAACTCTAGTCACCATGTTTTATTCTAGATCTCAGACCTTATATATCTTATAACTGAAAATTTGGACCCTTTGATCAGTCTCTTCCTATTTTCTTCATCCTAGCCCCTGACAGCCATCTTCCTACTCTCTGTTTCTATGAGTTTGACTTTTTTGGTTTTGTTTTTTAGATTACACAGATCATTGAACCACGCATTTGCTTGTCTTTGTTTGCGTTTCTGGCTTATTTCACTAGTGTAATGCCCTCTAAATTCATCCATGTTGTCAAAAATGACATGATTTCCTTCTTTTTTTAAGGCTGAATTATATTCCATTTTATACATCTATTACATTTTCTTTATCCACTGATGGACATTTAGGTCCTCGGCTGTTGTGAATAATTCTGCTATAAATATGGGAGTAGAACCATCTCTTTGGGATAATTTTTTGTTGCTTCTAGATATATACACAAAAGTGGGATTGTGGGATCATAAGGTGTTCAAGGAAAGTCTATAGTGTTTTCCATAGTGGCTGTGCCAGTTTATTCCTAACAGTATATATAAGTGTTCCTTTTTCTTCACTTCCTGGAACTTGTTGTCTCTTGTCTTTTTGATAATTGACATCCTATCCTATGTGTGAGATGATATCTCACTGTGCTTTTGATTTGCATTTCCATGATGATTAGCGATGTGGATACACATTCCTTTTTCTTTTTGTGAGATAGATAAGTTCTTTAATTCCCACTACTAAAAAGAATTTCTCTTACCTTGTTAAGAAAAATTGTAACAATTGTTAAATCTAGGTGTAGAGTACATGGGTGAAAAAATGCACAATAAAAAATAAAAACAAAACAAAACAACAACAAAAAAGAATTTCTCTTACTTTTTCTGAGCTTTTGTAAACAATAGTTTTAATATTTCGGACTTCGTGAAGAAGTCTACATCAACTTTTTTTTTTCATCAACTTTAATATCACATTCTTTATGATTTTTAAAATGTAGATGATGTTTCATTGGGCTCATTATTTTAGACCAAAGAGGTATAGTTTTTGTGTCTGCTCTCATGGGTAATACATTCTTCCTTGTTTTCAATGATTTCCTTGAATCATTAATGGGAAGATTTTGTTTCAGGTATGATTTCTAAACATTGAAATATATTCAACAACCTCACAAATAAATCATACATACAGATTATGTATGATTTATGTAAAGATTATAATATAAAGATAAGCAAAACTAATAAACATCAATCACCCATAATCCCATCATCCAGCAATAGCTCCTGAGGCACTTGTATTTTAAAATAAAACATTTTGGGCAGCCCTGGTGGCCCAGCAGTTTAGCGCCGCCTTCAGCCCGGGTATGATCCTGGAGACCCGGGATCGAATCCCACGTCAGGCTCCCTGCATGGAGCCTGCTTCTCCCTCTGCCTGTGACTCTGCCTCTCTCTCTCTGTGTCTGTCATGAATAAATAAATAAATAAATAAATAAATAAATAAATAAATAAATAAATAAATAAATAAAATCTTAAAAAAAATAAAACATTTTAATGCAAACATACAGCACGGAGTAAAATGGAACCATTTTGCTATTTTGTTATCAGTATTTTTATTTTTCTCAACATCATAAATATCATTCTGGGTTAATCTAATTACAAGGTAATTTTTAGTAACTGGGCAATTTTTCTTTATGCAGCTCTTACCATGATTAAAAAAAACCCACTAAGGCTCTCATAATGACTATTTGTATTAATTCCTTTCCTTTTTGATGTAATAAGATGTCTTAGTCTTTGCACATATTTAAAGATTTGTCCTAGAATGAATTCCATTAAGTGGAAATGCTGGGTCAAACAACATTTTTTAAAACTTTTGACACAAAATATCAAATTGTCTTCCAGAGAGACAGCAACTGATAGCTCCACTGACTGACAGTATATAAGAGTGTTTTCATATATTTTTGCCCTCATTGCCATTATTATGTTTTGACTTTTTCACAATTTATGGAAAAAATTCTACCTTTTGTTTTAATTTCATTTGTATCAGAACATCAATATCAAATACTGAAAACTTACAACATTTAAGATGTTTCTTTTGCGTTTACTTTCATTCACACACACACACACACAACTACTGCTTGAAAAAATTATTGATTTTCTATTTAGTAGATGTATGTAAGTTTTTGCTTTCTTTCTTTTCCTTTTCCAATGTAGCATAAGCGTAACTTTTTTTAGGGGGGGGATTAAATCCATGTTCATTGTTTTCATTATCATGACTCGGTAAATATTATTTTTTGTTGAATCAAGCAGTGCACTATGATTACATTTCTTTTCTCATTCAACTTATTGTTTTCCTGGAATTAATAACTGTCTTGTCATTTGGGAAGATTTTTCTTTGGAGCTCTTACTTCCCACAATTTCCAATAGTGCTGTAAAATACCTTTAAACATTTTCTACAAAACCAAACCTGTCAGATAAGGAATTGGTTCCAGTATACCATCCCTGTCTATTTGCTCTATTGTGACCTGGTTGCTTTTAAGGTCTGCCACACAAGTGACATTCTGAGATTTCTTTCTGCCAGTGTCAGGGCTCTGATATATTTAGAGAATGCATTGTGATAGAGTCTTAGATCCAAAACCAAAGTGCCTGAGTTTAAATCCTGGCTCCACCACCTACCTTCTGGGTGACTTGGAGTTACTTCTGGTTTCATCTGGGAAATGAAGATCATAATAGTGCCACCTCATTGGGTTACGGTAAGGATTTTAGACTTACTACATATAAAGCATTTAGGACAGTACCTGACATATAGTAAATTGAACATTTTTTAGAGATTTTATTTATTTATTCATGATAGACACAGAGAGAGTCTAAGGAGAAGCAGGCTCCCTGCAGGGAGCCCGATGTGGGACTTGATCCCAGGATCCCGGGATCATGACCTGAGCTAAAGGCAGATTCTCAACCACTGAGTCACCTGGGTGCCCCGTAAGTTGAACATTTTATTTTTTTTCAACAAATATTTATTGAATGCTTACTATGTGTCAAGCTCTGTTTAGGCACTAGGATACAATAGAAAAAAATGGACACAAATTTCTGCTCTTATGGGTTTGGGAAGATAGATAAAAATGAAAAATATCTAAGTAGAATACATATAAAATTATGAGAAGTGCTATAAATGGTGGAAAGACTATGTTGGCATCTCTTCCCTACTCTGCATTCAGTGACCTCACTATGGTAGACTGAATTTGAGCATAAAGGGAGTATTTAGCTCCTGGAAATAGACAAGAACCACAAATTTCAGCTTTATTGTTTTGTTGATTGTTAGATTTAAGAAAGTGATGGAGAAAATGCTTATAATGCAGATTAAATTTAAAAGTATGTTGTTTCTGTAACTATTACATGATGAAGAGCATAAAACATTCAGAAAATATTTTCCAGTATTTGAAAGCTATTACACAACTCAGCAAAGTAGTCATTCACATCATTGGCAAATGAGTGAAGTTCTGACATAGATCTTTATTGTTTTACAGTCATCTTGTTAACATAAATGAAAATAGCAATCAACATTCAGGTTGGAACTACACTCATTCCTTAATTGCAACCATAGGTTGACTACAGGTAGTCAAGAAATTGCCAAGAAATTAGCAAAAATCAACGGTTGGCTCTGTGGAATTTTCAATAAAGAATATTGTTTGGCTTATTCGTATTTATATTATTATGCACTATGCATCTTTTATATCAATAAAATTTTTTACATACGTATATATACATAACACACATACACGGCAGTTTCTCTTAGAGAACTAGTTCAAAATTTACCAGCATCCAATTGCTTCTATGTAAAAAATTCATAGGTCCTTTTGGCTCTTTCATGAATAGAATGTGTCTGTATCTCCCGGCTTTGCTTTGACCCTTTCTGATTTTATGCGTTGTGCATTTGAATTATGTGTATCGCCTAGTTTCCCTAAATATGAAGTTTGTTTTTCTTGTCCTCCTAATTTTAGAGCAATGTTTTTGAGAGGAAAAGGGGTGCACTCTTGAAAAACATTTTGTTTTAGTTTTACATGTTTCTGAGCACCACTGAGGTCAATTTTTTCATCTTCATAACCATGTTTCATTTTAGTTGTATTATCTGTTCAAGTCCTTTGTTTTTAAAGTAGTATTTGCTTTTTCTTAGTGGCTATTAGGACCTCTTTATTAAGGGTATTCATCTTTTTGCCACCTTCATGGACAAACTGAATGTAGTAATTGGGCTGCTTTGGCTTCTGCTTCTGGGTGTTCATATCAAAAAGCTCTCCAACAATGAAAAGGAAAAAAATAAACCAAAAAACAAACTAAAAACAAAACAAAAGAAAAAAAAACATACCATTGCCTCAATCAATCGAACCCCAAATCTTCAAAACCTTTGAAGGAAATATAGTACTTTACTGTAAGTTATCTTAAAGGGTCAGTGGCAGGGTTTTAAATACATATATAAAAAGCTTCTTAATTCCTTCTAGATAGTTTTGCCTCATTCCAAAGCTTTCATTGTGGCAATTTTTAAAAACATTACCCTCTCTCTTCATGTTCTCTTCTTACTATTCCAGTCCTCTTACTAGTTCAGAGGTTTAAAACATGCTCAGGCCCTCCACTGCTGACTTGTGGGGCACCTGTCAAGTACAAGGCTCACAAGAATTGCTCATCTTTTCTTTTAGCAGCTATTTGAGGGTGGGGGGAACTTTGGCGTAGAGAGAATTAGTTTCCCCACAAATCTGACAAATAAAATTTCTAAACTGATTACATTTATGTTAGAAATATTTTTCCCATTTCATTTTTGTCCTCAGTAAAGTTAAACTTTTTGACATATAGGACTTACTACTTTTTCTCTACTGCAGTGAGTAAATTCTTTTTATATATAGTTTCTATCACTAGAGTTATGTTTGAGAAAGTCTTCCTTATCCTGAGAACACATAATTATTATTATTTTTAAAGATTTTATTTTATTTTTAAAAACGATTTATTTATTTGAGAGAGAGAGAGTGCATAAGCCCGAGGTGGGGGGTGGGAAGGGTGGGGAGGAGCAGAGAGAAAAGCAGACTTCCCACGGAGCAGGGAGCTCAATTTGGGGCTCAATCCCAAGACCCTGAGATCATGACCTGAGCTGAAGGCAGACCCTTAACTGACTAAGCCACCCAGGCACTCCTAAAGATTTTATTTTTAAGTAATCTCTACACCCAATGTGGGGCTTGAGCTCACAAACCTGAGATCAAGAGTTGCATGCTCCACGAATGAGCCAGCCAGGAATCCGGAGAACACATAATTATTAACCTCACATTTTTTTCTACTTCTTTTTTGGACTCATTTTTTTACATTTAACTCTTTGAAATGATTAATAATTTATTTTGGAGTTAGATGTGAGACCGTGATCTAGTGTCATGTTTTTTTTTTTTTTTTAAGCATTTATTTATTCATAAGAGACACAGGGAGAGAGGCAGAGACATAGGCAGAGGCTCCCTGCAGGAAGCCTGATGCGGGACTCGATCCCAGGACCTCGAGATCACGACCTAAGCCAAGGCAGATGCTCAACTGCTGAGCCACCCAGGCGTCCTAGTTTTATGGGTTTTGTTGCTGTTGCTATTGTTCTTAGATCATTTATTACGTGTCCCAGCACCATTTATCTAATGAGCTATTACTTACTGACTTGAAATGCCTCTTTTATCATAGAATAAACATTAAAAATCCTAGTGAATTTGACAGATGAAAATGACATCTTATTTTAATTTATAAAAAATACGGTCTGATAGATTCCTAAATAATTTGAAAGCTGTACTCACAGGGAATAAGCCACTGTGAGTGGAAATTAATAAACTCTTGTCTAAACAGAAGAAAAATGTTTATCATCCATCTGTGACTTATCTTTTCATGGAAAATATTTTGATAAGCCAGGGGTGTTACCATATGGAAATGATCTAAGGCCTGGAGGTGAGAAATTTTAGATATGTTTTGGGGAACAATGAACTGGAAACACCAAAAACTGACTCACCCAAAACCCATGTACTACTTTTTCATCTTTACATGGGCTGATGAGACTTTCTGATGGGGCATCTGTGGTGGGCCCCTGTCGTCCTGCTTGCCTGACATCTATTCTCCTTTCCTTAGTTACAATAACGCGAGCTACCCACAAAGGGGAGTGCTTGCTTTCCCACTGGACTTAGACCTCCAAGGAGGCCCCCTTTGGCATTGCCAGCATCTATCTCACCACCACCAGGGCAGGGTTTGCCTGAGGATGTAGCAGAGCTAAAGGAAGGCACAGCTAAGAGACAGTAAGGGACTGTTTGGATTTTTTAAAAAACTACGTTTCAAAAATTGTCGATAATTTGAAAGGCATAGTGAGGCCCTACACTAATTGTTCAAATGTTTTGTTCCTCTTCGAGTTTGGGAGACCATACACAAAAGTCTTCCTATGTTATTCAAGTGTTTAGCAGTGAAAGATTTTGCTTTGCAAAATCTGCAGTCACTTTCAAATACTACAAGGGATTTATTTGCATGTATACAAAATAATTCTATGGAAAAATATTTTAGTTTTTCAGAAAAAAAAGGGAAACTTATCTTAATGTAATCTGATTGGCTTAAAAATCTCTATTCGGACTTTATAAAGTATGCTAAAATATAATTAATAATACTGGAATTCTTAAAAAGAAAAATCTAGCTGGGTGTGATGGAAAGAAGAGAGTGGATATATAAAGAAGAAACAGAAACACTATAACTACAGGAAATTTCTGGGATTGGTGGTAACAATGTTTAGTAATCCCTTTATTTTCCTACCAGGCATCATTCTAGGTATTTTACATATTCAATTTTATTTAATCTTTATAACAATCCTCTGGGGTTTAAATTCTTATCCAGTTTCCATTTGACAGTTAAGAAAACTACCCACGTTCAGAGAGTTTGTAAGCACTAGAAAAGTCATTCAAACTTTGAACCCTACTCAATTTCTTATGCTGTCTATGTCTTACTCCCTTTCTGCTATGTTCTGCTGCTCAAGGAAAGAACGTAGACATTTCCAATGCACACGTTAACACACTTTCCAGAGATCTGAGTGTAAGTCTAGCTTTTTGGATCGATAACGTTTCCTCTTAGTGTGATTTTGTATGACTATTTTCTGTTTCATGTAGGGCAGAAATTGCTCTGGAGACTCTAAAGTAATTCTGAAGCATGTACTCACCTATGTGGGTATTTTAGATGCTAAATTTATAATTTGATTTGGGAAACCAGATAGCAGGAAAGTAGACATTCAAGTGCTAGTGGAAAATGGACCTTTAAAGGTAGATGACTGACACAATCAAGCAAAGAAAAAATAGTCTCAAGAAATGAAATTGAAGAATTCAAAATGCAGTAAAAAAAAAAAAAGGACTTAGAAGCAATTAAATAAAATAAAGGAAAAAAAACAAGTTTAGAGTTTACTGGGCATCAAGAATTAAGGATATGAGTTGAAAGACAACACTCTGAATCAATCTACCGTGAGTCTTATCCCTCAAAGCTCATGAGATGTTGTATACGTGGCCTGTGGCTTTAGAATATTGGATCTGACATGACCATTTGGAGCTCCTCAAAGAATGGTAGGATTGTGCATGGATGTGGGCCTCTCGGTACACAGAGCTGCTCTACCGGATGGTGCAGAACAAACGGGTGGTGGTAAACTAATCAGGGGAATTTACAACCTACCGCCCACCCTCATCCCAAGACAGAATTGCAGAACTGTGTTCCTGGATATTTTGACAGTGTTCGAGGCTTTAAGAAGGAGATATGGGGCATTTTGCTAAAAGGTCAAGTGGGAGCTTGACTTACATCTTGCTGTAAGCTTTGAACTTCCACCAGAGATGTAATAAGTTTAATAATCAAATATTCAACCATAATAAAAAATGGGAGTATTGGCAAAAATGAGAGAGAACTATTTTTGTACAAGGGAGCAGTTCATACTGGTTGCAGAATAAATGGGGGAAAGATGAGAATGAAAGAGAAAGACATAAAAGCACAAAAATAGTTCTCAAGAATTTGGGAGGTTACCAACATCTGATTTAATTTTCATCATCTTTTTTTTTTTTTAAGATTTATTTCTTAATTTTGTAAAGCAGAGGAGGGGCAGAGGTAGAGAGAGTATCAAGCAGATTCTTAACTGAATGCGGAGCCTGATGCAGGGCTCAGTCTCATGACGCCGAGATCATGACCTGAGCCAAAACCAAAAGTCAGATGCTCAACCGGCTACACCACCTAGACGCCCCAACAAATTCTCATCTTCTTGAATTTTAGAGCCTCTGAAGAGGCTCTAAAACTCTTAAAAGAAACAGAATCGAGAGGGAAGAAAAAAAGGGGTGGGGGAAGATGAGGGGATGATTAACAAAAACACAAAGTGGGCAGTAGTGTACTCCTATTAGAGAAAACGCAGCAAACAAAAGTTCACAAACTTTGCACTTCGCAGTTTTTTGGTGAGCCAAATACTGGTTCTAGATATTGTCACAATGCTCTTGTAACATGAAGATCTATGAGAACTCAGGAAACCTACCCCATAGGTTTTGATATTTATGACTTTTTAAAAAAGATTTTATTTATTTATTCGTGAGAGACACACACACACACACACACACAGAGAGAGAGAGAGAGAGAAAAGAGGCAGAGACAGGTAGAGGGAGAAGCAGACTCCACAGAGGGAGCCTGATGTGGGACTCGATCCTGGGACTCTAGGATCACACCCTGGCCGAAAGCAGGCGCTAAACTGCTGAGCCACACAGGGATCCCAATGTTTATGACTTTTGAGTAAGAAGCTACCTATAGCCTTCATGTCCCAAGAGGTCTAAGGAACATCTGGGGGTGTGGTTCTCTAGCTCCTTTACAAAACCAAGGACGTTATATCATACTGCCCACAACTGTCCCCAAGCCCTTACACTAAACTAGGTACTTCTAACTTTGGTTTTCTTGGGATGTCTTGAATTGGGCCAGAGCATTTTGTCTCTGGCAAATCAGTTAACTAACCTCCATGTGGTTTCGTTTTTCTGTCTGTCCCCAGCAGTAGTAGCATGATCCCAACTACTTCATAAACGTTTAAGGATTAGATGAGCTGATACACATGAAAACATCTTGAAAAGTCCAAACTGTTGTATAAACATCATAGATGATCCCACAAGGATGAGGGGTGCCGCAAATAAAATCATTGCTAAGTTACCTTGACCTAAGATATTTTGAAATCATTTATAAAGTTCGTTTTGTTTATTTGGGAATTATTACATGCCTGCCCCAGGATTTAGCCATTGAACTGGCAACTCGGAATAGAGACTTCTATTTTCTTTGGGCCCCTGCGTAGGCACCTAACTATTGCCCATCCAAAGGGAAGAGAAGCTCTAGCAGCTGTTTGGCATTTTCAGAGTCTGGACTGGTGAACTCTGCATGAGGTAATTTTACAACAATCTAGGTGCACACTTAGAACCACTAGCAGCTACACACCCGTGCACATTCATTTACACCTAACCGAACATGAACTTTCTCAGGACCACATATCACTGAGATTTTATCACATTTACTATAATGGCTGTTTCAAAACTCCCCACATTTCTGGACCTCACTCATGCCTTCCTCTTTCACCACAGACAACTTTGCCTTTTGTTTCACTAAGAACAGGGAGAGCACGCCTACTGCTTACTCCCTGCTTGCCCTTCATTCTAACTTATTGAAATCTCCTTCTATCTTGCTCGTCCTCTTTCTCTTTGCCCTTGATTCTCTGGAAAAAAATGTCACTCTTCCTTCCTCGCACTAGTTGGCATTGTTGATTCTTATCAGTACCAGTTTCCTTATAGATCCTGCTCTGTTAACCATGGACTCCTTCATTTGCACTGAGCAAAATAATTTCTTAAGCACTTACTATGGGCTCTGGGTGGTGTGTTTCATCTTTCAGGAGTATGTCTCATCTTAAACATGGTCAGTCTTCTCCACTCTGAAGGACACAACAATTTTCTTTCTTACCTTTGCCCTCTAGTCTATTACTAGCTGCTTTTCCCTCCTTCCCTTTACAGTCAAACTTCCTGGAACAAAAGCCTGTGTTGGCCACTTCTGTATCTTTATTTTGCTTGAGTGGCTTCATGGCAGAGCAAAGAATGGAGGGGCTTGGGGAGGTGTGGGTTTGAGTTCAGACTCCACCACATTTGTGATAACCTGCAGTTGCTTATTACTCTGTTTGGGGCCTTGAGTAAGTTGCTTGATTTCTCCAATCTTTATTTTCTCATCTGTGAAGTGGTCATATACAACCACCTTGTAAAAGCACCTGACCACACTGTAACACTCAATAAATATTCCTACTCTTCTGAGCTGTTATTTGAGCTGGCTACATTGATACACAGCATCTACCCACCTCAACTGTGAACAAAACAAAACACCTTTTCCCCAAGCCAATCATGCCTGGTTCTTGTTCTGTTAGGACATCTTAGGGAGGGTGAAGAATCAGGAGGCTTAGCTTTAAATCCTTAGAACCATCCCATTAGGTGCCCAAACAAACAAACAAACAAACAAACATTACTTTCACTTTACTGATTCCTACACATGCCAGAAACAATTTTTGACATGGGAAGAGGAATGGTTTGGTAAAAGGAAGAGCTGTGCTGGGGTCATTCAGACTTGGGTTTGACTACCAATCCCAACCAGCACTAGCTATGGTACACTGGTGAACTTACTTCGCTTCTTTGGGTTTCTATTCCTTGCCTGTTGTATTGAAACTCTGGATTCCTAACTTGCAGGATGGTTATAGAATGAGATATAGTATGTCTGCCTGACCAGCTTATAGCAGGTGTTCTACTTATGAATTATCCCAGACCCTGAAACTGTTATGTTTGTTCTATATGGAACAGACTCTTGTTAAACCCCTGAGGGCACATTTGTTTCCATCTGCATAGAAAGAATAGGATAATCATATTCTTGCAACTTAAAAAAAAAGTTTTCTGAACTGCCATTTGTGCCTGAAACCACATGCTAATCACTGTACATCTGGCCATTCTGTGGAAAGCAAGGTTCTGAAAGGCCACCTGCCCTTTGAAATGTAGTGTGGTTGTACTGCCCTTCCACACTGTGAACACCCATGCGACCTGACGCCGCTCAGGGAGCTCTCCATTTGTACATAGAGTACTTACATGTGGTTTCTTACACTAATTTTATTTTCTTTAAAATTCTCAAAATCAATTAATTAATCTAGTAATCTTTTTATTTATTTTCTTCCTAGTTACACAATAACCTTCTGAGGGTACTTCTCCACTGTCAATATCTGTGTGTACCCAACACTTCACATCTATTGTACACAGTAGGGCACTTAATGTTTACTGTTTTGGACTTTCTTTTTCCTTTATCCTTTTCCCTTTAGTAAAAAAACAAACTAATTTAAGACAGTTCATGGTAAAACAAATATATATACGGTAAGGCATTTAAGAAAATACAAGGAGGAATATCAAAAAGAAAATATCAATTCTAGATCCCATCCCTCAGTCCCCACCCCAAACACAAGTGTTACCAGTCTTTCAAGAACTTTACATCTTTCAAGAAATATTCCATTTTTTTTTGTACACAAATGAGACCATGGTAAATATATTATTCTGTATTTTGCTTTCTGGATTTAAGAAAGAGATTGTTCTATATTGTGACAAATAAGGCAATCACTTTTTTTCATAGCTGTGGAGCTTTACATACATTATATTTATCATGGTTTATTTGACCAGTTTAATTATTGATGGAAATTTAGGTTATTTAAAAAACTTTATTGAGGTGGGGTCACCAGGGGGAGCGGTCTCCCACATTGGGGGGAGGGAGTACAGCCCGGCAGGGGGAGGGGGTGCGGGTAAGAAAAGAAAAAAAAACTTTATTGAGATATAATTCGATAAATATACTAATTTAAGGTGCACAACTCAATGGTATTTATATTTTATAGTTGTGTAAGCATCAACATAACCTAATTTTAGAACATATGAATCACCACAAAAATAAACACTGTACCTGTTAGTAGTCACTCCCTATCCCTGCCCTCCTCCCACTGCTGTAGGCAACCAGTATTTTTTTTTTTTTTTTTTTTTTTTTTGGCAACCAGTAATCTACTTTCAGTCTCTATAGATTTGTCTATTCTGTCCATTTTGCATTAATAGAATCATACAATATGTAGTCTTCTGTGACTGGCTTCTTTCACTAAATTCTTTTTGCAGTTCAATCATGTTGTAGGAGATATCAATACTTTATTCCTTTTATTTATAGCTGAATTATAATCCACTGCATGGATAATGCATTTATTTATTTTCCAGATGGTAGACATTTGAGCTGTTTCCACTTTTTAGCTATTATAAATAATGCTGGTATGGACATTCATGTACGAGTCTTTTGTAGACATATGTTTTCATTTCTCTTGGATATATGCCCAGAGTAGAATTGTTTGACCATTTGAGGGACTCTTATTTCTTGATATTTTTCTATTATTAGACCATTACTACTACAAGACCATTCTTGTATCTCTGTCTTTGTCCACAAGTTTAAATACATCTGTAATATCAATTTTTAGAAAGTGGAATTGGTGAGTCAAAAAAACCCAAACATTAAAACAATTTGGTAAATGATGCTTTTTAGTATTACCAATTCATTTGTCTTCTAGCTCAAGAGGAGAATATCTGTTTTACAATAACCTCATTAACATTCTGCATTATACTTTTTAAAAGTCTTTAACAATTATGGTGGGTAAAGAAATGATACTACATTTTAACTTGCATTTCTATGTTTATAAATTTGACTAAGAATCTTTTCATATGCTTATATGACGTTCTATTTATGTGTGTATCTGTGTGTCTCCTTTATATAGAATATTTGAGGTATATATAGCATTCTATTTAGTTAAATAGTTGAAAAAAGAAAACATTATCTATGATTGGAATTTTCTCTGATATAGAATATCATTTATAATACAGGCATATAAGTAGATAATGCCATTTATGTCAAATTATCTCAAAAATTTTCAGAAGATCCCCAGCGGCCTTCAAAGGTAGGACTTGAAACTTCTGTGTCACAGGCTTAGAACACCTACTTTTACAGAATTTTTCCATGCCCTAATTCAAAGTCATCTGTTCTTATCTTCAAAGGATTTGTAAACCCATAGTGGATGGGGAAATTTTGAAAATCAATGTAGTTGAAAAGAAAACGCTGTAACTGTATTAGTAAGAAACACTTTACTTTGAAAGCAAGCTGCCAAGAAAATGTTGGACAGCTTAGAGTAGCCCATCAAAATGGAAAGAAAAGTAATACTGAAACATCAGTGTTTACAAAGATAATTAAAGCAGAAATTGGATGAATATGAAGTAGAGATCAAAACAATATGTTGATCAATTAGAGGAAAATAAGTAAGAAAGGATTCACTATCTTAACTTCTCTTTGTCAGACCTAACTTTAACATTTAGGGTCTCTGAATACTTTCTTTATTCTTAAAAATTCAAAAAAAAAAAATTCACTCCCCCAATCACTTTGTTGACTACTCCTTTGTTGTCTATATAACCATTCATATAATTACATGTAATTATATATCAAATATATCAAATGTAAATTGTTCTCATAAATGATTTTATTTTCAATTCATAAAACAACATGAAATTCAAATTACTAGGCAGTAATTTGATGGAAGATTGATGACTTTTGAATCTCTCCTTTCCTACATCCTTTCCTAAAGAATGTAAAGTGCAATTTTAAAAGAAAAAAAAAACATCTTTTTTTTGGTCAGACGCTCATAAGTTACCAAGTGCCTCTTGCTCTAAGATAAACATATTTTGGTCAGAAGACAATAACAGTATTCTTTTTTTCAAATACTAAAAGTTTTTTTAAAAGTATACTCATATATGGGAGCAAAGAAAGTACTAGAACTTAAGTTTTAGAAACATTCACATATGAACTGATTTATATGTTGAAGGAATGGTTAATGTTCTTCACTCTGATTTTAAAATAAGATTAATATAACCCAGAAATACGACACCCATGAGCAGGAAAGGAATGAACATTGATACTGCAGAGACAATATCGCAGCTTCATAAGCAAATAGAGGAATAATTAAAGCAGGTGATCCAAACTCATCTGTCATTGGAAGCCAGGCAGGAACATGCTTTTGTACATTGAGCTGGAAATGCGACTGTGGTTAACAATAGACTTGTGCCCTGTCTCAATGGGTGGCTGCTGCGGGGTTCTAGCCTGTTGTAAATATGTAAAGAACAAATCTAGATTTTCTATGAAATCTTCTAATATTTGAATGTTGGCAAGTAGGTAAATCAAACAAAGTAAAAAACCAAAATAGGGTGCCTGGGTGGCTCCGTTGGTTAAGCATCTGGCTTTTGGTTTCCACTTGGTTGTGATCTCAGGGTCTTGGGATTGAGCCCCCTCAGGCTCTGTGCTTAGTGTGAAGTCTGCTTGGGATTCTTTCCCTCTTCTTCTCCCTCCCCCAGGCACCCGCCCCTGGCTCTTTCTCTCTCTAAAACAAATACATAAAATCTTAAATAAATAAAAATCTCAAAAATCCTGCACACCAAACAAAGCATATTGATAGGCTATATTAATTTGTGACAGTCACAAATTTAAAAAGTTAAACTTTTAACTAAGAATTAACTTTTAAGTTAATTCTTAACTTTTTAAAGAAGTGCTATAAAGAAAAGGTTTATTGAGGGAAATTGCCTGATCATAGGTTCATCCAAGAAGATAGTTTTTTTTCCTGCTATAAAACTATGAAGTTTGAAAAGGGGTAAATTAGACCATCAAACCTGGTAGAGAGTCATAGAAGTTCAGGAAAAAGGATCAGAACTGCCAACAAAGAAGGTAAATCTTCCCTGTAGCACCTGGACAGAACAGGTATTCTGGCAAGATTTTGAAGGAAGAAGCACTGGAGAGACAAAAGTGACTACAACCCAGTGTAACTATAAGAAGCACAACTATGAGGGTGCCTGAGTGGCTCATCGGTTGGGCATCTGCCTTTGGCTCAGGTCATGATCCCAGGGTCCTAGATCGAGCCCCACACTGGGCTCCCTGCTGAGCTTCTCCCTCCTTCTCTCTCTCTCCCTCTGGGTGTGCATGCTCTCTGTCTCTCCCTCTCTCTCTCATTCAAATAACTAAACCTTAAAAAAAAAAAAAGAAGTACAACGACATGGACAGATGGGTGTACATAAAATGTATTCAGTTCAATTAATGTTTGCCTCTTTTATGACAATGACTATAGTCATCATTGCTATTTTTGGAAGATCACCTACATAAAAGAAAGGAGGGACTCAGACAAGACATAACGCAGAAGCATCTGATGATAAATCAAGACCTAGACAAAAGAGAGACATAGAAGACTGAGAAGAGAAAAAAATATATAAATGCCATAGAGAAGCTCCTACTAGAGGTGTGATCTTATGCCATGTTCTCCCTCTTCCTGCTTTAAACATTTTTTTGTTTTCATTTACACAAATAATATATTAAACACTTCTGGAAAAAGTTCTATGACACAGGTCAAGTAAAATTTCACATGATCTTTCACCTCCATTCTGCTCCCCTTCCCAGGGGCAACCATTGTTTATCTTTGCAGACTTTTTTCTGTGGATTTACTCTCCTATGAATGCAGGCAGAGAAATATCTAATCAAAACTCCAAATATTCCTGTACTCCAAATATCATATTACACAGACTGGCTCTGTGTCATTCTTTCTCACTGTGGCAGTGTGTTGTGTGACTGGGACAGTCCAGGGTTTGTTTAGTCTTTTCCCCCTTGACTACCAACAACGCACAACGAGCACCCTCATGCATGTTTCTTTGTGTCTACGTGGTGGTAGTCTTCTAAACTAGATGTCAAAAGGTAGAGTCGCTGAGATAGAAGGACTAGTGCATTTTCTATTCACATAGTTCCCCCATATTGTCCTTCAGTGGGGCATTCTCACTGTAAACCAGCTGAAATTCTGTCTCCTAACCTCTCTACCACTGGAAATTTTAACCATTTTTCAATTTTTCCAACATAATCACTTCATCTTTCTGATCCTTTGCTTAATCTATAAAATGATAGAAATCCCACTTGACAATTATTTTATAACTATGTTATTAACACAAGTGCACACCACAGATACCTAGCTCACAGTAGATACTCTGTTTAATGTTAATTCCCTTCCCTTATTACAGATTTGCAAGGGAAAATGTAGTTAAATTACATATATTTGTATAATTTTCTAATGGTGCTAATAAATCTTTGCATTTAGTAACATGTATTTAACCACTGAGTAAGTCCATTTTTTAGCCCACATTCATGCTGGTTTTTTTTTCAGTCTATTTTTAATTAAAGTGTTCTAATTAGAAAATAGTTCTTCAGAGATTAGTATTGCTGTAGTGTTATGTCTTATATTATAACTCAATTTTTACGCTATATTTCTTTTTCCAATTACTGTGAAATCTTTGTTTTTATGGTTTATTGTGACACTGTTTGGCCTTCATTTGTTCTTTTTTCATTAGTCTGAGGCAAATAAAGATGTACTTTAGCAACAACTAATGTAAATGCAAAGTTACATTAGTTTTTTTTTTCATTTTTCATTTCAATAATAACACAATTAAAAATTTTGTATAAAAAACTTAAGGATCTCTAAGAACGTCCAAAGACCTCAGATTGAAATACATTGTCCTGACTGTCCATAGCTCAGTCAGGTTTACCAGTTGGAACATATAGATTTCTCCCCCTCATCAATCTCACCTGTATGCTTTGCTTAATGATTTTAACCAAACAGTATGTACCAAGTTTTATAGTCCCTAAATCTAATTAATAAATTCCATCACTATACTACATAATTAAATTAAAATCATACTATAACATTTGTACTGTGGATCTAATCTTGTATGAACTCCAAATATAATAATAAATTGGTCAAATCAATAAATTAATACCTAATGAATAAATATTTAGCAACCACTCATACTGACTTTTTTTTTTTGTTTTTTCTAGCTCCTTACACTCAATATGTGAACAAATACTATCAATGCTACATCTGAAACATATTTCAAATTTACCTACTTATCTCTCTTCCACTGTACTGTGCTGGTGCAAATCACATTGTTTCTCACCTTCATGCCTTCTAGACAGTCTTTGAGCTGCATTTTTATTTGTCTACATTTTATTTTCCTCACAGCAAAGAGAAGTCCTAAAATGTAAACCAGATTATATACTCTTGTTCATAATGACTCCAATTTTAATGGCTTCCTATCACACATTCCAAACTATGACCTCCTAGGACCTATGGGATTTGGTCAGTGCCTTTTATGCCAGCTCATTCCCCCTTTACCTATGGTGTTCCAGCCTACTCTTTCTGTCTTTCTGTTTCTTTAACTACATCAAGCTGACTCTTGCCTAAGGAATTTGCACGAGTTGGTCTCTGCCCCACATTCTTGTCCTCTATCAATGTATGGTTGGACACCATAATACTAGTTTTAGTACAAAGTAGTATAACTGAATGTCACAGGGCACTGAACAGGAAGGATGACAGTCAACTAGAAGCAGAAGTCATATAATTATTAGGAAGACTAACATTTAATATCAGTATCGGAATTGGAATAAATAGAGAAATTCACCAGGTCTAAAATGAATTAAACTTAAAATCAGTGAATTGGCCAAAAGAAAGGAAATCTTTGGTAGTAAGAGAGCAGGACTAGTTGGGAGCATAGGATAGAGACCAAGGATTATGAATAGATAAGAACTGGACTTGTCAAAGTTCAGCCAGAAATGTAGGTCAGGGAGGAGATAAGAATCCAAACTAGTCAGCAATGAAGAACGTCAGTCAAGACCATGCACTTTGGAGTCAATCAGTTTTGGAGATGAATTCCTTTAACCTTGTAGATAACTTCTGCCCTTATCCATGAACTGATCCTTGTTATTGATTGCAGTGTGCCTATACATATCCGATAGTTAATCATTAGTATATAATCTGTGGACAGTGAAGCAAAACAGTGCTGGTAGCCCAGTAAGAAATTATACACAAAATGGTGACATTAGATCCAGATAACATGGCTTGCTAAATGCATATTTTACAACCATGAAATGTAATGATGTTGCAGTTTCAGTGTCATGAAACTGGGAGGAAGGATAAAAGACTTGGTAAGCCCCCCTCTTGGGCTTCCACATGTGCCAGGGCTTTCCCTCAAACAAGCAGCATACAATGGACACCAGCCCAAAGTTATCTTTAAGAACTGGGGAGATAAGAGAAGCTATACCTGCCTAAAATCCCCCAAACTGATTTCTTCTGGTATGCTTTGCTAAAGATGCATTACTTATACTTATCTTGGTAAATTTTGACACCTACAAATTGTGTCATAGTGCTCATTTTGACCAAACCTCTGATGTAGTTTTTTGCAGGACTATAATAAAGGGGCACACTTAACTCAGATTGTTTATAATGTCTTGTTGAAGGGCCTACAGTTTTTTCAGAAAACCAGAACTATCTTGAAAGAATCCCTGGTAAGTTAGAGAAATCGAACTAGGATGACATCAAACAGAAAGAAGTACAATTTAATTAGTGACAAAAAAATTAGTATGTGATGGGGAAAGATCAACTATGTACAGCAATCATAGAAAAAATTTTAGGGTACCCTTATATAATAGATGAGACATTAGTAAATTATACAGCATACTTATTTTAGAAGCTAAAGTGGTATTTGATATTTTAGATACTTCAATTGAAAAATGCCTTCTAGTTCCTGGAAAGAATCAGATATAGGATCTTATTAAATTGTCAGAATTCAACTGTTTAGACATTCGTTATAGGGCTGATTATTGAACTTAGATCTATGGTAGTAGTTTTTACAATTTAGGGTGTATAAAGATCACACAGGTGCTTATTTAACAAATAGGTTCTAGAAACCCATCCTTAGAGATTCTGAATCAGGTGCTTTTGGAAGGGGTTCAGAGGTCTGTTTTCTTGCTTAGAATCTCAGGGAATTCTGATGCATGTGGCCTACAGACCAC
This sequence comes from Canis aureus, assembly GCF_053574225.1. Lineage (NCBI taxonomy): Eukaryota > Metazoa > Chordata > Mammalia > Carnivora > Canidae > Canis > Canis aureus. The sequence continues at coordinate 71,675,608 of NC_135614.1, read as the reverse complement.
ATTTTGAGAAACACAGATTTTTTTTCTTCTCCTTTAAATGAAATAAATTGGGAAATTCAAGTCAGCTAATGCTGACATTACTGATCCTGGTAAAAAGGTTTAAAGTATAAAAAGATGTTTTAGGTAGATTGTTTTAAATAATTTTAAACAATAACCTGAAGATAGCATTTATCCCTTCATTATCTTCCGTAGTACAGGACTGTAGCTTTTGAATTATGGGCCCAGTACCTATAGCACCAGCATCACTCGAGAACTTATTAGAAATTTAAATTCTTGGTCAGCCTCAGTGGCGCAGCGGTTTAGCGCCGCCTGCAGCCAGGGGTGTGATCCTGGAGACTCAGGATCGAGTCCCACGTTGGGCTCCCTGCATGGAGCCTGCTTCTCCCTCTGCCTGTGTCTCTGCCTCTCTCTCTCTGAATAAATAAATAAAAAATCTCAAAAAAAAAAAAAAAAAAAAAGAAATCTTAATTCTCAGGCCCCATTCCAGACGTACTGAGGTAGAGACTGGGGTGGGGCCCAGTCATCCAGGTCATTCTGACATACACTAAAGTTTAAGGATATAGGTGTAGAATAAATGGTATTATACTCTGTCATATTCAAAGGTCAACATAAAAATGTAGAAGACTGAAGAAACCAGTAACTTTCAGCAGTCATTGTACTACTAAGGGGTGCAACTTGTTGCCCGAAGTGTAATATTATCACAACCTCCCTTTCCTCAGTCTAAACACACAACTTGTTTATTTTGACCCTCCATAATACCGTATCAGCTACCAGCTGACACTTCCAGTTAGTACTTTATTCTCTGAGAGTTCCTTCTGGTTATGACTTGCTTTTTCCCCAAGAACCCAACCTTTTATGATCAACCAGAGTTGAAGTAAGAAAACCCAGTGATTATGAAATGGGAAAAGCCTCACTGAAAAGCCATTAGTAATTGGCTGGATGGGGAAGTGATAAGTAGGAGTGGAGGGTGATGCAGGCGATCAGAAAAATCAGAAGACAACTTGGGGAGATGTGGCAGATTGAAAAGATTGGGGAAAGGAAGACATAGTGAGCAGGAGAAACCTTTAACATCCTGCTTGTAGAATGCCGATGACCAGTTTTCTATCCAGAAAGCGGATGGGACCAGGCGAAGGGGATTCATCAAGACCGTAGAATGCCTTTTACCTCCTATCACATACCACTTATGGGGCAAATGGTCAAGGACTAAGAATCTGTTCCTAAGTACAAAACCATAAAACTGTAGGACTGAAAGTTCTTATGAATTTACTGTTCCAGGGCCCTTCATATAGTTTGGCACAAATAAGCCTGTTAATTCTTTATGAGACCATCTTCCTGTTTCTACATAGTACTTAGCAACACATAATAAGAGAATCACTTAGACTTAGGATGACATCAGATAAGAGAACTTTAAAAAATATCCCCCATTCTGATCAAAGATAAGAAATCTGAGGCCCATATAACTTGAGTGATTCATTAAAGGACACAAAGCTTAAAATCATGAGGAGGGACTAGAATCTATCTCACTTTTCTTATTCGAGCCTTATCTTCTCTCTACCATTCCACGAAACCAAAAATAGTACCCTCTATCTCTTTGTATCTCCCGATCTCATTTACCCTGAAACAATAAAGGCTAAACATCCATCTTCCTTTGCAAGTTTTTTCAGCATCTGAATGGTGAAATAACTGAAAAAGAAAATACACGCTACTCTCTAGGATGAAAGCAGAAGCTAAAGAAAGACTAGGCAAACAGAAAATCAACAACCATACGCTAAGGCAAACATACACAGAACTTTCCCCCCCTCAAACAGAAATGATTTCCCCAGGTGTTTTGTTTTGTTTTTATGAAGAGGAGTACCTTAAGATTTCCCCAAAGTCATGGCTCTGTGTTTGCGTGCTCATCCGTGTGTGTGCATGTGTGCACGAGTGTGCGAGACGATTCTGGGGGTGAGCAACATTGATCAGTAACTTCCAGAGAGGGAGGGGAATTGTTGATAGTCCAATCTCTGAGCTGGGAGAAGGGAGGGAGACCTGATGTGGGAAAAGAGAACAGGGAGGAGATTCACGCAGGCAGACTCTACATTGACTGTTCAGCCTTTACGGAGAATCCAAGAAAACATCAAAGAAAGGCCCCCGGTGGTGGAGCATGGAGTACGTCAACAGCCTGTGGCTTAGGCACCTATTCGATGGGGTTCGGAGAAGACTGCAGTTGATTGATGAGCCTGAGATAGGCTGGGCTACACTGAATCAAACTGTTTAGAGATGAGAATGGCTGACAGGCTGGTGTGTGGGGGTGCTCGATGGCTGGAACTAGCTGGGGACTTCTCTTGACCTCAGCAGGAAAAAAATCCCTGCCTTCTTCTGGAGATTAAAAGAGAAGAATGACAAAAGCTGGCTGTGAAAGTATATGGAATTGCTGCTCTATAATTCATAATGAGCTCAACTGTTAGAGCACCCTTTTGTGCAGCTTTCTTGCCATAGGATGCTTCTAAGAGGTTTAAAACTGCAGACTCGTGACTGTCCACTGTTCCTCCTGGCCAGTCTGTTATAGGATGCTGGGCAAAGAGGAATCTCAAGGTGCATCTGCTCATGGTTCCAAGTGGGGGTGGGGCAGTACCAGCATTGGGAATTGGGGGTGAGAACTGGGGGGTTGTTTTTGGTTGCTGCGCCGGCTAGCGAGTGTTACTGGCTTTTAAGTGGCTAGATTTTAGGAGGCAAAAATTCCTGCACGAGGCAGGACAGTTGTGTCCCTTGAGGAATAGTGTGTCCCAGATGGCCAGTGGCCTTTCAGAGAACCAAACACTTTGTTTTATATATGAGTGAGATCCATGGGTTATGTGCTCCAAAGGCAGGTGCAGAACACAGACCAGCTCTCACTAAATACAGTAATGCAGCATCCCTTACACCACAGCTCATTCTGCTGCCCCACAGCTGCCTCCTCGCAGCTGTCATCTTGTATGCAGAGAATCCCAAGTCATTTTTATATCTACCTAAGAATAGCATGATTTGAAAGGCACGGTGCTTCACCTATACTCAACATCATCCACAAAATCCATATTTTCAAATCAAGGAACTCACTACTTTAGAGGATCATATGATTAGTCTCCCTTTGGCACCAATTATCACCAGTGGCTCTACTTTAAAAGAGCCTATCTTTGAAAAGATAAATGCTGCTTATCTCCCCGGGCAATCATAAATGGTGGGAAGAGAAACAAAGACAGAAACATCAGAGATTTTCAGAAATGAGGCATTTGTTAAAAGTAAAATAAAAATAGCAATACAATTTCTTGATTTTCTGATTTAAGTCATTTCATGAGCTAGTCATTTGGTTTGGCCTCCCAAGCCCATTTTAACTGAGGTGGTGTAGGCAGATTGAGTGGTTACAATTTCAATTAGGCATTAGGCATCCCTGGGGGAAGGCAGTTGTCGCCATTCTCATATATATTAGATATCTGACATTGAAACATGTGGACTCTGTCTCAGGAATTTTGCTCTGGCAACACTGGAATAGAACTTTTTGACAGCTGTCATTATTTCTAGACATTCATGGCCCACACTTACTACTTGAGAACCATCACCCCCAATTTAGTAACATTACACAGCAGCCTGCAGGCTAGGGCCTAGTCACCTCTCTGGCTTCCTGGGGTTGTGGCTAACCTCCAGAGCTCATTGTTCTGTTGCTGCCTTCTTATTACTATGCCCCTGCTATCCAGAGAAGTTTCTATTTTCTGGGAATTAACAGCCAGAAGAGGTTGATAACCCACCTCTTCCATTAATTTCACACATCTGTAGAGCTGGAAGGCCCCTGAGGGATGGTTTAGCCCACCCCTCTCATTTTGCCAATGGTAAGGTGGCCAAAGAAATTACTTGCCCAACATCACCCTAAGTTGATAGAGTTGGGCCCCAAATGGAATCTCTTGACGTTAACCACAACTACATTGTCCCATTTAATAACTGTGGGCTAATTAGATTCACTACCACTCAGAATGCTCAAGCTGCTGGGTGTCAGAGAATTAGGGAATCATTTAGAATGCAAAACCATTTTTCCCCCCACAAGTTTTTCAAACTTTGTAATTGCTTTACTTCAAACTTTTGAACCTCAAACTGTATATGTAAAAGAGTGGCACCAAAATCCCCAACTCTCTTCATCATCTCTCTCACACTCTTGGGGTTGTATGTGCATGTGTCTGTGCTTTCCGAGATAAGGTGTCTTGCAGCTCCGGCTCTGAACAACAAAGTGGCTGAAGCTGTCAGAAGCTGCAAGAATGCCCACTTCCTACTTGACTGGTGACATATTTTTGCAAAGCTGTTCTCACACAGCTTCCCCATCTCAAGCAAATTAAGATTTAGAACAATGACTTCAAGTTCCTTTTTATGTGTTTCTGCTTTGTACAGTAAAATAACTTCTGTTACAAACATAAAATATTTTTTACTGGTGAATTTGAATTGTAAATATTATATCACTCCACATTTATCTCATACGGCATTTCTTCCAGAATCAGTTCCTTGGGAACATTGGTCCTGCTGAACTACTTTGGGATAAAAAAAAAAAATTCTGTGGTCAAATATGAATTGGAAATTGCCACAAAAAAACCTCTACTCTCATTTTTGATATTCATAATGGCCAGTAGTGTATTAGACTTTACAGTAAACAATGAATTTAACTTTGCTTAACCCAGGATTTCCTAAACATACTTAAATTACTTTTTCCCTATAACGTTATTAACATTCTGCAGAACTCAAAGTAGATGGGCAATTCCAAGGTATCACCTAAACTTTATTGAACATGTTCTGCATGCCTCAAGGGGCTCCAAGCACTTTACAGGAATGAAATTTTTCTAAGGCTCAAATATCAGAGTACAAATTCAAACGCTGTAGTCAAAAGGCTCAGGGTTCAGTTTTGGCTACGTCTCTTACGAGTTGCATAACTTTGGTTAAATTACCTAATAATCTCTGAGTCTCAGTGTCTTAGTTGCAAAACAGGGAGAACGAGAACCAATAGATATAATGTGGGGAGAGGGAGAAACAACCTACTGGTAGAATTATTCAAGTAGAAGAACAGCAATACATAGGGTTTTTTTTTTTTTTTAACTGCGCCACGATTTAAAAAAAAAATGCACAAGTCCTGCCATTATGTGTTTGATAACAATTGAGGCTAACTTTCTTAATCTTCAAAGAAATGAATCATGGGGTGCAACAAGACAGGTTTTTCCTCCAAATCCTTTGACATATGGCAATAATTTTCTGATAGGTACCTGAAAATTTTTTCCAAATCTTGGGCAATCCCTTATTGTAGGAAACATGTCATCTTGTGGAACACATAGAAAACTCACTGAATTTTAAAATCTTCTTCCTAGCCCCGACTCTCAGTGGGTTGGGGCACAGAAAAGTTTGTAAGTTCTTTCCCATGGAAATGTAGGCTGAATGCTAGTTTCCACATTAGCAAACAAGAGTCTTTCCAGCTCCTAACAAGAACAACAGATAACCTTCATCGAGTGCTTTCTAGGGAGGCTGGCACTAAAAGCTCTGCTTATGGAAGTATTTATGTAATTCCTCAGAAGCTGTAGAAGGTCGGTAGCATTATTGTTCTCATTGGTAGGTAAGGAAACAAGCAAATTATTAACTTGCCCAAAGTCTGTCAGATACTGAGGGCTTCAGATGGGAAGGAAATGCAGCCAGCTTGGTTCCAGAGCATAGACAGCTGGCCACCCTGCCCAGCCCCCATGTCGTAGCCTGACAGCAGATCTGAATTTCTAGAGAGGAGCCAGAAACATGGGATAGAGTAAGAAAAAGGGGGAAGAAAAAGGTGAGAGCTCTTTTCCATTTCAAGGGGACAGAGAACAGTATGCAGGGTTTGTCTTTTCAGTAACATTACTTCTCACATTTCTTTGGCTAATACTCTTAAGTTATAGACAGCTGTGCTTTGGCACTGCCAAGCTCTCACTTCTGTCCAGACCTCTGCACCTGCTCTTCTGTTCTCCCCCGAGCCCCTCTCACGGGCCTCTCTCCTCTTCCCTCACTGGCATAGGGGATGCCTATTCTTGGGGTTCATCTTAGGCATCAGACCCAATAGGAAGCCTTCTCCTCAGACTCTCCAGGAGTACATAAGTCTCCCAGATCCAGAACCTATGCTCTTCCGACCTTAGTGCTTATCAGGGTAGTATAGGTGCCACTGACTCGCTCCTCTTACAGGACAAGCAGGAGGGCAGAGACACATCCACCTTGTCTCTGCTGGATCCCTAGGGTCTAGTATGGCACCTAACCCATGCTTGGTGCTTAATGATGATTTGTTACTGTCCAGGAGCACACTCTTCTCCAATGGGTCTCTGTGTCCAAAATAATGATTCCCCACTTACAGTTACCTCTCCCTAGTGCATAAACAGGACAATTATATCAGACCCTATCATTCAGCTAGAAGACGGAAGAAGGGGTGTGTTTCTACTCAAACTTTGCCTCTCTGGTCCTATTCCATTTTCATTCCTCCCAGGCCCTCCACCAATAATTAATTCCTATTTCAATCCTCCCATCCTCATACGTGATGAGGGCATCCTTCGAAGCAACACTGTGAAGAGCATATGGAGGTTGAGTGTTGATTAGGATTCTGAGGGAAGTCCCTGTCGTGACACTGACCAGCACCAGGAAGACTCTGTGGGGACAGAACTCTCACCACAACTATGATTTCCTGGCCAGCAGTTCTGACCCTTTAGGGGAAGGACACATGAAAGAGAGAAGTAGAGATGTTAAAGCAACAGACGCTATTGCTCCTGCTGCCTCCTGAAGTGGCAACGGGTGGCAGGTGTTGCCCACTGAAGGCTGCTCTGGCTAAAACTGAGTGCAGTAGGGGCAGAAGGCAACGGGAGACAACACCTTCTACTTTCCACCTCTCCTGCCTCTGTTCTGATTATCTTATAATTATGTATGATAAACTCTCATACTGATGCTGTCTTATAAACCAGGTTCTATTTCTCCACATCTTCAATGTTTAGTAGCTATATCATAAGCATAAAATCTAAGAGATTACACAAGTGGTTATTTTTCTATACCTTTTTGAAACAGAATTTTAGATACTGGCTTATGCAGTTACTCACTCCTGTGTCCAACCAGTGCTTGCTAATAAACACATACTACAAAGGATTTCTGTTGGGCGTGAGGGGGCTTGAGAATGAGTAGGGCAGGGTGCTTGCTTTCATAGAACTCACAATACCCAAGGCTTCAGGTGTAGAAATAACTAACACCATATAGAATGTAAGTGGTATGATATTGCAGAAAATGTTAGTTCAGTTTTGGAGATGTAGCTGAGGTACCAGCAGGTCATTAGATCAACACTGTTCAGGAGAATGTTCTGGAATGAAGGAAATGTTTAGTATCTGTGTTGTCATGTACTATAATCACTAGATACAGGTGACTATTGAACATATAAAATATGGCTTTTATAATTGAGGAGCTGAATTGTAAGTTTTATTTAATTAATTTCAATTTCGGCAGCTCCCTGTAGCTAGTGGCTACCATATTGGCCAGGGCAGATCTAGATAAAAGTCTATCACACAGAAATGTAGAAAATGGGAAAAGCATTGGTCCCAAAAAACAGGATATAGAAATATATCTTGTTGTGTAAGCAATATAGAAAGAGAACTGAGGCTCCTCCAATATCCAGACCTGTGTAACTGCTGCCTATCTGACATCTCAAAGACTCTTCCAATTGAGTGTGTTCAAAATAAAAATCATGGCCCTCCCCATCATTTTCTAATCTATCTATCAGGTTCATCCTCTGGTCCCATCTCTACTGCCATTTCTCTAGTCCAAGCTCCTGCCTGGACTACTGCAATAGTCTCCTAATTCTATTTATACTGTTTCTAGAACAATCCTTCCCAAATGCCAAATCTGACCAGATCACCCTCACATTTAGGTAGAAGCCCCAACATATGATTGTGACCTATCGCGTTTGGCCCCTGCCTACCTTCCTCATCCCATCTTTTACTGCTTTTATCCATTTAGCTCCATTGCAAACTCACTCACCTTCCTATTGCTCATTAAACCATGTGGGTATGAACAGACAGCAGGTGGTACATACAAATGCCATTAATATGCATATGTGTGTGTGTTTGTGTCTGTGGTGTGATCAAATATTGTACACCACTGTCATTTGGTTTCACCAAAATTTGAGGAAGCTTCAAATTTTCACCTCTGCACTGTGCAGGTGCCTCTAAGAAATAAAAAAAAAAATAGGTGCTTTTATTTATTTTTTTTAATTTTTATTTATTTATGATAGTCACACAGAGAGAGGGAAGCAGAGACACAGGCAGAGGGAGAAGCAGGCTCCATGCACTGGGAGCCCAATGTGGGATTCGATCCCGGGTCTCCAGGATTGCGCCCTGGGCCAAAGGCAGGCGCTAAACCGCTGCGCCACCCAGGGATCCCAGGTGCTTTTATTTTGGTTTAAGATCTATCTTTGTTTAAGATAAGTTTTAATTAACTAGAAGGCTTTTGAAGAGACTCAGATCATGGACATCATTTTAACTGGGTTAGTGTGACCTATGCAGGTACAATGTGGGACAACAGCTTATTTAAGGGCTATCATATCCCTTGCTAACTAGGTCATCACAGATCCAAATCAGAGTGAAGATAAGGAACCATAACTTAAGCTCTTTGATGGTCAGCATCCTTGGTATGTGGGTGATATCAAATATTTGGTAAAATATAGGAAAGGAGTGGATAAGAGGAGACTTTTTTCATGCCACTACTTCCCCTACAACAGTTGGCACTTCAGTCTCACCCACTTTTTAAAAAAAAATTTTTTTTAAAATTTTTATTTATTTATGATAGTCACAGAGAGAGAGAGAGAGGCGCAGAGACACAGGCAGAGGGAGAAGCAGGCTCCATGCACTGGGAGCCCGATGTGGGATTCGATCCCGGATCTCCAGGATCGTGCCCTGGGCCAAAGGCAGGCGCCAAACCGCTGCGCCACCCAGGGATCCCCAGTCTCACCCACTTTTATGGTACATTTTCCTTTTTTAATTTGTTGTTATTAATTTTTCAAGATGTTTCAGGAAAATTTCATTATCCCCAAATGTTGTTCAGGGCAGAACTGTCTTCTTAGGAAAGAGGAAGCATGCTGTAGGCAGCCTTAGCTCTAAGCCAAACTAGCTGACAGTTTGTCTTCAAAGGTCCCTATGCCTCCTCTTGGTATGTTTCCCTGTATAAATACTTTCAAACTCTGGTCCAGGAAGGAAAGTGGTTGTATCCAAAGGTATTGTTAGTCACAGCTGAAAACAAATTTAAGGTATGCATTTGACTTGTTAGGACTTATCCTAAGATACTTACTCCTTACAAGAGGATGGGCTGGGATTCCTAGTGGGATGGGAGAATGTGTGCTATCTAGGAGTCTTCTATGATTCTACACAAGTCCATGGCCAAATGCCAGCTAGAGCAGCATGGCAGGCCAGCCTGGGTGTCTACAACAAGACGGTATGGAATGGTTCAGACCAACTAACTGGTTTACAGAATGTGCTTTTCCTTGATATCTCCACCCTCCTATCCCTATTCCATCCAGGGCTTCTTTAAGGAAAATTAGTTTCTAACACTGCTCAAAACAATCTGTTCTTAACTTTATAAAATATAAAATAGTATTTTCCACTTAAAGAAGGGCTGATTTGAGTTAATTTTTTTGCCTATTGTCAAGGTACATAAGAATCTCCTGAACAAGTTATTAAAAATGGAGATACATGGTCCTAAAGCCAGCCGTTCTGATTCAGCAAGGGGGCTATGGTGGTGAGGGAACTGGGGTGGGGGACAAGAGGGGTGGCAGCATTATTAAGGTATTAAAAGTGCAAGCCCATTCTGATGTAGATGGTCCACAGTCCACAATGGGAGAAACAATGCCTTAAGAAACAATGGATAAAAAGAAAATTCTATAACTGGTGTCAGGTGAGATATTTTGAGGTAATGAAAATTTATTTCATCGAACAGTAAACTCAGTTCTATTCAGCAACTTAAAAGAAAAGCCAATTTTTGATTATTAGAAAGAACATAGCAATGTATTAAAACCAAATTTTCTAGGCTGCTGTTGTGACCATATCAGAAATGTGATTGAGTTGTCCACAAAACTATCTAAAGCAGACAGTTGCCAAAATTTTAGATGAATTATAATTCAATGAATTGATCAACGAAGTCTGAAACATTTGCGATGCATACTTGAATAGAATAACCAAAAGTTTAAATAAAAGCAATTCAATTATTTTAGGCAAAAGAAAGTTTGGTGACTTTTCTTCTATGAAGATATATACCTATATGAATAAAATCAATGTTGACTGTTTAAATCATTTTAAGTTACTGAAATGTGAAAATTTGAAAACAAAAGTTATATGGGTTATTTTGTCGAGTTTGAGAAAATCCTACATTATTGGGTTATATGCATAATAGATACCAATTTCTCTTTTTTTTCTGTTCATTCACAGACTATGAAAAGGTTAATTTTCTTGCCCTTTCAAAACAGTTCCCAAAGAATTTTCATATGATTGGCTCATTTGAAGGAAAGGCTAATTTCATATTTGAAGAATATGCTATTAAATGTACTACCATTATTGAAAACTGATCTTTTCCTTTAGTATTTGTTGAATCAAGATGTTCAAGTGACTTCCATCAATTTGCTGGTGTGACCAAAACAAAACTTTGGTAAATGTATATGTTTCTTGATGGTTGACCCTTACCCTCAAATTTATTTTAATGGTGTTACAGAGAGATACATGCTAGGTATATATTTTGAACCAGTGTGTTCTCTAAAAAGTGAGAGATATGCACAACTTGTTCTGACCTAGTTATAAAAAGTTATAGAAATTACCTCTACCTCATTTATCAAAAATTAATTAATCTGCATCCCATGGATATCTTTCGACACCAGTTTAGATTTGCTTTTTTTTTTTTTTCCACTAAATGGAAAGCACTTTAAGTAAAAACAATATTGATCCAGCTTTAGGTGACTTTGATTCCATCTTATATTCTGTTAACATTTATACAATGCTATTGCTACAATTATACAGTAAGATTTCAGACTGAAGAGTATATGACTTTTAAAATTCCAAATAATAAACTATATGTGTCATTTAAAGCACTCAACACATTTCTCAAAGCTCTTTCTTTAGTGCTTTTAAATCCTTTGAGATAGGGGAAAATATTTATTATATATAAACATTGTTTTCCTTGTAATATAGTTGAGAAAGTGAAAAACCTATACAATTAGCTTCTTTAGGACATTTGTCTTATTTATTGTTACTAGATGCCAAGTCTACAGTGGCATACACATACCATCAATACTTTTGACTGGTTGAATTTTTCAGTTTTTTTGGCATTATGTAAACCTAAACTTTAGATGATTCCTTTAAGATGACTCATTAGATATTTTTCTGATATTGATGCTTCATAATAATTAAAAGTCCTATTAATGCTTTGACCCCTCAGATACATGATTAAAAGTTCCCAGTCAAGATGGCAGGCTGACTACCTGCTGTAGTAAATTCTGCTCACCCTAAATCTCTAAAAATGCTGGAAAAAGAAAAGTTATGATAATAATAAAGCAACCATAAGCATAATAGAAAACTACAAAGTAAACCCCCAGTGGGCTAGAAGTCACAAGGAATGCCTAAAACACAGATTTATTTTATTTTTTAGAAAAGATTTATTTATTTATTTTTGAGAGAGAAAGAGAGCATGCACACCTGAGCAGGGAGTGGCAGAGGGAGAAGGAGAGAGTGAATCTTAAGCAGACTCCTGGCTGAGAACCAAGCCCAATGCAGGGCTTGATCCCAGGACCCCAATATTATGACCTGAGATGAAATCAAGAGTTGGATGTTCAACCAACTGAGTCATCCAGGTACCCCCCGAGAAGACATTTAAAGAAAGATCAGCTCAAAGACGAAACAGAAGCCCAAAGAGGGGACAAGATGGGCCAGAAGACTGAGAGCTCACCCAGAGTGCTCTACACTCAGAGATGGAGAATGTTGAGGGCAGGGAGGGGCTCAGGGGTAGTACTTGGATGAACAAGGCATGTATAGCCAGGTGGTGGGACTTCTGCACAACAGGGCTGGAGAGAGTAATGACGAAGCTGCAAAGCTCCAGCCACTTCAGTGTCCAAGAGGGAGGGGCCATCCTTGGCAAATATGAGCCAGGAAAGCTCCCTTCCCGCCCACTTAGCTACTCCCTCGCTCCACTGAACTTGGGCTCTTCACTCAAGGTGATTGCACAAGCAGGAACAGCAAACCATCTATGTGAACCTCCACTACCACATGCACACAAATTAAGAGGCACCACGTTCAGGAAGAGCCAGTGCCAAGAAAGGAGAGCTTGAGTCAACAAATAGTAGAACTCACACCGAAAGAAAGAGTAATGTGGCAAGAGAGATACAAGGAGATATTGCACCTCAAAGGATCAAGTTGATACAGTGATAATGAAAATCTTTTATGTGTGTTTAAATATATTAAAAGTGACTTAACATCTGCAACAATGGGTTGACTTCTTTCCGGTATTGACTGATCCCTGAGGCAGCTGCTGTTGGCCACCAGTTGTGACTCACCTATTTTTTTTCTTTTTAAAAAGATTTTATTTATTTATTTGAGAGAAGGAGAGAGACAGAGCAAGCAGGGGGAGCAGGAGGGAGAGAAAGAATCCCAACCAGACTTGGTACAGTGCTGAGCTCAGAGCCAACACCGGGCTCGATATCATGACCCTGAGATCATGACCTAAGCCAAAATCAAGAGTCCGATGCTTAACCAACTGAGCCCCTCCAGGTGCCCTATTTACTTATTCTACAATGGGGTCTTTATTTGAGCGTTTCTTTTTTCCCCTTTTGATAAATGTAATTAAATTGAAGCCGATGACTTGAGTTTTGATGATATACCAGAAATCCTACTACGTACTTGTCATATGTTTCTCTTTATTTATTTATTTATTTATTTTAAAGATTTTATTTGTTCACCAGAGACACACAGAGAGAGGCAAAGACACAGGCAGAGAGAGAGAAGCAGGCTCCATGCAGGGAGCCCGATGTGGGACTTGATCCCAGGTCTCCAGGATCACGCCCTGGGCTGAAGGCAGGTGCCAAACCGCTGAGCCAGCCAGGCATTCCAATACGTTTTTCTTTAATCCTCACAATAATCCAACAACAGAGAAGACTCATCTGTATTAACAGATGAGAAAACTGAGGAAGGGGCGGGGAGGCTGAGAACCTTCCTTGGATCCTACAGTAACTGTCGGAGTTTGTACAGGACCCGAGGCTCTCTAGCAGCAAGGCCTCTGCTCTGAATGCTCCCTGATGAAAAACAATCCTGTAAACAGTATTTTCAAAACCAAAAGGTGCTTCTGTCTTTATAATACATTTCACTTCTCATAGAGCACTAACTGCTCCTGGTGCTTCCTGCAGGCTCTCTAATCAACTTTGTAGCAAGGTTAAAAACAAGTTTGCAGCTTACAAAAATAGTGACAAGCTTGAAAAAGTACCTGTTTTATCTATGCCACATTCACCCTTTTTCCTTTTATCGTCAGACTCACAGACACAGGAATTTGTCTGCAGCATCTAAACTTGAGAGTGCTCTTCTTAAGACTTGTATTCCTTTGAAGAGCAACCAAAGAGCATTACAGAGGAAAGGTGCCCTTTAGTTTAGGACAACGGCCTTGCTTTCTTTTTCACTGGCTTAGTTTCTTTTAAGTGCTATATTAACATAGGCGTATTTTAAAGATTAGATATGTAATACACCAAATATCGTTGAAGGAAAAGATGAACGTTGCTACCAAGTGATGCTATCTCTGTGGTGAGGAAACGAGGCCAGTACAGTTGGATGTGAGCAGTGACCAGATTGAGAGCACAGCAACATCCAGAGCTTTTGATGCGGCTCATGCCGTAGCCCTCCTGGTCAGTTTGGGTGGAGGGGAGTGTGAGGGCTCTACCAAGCATGGAGATCTCCCAAGGGAACAAGAGCAGTCAAACTGGGCAGGGCTAGGAGCTCCCCGGTCCTCCTGGCCTCCCTCCATGAACAAAACTGTGGTTCTCACAGTGGTGCCCAATTTATTCAGACTTTCTAAGTCTGTTTATCTTAGGGAGCACTTGCAGTTTTTTCTCTGCCTTGCCAAAGAAAGCACTACCAGTAGTGCTCAATATGGGTTTTTAATTTGATGAATAGTAATTATATGTGTCATGTAAAAACACTGTGCTGAGCCAACCTGAAGGCCACAACATGGTGAAAGGGAAGAAAAGAGATGAAAATAAAAGGGAACAGAGAACAGAAAAAAGGAAGAAAGGAAAGAGGGGAAAAGAGTGGGAGAGTTCTTGCTTACAGGTGGTTCTGGGCAGGGGAACACGCCACTCTTCCCAGCTGACAGTCTGGGCCAGCTGGTGGTGGGCCCACCACCAGTCACTTGCTGTGTACAATTTAACCACCCACTGCTAAAAGAGTGAACTAGCTAAAGCCCTCTAAGGGTTCCAGATACCCCTCAGTGATCCCTGGCTGTCTTTGTGATCCAGCAACTAACAGGTTAATGCCTGACATAGTAAAGAACTTCCAGGATTCTGGTGCCAGCGATCCAGATGTTAGATATTTGAATAGCACCTTTGCACTTTCCCTAAATAAGCAAAATTTTAAGATCGGCCATAGGATGCTACATGTTTGCTTAAATAGTTCATACACTCATTTCGATGTTTGGGTGCAATCACTAACTTTCAGTGTCCTGTCTCAGTGTGATGATAGCATTTCTTTTGTTTTCAGAAAAATACCTATGGCTTGAAACCCTTCCTCTCTCCACCATCCTCCTTCCTCCTCCCCTACTGTAATAGCTCTCACAGCCTGCAGGGTTTCTTAATGCTGTCCAAGGACGACCTGCATTTACTGATGTTGGTAACTATCCCAATTCCTAGGACCCATGCGGCTTCTTGAACTAGAAACTTTTGTTTTTGTTTGTTTGTTTGTTTGTTTGTTTTATGCAACTTAAAGTTGGAAAGAGTAAGGAATCTTGGAAAGAGTAAGACCTGATTTTGATGTTTCTTCTCTTTCTGAGCATATGACACCTACTTTGTTGATCAGAGTATCTATCCATTTTGGTCATCTTTTTCCTTAGAGACCTATCTAGTGTCATAGGGTCAGAACAGTCAGGAAAACATGTAAGGAACATTGGTTTGCATGGGTGTCCTTGTAATATTTTAATTCAGGAAAGAACCTGAAAACTTTCAAGTCCCAGGTCTGGTAGAAGAAAGCCATTTTCTAGCACTCTTGTTTTTTAAGGAGCTCTGGTTATCAGTCACTGAAAACAGACAGGAGGCCCAGACAACCTGAATATCACATCAATGTAGAACAATTCAGTTCCTGTACTCCTACTGGGATCGTCCGAACTCTCCTGAGTGTATGGCATTTATCATCAGCTTGTTTCCGGTAATATAATGGCCATTAATAGTAATACAAAATAAAACCACCTCCTCCCCACTGGCCATTCCTCCCACTAACTTCTTCCACTCTCCAAAGAATAGGCGAGGAGACTTTGAAAAAAGAACCTCTGCTTATACATATAGGAAGGTAATAGTTAAATAGAAGGGCTTGGATCACAGTCAAACTATTCTGAATAAGTAAAGAGACTGTTCTCATTCTTCATCGCCCTTAGGAAAGAGGGGTCAGGGAAATAGGAAAAACAAGAAAGTGAACAACAGGGGACAGAGGGGAGCCTGAGCTGTAAAACCCCTAGCTGCTTTTGAAGAATGGTGGTTGCCAATATTCTGTATTAAGTTTCTATCCTCAATGCAATGTAATAAAACTTCTGGGTCTGACGCCTTCACTGAAGTTTAGTTTATCAGGTACACCAACGCCTTGAAGGAGGGGTTAGAGGTGAAAACTAAGGAAAGACAAGCAAGTCTTGTTTGGGTGATTGCAGTACAGCTCAGGGGCAGAGAGGCAATTCCTAAACTGATGCAAGTTAGAGAAGCATGAGCCTGAAGTGACCTTGAGAATTCAGGCCATGTGGTTATTCATTGATCTTCTGTGGGGACCGTTCGATTTTTCCATGCAACATGGACTGCTGTTCGACATCAAGTTTATTGAGATTTTAAGGAGCACACTAGCAGCTTTCTATTTTCTGCCTTAGGTTTTCCATTTCAAAATCGTGTTGGCACATGTAATTAACCATGGTTTCTTAGTAGTTCAGAACTCAGCAGGCTCTTTGGTCCTCACACCTCCATAAAGCTCAGCATTTTTTGTAGGTTTTACTAACAGGTTTCATTGACCCAAGAAAGGAGATCTGTGGTGACAGTATGGAAAAATGGAAAAGAATATGATTAAAAAAAATAATCATAGCTTATGGGCACCTGGGTAGCTCAGTCTGTGAAGCAACTGCTTTGGGCTCAGGTCCTGATCTCAGGGTTCCGAGATCGAGCCCCGGTTCAGACTCCCTGCTCAGCAGGGAGCCTGCTTTTCCTTCTCTCTCTGCCTCTCCCTACTCTCATGCTCTCTCTCTCTCTCTTAAATAAATAAATAAATAAATATAAATAAAATCTCTAAAAAATAATTATAGTTTAGAAAATAAGAATGAAGAAGAAAGCAAGAAAATAGGAGGGGGCAGATGGTTGGGGGAGTAGTGGAGTATCATTTGTGGGGTTG
Organism: Canis aureus; assembly: GCF_053574225.1. NCBI lineage: Eukaryota > Metazoa > Chordata > Mammalia > Carnivora > Canidae > Canis > Canis aureus. Next base: position 71,658,986 of record NC_135614.1, on the reverse strand, counting down.
AGTGGCACGGGCCATCTGCCATAGACTGAATGATTGTGTCTCCCAAATTCAAATGTTGATATGTAATCCCCAGTGTGATGGTGCCAGGAGAGTGGTCTTCAGGAGCTGTTGGGGTCATGAGGGTGGAGCCCTCATGGAAGGGATTAGTGTCCTTATGAAAGAGCCCTCAGAGCGCTCCCTCATCACTCTGCCATGGGAGGATGCAGCGAGAAGACAACCAGCAAATGGGTTCTCACCAGACCCGGAATCTGCCAGCACCTTGCCCTTGGACTTCCCAACCTCCAGAACTGTTAAAGAGAATTTCTGTTGTTTCAAAGCCACCAGTATTTTTGTAATAGCCCATCTGAGCTAAGATACTACCTCACCTTGTAATAATCTGCGCAGTAGGTCCATTAGCTAATCACTCAGAGATAGCGAAGAAAGCACGAGCTCCCCACAGGCAGATAGGGATCTAGCAGATGATCTAGAAACCTCATCTGCTTGCACGCCACTCAGCCAGAGAGCAATTAATTTCTCCCCAGGAGAACTAAGGACTCCAGGCTTCAGAGGAATCAAAGACAGCCTCTTTCTACAAAGGAGTGAGGTTTCCTGCCTATTAAACTGCTCTATCAGGTCTAGAAAATCTCCTTTAATTCAGTAACATGCATGACTGAAATGTATTTTGTAAATTAATTTATCCTCCTTCCACATGAATTTACTTTTGAAGAAATGGCTGAGGAGAAAGTCACGTGTGTGTGTGTGTGTGTGTGTGTAATATTCTGGAAAGCAGGGAGAAGAATGGGATCTTGGAGAAGCTACTGTCTAAATCCTCAGTAACTAAAGGTATATGGGTATGTCAATTTCTTTCAGGTGACAACCAAGAAGAAAAATAGAAAATACTGTAGGATTTGAAAAGCAACCACCACAAGAGGCTCTTTTGGTATCAATGCAGGATTCTTTCTCCACTTAAAATAGCGGAGCAAATTTCATTCCGGAACAAAGGGGATGAATACTCAACACACTTTGGATACCCGCGGTGTTTATCTGCCTCGCAATTATTTTGGACGGATTTTGAGTTGCTTGGTTGAGGCAATGATATCACCACACAGGTCGCTCTTGAAAATCAGATGAGCTACGTGATGGTTCTGAGAATTGTAAGAAAATCAAGAAAAGAGTGGTGCTATGTGGCAAGCATCTTTTCCTGTGCTTCAACAGACCTGCTGCCACCCCTGGAAAAACACATGCTCGATGGCCAGGAGCATGCCACTGGCTGAAACAGTGGCACCTGTTTTGTGGCAGGCAGTGGTGCAGCTGCAGAGGGATGCAGACTGCTGTGATAAATACTAACTACTGCTTCTACAACACCACTTCTTATTTTGGGGAAAGAAAAACCTCATATGGTTTTCTGTTCAGATTTTTTTCTGTAGCCAGATGTCTCACCTTCAGTTACTTTTTTCTGATAGTATCTATCATTTTGGCTGTTCTAAGTGTTTTTGCTACCTTTGCTATGCCACACAGAATAAAGTACAATCTTTTTTTTTTCTTTGGCGGCAATTTAAACGGAAGAGAAATATGTTTCTTGTCTCTTCGCTAGTGGTTAATATGGCAGGTCAAGTCTCCAACTTTTAGACCTTTTCTGTTTTTCTTGAATCTCATATGTTGCTGGTGCTCTAGGTGGTGCTCTGGGAGTTAGAGCCTTGTCATAACTATCATGATTGTGTTCCTCTAAAAGAGTAGGACATTTCCAGATATATTTGTAAAAACAAGTAGCTAGATTTCTGCTCCTGAGGCATAATTCATTCCTCCGATGATTGGAGTTAATTCTTGTTACATAAGTTAATTTTCATTTTGTTTTGAAAATAAAAAAACATATGCACAAAGAGGTGGTATTAGCATGTGAACCCACAATACTCAGAAATAATTTTCATCAAGGCAAACAAAGAAGGAGGCTTTAGTGGCAGATGCATATTGTGGAAATCCAATCCTTAAAAAAAGGGTTTTATTTGGCCTGGCTTCGACATAATTTTAGCAGATTATATGAAGCAAGGTATCCCTTGCCCAGAGAGCAGACTGAATTATAACATTTACCCCATCTTCCTTTCTAGTTTTTAAAAAATGTTAATGTGTGAAAGCACAATTGAAAGTAAATAAGGAAGCATCTGTATGTATTTGGTTATTAGACTCCCGTGTATTTGTGCTTGATTTTTAGATTTGACTTTCTTTTTAATTTTCTTTTCTCAAGTAAATTGCAATTTCATTTTAATGCTTTTACCAGTATGGATTGCACAATTATTTTAAGAATTAAAAATTTTGATCAAATTTGGTATATTGAATGACTTCATATGCATTTTATACTTTATTTAAGGGTAAGTCAGTCGTTGTGAACCAAAATATTTATTTATGTTACAAGTTGCCATATCTTCTTTGATCTAGCGCAAATGTTACTACATTGACAATGTCGCTGCATTGGGCAATATTTCCATTTTTTCTTTGGTAAGCAGCTTAAAAATTTACCAATTTCTGCTGCTTGATCACAGGAAGTTATTACAATAGGGTAAAACATGGTAGGTTGCGCCTAACCAGATTTTACAGAAATTTCTCTTCCTGAACAGAAGCAATAGCCCCTCTTATAGACATGGTGACTCTTACTGTAAAGAATTTTTTCCTTGTAAATTAGATAATAAGGATGCAGTATTGTGCTAAAATTAATATTAAAAGATTGGCTGGCATCTGAGCAGTTAAGAAAGAAGTTTAAAGTTAAATGGAGCACTGAGGAAGGAATCAGGAACTTAAATACGTCGAGGGGATTTTTCAGTGGCCAAATGACTTTGACCTCGAAGAGAGTGAACTGCCTTTCTCACGGGTCAGCTCCAGGGGTCCTCTCCTCCTGGCTCATTTTCCCATCCAGTATCTAGTCTTCTGCTAGTCTATGTATAACCTAATTGACTGTTAAAGGCTTAAAATAGGGCGGCTCTCAGGGAATTCGCAGGTTTTCAGAGGTCAGACACTACCCAGGCTCCAGAGTTAAAACAGCCATCAGGTAGCTGGAGCTCTCCGTTGCTTCACCTTGACCGTGATCTGAGGACTCCTCAGAATAGATTCTTGGAGTGGTCACCTGAGTGCCTCTGACCAGTGAGCCCAATCCAGAGGATATGAAACAAGCTGTGGCCATTCACTTCACGTGAGTCCCCTTTCTGCCTTGTGAAGGGGATGAAGTGATGGTCCTTTTGAAAATATTGCTGACACCTAGATTATAACTGAGGTATGTAGTTGCTCTTAAGTAATGAGGGAGAAGACTTCCAGGACATTTCTCCTCCAATCCTCAAATAAAAGAGTAAAAAAAAAAAAAACAAAATAAGGCAATATAAATATTATCCCAAAGTCACTAGTGGCCAGCACACATAATAAAAGGGAAAACAACATATTTGGATAAAACTCAAAAAGTAGTGGCTAGGGGGAAGAAACAGGCTCAGTGCCATAGGAAGCAAGTAAAACTTTTCACTTCTTCTCCAGAACCAGGAGCAATACTGGCGGAAGACACTGATTTTACAAAAACCTGTGAATTTTCCTTAATCCACTCCTGGTTGCACAAGTGGACTCAGGAGTGAATGAGCACTCTGGGGAAGGTCAAGGAGAAACCTACACTGGGAAAGCCCTAAATATTACGACAGGGTCATACCAGAGGCAGAAGGGGGATGAGCTGCCACGGTTGGCCTTGCCCCAGTACAGGACCCCAAATAAAATCTCAGAAAATGGAGCAGCATCCAACCCTCAAGACCAGCATAGTTATCTTTTACTCCACAGAAGAAGACTGGGTTAAAAGCAACACCCAGAGCTGGTGAACTTCTAATACCGGATTGGAACACATAGATGCATTTGTCATCCATCAGCCAGATCAAGAGACCCCTCTCATATGGAACAGAAAAGCCCTAAAAGCAAAGAGGCATGTCATCTTTCTGAAAATAATGATGATTGGAATTTACATATCTTGGCTAAGTTTTTAAATCTTAAAGACAGAGATTCCTTTGGAAATGCTGACAGAAAAGATAATCATTTTCAAAGGGGTGGAATTCAGGGTGGTCCCAGATTTCTCCACAGTAAAATTGAATGCTAGAATCTAAAAATAAAAACCACATAGACTGTTTATCAAAATGATAAAAACATTGGATAAAAAAAGCCCAAAGGTTGCTGTTGGGATGATACAGTGGGGAACAGGTTGTTCAAGAGAACAGGGTTTAGACTGAGGAGCTGGTTTATCTTAGAAGAGCAGAGGTTGAGAACTTGGGGAGAAAGATGAAAAGTAGGAAGCTCTTAAGATTTGCCCCGGGGCTTGTGAGGTTAAGAGAGGGGATACTCTTTCAGAGGCATTTCTGTTTTAGGGTTAAACCCAGGTAAGATGCCCAATTAACAGTCAGTGGTTTCTCAGAAGTTGCCACCTAGAGCAGAAGAAAGCCCTTCAGGTCTCATGTAGGACCGAGGAGGGCAAACAAAGGGGAGTGGGCTCAGGCCAGAGCTGAAAGTAAGAGTGGACACCAGCCACAAGGTGTACATCAGGTACCTGGACAGTGAGAGAGCAGAACAACATCGCCCTCTGAAGCCGACCCGTGCTTTTGAGAAACTTCCATTCCAGTCCGTGTATCACAGAGCTTTGGCTCTAGCTCTTCAGTGTTCTGAAATGGCCCAATCTGTGAGATGCTTCAGAAAATGTGTCCTGCAATTTGTTTTTTAGGGTACCTGGTTCTTAGATTCCCCAGTGCACACTAGTGTATTCCACACTTGTGAAAACCTTGTAAGAATCTACTTACCCCCGGCCCCCAATTTCTGAAATGTGTTAGAGTGTAGAGTCCCTCTCCCTTGCAATGCCCAGGAGCAACACACATTGATATAACATGATATATTATATCTAATAAGGCAATTTTAGAGAGTACATGTAAAAAGAGAGTGAAGAGAAAAAGAGTTAAGGGTATATGAAGGAAAATCTTGTCCACCTCCTATCCTTGCTGCTAAAAATAGCCCCAACACCTTTAGGCTCCAAATTGCTGTTGGCTGGATTAGTTGAAGTGATGCATGAGCAGATAAGTTGGGGGGTCAGTCATGCCAGCAGCCCTTTGATAACACCCATTGGGATACTGGCCTTACACCTTCAGGTGTCAGGATGCTTAACTGATCATTCTTAAAGCTAACATATGGCAAGATGGGTCCTAGTTTCTCTCCAGTAAAGAGCAAGACCAGAAAAATGGTTGGATGGAATATTTCCAAGCAGATTTATTACGAACTCCACGTGCAAACCAATAGCCAAGCCAAGGGACCTTAACAACTGAAACTTTGCTGGTTGGGCACACACTGATGCTTAGGATGAATTCTTCTCACTACTGGCCCAGGAACCAAAAGTATGCAGAGAAAAGGTTAGTTCAGAGAACATTCTGATGTTTTGGAATTTTTTTCAAAAGTTTAGGCTTTTGTAGCCCCAAATGGTTCAGGGTGGAGGAAGTTATTAGCTTCACGTTTAGAAAGGCAACATGTTATGTTCAAGCTTAAGATTTACCAGTAAGTAAGCCGAACAGATCTACCATATAGACCCTGTGTGTAATATTCATTCCACATGGATGCTCTATTCAACTGAGTGCAAGTCTATTGACAGCAGTCAACCAATTTGTTAAAGTAATTGCTAAGCTATGGAGGATATTAATACCAAATTCTGATTAAATAGACTTTTTTGGGGGGGAGGATGACAAGCCTGAGCAACCAACAAGAATATATTATTTCTATGCTCCAAATAAACAATGTAAAGCAGACTGGTGTCTGTCTCCATGTAGCTTACAGGGGTATTTGTAGTAAAAAAACAGAGGAACAAACAAGAAACAGATGTTTGAACCAAAGAACACACACACACACACACACACACACACAGAAGGATGAGGATTTTTTGAGTTTCCCTTGTACTTGATTTATTATCTCATGATATCCTAGGTTTCAAGAGAGGGAGCCTAGCAGGGAAGGTGGCAAGGGGGACATGGGCCCTAGAATCAGAGAGAGGTAAGGATCAATTCTGTCCCTACTTTGTCATGTCACAGCCTTCGGCAAGTTACTCAACCTCTCTGAGCTTTAGTTTCCTCATCGATTCTTATTTCACTGAGTTCTTGGGAGGAGTGAGGTGGGTAATATGTATCTGGTATGCAACAGGTCATCAATAAATAGTAAGTATTTTAATGGCTACTAAATTGGACAAAGATGATAAAGGAGGGAGGGTAGGTATGGAGAAGAGGTTTAAGGAATTGGATGTAAACCTGGAAAGGAAGGAGTCAGGCAAAAGGCTAGAAAATAGTGTTAGAGTTTTGAAAACCTGCAGAGTTATTAGATGAAGTGTTGGTTAATTCGAACATTATGTGCTTTCTAAATCCGGTATATTTTTAATCTTCCTAAGTGGGATACTAAATTACTTAGTATGGTTTTAGAAAAGTAGCAGTGGTAGGATGAGGAGTCAGCAGACCTGTCTTTTAAGAAATTCTCAGTGTCCAGAAAGTAACACATATGACACATATTCAAGGCTATTTTTTATAGTATTGTTTGGAATAGAAAGTTTTGGAAACAATACACAATGTTCAATCAATTAAGTGGGTCATTCATTTACCAGAATAACATGGAATTCTAAAGGATATTCAGTTACGTCTTATTAAAATATGAGAAGATATACAGGATTTTTATTATTTTTTAAAGCAAGGATCAAAACATTGCATATAATATTTTACTTCTTGAGTATAAAGCTGGGGGAACTAGTATCTATATTTATATTTGCTTACATAAACCTAAGGAAACTGGATGGACATAGAAATTAAGAAAAGTGGTTTCTGTGGGGCAGAGGCTGGGAAGACCCAGAAAATGATAGACAAGGATTGTATATTATTTTATACTTGCGTTTGTTTTTGTTTTGGAGCCAGATGTAATTTCTATTTAAAAAACAAGTTTAAAAAATGTATAGGGATGCTTGGGTGGTTCAGTTGGTTAAGCATCTATCTCTTGGTTTTGGCTCCCGTCATGATCTCAGGGTAATGAGATGGAGCCCTGCATGAGGCTCAGTGCTCAGCAGGGAGTGTACTGGAGATCCTCTCTCTCCCTCTCCCTATTCCCTTCCCCCCTCTCTCCTTCTCTCACTCTCTCTTCTCTCTCTCTCATGAATAAATAAATAAATAAATAAATAAATAAATAAATAAATAAGCAAACAAAATCTTAGAAAAGAAGTTAAAAAATTTAAATACAAAAATGTGAATGCTTTAAAGGAGTGTTATTTTTAAAAAAATAAAATAAAGGGATGTTATTCATAATTTAAAACTAGGAATCAGATTTGCTTTACCCTGACACTAATCTGAGGTCAGTTCAAATTAAGAAGGATTGAGCTTTGATTTGTGAAGGAGGTGGATGAAGAGGCAATAAGGTCCCTTTTGGAGCATAATGCATCCCAAAGGATCTGAGTTAGAGGTGCGGTACATTATAAGAGGATTTAGAGTCTACATAGTATCCTGGGACAGTGGAGCAGTGGGGCGGCAGGTCAGGATGGGGCAAAAAGGGAGAAAGAGTACAAGGATCCACTCTGCCTCTGAGGTGGTTTTGTCTGGGTCCCTCAGAGCTCTATTGCACTGAAAGTCAGCTCAATACTGACCTTGCCAGGACCCTAGAGCCAGAGGACTTCATTAGCATTTCAACACCATAACACCAGGCAACTGATTGCCCAGCCACCCAAACCTGGGAGCCCTGGTCTGAAGTTAGAGCCATAATAAGATGGAGGTTATGCTAGCTAATGTTTTATTCGAGGCACAGAAGAACTAAAGGAAGGGATCTTTTAGCAGTCTTCATAAAAATAACACTCCTGAGCTATGGACCAGCGTTAACATAAGAAGGTGACAGATGAGGAGGACACAAATGTAACTAAGGCTGAATCATTTTAGAAAAGGGATGATTATGGCATCACTTCCAATGTGCTTTCTACATGATAGATCCATGGAGGGGGGTTGATCACTAATTTGCTGATCAAGAGCAAGAATATTGATCTACTGCGTGATGAGGCATTGCAAATGATAGATTACAAGACGCTTCTGCAGCGCTAGAAAAGAAAAACAACCTGTATACCTAGAACTGCTTTAATGAGACCACAGTTTTATAAGGAAAAAAAGTCTAATAGTGGTGTGGTCACTATCCCACTATGCATAAGCATACTTTCTCCATCTTCCCCAACAGGAAATAATAATCGTGCGTATCTGGCCTAAAATATTAATCATTTCAGGCAAAGTGAGCTTCTGTTATCTCTGTGCAGGGTTACAAATCTTTACCAAGTCATTCAGGATCAAATTTTAGCATGTGCCATATGATTGTAACATCTTTGGTAGAAAGCTAAACTATTTTCCCAAAAGGAGACTAATGTGTCCCTTTAGTCTGGCTTACTGTCCTGGTTCTGTACCACTTTAGGAATTAGCAACGTTCAGAAAGCTTTATACTGAGAATAGAAAACCACTAACGTATAAAACAGAAAGTGGCATTTTGTGAGCCCTGTTCATCCCTTATTTGGACATTGGGCTTAGGAAACACAGGATGACTTTTTTGAACATTTAAAATCACTTGGAAGGGGGTTCTCAACCTCTGTACTGTTGACATTTGTTGTGAGGGGCGGCTCTAGGCAGGGCAGGATGGTGAGCAGCATCATTGGCCTCTGCCTGCCACAGACCAGCAGCACCCTCCAGTCGTGACAATCAAAACTGCCTCCAGACACAGCCAAATGTCGCCAGGTATCCAAATTGACCCAGTTTGAGAACCCTCGACTAAGAGGTTTATTCACCTTTCTGTTTCACACCTTTGTGGTAGTAAGGGCAGCTCACCTCAGCTTCATTCAACAGAAATGAAACCCAGCTAAGGATGTAAATGAAAGCAAAACCACTTATCAAGCAAATAGATATATTTTCCTCCACCCCTTGAAGGCAGCCCCTGAGGCATCTTCTCACAGAACTAAGGGTTTTTACCTGAGACCTCTCACACCAAAGGAAAAATAATGCGGAGGAAAAGTCATCACCTGCACAGGAGTACCAAGGATAGAATCATTCTTTGCTATAATTTTTTTTTTTTTCCCCAGAAGGTCAAACACCCTTTGCTGTAGAGCAAAACTTGCTAAACAGCCAACGAGAAAAGAACTCACTGTTTCCAGAAGCGGCTTTTCGGAATTTCGTCAGGTCAACGTTGGGAGGTCTGCTGGGTTTGGGTGGCGGTGGGCCCAAGGTAAACAGGGGAGGCAGGGGCTTCTGCTTGGGGGGGGCGGAGTTCTTGTCTCCCTTTTCCTTCTCTTGACTTTGGCCCCATGACCCCGCCACTGTCAACTTAGAGGGCGTCTTAGGGAACTTGGCAGGAGGAGCCCCAGAGGCCGCCTCTTCCTGATTCATTTTGCTCAGGAAGATGTTCTTAGCAGCATCTATCTTCCTATCTTCTTTTTTCTCTTCAGTATTCTTGGCGAGGCCTGGGCTTCCTCTATTGGCAGCAGGTTTCAGAACCACACCAGAGAAGGGTGAGCTGGATGCCTCGCCTCCATGGTCTTTAATTTCCTGGTCTTCCCTTGCTGGTTTAAAAGGGGTTGCTTTGGCCTTGGCTCCCAGGGGGTGCAGGGGTCCTCTCTGTAGAGACGCAGTCTTGGCGGGGCTCTCGTCTTCATGGGTGTCGTCGGTACCTAGGGATGGCTTCTGGGCAAAGGCAGGCTTGGGGAAGAGGGGCTTTGGGTCATGGTCTTGTGAGGCTGACGCAAACTTGCCTTTCACCCCAGCCAACTTGGGGAATGCTTGCTTCTGCTCAGTTTCCGAGGTTGGAGGGTGAGACCCTGGCTTGGGGCCTGGTGGCTTTAAGTCATGCTCTTGGTTTACATTGTGAGGCGCCGGCTTATTCGCAGGGGGCCAGGGAAACACAGGTTTGGAATCTTCCTTGGGCACGGTGACAGGCTTGGGGCCTATAGGCTTCGGAAACCCCACTTTCGCCTCAGGGTCTCTGGTGGTGGCCGAGTTTGCCGGCGGCCCAAATCTTTGGCCCACGCCTGTGGGCTTCAGAAACGGCGGCTTGGGCTCCTTGTCAGGCTTGTCCTCAGATGAAGGTTTCACCGCCAAAGGTGGCTTTGGGGACCCAAACTTAGGTACGTTGCTAGGTCCTGCAGGAGGGCTGGCACTTCCTTGGTTGTTGAATAGATTCTTTTTAGCTTGTACTCCTGAAGGCGAGTTTTGCCCAGAGACTTTGAAGGGGCGGCTGTTGACAGAGACCTCTTCTGTGGGGTTGCCCGCTGTGTTAAACTTCGCCATGAGGGACTTTACATCTGCTTTGGTGTCCTACAAGCACAGGGAACAAAAACTAGCTGAGAGCCAGAAGTCTTGCTTGCACAATTTAAAATACTACACTCTAAAGGGCTTCCTGGTTTGAGGCCTGCGCGCTGCTGATTGGTTAGTTAGGGAGACATTGTAACATTTATCTTCCTCTATGGCAAAAGAGTCTGTGAGAGTTTCTTGAAGGGGGAGGGCTACTGTTGTGCATGTACTGCTTGGGTCTTTTTTTTTTTTTTTTTTCTTTTTTCTGGTCTAACACTGGCTCATTTCGGTTTAAGTGACAACTTACCTCTTACCTTTCTCTTTTCTTTTCCTCACTGTTTCTCCAGCTATCCTGTTGGATTGACTCTTAACTTGGCATTCATCTACTTTGTTTTACTCGAAAAAAAATATGGAAGTGATTAATACGTGACTTCTTCCATATTTTACAGTTGAGTCTCTTAAATAGAAACTGCACTTGAAAAACTGAAAGTAAGTTTTGTGAATTCAGATTGCATGCTTTCTGCAGCATGGCCATGTTTAACACCTCTGTGGTTTGCAAGCGCTCTCCTGTTGCCATCCGCATTGAAGATGTGTCTGCTCAGGATATGTGGCAGAAAGATTCATTCATTTGGATAGAGTTTTCTTACTTATTTATAGTGCTACTGATTCAACTGGAACCAGACTAGCAGCCAGAATGTGCTCACCTTCCCATCGAGTAATGTCTTGGGGGCATAGGCTGGGAGAGGGTAACCAGGAAGCCATAGAGACTGGCTGGGAAGTCTCAGATCCAGGCTTCCTGCTGCTCCTGTCTCGTCTTTTCTATAAGGACACTTAATACCCTTTAGAAGTCCTGCCACACAGTCTCTGTCCTCAACTAGCATTAGGGTGTGAGTCAGTAGAGATGGCAAGCAAAGAGTCACCCTTCTCTGTGAAGGTGACTTTCCATTTAATCTGGAAAAATTCACAGTGTGATTTTTGTTCTTTCTCTCCAAAGCAAGGATTTGACCTTTTCTAATTCCTCTAGAAATACTTGAAAATATAAAGCATTAAAAAAAAAATCACTAAAGATACACATGCGGCCATGACAGTTTCCATTTTCGTGCTTTAAGAGTCCCCTAGAAAACGTTTTCTTTCTTCCCAGCACCACCTATCTGGCCACACACCCAAATATACGTCACCTTTTGAGGCCCCAAAACCGCAAAATAAGAGCATGGGCTCAATATATGGAATCTATTATTATTAGAAATATTAAGTAGCATATTCAAGGGCTCACAGCTGGGAACTGTGAGCACAGGGGACGCAAACTCAGGTGTGTTTAGGACTCCAAAGTCTAGAAATGGTCTCATTCCTTTTTGTATCCCCACAATACCTGGGCCAGGGGCTGGTACCTTCAGGATTCTAATGCACATTTGGGGAAATAAAGGTTGGCAGTAAGCTGAATACTGTGAATAACAATTTAAAAGAAATGGTGCCCTCAGCTGGAGTTTTTTTCTTTGTACCAAACTGCAGGGCCTATGTATTTGCAGGATGAGAGAAAGAAGCTTAGGCTCTAGGAGGAGAAAACCAGAAAAAACAGCAGTTTCCGGCTTGAATTTTGCTTCTTTAACTTACTACCCTCTCTCCAAGCGGCTGAAAACATCTTGTTTTCTACCGGTCTTCCTTGAACACTTTTTTTTCCAAATCCCCATGATATCCTCCAATCCTCAAACAATTCCTGAAGACAATAGGCAGGAAGCAGGAAGAATAGGGAGAGTCTGGGTATTGGGGGACAAATGGGAGATGATGGGTCGTTCCCTGAACCCTCCCAAGGAGACCACAGCTGTGGAGGACTCCAAACCTTAACACAAGATGCAAAAAAGAAGTATTAACACAAAAATTTGCTCTTGGGGCACCTGGGTGCCTCAGTCAGTTAAGTGTCTGCCTTCGGCCCAGGTCGTGATCTCAGAGTCCTGGGATAGAGCCCAAGTTGGGCTCCCTACTCAGTGGGAAGCCTGCTTCTCTCTCTCCCTCTGCTGCTTCCCTGCTTGTGCTCACATTCCTCCCCCCAATAAATAGATAGATAGATAGATAGATAGATAGATAGATAGATAGATAGATGATAGATAGATGATAGATAGATAGATGATAGATAAATCTAAAAAAAAAAATTGCTCCTCACATGTAACACAGTCTGTCTCCAGGGAAGGACTCTTTTATTCTAGACTTATTCTATATTTTGCAATTTACATTCTAGATCTATAATTTATTCTAGATTTCGAACCAGAGGCTACATTGCAGAGTGGGTAATAGCATGAACTGGGGAACCAGACTGCGTGCGTTTGCATCTTTCTAGCTGTTTA